>NC_048569.1:34077390-35277390 GCF_013265735.2 Oncorhynchus mykiss
TAGGGATAGAGAGCCACAGGCTGCTACTTCAGATATGTCTACACGTCTGTATGCCCATTGTATCCCGGACAAGATGTCAGATCTAATGACACATTCTGAAGGGGGTCATACGGTCAGAGGTGGAATACTCATGAATGTCAATGTTATGATAGCATAATTAAATGACACTCACATTTCCCATTTGGACATCTTGATGTTTAATATATCATAAGTCAGTTCAGCGCCTTGGGCGAAACTTAATTCAATGAGATTTAACCAGGTTAGATGAATAATTAATAACACTGAGTAAAGTACACAACAGTGTGCTGCTCTCTCATCCATACCTACTGTTTATACTACCACTCTTATTGACCACTGGGGAAACCCGAGATGTACAGCATCAGATTAACACTGGCATGTGTATGTGGCCTAAGCAGCAGGTCAAACTGGAGGAGTATGGCAGGCCAAAGATAGATGGAGAGCTCAAGGTGTCCTCCATAGTCAACCGAACAAAGCAGGACCGGTGAGTAGTCAAGCTTCGTTATGAAAGCCAGACTTACTGAATGTGTGGTACTGAGGGAATGTGGTAATGAGGTCATAAGCAGACTTAGTATTGGAGAACACGTGTTCAGCGCACTAACAGGTGTTTTACGCTTCGTTTCCCAAGGTACATATTCCTGTTTGATAAAGTGGTCATAGTGTGCAAGCGGAAAGGCTACTGCTATGAACTGAAGGAGATCATTGAGCTGCAGTCGTACAAAATGTCTGACGACCCCATGAACAACAGGGACATGAAGAAGGTAGGCAGCAGCGTTGAGCACTTTAAAACGAGGGACGCACAATTTCCCTCAACAGCCTGCTGAAGGGACACGCTCAGCCCAGGTTCTGCAATATTTTAGTAAAGATTACAAATGGTGTCCTTGAGGTAGAATTGCGGTGACGGTAATTTCAGATAAGCGAGCTCATGTGTAATGCATTAAAGTGTCAGATCTGTATGCATTGTGCAAGCCTATGCTCTGAAGAACATGTACATGAAATGAATACTGCTGTGTGCATTTTCCACCAATCTAACAATTCTTTTGAATCTGCATGTGTGGTCGTGTGCATGTGTAACTGGGTCTTCTCTGGTGTGTTTCTCTTTGCATGCTTACCAGTCGAGTGGAAAAATGGTAAGCTGAAGCAATCCTTAACTCATCTTCTCATTGCAGCTAGTGTGTGTGTGTGTGTGTGGTTGGTGTTGGGTCATGCCATGATTGCATGTGCACCCACTGGCTATGTGATTCTCTTACGCTTTTGTCAGATGCATTCCCAAGCATGAACAGTATCTCTTGGTTAGCTCCAAAGGGAATGTGTAGGTTATAAAAATGACATTTTATTAGTATACATCATTGTGTAGGTGAAGTTGTTACAACCCTCCCAAAAGTCCGTCCCCACCCAGTGGTGTAAAGTAAAATAATTTAAAGTCGTTTTTTGGAGTACCTGTACTATTTATAGATTTTTAAAATTTTTACTTTTACTTTACTAAATAAATTTTAGGGCTCCCGAGTGGGGCGGTGGTCTCAGACACTGCATCTCAGTGCAAGAGGCGTCACTGCAGTCCCTGGTTCGAATCCAGACTGCATCACATCCGGCTGTGATTGGGAGTCCCATAGGGCGGCGCACAATTGGCACAGCGTCGTCCGGGTTTGGCCGGAGTAGGGCGTCATTATAAATAAGAATTTGTTCTTAACTGACTTGCCTAGTTAAATAAAGGTTACATTTTTTAAAATCCTGAAGAAAATAATGTACTTTATACTCCATACATTTTCTCTGACATCCAAATGTACTCGTTAAATTTTGAATGGCTAGCAGAACAGGAAAATGGTCCAATTCACACAGTTATCAAGAGAACATTCCTGGTCATCCCTACTATCGCCGGCGGATTTACTAAACACACATGCTTTGTTTGTAAATTATTCAATTAAAAAAACAAAAAATTGTGCCATCTGGTTTGCTTAATAAAAGGAATTTGAAATGATTTATACTTTTGAAACTCAAGTATATTTAAAACCAAATACTTCTAGACATTTACTCAAGTAGTATTTTGATGGATGACTGTCACTTTTACTTGAGTCATTTTCTATATGACAATTGGTTACTTTCCCCACCACTGCTCTCCTCCACTCTCTCCATCAATGCCTCTGTTTCTTTCTTTCCTCCATCGCTTCCTCATCCTCTCTTTCTCTGCAGTGGTCCTATGGCTTCTACCTGATCCACCTGCAAGGGAAGCAGGGTTTCCAGTTCTTCTGTAAAACAGAGGACACCAAGAGGAAATGGATGGAGCAGTTTGAGATGGCCATGTGAGTACAGTAGTAGGTCTACTGTAGCAATATACATCACCGTGGATCTTTTAGACGAATCAGATCCATTTCAAACTCGCTATGTGTATTTCCTCCAATCCTGAAGGTCAAACATCAAGCCGGAGAAAGCCACGGCCAATCAGCACAACTTCCAGATGCACACGTTTGAGAAGGACACCAACTGCCGAGCCTGCAAGATGCTGCTGAGGTGAGACTTGGAAAAAGCCGCAGGGACTCCTGCTTATGTACCTGTACACCTACATCAGATCGTTCACGTGGCCTAATCATGCGCTTTGTTGACGGAAGACATCACTGTTTTTCAATGGGATGTTAGTGGTACTTACTGATGCCACACACTTAATGTGTTATGCAGTCTTTTGAGGCTGCCAGCCTCAATAAACTCCCTGAATGACAAATCAGTCAGCCTTTGCGCCTGTTTGATTTGACTGACAGCTAAAACATGCACGTACACTTTTCCAAAGCCAACCAATACAGTCGGCATGCGTCTAGGTTGACGATGTGAGGACATTTGGAGACGCAGGAAACACACACCTGTTTAGGCGAGGTGCTGGCTAGCGGAGTGGAACACGTGGAAAAGAAAAGGAGAGCCTCACACTCTAGGAGCTCAGATGCAATAATGTAATAACCTAATAACCAGCGTCTTCATCAGGGACAATGTGAGTGCAGCTCTAGAACTACGCTGTGAAGCGTACCACTATCACTGCCACTACCACACTACCACCTCTGTTACAGTGGCTGTCTACACTCTATACTTGATGCAATATATTGACCCAAAAACGGCATAGTAGCTGCACTGACCTACATTCCCTCCCCGTCTTGTGGAAAGGACCAGTGTCCTGCTACCACTAGCTGCTAACTGTATAATTGCATCAGTAGCCCCAGTGTATCAGCCTGTGATGTATGGTGTTGGCTATTGGACATGGCAGTGTATACACTGTATTTTACATAGCGCAAGAAGTAATCCACTTAAAAAAGAGTGGACTGCTTACGGATGTAGTAACAGAACATTGAATTCATGTCTATTTAGCCAAGGCTTTTATTTGGGTTAACACAAGTACACAGTGTGGCGCCACACAGGAATCAAACCTGAAGCTTTTGGAACAACAGTGTATACTAGGAAAGTACTAGCACAGAATCACATACGGTGCATGTTGTTTATTTTTTTTCAGAGTGGTGTTTTGATAAAGACCTGTCCTAGCTGGTCAGGGTTTGGAATGTGTATCTCTCTGTGTATCTCACTCTCTATATCTCTCTCTCTCTGTGTATCTCACTATCTCTCTCTCTCTGTGTATCTCACTCTCTCTATCTCTTTCTCTCTCTGTATCTCACTCTATCTCTCTCTCTGTGTATCTCACTCTATCTCTCTCTGTGTATCTCACTCTCTCTCTCTGTATCTCACTCTCTCTATTTCTCTCTCTGTGTGTATCTCTCTCTCTCTATATATATATATATATATCTGTGTATCTCACTCTCTCTATCTGTGTATCTCACTCTCTCTATCTCGCTATCTGTTTATCTCACTCTCTCTCTCTCTCTCTCTCTCTCTCTCTCTCTCTCTCTCTCGCTCTCTCTCTCTCTCTGTATCTCACTCTCTCTGTATCTCTCACTCTCTATCTCTCGCTCTCTCTCTCTCTCTCTCCCAGGGGGATATTCTACCAGGGGTATTACTGTTCCCATTGTGGGACTGGAGCGCACAAAGAGTGTCTAGAGTGCATCACCATCTGTAAAATAAGTAGGTTTCTCCACCCTCTACTTAACACTTATTCATTACAGTGGTACTACAGAGATATAAGAGGAACTTAAAGTGAAGTGTTACTGACCAGTTTCCCTAGATACAGACAGTTCTATGGGACATGCATAACTAGTGAGTTGTACCATTTAGGTGACCATCTGCTCTTTCTCTCTCACATTTTTTCAGATCCACTCGACACAGTGAGTGTTTCACCCTCCCTTAGACATTCAGATGTATCACCTTTTGAAGAATGAAATCTATTGTTTGATGAATTAATTACCATTTTGTTGCTGTATTGGTAACTGATTGATTAATCTGTTTGGTTGTGTAGAACATGAATACTATTAGCTCTTAGAGCTCCCTAATCTTGACACTGTTGCTGTGTTTATCCTTCCCCTTTCAGGAACCTGGACTACCGCCATCCGGTAGGAATGCTGTTCGTACAGGAAATCATATAGCACAGTGTAATTAATGTTAGTCAGTCAGGAGAGCTACAATGTACAGTAGACGTTGATAAAGATTGCTCTCAAGCTGTCAAACCTACTTGAAGTTGGCTGGAATGTGGAGTAGAGCTACAGCTCTCTGCTGCTCTCTAGTGGAAGACTACAATGCAAGAGCTGATTGAGTATACTAACACAAGTGATGGAAGTGTTGAAATGTTATATGGAGAATTCTGTGCAGTCTCAATAGTCCAAGTGAAGAGTGTTCAGCTCATCTAACTGTATGCATTTTATCCTGGCTCCAGGTCCCAAAATGGTGGCAGTGAGGAACTATCACGGGATGCCTGTTCCTCCAGGGAAGCCTCCACTCTCCTTCCAGACAGGCGACTTCATCGAGCTGCTGAAGGGGGAACCTGACACCACCTGGTGGGAGGTAAAATCACTCCCTCCCCCCTATAAATAGTGACTATAGGTTACACATACACATTCTGATGAGCATGCCCAATGTGCTCCTACATCCAGCCATAGCAACACAGTTGTTGTATATCGACACCTAGTGTCTCTCTCTCCCAGGGAAGGCTTATCCAAACCCAGAAGAGTGGCTTCTTTCCTAACAACTGTGTAAAGCCTTGTTTGGACCCCAAGGTAAAGGACCCCTCACATACACATTCACTCACTCATGACTCTATTTATGAAATCTCTAATGCTGATTTTGTGGTTGTCACCACAGCCTTTGTTCCAGTCCTTCCCCAGCCGGCAGCCCTCAAGGGAAACAGACTACTATGCATACCCGTGGTACGACCCTTCACAGACATTTCAAAAGTTGTGATATTCAGTCTAGTTTGCAAGTACCCCTCTCCTCATTTCTCTGTAGTAAATACATTGTATTACTGTGGTATTACTCTGTTAGGACAGTGTATTACTACATTAGGACAGCACATTACTATGTTAGGACAGCGTATTACTACGTTAGGACAGTGTATTACTATGTTAGGACAGCGTATTACTATGTTAGGACAGTGTATTACTATGTTAGGACAGTGTATTACTATGTTAGGACAGCGTATTACTATGTTAAAACAGTGTATTACTATGTTAGGACAGTGTATTACTATGTTAGGACAGCGTATTACTATGTTAGGACAGTGTATTACTATGTTAGGACAGCGTATTACTATGTTAGGACAGTGTATTACTATGTATTTTCTAAAGTCCATCAGTGACCTGTGTTCCCCCTCAACGTCCCGTCAGGTTTGCTGGCAACATGGAGCGGACACAGGCTGACAACCTGTTGAAGTCCCACAGCAGTGGGACATACCTGATCAGAGAGAGGACTGCTGAGGCAGAGAGGTTCGCCATCAGCATCAAGTTAGTGTTTACCCTGATTTACCCTAACAAAGAAAAATCAGAGAAGACTTATCTTTCTCAGTAACACTAACAAACCCCCCATTCCTTCACGTATTTTATAGTGAAAGCCACATTCATATCGAAATGGATATTTGTTGTGTACACTACCAGGACGTTGTCATACAGTTTGTGATGCCATTGGAGTGAGTTAGACCATGCCCTGTGGACATGTGCAATTGTGTATGTCTCCACATGCATCTGAGTGACTGGCTGCAACTGCAGCAAGGAGAGGGGAAATAACAATTTATTTTGTAGAGATTTCTATTAAGTAAACTATATTAGGCTTACACACAGTAATAATGAAAAGCTCCACACATGACCCACTGTGTTCCTGTTCCCGTGTCCACCTCTAATGCCCACGATGTCAGCTCCCACCTCTGTGAATCTTCTGCGGTCACTGCAGTACTTTTGTCTCCAATAGGTTCAATGATGAAGTAAAGCACATTAAAGTCATTGAGAAAGACAGCTGGATCCACATCACTGAGGCTAAGAAGTTTGAGAGTCTACTGGTAAGAAAGCTTTCATCAATCTGTCACATAATGTCACATACTATTTGTAATGCTTATATGGTCAATGAACGTCTTTCTCTTGTGCTTTGTCTGGCAGGAGTTGGTGGAGTACTATCAGTCTCATTCGCTGAAGGAGAGTTTCAAGCTGCTAGACACAACATTACGATATCCCTACAAATCTAGAGAACGGGGGCCGGCTTCGCGGGCCAGCACTCGCTCTCCAGGTGAGCCCATCCCTGGTGAGACTCCCTCCTCTCTCTTCCTCTTCTGTCTGCCAATACCACAGATGCACACATAGGAGACATCCCTATTCAGTCAATCCATGCCTTCATCCAGAGTCTTCACTGCACAGAGTTAACTGAGAGGGGGCAGGCTGCTGGTTTGTTTCTCTACCCGCCTCTCTCCTCCCAGAACAGGAAACACCCAGCCAGGCCAGTCACCCTGCAAGGCTCTGTCCCTCCCATAGTCACCACCTCCCCTGACCCATGCAGCCAGCCAGAGGGAGGAAGGCTGGGACTCCTGGCAGCTGTCTCAGGCCCTGGGCTGGCTGACTGGCTGGCTGGGTGTCAGGCCAGCTGAATGGGCTTTGTTGAACACCCTCAATCATTAGATGTATAATAAATGATTCTGCCCTGCTCTCTGCTCTGGCCAGACTCCCACACTGATCTGCCTTTGTTTGCTCCCTCTCCAGCCAGGCCCAATTGGCACCAACAACACATTTTCCCCCCTCCATTTTTCTGGTCAGCGTGTGGAAATGGATGGAGACAATGGGCTTGGTGATCTGTGTGTGTGGGTTGGAGGGGTTGGAAGGGGTGGAGTCTAGGGGAGAGAACAAGAGGATACAGCGCCTCTGGCGGATTGGACATTTGTCATGGTTGGTTTTTCAGTGTGTGAGGCATGGGTATAGATTGGGAGTAGTGTTTTTTTCTCTTGATTTAGGCTTGTTTTTCCATGGGGGACAAAGCCCTATGTATGTGTTGGCCACCTTGATCTCTGGCCAGCCATTACATTCTCCCTAATGAGTTTTCTCTTTTCTTTTATTTCTTCTCTCTTTCTTTCTTTTCTCCTCTTTCCCCTTTTCCCTCTTCCACTGCCTGTCTCAGCAGCCATTGGTGCTTCCTACAACTTCTCCTTCCTCAGTCCTCAGGGTCTCAACTTCTCCTCCTCTCAGAGCTCAGCCCCCTTCTGGTCAGGTACTCTCCTCCTTCTCTTCAAGTCTTCTTCTTCTTCCCTCTGAACTCTAGAAAGCAAGCCACCTCTCCTCTCCTCTCACATCCCTTTTCCTCCCATATTCTGTCATAGCTGTCAAATGTTCTCCTCTCGGTTGTCATGTGTCATCACTGTAAAAGCATGAGGTTTTCACCCATTACATTGATAGGAGCATATATTGAGTGTGCGACTTTCTTTCTTAGTTTGTTTGTGTCGTTGATGTGCCAATATTGAAAAGGCATTGAATTAACAGCAGAGAACATTGCAGAGGCCCAACTTACTGTACGTACAGAGACTGGGGAACCTATAGTTTTATTACATGAACAGACTCCTCCTTTGTTGCAGGTCTATGGGAGGGGGTAATATAATGTATAGATAATGTATTTAACAGAGATCCTAATGATTATTGTGTGATATTGATATTATCAACAGAGCAGATAAAAAGAGATGAAGACAAAGACAAGTTTGTGTCTTGCTGGAATATTTTGCCTTAGTTGTCATGGTGATGCCTTGAGGGCGTACAGGAGTGTGTGACTTTCTTTCTTTCTTTTATTGTGTCACCAATGTGACATCATTAGGTAGAGCATTGAATTAACTCATTTATTTAGAATATAAAACTTAAGTAACTGGGTCAAGGGGTAAAGAACCCATCTTAAATTTCAAGTTTTAATGTCACGTGCACAAGTACAGTGAAATGCCTTTCTTGCCAGCTCCAAACCCAACGATGCAGTAATCAATATCAATGTAGCACGAAAAATATCACAAGGTAGAACAAAAACACACAATAAATAAATTAAAAAAATATGAAAAAATCCTCATGCCCAATCCTCTCCTCCAACCCTAATCTCCACTACTGTCTGTAAATGTTCTGCACTGTAGGATCTGTAAGTTACCTGTGGAACACCAATGTGTCCAATCCTCTCCTCCAACCCTAATCTCCACTACTGTCTGTAAATGTTCTGCACTGTAGGATCTGTAAGTCACCTGTGGAACACCAATGTGTCCAATCCTCTCCTCCAACCCTAATCTCCACTACTGTCTGTAAATGTTCTGCACTGTAGGATCTGTAAGTCACCTGTGGAACACCAATGTGTCCAATCCTCTCCTCCAACCCTAATCTCCACTACTGTCTGTAAATGTTCTGCACTGTAGGATCTGTAAGTTACCTGTGGAACACCAATGTGTCCAATCCTCTCCTCCAACCCTAATCTCCACTACTGTCTGTAAATGTTCTGCACTATAGGATCTGTAAGTCACCTGTGGAACACCAATGTGTCCAATCCTCTCCTCCAACCCTAATCTCCACTACTGTCTGTAAATGTTCTGCACTGTAGGATCTGTAAGTCACCTGTGGAACACCAATGTGTCTGCTCTCTCTGACACTGTTATCCCACGGACTCTGATGTCATTGTTGCAGTTTTCACACCGAGGGTGGTCAGCACAGCGGTGGCCAGGTACAATTTTGCAGCACGGGACATGAGGGAGCTGTCACTCAGAGAAGGAGACATTGTCAAGATCTACAGCAAGATCGGAGGAGACCAGGGCTGGTGGAAGGGAGAGGCCAATGGCAGGGTGAGTGAGAACCAATATAGCAGGGGCGTAAGATATGGTATTCATGTTATTACAATGTTGTTACAATAATAATTGCTGTGTGGTTACACAGGTAAGAGAGCAATGTAATGTAAAGTGTAACCTCAAAGTGAAGTCTGCAATGTTAACACCTAATTCATCATTTGCCCCTCTGAAATCTAGAAGCCTTTCTTTAGGCTACAGTATTAGATCATTTTATTTATTTATTTTTGTACTATTCACCCTTTTTGTCACCACAATTTTGTGATTTTTGACAGGTTTCTGTTCTCATTGCTGTGTGTGTCTGACATTTTAGATTGGCTGGTTTCCTTCAACATATGTTGACGAAGAAGGAGTTCAGTGAGGTTCTGATGTCACCACGGCTCCTGTCCAATCACATCACACCTCGCTCCACAGTCCTCAGAAAGGACTAGTTGGTTTCCAGGGAAACACCATGTGGAATACTTTTTTGCTGGATACTGATTTTGCAGTGAACAACGTTTCTATTCCGGTTTTCTTCCTACGCATCGGCTTTGCTTATGTTGTTTTTTTGTAAGATCTTGTCCTGTTTGATCTCTGTGAGGAAAAACTGGATTCCAGTCTGTCTGCCTCTGGTTGTTCTGAGGGGGCTGACATGAACTGAGAAACATTGCAGAGAGAGGCCCAACATTCTCTACGTACAGAGACTGGGGAACCTATAGTTTTATTACATGAACAGACTCCTCCTTTGTTGCAGGTCTATGGGAGGGGGTAATATAATGTATAGATAATTTATTTAACAGAGATCCTAACGATTAATGTGTGAAATGGATATTAGCAACACAGCAGAGAAAAAGAGATGAAGAAAAATACAGATTTGTGTCTCTTTGCTGAAGATTTTGCCTTAGTTGTCATGGTGATGCCTTGAGGGCGTAAACAAGAGGTAGACAGAGAAACGCCAGGATTCGTTTGTCTTGCACACACACACACACTCACTTGCCCTGACCACTATAACATTATGGTGCCTTTTGAAGTGTGGTTAATACTCACAGGATTCGTCAGTTATGGTCCATGGACCACCGCCAGCTTACAGTCGAGCTCTACCCGTCCAACCTCTACTGCAGAGTGCACTATGGATGGAGAAGAAGAAGGAAGGGGGGAGGTGCAACATTTGGGACACAGCTCCAGTCCTTAACCCTCTGTTCATTCATTCAACCCCCTTTTCATCTGAAGACAGACAGACAGTGCCCTCAGAAGCATTGCACTAGAGTTGGGGAACTGTTCCTGACGCAGCCAAAAAAGAACAGTGACTCACCGTGGGGTGTAATGGCAGGTAGAATGGGTGTACAGATAGAAGGTTCACATCAGTCTCAGCACTTTAAGTCTATGGGTACTCCTCGCAATCAACAGGGGGCAAAAAAGGGAAATTTAAGTCAGTCTAACCCTCACCTAATGCACTGAATATCTATCTTGGTGTTCAACATTTTTGTTGGTTTTATTTTGTTTTATTTAGTAAAAGACCAAACTTTACTTGCTAAAAACTGGACCAACCGTAATTATTTTAAAGCCAAATGCAACTTATTTTTTAAATTAATTTCCGCATGAACTTCAACCTAGAGATTTTTATTATCAATTTGGTTGTACCTTGCCTTATTAACAGATGGACACATGGTCCTGGGATTTTAGGAAGTTTAAAATGTTGAAAATTCTCTGAATTTTATTTTTGGTGCTGTGGTGTCTGGTGAGGTAATATGGCAGCTCCATGAATTACTCAGAATCAAAAAGTCAACATCATTATGATGATCTACCTGAAAATAATATGTCACAATATAAATATATTGAATGCAGTCATACACTTTCTAGCTCCAAGGGGAAAGTGCACCAGATTGAATCTAGCCTACAGTGCAGAAAGCCACACTGGATCATTGACTGACCACATCCATGTAATCAGCTATTGAAGATAAAGATGGCTGCCATATTCTCTGGTTTCCTAACCCATCCCAGGTCAGTTGTCAACCCCAAGTACCCTCAATAATCGACTGACCAGGTGATTCAAACAGTGACATTGGCTGAAAAACTAAGACTGATGTGGTGGAAGAGGAAAGAGTACTGTAGGTTTCTGATCGTATGTGACTATGTTGTGTGTATTCCCACTACTCCCAAACATAACTCCTGACACCTAAGATAGGAAGGGTTGATTTTGGGGGGAGTACATGTTGGCTAAGGGGGGGGGACTACTTAGTCGCTGTTTGTGTTGTGGAGAAAACTCAATGCATGTGGTTATAGATATTTCAACTCCTATCAGTACATCCTCAAAAAAATAACTTAATAGTGTACATTTTTCTTTGAATGGTTGAGTATTTCCAAAATGTGGTCTATCATGAAATAAATATTTCTCTTTTTGCCTACATTTGATGTTACTGTTTCTATTTATGGAATTGTTTTATGAGTTACTTAATTTTTTATTGATATTTTTTTCAAACAAAGCCTTACAAAGCCCTGTAAAATACCCAATACTTTCGAACGTAAGGTGAACAAGATGGTGGCGACAAACATGGTCGCCCTGTTTCTAGCTCCTAGACAACTTTGCAGTATTTTTCTTGATGTTGTAGTTGTTGTTATTAGGTACATTATTTGCTCAGAACATTATTACCTACAGTCACTCACCAGCTTTTCGACCAGAAATGTGACTTTCCTGAATCTGATCCTTTTGTTTGAACTTTTGTTTGAACTGAATGCAATTTTATTCATCCCAGCAGCCGCTCCAAGACGCTGATGCCGGAGAAGAGGATTAAGGTCTGGTCTCCTAGTCAGACTCCGACTGCTTGCATACCTCCACCACTTCCAAGTACTCCCTAACCATCAGTCCCTGGACAATAAAGTAGACGGGCTCAGGGCGAGGATCTCTGTCTAGAGAGACATCAGGGACCATAACAGATTCTGTTTTACGAAATCATGGCTCTCTCCGGATATACTGTCCCCATCCATTCAGCAAGCGGGGTTCTCCATCCATTGTGTGGACAGGAAGAAAGAATAAATGATAATAAAGGAAATCTGAGGAAAATGCTAACAAAGTTCGATCAACACATCTCCTGTGCTACTCGCGCATCGAGATCACTGGACCATTGCTACACTCACTACTGGGATGGCTACTAGGCCCTCCACCACCCTCCCTTCGGAAAATCAGATTGCCTCCATTTTTCTCCTCCCCTCCTATAAGCAAAAACTTTAACAGGATCTACCCGTGGTAAGGACTTTTCAACGTTGGTCTAACCAATCGGAATCTATGCTTCAAGATAGTTTTGATCACGCTGACTTTTAAATGTTCCGGGTTGCCTCTGAGAATAGTATTGACATACACTGACTCAGTGACGGAGTTCATCAGGAAGTGCATAGAGGATGTTATTCCCACTGTGACAATGACAACTTATACTTTTTGACTGTATGTTTTAATTTATTGTAAAAAAAATAAAAAAAGGAATATATATATATATATATATATATATATATATATATATATATATATATATATATATATATATATATATATATAAAGTTGAAGTCGGAAGTTTACATACACCTTAGCCAAATACATTTAAATTCAGTTTTTCACAATTCCTGACATTTAATCCTAGTAAATATTCCCTGTTTTAGGTCAGTTAGGATCACAACTTTATTTAAAAAATGTGAAATGTCAGAATAATAGGATTTAGGATTTATTTCAGCTTTTCTTTCTTTCATCACATTCCCAGTGGGTCAGAAATGTACATACACTCAATTAGTATTTGGTAGCATTGTCTTTAAATTGTTTAACTTGGGCCAAATGTTTTGGGTAGCGTCCCACAATAAGTTGGGTTAATTTTGGCCCATTCCTCCTGACAGTGCTGGTGTAACTGAGTCTGATTTGAAGGCCTCCTTGCTCTCACATGCTTTTTCAATTCTGGATTAAAATGTTCTATATCATTGAAGTCAGGGCTTTGTGATGGTCACTCCAATACCTTGACTTTGTTGTCCTTAAGCTATTTTCCAAAACTTTGGGGTATGCTTGGTGTTTGCGACCAAGCTTTCACTTCCTGACTGATGTCTTGAGATGTTGCTTCAATATATCCACATAATTTCCCTTCTCATGATGCTATCTATTTTGCAAAGTGCACCAGTCCCTACTGCAGCAAAGCACCGCCACAACATGATGCTGCCACCCCCGTGCTTCACGGTTGGGATGGTGTTCTTCGGCTTGCAAGCCTCCCCCGTTTTTCTCCAAACACAACAATGGTCATTACGGCCAAACCGTCTATTTTTGTTTCATCAGATCAGAGGACATTTCTCCAAAAAGTACGATTTTTGTCCCCATGTGCAGTTGCGAATCAAATTGCTTCTTCCTTGCTGAGCGGCCTTTCAGGTTATGTCAATATAGGACTCGTTTTACTGTGGATATAGATACTTATGTACCTGTTTCCTCCAGCATCTTCACAAGGTCCTTTGCTGTTGTTCTGGGATTGATTGACACTTTTCGCACCGAAGTACGTTCATCTCTAGGAGAGAATGCGTCTCCTTCCTGAGCAGTATGCCAGTTGCGTGGTCCCATGGTGTTTATACTTGCGTACTATTGTTTGTACAGATGAATGTGGTACCTTCAGGTGTTTGGAAATTGCTCCCAAGGATGAACCAGACTTGTGGAGGTCTTGGCTGATTTATTTTTGATATTCCCATGATGTCAAGCAAAGAGGCACTGAGTTTGAAGGTAGGCCTTGAAATACATCCACATGTACACCTCCTGTTGACTCAAATTATGTCAATTAGCCTACCAGAATCTTCTGAACCCATGACATCATTTTCTGGAATTTTCTAAGCTGTTTAAATGCACAGTCAACTTAGTGTATGTAAACTTCTGACCCACTGGAATTGTGATACAGTGAATTATAACTGAAATAATCTGTCTGTAAACAATTTTTGGAAAAATGACTGGTGTCATGCACAAAGTAGATGTCCTAACCGACTTGCCAAAACTATAGTTTGTTAACAAGACATTTGTGGAGTGGTTGAAAAACGAGTTTTAATGACTCCAACCTAAGTGTATGTAAACTTCCGACTTCAACTGTATACTGTATATACACTACCGTTCAAAAGTTTGAGGTCACTTAGAAATGTCATTTTTTTAAAGAAAAGCCAGGCAATCAAAGAGGCAAAACAACAGTACAGGGACAAGTTAAACACCTTCTTCGCCCACTACGAGGAAAACACAGAGCGGCCGATGCAGGCCACCACCACTCACAAGCTCTTGTTTTCCGTGGCCGACATGAGTAAGATATTTAAGCTTGTTAACCCTCGCAAGGATGTTGGCCTAGACAGCATCCCAAGCTGTGTCCTCAGCGCATGTGCAGACCAGTTGGCTGGAGTATTTACGGACATATTCAATCTTTCCCTATCCCAGTCTGTTGTCCCCACTTGCATCAAGATGTCCACCATTGTTCCTGTACCCAAGAAAATTAAGGTAACTGAAATAAATTACTATAGTGAGTAGCACTCACTTCTGTCATCATGAAGTGCTGTGAAGGCTAGTTAAGGATTATACCACCTCCACCTTACACACCTCCATGGATGACGCAATTGACATCTCACTGCACACTGCCGTATCCCATCTGAACAGGAGGAATACTTATGTAAAAATGCTGTTCATCGACTCATCTCAGTCTTCAACACCATAATGCCCTCCAAGCTCATCAATAAGCTTGGGGCCCTGGGTCTGAACCCCGCCCTGTGCAACTGGATATTGGACATCCTGACGGGCCGCCCCCAGGTGGGGAAGGTAGGAAACAACACCTCCACCACGCTGATCCTCAACACAGGTGTCCCACAAGGGTGCGTGCTTAGCACCCTCCCGTACTCCCTGTTCAGCCATGACTGCCTGGCCATGCACGTCTCCAAGTCAATCATCAAGTTTTCTGATGACACAATTGTGGTAGGTAAGACAGCCTACAGGGAGGAGGTGAGGGCCGTGGCAGAGTGGTGCCAGGAAAATAACCTCTCCCTTAACATCAACAAAATAAAGGAGTTGATTGTAGACTTCAGGAGACAGCAGAGGGAGCACGCCCCCATCCACATCGATGGGGCTTGCAGTGGAGATGGTGAAAAGAATCAAGTTTCTCTGATCAATGACAACTTGAAATGTTCCATCCACACAGACAGGAGGCTGAAGAAATTTGGCTTGGCCCCTAAGACCCTCACAAACGTCTACAGATGCACCATTGAGAGCATTGTGTCTGGCTGTATCACCATATGCTACAGCAATTGCACCATCCACAACCGCAGGGCTCTCCGGAGGGTGGTACGGTAATCCCAACACATCACCGGGGCTTACCACACCAAGGACCTCAGTCACCCGAGCCACGGCCTGTTCACCTTACCACCCTCTAGAAGGCAGTTACTGTTACTAGCCGGCTATCACCTGATACTCTACCCTGCACCTTAGAGACTGCTGCCCTCTGTACATAGTCATTGACACTGGTCAATTTAATAATAATGTTCACATACTGTTTTACCCACTTCATATGTGTATACCGCATTCTAGTCCAGGATCGTCCTATATAACTACTGCTGTACATACCTTTCCTATTCAAATACAGTCCATACTGTCTATACACACCATTATATACATATGCACAAATCAGAGGGAAATGGGATGTCTTATAGGCTCCATCTTGTGGACATCTGCTGACACAACAACTGGTGAGCAGCTGTTAGCATTGAACGTGAGAATACAACATCTGGGTCACTGGCGTAGCACCAGCAACACGTCATAAACCATTAAAGAAATGTTTAGAATTATAGTAAAATGCGCAAATAGGCAAGATGGTATAGAGTACAGTATATACATATGAGATGAGTAATGTAGGGTATATAAACATAAAGTGGCATAGTTTAAAGTGGCTAGTGATACATGTATTACATAAAGATGGCTAGATGCAGCAGTTTAAATGAGTACAGTATACACATATGCATATACATATGAGATGAGTAATGTAGGGTATGTAAACATTATATTAAGTGGCATTGTTTAAAGTGGCTAGTGATACATTTTTACATCAATTTCCATCAATTCCCATTATTAAAGTGGCTGGAGTTGAGTCGGTATGTTGGCAGCAGCCACTCAATGTTAGTGGTGGCTGTTTAAAAGTCTGATGGCCTTGAGATAGAAGCTGTTTTTCAGTCTCTCAGTCCCAGCTTTGATGCACCTGTACTGACCTTGCCTTCTGGATAATAGCGGGGTGAACAGGCAGTGGCTCGGGTGGTTGTTGTCCTTGATGATCTTTATGGCCTTCCTGTGACATCGGGTGGCGTAGGTGTCCTGGAGGGCAGGTAGTTTGACCCCGGTGATGCGTTGTGCAGACCTCACTACCCTCTGGAGAGCCTTGCCGTTGTGGGCGGAGCAGTTGCCGTACCAGGCGGTGATACAGCCCGACAGGATGCTCTCGATTGTGCATCTGTAGAAGTTTGTGAGTGCTTTTGATGACAAGCCGAATTTGTTCAGCCTCCTGAGGTTGAAGAGGCGCTGCTGCGCCTTCATCACAACGCTGTCTGTGTGGTTGGACCAATTCAGTTTGTCCGTGATGTGTACACTGTGAAACTTAAAACTTTCCACGTTCTCCACTGCCACCTTCTCCACTGCTGTCCTGTCGATGTGGATATGCTGTTTCCTGAAGTCCACGGTCATCTCCTTTGTTTTGTTGGCATTGAGAGGTTGTTTTCCTGACACCACACTCTGAGTGCCCTCACCTCCTCCCTTTAGTCTGTCTCGCCGTTGCTGGTAATTTCGCCCACTACTGTTGTGTCGTTTGCAAACTTGATGATTGAGTTGAAGGCGTCCATGGCCACACAGTCATGGTGAACAGGGAGTACAGGAGGGGGCTGAGCATGCACCCCTGCAGGGCCCCAGTGTTGAGGATCAGCGAAGTGGAGCTGTTGTTTCCTACCTTCACCACCTGAGGGTGGCCCGTCAGGAAGTCCAGGACCCCATTAATGATGAGCTTGGAGGGAACTATGGTGTTGAATGCTGAGCTTTATTCAATGAATAGCATTCTTACATAGGCATTCCTCTTGTCCAGATGGGATAAGGCAGTGTGATGGCGATTGCATCGTAAATTGAGTGGGTCTAGGGTGGCAGGTAAGGTGGAGGTGATATGATCCTTGACTAGTCTCTCAAAGCACTTCATGATGACAAGTGAGTGCTAGTTGTTTAGTTCAGTCATCTTTGCCAAAATGTGGCAAAATGTGTAAGATAACATGAGAATGAGCTATAAAACAATAGAATACTAGAATGGACATTTACAGATTATGATGGTCTAAATATCAGCCATTTTGGTCAGGGAGTTAATCAACCATGTTTTGCCAGTGCTGTGATAAGATATTGTGTAAAATAATGAATTTTAAGAATTTATCTTCACTGCAACGCCACCAATCTGGGTTGGCTACGTAAAACTAGTCTGCCCCACGCCTTCAGGTGGTAATACATCTCTGTACACTCTTTCATATAGCCTATGTAATGATGACCTTGGATGACTAATAAAGTTGTGGATTTACACTCCCTTGTAATACAGTGAGAATCACTTAGAAGCTTCGGTAACTGATTACAGAATGGACTTTTATGAGACATTTATTTAAATGAAACATACATATAGTAAAGAACTACTACAAGGACAACATTTAAACCTTTAAAATATATTGTAAAACTAGTGCACAAAACTAGTGAAACATACATTTTTTTAAAAAGGAGCAAATTGAGTAATAGGTACTTAAAACATTTTTTATGATAAGGTAATGTTATCCCAATCTCATTAATGTATTATAATATTATGCTAAATCAAATGGTATATTTTATTACATGAAAATTAATCACTGGAAATCGTAGACTGTGGCTTTGATATTATGACTTAGAAAAATTATTTGGAGAATAAAGAACTCTGTGTGTTCTGCTTCCTTTGTAGTATTTGCTTGTTATCTTATTCCAATGCCAAAGCAACATCTATCAACAGTATTAATTTCAAATTAATTCTCATGGTCTTTTATATGATTAAAACCCACCGATGAAATGCCTTTCAAAGTCACAATAGGGAATGTACCTAATTTCACCCTGCAAAACACGATTGTTATCATCTTTCTCTCCGATCACACAGCGAAGCCGTATCTGCTGTCATATTTGACAGGTGTGTATCCAGTGCTGCTGGATGGGATGTGTGTGTGTCCTCGATCTGAGTGCCCCGTCTGTTGCATTCCCACCTGGCTGTAGGCTACCCCAGGGTGGAGGCTTGCGCCCCGGCTGCTGCCTCGGCTGTGTGGCCGGCTCTCTGGGGCCGGGACGTCCTCCCTGGGGGAAGAAGAACAGGGGCAGGGGTAAGAGGGCAAGTGGAAACAGCAGTATGGCCACAGAACTATCTATAGCAGGGATAGGCATCTAGCATGGGGCCTGCATTAAATATAAATATACATATATATATATATATATATATATATATATATATATATATATATATATATATATATATATATATAATTTTAGGAACTCAGTTGAGGTCTTAACTTACTGTTAAGACTTACAATAGTAGAATACACAAGGTGCAATATAAAAATGTGATTGTGTATCAGCAGTTTTTCTCTTGTTATGTCAGTCACTGACAGTCACTCAGTTATCCCATGTCAGCACAACATTTTTGGATTGGTTAGTTACTCTAGCCAGCTACAGTGGCAAAAAAAAAGTATGTGAACCCTTTGGAATGAATGACCTGAACTTCTGCATAAATTGGTCATACAATTTGACATGATCTTCATCTAAGTCACAACAATAGACAAACACAGTATGCTTAATAAACTAATAACACACAAAAAAGTATATGTTGTCATGTCTTTATTGAATACACCGTGTAAACATTCACAGTGCCGGGTGGGAAAAGTATGTGAACCCTTGGATTTAATAACTGGTTGACCCTCCTTTGGCAGCAAATTGCCAAAGGAGGAATTTTGGACCATTCCTCTTTACAAAACTGTTTCAGTTCAGCAATATTCTTTGTGTGTCTGGTTTGAACCGCTCTCTTGAGTTCATGTCACAGCATCTCAATCAGGTTGAGGTCAGGAAGGCGTATTTTCTTCTGTTGAAGCCATTCTGTTGTTGATTTACTTCAGTGTTTTGGGTCGTTGTCCTGTTGCATCACCCAAGTTCTGTTGAGCTTCAATTGGCAGACAGATAGCCTCACATTCTCCTGCAAAATGTCTTGATAAACTTGGGAATACATTTTTTCCGTTGATGATAGCAAGCTGTCCAGGCCCTGAGGCAGCACAGCAGCTTCAAACCATGATGCTCCCTTCACCATACTTTACAATTGGGATGAGATTTTGATGCTGGTGTGGGGTGTATTTTTTTCTCCACACATAGTGTTGTGAGTTACTTCCAAACAACTCAACTTTAGTTAATCTGTCCATAGAATATTTTGCCAGTAGAGCTGTGGAACATCCAGATGCTCTTTTATGAACATCAGACTTGCAGTAATATTTTGTTGGACAGCAGTGGCTTCTTCCGTGGTGTCATCCCATTAACACCATTCTTGTTTAGTGTTTTACTTATTGTAGATTCGTCAACAGATGTTAGCATGTTCCAGAGATTTCTGATAATCTTTAGCTGACACTTGTCATGTCTTTGGCATCATTAAAGTGAAGACTGTTATTTTAATCAAATCAAGCGAGTTCATTAGAACGTGCGTTAAAGATGTCGTTAAATGTTAAAACATTCCCAAACCAGAAACCGTGGATTGATGGCAGCATTCGCGTGAAACTGAAAGCGCGAACCACTCCTTTTAATCAGGGCAAGGTGACCGGAAACATGACCGAATACAAGCAGTGTAACTATTCCCTCCGCAAGGCAATCAAACAAGCTAAGCGTCAGTATAGAGACAAAGTAGAATCTCAATTCAACGGCTCAGACACAAGAGGTATGTGGCAGGGTCTACAGTCAGTCACGGATTACAAAAAGAAAACCAGCCCCGTCACGGACCAGGTTGTCTTGCTCCCAGGCAGACTAAATAACTTTTTTGCCCACTTTGAGCCTGCAACTAAAACATGCGGACTCTCCTTCACTGCAGCCGACGTGAGGAAAACATTTAAACGTGTTAACCCTCGCAAGGCTGCAGGCCCAGACGGCATCCCCAGCCGCGCCCTCAGAGCATGCGCAGACCAGCTGGCTGGTGTGTTTACGGACATATTCAATCAATCCCTATCCCAGTCTGCTGTTCCCACATGCTTCAAGCGGGCCACCATTGTTCCTGTTCCCAAGAAAGATATGGTAACTGAGCTAAACGACTACCGCCCCGTAGCACTCACTTCCGTCATCATGAAGTGCTTTGAGAGACTAGTCAAGGACCATATCACCTCCACCCTACCTGACACCCTAGACCCACTCCAATTTGCTTACCGCCCAAATAGGTCCACAGACGATGCAATCTCAACCACACTGCACACTGCCCTAACCCATCTGGACAAGAGGAATACCTATGTGAGAATGCTGTTCATCGACTACAGCTCGGCATTTAACACCATAGTGCCCTCCAAGCTCGTCATCAAGCTCGAGACCCTGGTTCTCGACCCCGCCCTGTGCAACTGGGTACTGGACTTCCTGACGGGCCGCCCGCAGGTGGTGAGGGTAGGCAACAACATCTCCACCCCGCTGATCCTCAACACTGGGGCCCCACAAGGGTGCATTCTGAGCCCTCTGCTGTACTCCCTGTTCACCCACGACTGCGTGGCCACGCACGCCTCCAACTCAATCATCAAGTTTGCGGACGACACAACAGTGGTAGGCTTGATTACCAACAACGACGAGGCGGCCTACAGGGAGGAGGTGAGGGCCCTCGGAGTGTGGTGTCAGGAAAATAACCTCACTCTCAACGTCAACAAAACTAAGGAGATGATTGTGGACTTCAGGAAACAGCAGAGGGAACACCCCCCTATCCACATCAATGGAACAGTAGTGGAGAGGGTAGTAAGTTTTAAGTTCCTCGGCGTACACATCACAGACAAACTGAATTGGTCCACCCACACAGACAGCATTGTGAAGAAGGCGCAGCAGCGCCTCTTCAATCTCAGGAGGCTGGAGAAATTTGGCTTGTCACCAAAAGCACTCACAAACTTCTACAGATGCACAATCGAGAGCATCCTGTCGGGCTGTATCACCGCCTGGTACGGCAACTGCTCCGCCCACAACCGTAAGGCTCTCCAGAGGGTATTGAGGTCTGCACAACGCATCACCGGGGGCAAACTACCTGCCCTCCAGGACACCTACATCACAAGATGTCACAGGAAGGCCATAAAGATCATCAAGGACAACAACCACCCGAGCCACTGCCTGTTCACCCCGCTATCATCCAGAAGGCGAGGTCAGTACAGGTGCATCAAAGCTGGGACCGAGAGACTGAAAAACAGCTTCTATCTCAAGGCCATCAGACTGTTAAACAGCCACCACTAACATTGAGTGGCTGCTGTCAACACACTGACTCAACTCCAGCCACTTTAATAATGGGAATTGATGGGAAATGTAAAATATATCACTAGCCACTTTAAACAATGCTACCTTATATAATGTTACTTACCCTACATTATTCATCTCATATGCATATGTATATACTGTACTCTATATCATCTACTGCATCTTTATGTAATACATGTATCACTAGCCACTTTAACTATGCCACTTTGTTTACATTCTCATCTCATATGTATATACTGCACTCAATACCATCTACTGTATCTTGCCTATGCCGCTCTGTACCATCACTCATTCATATATCTTTATGTACATATTCTTTATCCCCTTACACTTGTACAATTGTGTCTATAAGGTAGTAGTTTTGGAATTGTTAGCTAGATTACTTGTTGGTTATTACTGCATTGTCGGAACTAGAAGCATAAGCATTTCGCTACACTCGCATTAACATCTGCTAACCATGTGTATGTGACAAATAAAATTTGATTTGATTTGATTTGAAACCTTGTAAATTGTTGGTTATCTGCATGAACCCAGCCTTTACTATGAATCATCCATACACCAATTCTCTTAGTAATTTATTTACTAACTAACTAACTAAACAATCACAGAAATGCATAAGCACACAAATAGTAGATATGGTTATTGGGAAATGATAGGGGAGGTTCCCTAGTATGGTAAGCCGATATGAAGGCTTGGTGGACAAAGGGAAGTGGGTGTGGACTGAGAAAGAGCGGGAAAGACAAAAAGGAGTCACTACACAGTTGATAATTATATTAATTGAAATGCTAATCCTTTGCACATGAACGCTCACTCATTCGGGAATAATTGCAATCAATATATATATATTTACGCTCAGTGTGTCGTCGTGATCTCTGTTGGAATCGTCCGTCTTTCTGTTGTAAAGTTCATCCGAGCGTCTCTCTCTGCTTCCCTGAAGTCTTTTGTGGTTGGAATGGATACTTCAGAGTACCATTCAGAAATGTTTTATAGAATAGATGTTTCGGCGGATATCGGTCTTCGCATCTCAGGTTGACATAATTTCTCTCTGCAGACTAGTAATTAGTACCTAAGATTTGCTCTTATTCTTTCGGGATTAATAGTCTCAGAATTGAACCATTTCCGCTCGTGTAGCCAATGCTCCATGTGGTATCGTTAGGAATTCAACAACCATTACAACAGTGGCTTAGACTGAGGTTTTTGTGGTCTATGTTCAAACCGTTGCCCCCTCAGCTGACCGAGAGGATTTCTTCAGGTTGAGGTTTTATTTGTAACAGTAGAAAAGAGCTGTCCCATGAGCCAGATCATGTCTGTGCTCATTAGGGCGGGCCAATGACTTAGTTAAACTTTAAAGCGAATACAATTATCTCACATAAAAGGTTAAAACTCACATTACATGATTTCACAAATAGTTTAATCTTTACTCATTATTTTATACAAGAATTAGACGCAAACCTCATAACGGAGGCTCCTGTATAAACAGAGTTATGGTAATGTGGCTGTATGGTCTTTCATGAGGTCACAAACATGAAACAAAACAGACCGGGTCGTAGCTGGCTTCTCCACCGACCATTTACACAATCTCCAAAATATGGATATTGTTCAGTTCTCAAGTTCGGTGATGCAGAAGAAGTTCCTTTGCTCTCTCTGTGTGTCTCTTTTTGCATGGCCAGGAGAAGAGTCTCCTCCAGGAATTTACGACCTGAGATAACAGAACCTGGGTGTAGGAGGGAGAGAGGGGGAAGCCACTAGCTATACCCGAATAGGGCCACGTCATGACACACTCTAGGATTCTTCTTAACCTCATTGAGCATTCTGCGCTGTGCTCTTGCAGTCATCTTTGCAGGACGGCCACTCCTAGGGAGAGTAGCAACAGTGCTGAACTTTCTCCATTTATAGACCATTTGTCTTACCGTGAACTGATGAACATCATTTAAGAGATAATTTTGTAACCCTTTCCAGCTTTATGCAAGTCAACAATTCTTAATCTTGGGTCTTCTGAAATCTCTTTTGTTCGAGACGTGGTTCACATCAGACAATGCTTCTCTTGAATAGCAAACTTAAATTGTGTGAGTGTTTTTTATAGGGCAGCGCTGCTCTAACCAACACCTCCAATCTTGTTTCAATGATTGTACTCCAGGTTAACTGACTCTTGACTCCAATTAGCTTTTGGAGAAGTCTAGGGGTTCACATACTTTTTCCAACCGACACTGTGAATGTTTAAATTATGTATTAAATATAGACAAGAAAAATATTATAATTTGTGTGTTATTAGTTTAAGCAGACTGTATTTATCTGTTGTTGTGACTTAGATGAAGATCAGATCTAATTTTATGACCAATTTATGCAGAGGGTTCATGTACTTTTTCTTGCACTGCAAACATTTCTCCCCACCCTATAGCAAAATGTGTAGAATTAAAGGAAGTTTCACACTAATGAATAGAATTGCATGAAATGATTTATAAAATTGCTAAATAATCTCTCTGCCCATGGCAACATCTCTACAATTGCAGTGAGGCCAGTTCTGACTGCACGTGCTGGTATGGATGTGGGTACGCAGACCTGCGAGCCACTGCGGCCTCTCATGAGTTCAGAATTTTTGTAGCCCACACCCCCATCAAAGTTGCCCATCCCTGACCTACGGTCTTAGTGTGAATACAGTACATTCTCCGGTACCTGATATCGTTAGACACTTCCTTCTCATAGCGTGTGAACCTTGCATCACACTTGTAGATGAGGAGCCATATGAGTATCGCCAGAATGATGATGAGCAGTAGACAACCCACCACAGTACCCACTATCACTCCTGCTCTGTTAGGGGCTAGGGAGATGGAGGGAACAAGCACCAGGTGAAGGAACTTTTTAACTTTTTTTGTGCTTTAAACGTGAGTGAATGACTGAGTGAGGGATTGACTGAATGAGTGACTGAGTGTGTACCTACGTTTGTTAGCTGTCAGTTTGACTCTGCACCTCTCGTCCCCCACAGCATTGGTCACCTCACACATGTAAATCCCCACAAAGCTCTCAGAGTGATTGCTGATCAACAACTCCCCAGTCACACGGTCTCATGGATCACAAAGTATGAAGAGCAGCAATGAACACGTTTATTTTTCATTGCATAACCAGTCAGCTTAGATACAGTTTCTGTTAAAACGTGCTTTGATGCTGTAATTCACCATGAAACCAGTAAAGGTCAGACTTACTCTGTGTGGTTGAGGGTGGGATGGGACCTCCTCTTTCTCTCTTCCATGCGTAGTTGAGGGGAGAGGACCCCTCGGATGACTTGCAGTGCAGGGAGACAGTCTCCCCCACTGCCTCCCCACCCTCCACCCAGCATTTAGGCACCGAAGGACGCACTGACGACAAAGGAATAATAATTACACAAATATCCGCTCTGTCACAGTTTAAAACAACTTAATACATTAAAGAGGACAGTGCTTATTTCTACCTTAACATTAGAAAAGAGACCCATCTGGAATATTACATTTAGGGTAACTACATTGTATTTATTAAATAAAGCCAAGGACACCTTTGCTTGCCAGGGTAGAGAATGACAGGTCTCTGACACTTTCTGAGGTAAGCTTTGTTTCCATTGTTGGATAACAAGGCCACTTTTTTTGTTAGCGCCTCTATTCAGGGTGTAGTACTGTATTTTCTTTTCACCAAAGCTTATTTTCCCACCACACACAATACCGCTCTATTATACGCAGGGAGGGAGATAGACAGAAAGAATTAAAGAGCAGCAGAGTGAAAAAAAGTGCAGACAAAAGGTAAAAGACAAAAGGTAAAAGACAAAAGGTAAAAGAAAAAAGGTAAAAGAAAAAAAGGTTAAAGAAAAAAAAGGATAGGAAAACTTCGGTTGAGAACGAGAATGGCGAAGCACAGCAAAATAGAACTGACTTAAAGCTGCAGTAACTGTGAGGAAGTTTTAGCTCCAACTGAACTTGTTCTACTCAATAGTCCATAACATTGCCAGTGTGACACTTGTATTTGTGAAAGCACTTTACAAATACTCCGTTTGAAGGTCTTGCTGTACCTTGGAGGTTGTTCAGAAGTACAGTTGGAGGTTCACGAGGTCAAAAGAAACATGACAATGAAAATAAAGAGTGGTGACATTCTCTTGAGGAGAAAACCAACCACATTTTCATGAACTTATTCACCTTAAGATATTCAAGTTGTCACAACTAACTAAAACCAAGCCACACTACAGGTGTGAGTCCAACAGCCAGGCTTAAATAATGCAGCATGTTGACACGTTAGCCCCAAGTTGAAATGTGACGTCTGTCTCACCCATCACGACCAGGGACACTTTCTGCATGTCCACTCCCGGTGACTTCTTGACTTTACACTGGTAGGTGGCAGAATGGGTTGGTGACAGGAAAGCGATGGAGAGGGATGCATCACCCAGGGAAGGGTCGCCAGCAGCAAAGTCCAGCCCCTTAGTTAGACCAGGGTTACCATGGATGTACTTATTCCCACCTGCATAGGACAACAGCTGAAGAAGTCCAGCCCCTTAGTTAGACCAGGGTTACCATGGATGTACTTATTCCCACCTGCATAGGACAACAGCTGAAGAAGTCCAAACATTTGAAAAATCAGAAGAACGGGGGGAAAAAAATCAACAGATGTTTGATATATCTTAGCAACAAGAGGTGAGCAGATGGAAGTAATGGACTTGGTTCTATCCTTGAACTATCTACTTTATCTAACAGTATGTTTTGTGATTGCTTGAAAGGTTGTGGAGAGAACTTTATATTACAATCTGAGATCTCACCTAGAATAACTTGGTAACTTCAGTGCCACTTACCAGTTGGTCCTTCTGGGTGGTATCTGGGCTGACCACTGACCACTCAATATCCAGCTCTCCAGTGTCCGAGGGGTCAGGTGTGTATGTACACACCAGGGTAATTCTCTCCCCCTGGGCCCTCTGGACGGTCTGAGGACCAGTAGAGGTCAGCTGCATCCCCATGCTGCCAGCTAGGGCCATTCAAATACTGTTACTGTGAACCCTAGCGACAACTTCTCAAGTCTATTGAATTTGACCTTCTAATACTAATTACTACAGTAGGCCTACTGCTTAGAGAACATAGGAGAGATATTTAGTATTCAGCTTTTTCTTTATAATTTACATCTCCCTGACTATAGTTTTTTAAATGGTGAAAAATAAACATTTATGCTGTATCCTTGACTTCTATAATAACAACTTGAGATGTTTGTTATTGTGTGTTCTCGTGTTAGTTTGTTAGATGAGCATATTCAAATGAAGTAACTGAGAGATGCAATCAAACTCAACATTTACAGGACACTAGTACATCCTCAAGAGAGAGACAAAAGCCTTCTTGTGAACGAACTGGCAGTATCCACCATGGCAACTCACCTGGAGACCATTACCCAAGGGATGACCAGTGTTAGGATTGCCATCCTTGAATAAATAGACTGTTCTATTCAGTCTGTAACAATCCAGTTTCCAGTGTCGAGTTCAGGAATAAGTTAGTAATAGAAATTAATTACTTCCTCACTTTACAGATTACTGTGCATGTGTGTGTGTGCATGTGTGTGTGTGTGCATGTGTGTGTGTGTGCATGTGTGTGTGTGCATGTGTGTTTGTGTGTAGGGTGTTCTTCCTCACCTGCATTGAGAAAAACTGTGATTGCACATATCCCGATCATGGAAGACCATGGGTGAGAGCTAGGAATGCATGGATAGACATTTTGAACCATGGCAACATTAAACAGACAAGCACATAAAGCAATGCTTCGAAAATACATATAGCTCTCTGTGGTGCCCTGCTTGAAAACTAGATGAGCACATGACATGGTGTTCTGAGCGTCCCGGTTTGTGGAGGGACAATTTGTGAAAACACACCTTCATTGCAAAATGAACCTGGATGGAAGAGAAAATAATAGACAAAGTGTTGTGTAGACTGTATTCTTTATATTGTCTGCTGCCTAACTGTCCTGACTTGAACTGTGTAACAGACTTGAAGCAGAGTGTTGAAATAGACAACGTATAAAAAAAGAGCAGGTACACTGAACAAAGAGGTATATATTTGTGAGCTGCGTCACGCTAAAGCATCAGTTATACAGCTGCATCTGCTACACCTAAATTCTGTTCAACCTACACGTACTTCAAAGTATTTTTAGAATCAAAAAGATAATGTACTGATATTAACAAAATAAAGCAAAATGCTTAGATAAACTATTTCTTCTTGGATAGGGTATTTTGTGAAATGCCTATTGTTTTAGACAGGTAGATCAAAACGTTTTAAAACTAGATGTTCCCTTTGGTTAAAGCACCCAAACAGTAGTTCCACAAAAATGTATTTATTTTTCAACTGTATTATTCGAAGCCACATAGACTACAACAGTGTTTTCGCACTGCTGTTTTCGCACACTGTTAATGTACACCTGTTGTTTACAAAGCATGTCACAAATAAAATGTGATATGATTTTATAACAAGGGTTGAAAACAATACAAGGTAGCTCAAAAAACTAAAACGCTCACAATAGCACAAAGGGGAAATCAACGTGACAATGAACACAATTCACCTGAATGAACGTCGCTCATCCAAATGTAGAACCATTCCAATCATTCGACAAAGCATGTCAGCAGGTTCTCTTTCTCTGTCTCTTCTGCTCTTTCTTCTTCTCTATACCTCATGCCTGTCTTCCTCCTCCATCTCATTAGCATAGGCTAATTTCATTGGACAGTTCTATCAAAACCTGTTTTCTCTTTTTCCAAAGGAACCTTAAAGCAGAATTAGTGTGGACTGCCATAAAGTGTCACCAGCGCTATGGGAGTTACACACATTTGAAAATGTTTAGATTTTGTGGATAGTCACTCTTTGTCAAATATTTTGTTCACTTTGTCGCCTACCATCTGTGGATGAGCTCTGGTTTCAAACAAAGAGCTAAGAGGCCATGGTAATGTGGTCCAAACAGCCATGTCTCAGGTGACAACAAACAGGTTATTCATCTGGTTACTGGTTAGTCCAGGATACACAAGGTGTGGTGGGGAGTGAATCAATTAAATAGATTAAACAACCAAATTGGCTAAAATTGTTAAATTAACTATAGTAATTGGAACAGGACTTCTACATTTCCCATTAAAATATGAAATAACCAAAACAGAACATTCTTTAGAGATGCAGTCCACAGATCCTCATGTGTGACTGTGAATTGCCTATTTCCTCAAAAACAAATAAGACCAGTTAATATGAATTGCCTCTAAAATAAACCCCAGTCAACCCTTAAATTATGCCAGCCCCCTCAGCAGGTACTACAATTTACCATAAGGTTTTTCTTGTTTGTCCATAAATATTCCTGTAACATTGCATGACATTAGCATTATTTGTGGCTTTAATTTCCTGGACATGCAGTATCCCATCCCAGATGAAGACAGATGAAACATGGAGCAGGTTTTCATCAAGGATCTCTCTCTACTTTGCTCCGTTCATCTTTCCCTCAATCCTGACCAGACTCCCAGTCCCTGCCGCTGAAAAACATCCCCACAGCATGATGCTGTCACCACCATGCTTCACAGTAGGGATGGTGCCAGGTTTCCTCCAGACGTGATGCTCGGCATTCATGCCAGAGTTCAATCTTGGTTTCATCAGACCAGAGAATGTTGTTTTCTCCCACTACTAATCCAATGATTATGTTACCGTATGTGAGACTGGTAGTCAGATTGCTGCCTTGGAAACGTTTGTGTTAAATCATTAATATCATGACATGTGTTATGTCATCCTTATGACAGCTTTATGTAGGCCTTATGGAGGGTTGAAGCAATGTGTTACTAAAAGAAGAGCCATGATGTATCTATAATTGTTGTGATATACCGCAGGTCAAGGACTAGACTGTGACTGTTGGATTCAGTGTTAAAATGAAAATAATATTGAGAATAAATAAGATATGTGCATAGAAGCCTGGAGCAACAGGCAATAACTGCACAATAAACTATAGCCTACACATATGGAGCTAATCTTTATCCTATGCATTGGGCCTTCATGACCTTCTACCCAGTCATTGGGCCTTCATGACCTTCTACCCAGTTTTGCTAAATCATGTGCCAACTAGGCTATATGCTGTTGGGTTTTTTCTTCCAGTCCCGAAGTCATCCACATGACTGTTTATGGCTCGATTATGTAAACGACTTATCTGGTGTAAAAGTTTGATAAAGCAGTTACAGTCTTCAGTACGAAACATTTAGCCAACAGTTAAATTAGAATAGTCCAAGTTTTCAGAGTTTTGCAGTCATGACTGAAGAAACGTGGGATGTTGTTATTGTCGGCGCTGGGCTGTCAGGACTGAGTGCTGCTCAGACTCTGCGGAAGAGAAATGGCAAACTCAGAATATTAATTCTGGAAGGAAAAGGTTTGACAAAACTGTTTGGCATTCATTATGCAGCGAAACAATCAACGTTCTCCGCATCTAGCCTGTGACAGCGGCTTCGACGCGTCCCATTTGCTGTCATAGAAATTAAGTTGTGGCCTGTCATTTGTTTACGTGGCTAATTTTGAGGAGCAGAAATCACAGTCCAAGAATATGAAATATTTTAACAATTCGTAACAGAATTATAAAGCAACACTATTATAAATATGAACATTTAATGCAATTGAAGGTGTATGTGTTTTTCCAGACCGGGTAGGAGGACGAACTGTTACCCAGGAATTACTTGCCGCCCACGGCATTGATCGCTGGGACATGGGAGGGCAGTGGGTTGGCAGGTAGGTTCTTGGAACAGCCTGGTCTCATAGACTGAATGTAACATAGTAAACGTAAATCCGGGACGTTCAAATTAGTATGGCATGTTACTTATAATGTTAGCTAACCCTTCCTTCCATAACCCTAACCGCAACCCTTTAACCTAACTCCTAACCCTAAACCCTAACCATAACCCCTAGCCTAGCTAATGTTAGTCACCTAACAAATTGGAATTCGTAACATATCATATGTTTAGCAAATGTTTTACATATTGTACACATTTCAATTCATAACATATTCTACCAATTATAATTTGTATGATATGTTACGAATTGCAATTCATATCATACGAAATCGACGATGGACCCCCATAAATTATACATACCATACAAAACACAACATATTCATAGGCATATCCTGAATTTACATTTACTATGTTACCTCTACCACTGAGTTTACTTGGAATGGTGCCTTGTCACTCAGTGCGGTAGTGGTAAATGCAAAATCATTTCATACATTGGAGGTGTTACAATTGGGTTTAGCCTAACTTCATAATCAATGTAGGGTGAAGAATCAATTAGGCTTACATGTAATCTGATTGGGCCTACAAAAAAACTATAACTGTAAACAAATACTTTTGAAAAACAAGAGGATTATTTCTTGGATTACTTCATAATTCAGAAAGGATGTTTGGGGGAAAAAAATACATTAATGAGACCTTTCTGTTTTCTCATTGACGTTCAATTCAGCATTGAAAAAGTTTGTTCCATTTGTGTTTGGGTAATCCCCAAAATACATTAATGATTACAATTTTGGACAGGTAACTAGTAACTAACGGATTACATTTAAAAAGAAACCAAACCTGTCATCATATGTAGCTTCATCTCAACAACATTGTCTAAATGATGAATGGTGAAGTAATGAAGAACAATTTATCAATGGTAATTTGTCATCCAGCCAAGCAGAGCAGTGGCATTATGAAGGGAATTAATGTGCCTCTTTGCAGTACATTGAACATGGACTGACTGATTTTTGCTTACCTTTGGAAAGAAACAAAGTTCATACATAGTTTACATTCATAAGGATGACAAGTGGAAGTGCCAACTAGTACAGTACATTTCAGTCATTGATATTCCATTATACTGCATAAGCCTATGAAAAAGGCCCATGAAATTCCCTCTCACACAGTCCCATTCCCAAGCTTTTGGAGGGAATGAACAAAACAGAACAGGACATATCTGTGTTCCGAGAGTACTGCAAAGTAGGAGAGCTTTGAGGAAATCACAAAAGCTGCTATCAATACATCCCAAAAAGGAGACATGATTACTACAGGAGAATAATAGTGGGCCTCATCCAGGACAGAAATCATTACAAATCGACTTACTGGGACGCACTTAGACACAGGCTTAGAACGATTATATAGATTACTATCGACCTGGAGCGAAGACTGGTAGAGGCCACTGCTGCACCCAGGCAGCTAAGACGGTTGTCATTGTGTCGTCTGTCAGGTGGTGCAAAGAGGACAGGAACCTCTTAGACCTACGGTAGTAGAGGGATGCAGTCAGAACATGGAACAGACTATTATTTATTATGGGGAAAGAAAGTGATCATTTGACATGCACCACATAAGTTTAAATGTGTCACTCTCTCAGGAGTTTAGAGACTTCAGCGGACTGTGATAAAAGAGGGAGGGTGCATACCAGAATCACACTACTGAGCCTCAGCTTGGATAAATAATCAGCCTCATCATAGATTTATTTTCAGCACATTCAAATCAAGAAATGAATAAATTAACTGAAACATTTTTGATGAAATAATGGACAATGTATGTTCCCACTGGGCACACACTGGTTGAATCCCAAAAACGTTCACGTCAAATTACGTTGAACCAACGTGGAATAGACGTTGAATTAACTTCTTTGCCCAGTGGGTTGATTTTATATTTAGTCTCGGTTGACCTTGCTGTTAAAATCAAAGTCAAAAGATGATCACTCTGCTAATCTAACTGTTGTTGTCCCTCTTACCTCAGCACTCAGACATACGTCATGGACCTCATTCAGGAGTTTGGCCTGGAGGTCTACACACAATACACCACAGGCAAGAAAGTACACCACGTTGGTGGTCCTCGTGCCAAGGTTCGCAGCAGCAGCACCAGTATCCCTGCCCTCTCTACACTGGTGCTACTGGACCTGTCACAGCTCGTCTGGAAGGTAGGGGACTAACTCTTTTCAAACCTCTCCTCTGAGACCTCCAGACGTTTCACAATTGTGTTGTAGCCCTGAATCATACTGAACAAAAAATATAAACACAAAGTATCGTTCCCATGTTTCATGAGCTGAAATAAAAGATCCCTGAAATGTTCCATACACAGCTTATTTCTCTCAAATGCTGTGCACAAATTGGGTTACATCCCTGTTAGTGAGCATTTCTTCTTTGCCAAGATAATCCATCCACCTGACAGACGTGCCATATCAAGAAGCTGATTAAACAGCGTGATCATTACACAGGTGCACCTTGTGCTGGGGGACAATAAAAGGCCACTCTAAAATGTGCAATTTTGTCACACAATGCCACAAATCTCTCAAGTTTTGAGGGAGCTTGCAATTGGCATGCTGCCTGCAGGAATGTCCACCACAGCTGTTGCCAGAGAATGTAATGTTAATTTCTCTACCATAAGCCACCTCCAACGTCGTTTTAGAGAATTTGACAGTACGTCTAACCAGCTTCACAACCGCAGATCACGTGTAACCACGCCAGCCTAGGACCTCCACATCCGGCTTCTTCACCTGCAATATCGTCTGAGACCAGCCACCCGGACAGCTGATGAAACTGAGGAGTATTTCTGTCTGTAATAATGCGGTTTGGGAGGAAAAACTCATTCTGATTGGCTGGACCTGACTCCCCATGCCTGCGTCCCTGCCCAGTCATGTGAAATCCATAGATTAGGGCCAAATGAATTGATTTCAATTGACTGATTTCTTTATATGAACTGTAACTCAGTAAAATTGTTGAAATTGTTGCATGTTGCCAGATTCAGCTATTCAAGGGCTTGAAAATTAGTTTACAAGTTGAATCAGGTGTGCTAGCTGTGGAATAGTTAAAATTCATGCAAAATGCTGGGGGTTCCAAAGAGGTTTGAAAACCTCTGGTCTATCTAACAGTAAATCAAACTGAGAAACAGCTAATTAAAATACTCAGCCTGTGCTGATGACTCACTTAAACAAATGAATACTAGACAAACATGAATTTGTTTGTCTAGAAAAGTAATTAATTGTTTGTATTGTATTTTGAGATGAACTTAATCAACATCGTCCTAGTAGTTTTGTTAATTATGTGATGAATTGATGTGATGCCCTAAATGGGATGTGTTAATTATATTTTAAATTAATCATGCTGTGTTAATGTGAGTGTGGTCTCGCTTCATAATCATGGCACAGAAACACAATGTTAATGTAGCCAATGTGAAATGGCTTGCTGGTTAGCGTTGCGAGCTAGTTACGTTCAATTGGTGACGTGACCCGCTCTGAGACCTTGAAGAAGTTGTTTCCCTCGCTCAACAATAGCTGCGAGTTTTGTAGAGGGACGGTAACATTGCTTTGTGACAGTCGATCTGTTCAGAGCATCCCTGGTTCGAGCCCAGGTTGAGGCAAGAGGGATGGAAGCAACACCGTTACATTAACGTATCCAGTGAACACCAGGAAGATTTTTTTAAAAGCGGCTTCAAAGAATAGTTCCAAAGCCAGAGCAGAAAATATGAATAGTGAATACTGTTATATTCCTTAATACATACATTTTAGCTGTCTCTGTCTGTTACATCAAGCTTTTAGCTGTCTCAGTGGTTTAGATCATTAATGTGTATGCATTATCATTAATGTGTGTGCATACATGTATGTGCTGTGTGTCAGATTGACAGGTTGAGTTCCACAGTGTCAGTGGAGGACCCCATGAAGACCCCCAATGCCCAGGAGTTGGACAGTATGACCCTACATTCCTACATAGAGAAACATGCCTGGACAGAAGGTGAGCAGCACCACCTCTCACACTTCACCCCACTCACTAAGAACTTGCCAACAAAACAACACAAAGGGCAAGTACACCAAAGACTTGTTGTCGATTTTTTAAATTGTTATTGTTTTTTAATAGTGTGGGTATAGACAACAGCAGAGCTGGGATACGGTCCAACATTTGGGTCAAGATACCGCGAGAACCAACGAAAAATCAGGTCGAAGTGTTTAAAATTGAGTTTATTACAGATTCAGAGCTGGGTGTTCCACTATACGTTTGCCCTGCTAGAAAATGAATGGATTTGATTTTCCCCTACCGTGCCTAGAGGATGCTCTCAAGTGTTCCTGGGTAATGTGCATCCTGCCTCAGGCACAGCCAGAGGGCTTGGGTGATGGATGGCCACATCTCTTAGAAGAACCATCTATTACGTATAGTCAGGTGAAAAATGATTGGCACCCTTGATGAAGATGAGGAAATAAATAATAATACAAATACTGAGCTATATAAGTTTTGGTCTCTGTCTCTCTCTCTCTGTCTCTCTCTCTCTCTCTCTCTCTCTCTCTCTCTGTCTCCCTCTCTCTCTCTCTCTCTCTCTCTCTGTCTCCCTCTCTCTCTCTCTCTCTGTCACTCTCTCTGTCTCCCTCTCTCTCTCTCTCTGTCTCTCTCTCTCTCTCTCTCTCTCTGTCTCTCTCTCTCTCTATCTCTCTCTCTTCTGTCTCTCTCTCTCTCTCTCTCTCTCTCTCTCTCTCTCTCTCTCTCTCTCTCTCTCTCTCTGTCTCCCTGTCTCCAGAGATGAAGGAGGAGATGGGTGTGTGCAGCCGGGTTGTGTTTGGTATGGAGCCCAATCAGATGTCCTTCCTCTACTTCCTCATGTATGCTGCAGCAGCTGGAGGTGTCCTGTGCCTGCTGGAGAGCACCCCAGGCTCAGCACAGGAGTTCAGGGTCAAGGTGACCTGGGATGGGCTCTACCGCTTTCTCTGCCTCTCTCTCTGGCACCACATGGGGTAGAGTAGGGGACCGCTGATGGTGGTGGTGACTTGAGTTCAGCCTATGGTCTTTTGACCCTCACAGAGTGGGTTAGGGAGAGGAGTAGAGTGGGTTGGGATTTAGGGAATTGCAGCTCCACCAATGACATAGGTGTCATAGAAGTGACTTCCGTTACTCTCTATGGAAAAACAGGAGAATTCTCCTGTTCCGTTGTGTCTTTGAGAACGAGACATTGAAAAGAGAGCTAGAGAGATTTAGGGGAGAGTGTACAGAAAGGGAAAGAGAAAAAGTGAGACTCAGCTCACTGATGGTCTACACGTCTTGTCACTACACAGACATTGGACTGTAAGGCTGCTCTGTGTCCACAGGGGGGAACCCAGCAGCTGTCAGAGCGTTTAGCCCAGCAGATTGGGTGGGAGAGTGTCCGGCTGGGCAAGGCTGTGACGGCCATATGGCAGGTAACGTACAGTAACAGCTCACTCAGTGAGTGACGAGGTGTGACACTGAGATAACAGTCACCTCAGACAGGGAACAAGCCATCTCCTTGTGGGTCTCTGTCTGTTCTGCTCCATTCACTCTCTCTCTCTCTCTCTCTCTCTCTCTCTTTCTCTCTCTCTCTCTCTCTCTCATGCTACTGAGAGGCACCACGGAGCACTGGCATTGCATTGCTTCACTGGAAATGTGTGTTAGCCTATTGAGTGGAGACACTGTGACCTTTGAGTGTTTGTGTACATGGTGGAAGTGGATAAAAGGTTATACATTTGGCTAGTTACTGTAGATGAAAGGCAGTTTACAGGAAATTACCCTATCTATAAAAAGGATAATAGAGACCAAAATATACCTTGCTTACGTGATAGGTTAAAAGGAACATCTAATAGCCATTCTCGAAAAATGTGATTATTTAAAAGGTTAAAATGACAAAACACTTGATTATTTACAAGGTAAAAGGACCATATAAATGCACCACCCTAATGAGGCTTTCAAAACAACTCAATGATTCCTTTTATGTCCTCTGTGCTGCATGACCATGGTACCACTTGGCTTTACACTGCTGGCCCCACAGCGTTCTCCCTTAATAAGAACATATTGGCTTCCCCGGAGTGTCCAGAGTTTTGGTCATCCATTATGGACGGCAATATTATATTTCTCACTGGGGCCCTGCCCTCCAGGGCCATCTATAAAATCCACTGTGCCTCCATATCTCTGTGCTGGTCATCTCAATGGGCTCCTCAGAGCAGATAGCCCCCGGAGAGCTGCCTGGTTTGGTCTGGCCTGGCTTACTGGAGAGGAATACTACTGCTGCCTGTCTGTCACAGCTACTGTGCTGTATAGTATACTGTATGCTGTAGATGTACACACTATTATATGTGTTTGTGATTTGATTTGTCTGTGTGTGCGTGTTCATGTACAGTACATGCATTTGTGTGTCTGTCCCACAGGACGCTGAGCAGGCCAAGGTGATGACAGCCACCCACTCCTACCTGTGCAGAGCAGTGATTGTCACCTGCCCTCCTCACCTGGCAGGTCAGTGTGTGTGTGTGTCCCACCTCTGTCGTCCCATTTCTGTCGCCCCACCTCTGTCACCCCACCTCTGTCGCCCCACCTCTGTCACCCCACCTCTGTCGCCCCACTTCATCACTCCTCTAATGAAATAACCACTGACACAGAAACTCAAAGGCAAGCCAAAAAAGTGTGTTGAACAGGGCAGCCAAGCAGATATGACAAAACCCTGATTCCAGTAACTCATACTTAGGAGGTGGGATGGAGGAATGGAGGGATGAAGGCATGGCCCCACTGCCCGGTACCAAGAAACCAGAGAACGCATAGAACCTTCTGCTGGAGCCATGGACCCCAGCCAGGACACTTAATGAGACAGATCTGGGAACAGCATTGAATTATGCAGCAGGGATTGGCCGGTCTCTGTTGCCAGTGGCCTGCTGACTCTGAATCAGCTATGGAGGCAGCCTGACAGGTGACAGGGACTCTTAAAACCAGGGCCTGTGCAGTAATTTAGATGTCTATTCAAAAAGAGGGGTGAAGGATAAATAAAATAAGTGAGTGACGCTTAAAGTCATTTGTGTGCCCTGGAAACTACCCTGGCATTTCCAGTCAGAGGAAGCTGGGTATGGACAGATCTTGGCATAAAGCTGACCTTGGCAAGGAGCAAGGTTCTGATTAAAGTCGGCTCTTAACCAACCATACTATTTTATTTGGTTTTTCGCATTGTTCATAACTTGTTTTGTAGGTAATGTTGCTGCTACAGTCTCTTATGACCGAAAAAAGCTTTTGAATATCAGAACTGGGATTGCTCACCTCAAATTGTACTAGGAGTTCTTCTTCAATGAGTCGGACACGAGGGATATTGTCACGAATCTCGCCGAAGGTGGTGCCTCTTCCTGTTCGGGCTGCGCTCGGCGGTCGTCGTCGCCGGCCTATTAGCTGCCATCGATTCCCTTTCCGCTTGTTTCTGTTTATTGGGTTTAATTGGGTACACCTGTTTTGAGTTAGTGTTTGTTTGTAGGCTATTTAAGGGCACTAGGCCCGCTGGGTATTTGTGCGGGCTTGTTCTCTGTTATTTTGGTGTTGGTGTAGAAGTGTATTCTCATTATTTTCCGGACAGTTTTAGTCCTGTGTATTTTGGACGGGTGGTTTCTTACGCCCTAGTGTTGGCATGTCCATGTCTCCGCTGTCGTTGGAATAAATAGATTCACGTACGATATTACCTGCTCTCTACGTTTGACTCCTCCACCGCACCATTTGTAGAAGTCCTAACAGAAATACTATAGTCACCCGACCAGGCCCAAATCTATGTGATTCACTGGAAAAGGAAGCGTAGGTTTTGCAGAAAGAGATCAGGATGACTTGTGAGGATCAGGCAACGAGTGGCTAATCTGCCCTTGCCTTCCGTTCTGCTAACTAACGTTCAATCGCTGGAAGATTAATGGGAGGAACTGAAAGCACGTATAACCTATCAATGGGATATTAAAACTGTAATATCTTATGTTTCACCAAGTCATGGCTGAACCACGACATTAAGAAGATACAGCTGGCGGGTTATACACTCTATCGGCAGGATAGAACAGCAGCCTCTGGTAAGACATGGGGCGGGGGCCTATGCATATGTGTAAACGATAGCTGGTGCAGGATATCTAAGGAAGTGTCAATATTTTGCATCTCATGATAAGCCTTAGACCACACTATCTACCTAGAGAGTTTTCATCCTTATTTTTAGCTGTCTACCTACCACCACAGACCGAGGCTGGAACTAAACCACACTCAATGAGCTCTATTCCATCTTAACATAAGCAAACAGGAATCCGCTCAACCAGAAGCGGTGGTCCAAGTGGCCGGGGACTGTTTTGCTTGCACAGATTGGAATATGTTCCGAGGTTCTTCCAATGACATTGAGGAGTACACCACATCATTCACTGGCTTTTATCAATAAGTGCATCGAGGATGTCGTCCCCACAGTGACTGTATGTACATACCTCAACCAGAAGCCATGGATTACAGGCAACATTTGCACTGAGCTAAAGGGTAGAGCTGGCGCTTACCAGACGAGCTACAGTAAATAACTTCTATGCTCGCTTCGAGGCAAGTAACACTGAAACATGCATATGAGAGCATCAGCTGTTCCGGACGACTGTGTGATCACGCTCTCTGCAGCCAATGTGAGTAAGACCTTTTAACTGGTCAACATTCACAAGGCCGCTTGGCCAGACGCATTACCCGAACGTGTAGTCCGAACATCCGCTGACTAATGTCTTCACTGACATTTTCAACCTCTCCCTGTCTGAGTCTGTAATACCAACATGTTTCAAGGAGACCCCCATAGTCCATGTGCTCGCACCAACAGCTCCACAGATGATGCAATCTCTATTGCGCTCAACACTACCCTTTCCCACCTGGACAAAAGGAACACCTATGTGAGAATGCTATTCATTGACTACAGCTCAGCGTTCAACACCATAGTGCCCTCAAAGCTCATCACTAAGCTAAGAACCCTGGGACTAAACACCTCTCTGCAACTGGATCCTATACTTTCTGACGGGCCGTCCCAGGTGGTAAGGGTAGGTAACAACACATCCGGCACCCTGATCCTCAACACGGTGGCCCCTCGGGTGCGTGCTCAGTCCCCTCCTGTACTCCCTGTTCACTCATGACTGCACGGCCAGGCACGACTCCAACACCATCATTCATCATTAAGTTTGCTGATGACACAACAGTGGTAGGCCTGATCACCGGCAACGATGAGACAGCCTATAGGGAGGAGGTCAGAGACCTGACCGTGTGGTGCAAGGACAACAACCTCTCCCTCAACGTGATCAAGACAAAGTAGATGATTGTGGACTACAGGAAAAGGAGGATTGAGCACACACACCCATTCTCATCAACGGGTCTGTAGTGGAGCAGGTTGAGATCTTCAAGTTCCTTGGTGTCCACATCACCAACAAACTAACATGGTCCAAACATACCAAGACAGTTGTGAAGAGGGCAGGACAAAACCTATTCCCTCTCAGGAAACATTTGGCATGGTTCCTCAGGTCCTCAAAAGGTTTACAGCTGCACCATCGAGAGCATCCTGACGGGTTGCATCACTGCCTGGTATGGCAACTGCTCGGCCTCCGACAGCAAGGCACTACAGAGGGTAGTGCGTACGGCCCAGTACATCACTGGGGCCAAGCTTCCTGCCATCCAGGACCTATACCAGGCGGTGTCAGAGGAAGGCCCTAACAATTGTCAAAGACTGCAGCCACCCTAGTCACAGACTGTTCTCTCTGCTACCGCATGGCAAACGGTACCGGACCGCCAAGTCTAGGTCCAAGAGGCTTCTAAACAGCTTCTACCCCCAAGCCATAAGACTCCTGAACACCTAAACAAATGGCTACCCAGACTATTTGCATTTTTTTAGGTATTTTCTTCAAACTGCATTGTTGGTTAAGGGCTTCTAAGTACTCATTTCACTGTAACGTCTACTACACCTGTTGTATTTGGCGCATGTGACAAATACATTTTGATTTGATTTGATGTTGTGCAAGGCCGACTCACACGCTCACCCACACCAATTCACACACAGGCCTTGTATCTGTCTATACAGCCACGATGAATAGTACATAACCCTCAAATAAAGTCAGACATACAAACACACACACACACACACACACACACACACACACACACACACACACACACACACACAGTCAGCCCTTCTCTGGCACTCTGTCTTAGAGTTGTGTGTTCTCTGGTCTGTCATGTCTTGGCGGCTGTACGATTTATTCCGCCATCCATCTATCTTTTATAATGAGTGGAGTTGTCCTTTTTGCCTGTTTCTCAGCCATCTCAATGATTTATGAACTGTTGGGCTTGACTGCGTATTATTTCACTCTGCGGAAGATTGTGGAGCCAGGATAGGAGAGTTTTGGCTGTGTCTTGGCTTTTCAGAACATTGCTACATATTCATTTTCATACTCTAAATGTTTTATTTGCTTCAAAGTGTATTATACATGCCAAGTCGTTGTTTTGTTGTTGTCAACCTCAAAACTACTCTCTTGCCATCACTCTTAGAAAATGCCTGCAGTATGACTCAATAGAGTTAATTTGATCTTCATTTCTAGAACTGTTCTACTCTACAATACACACAGCTGTCCATGTCCTAAATTAGCATTTTGTTTGAATATATACTTGAGTGTGTGTGTGTGTGTGTGTGTGTGTGTGTGTGTGTGTATGTGTGTGTGTGTGTGTGTGTGTGTGTGTGTGTGTGTGTGTGATTATGTGTTTGAGAAGTAGCTAAGTCGCTTTGAGCATGGCAGCTGTTTGTGTGTGTGTGCATGTGTGTATGTGTACAGTATGTGCGTGCTTTAGTGTGTGTGCATGTGTGCACCTGGCCATGTGTCTTCATGCCTGCATGTGTGTTTGTGTGTGTCTACATTTGTTTGTATGTGTGTACGTGCGCTCCTTTGTGTGTGTATGTGTGTTTATTTTCTGTTGTGGATGTGGGTGAATTAAGGTGCACTCTACATGGGTGAAATTAGGTTCTAGGCAATAGTCATCTTCCTCTAAGTATAGTTCTACCTGACTAAACTGGCATTTCAAATGGATGCAATTGGACTTGACTGGCAGCCAAGCGGCACAGCGCCTGATATTGCCATCTATCTTCTCCCCTCTCCAAGAGGAGCTTTTCTAATGACAGCAGGCTAGGGCAATGGCACAGGACCCGACAGATCTGCCACTCATAGTTAATTCATATGGCTTGTTTACACTGTAGGAAAATAGGTAAGAAATGCATTAGCATTGATTTGCCCACTATGACCCAAGCCTCATCCAGCAGGCTGAAAGGCTTTCAGACACGGTGTGTATAAGACTAAATCATGACTTATTTGGTATTGCACTGAAAGTAGGAGTTATTGCGTTGAATTGATTGAAAAAAATATACAGTAGATATTAATCTCTCCGGAAGATTAAACCTTTGAAATCGAATTTGGTTATCAGTTTATTACATTGCATATACTTGTTTTTAAGAAAAGGACATACTGGTACTTGACTGCATTTGTGCTGTATTTGTCTCCAGTTTCTTATCGCTTTTCTTCTGGACCCTGAGAGAATGTAGCAACAAAGTTGGAGATAGAAAAGGAGCAGTATAAAATCCTAGAGCACCCTTGCCGGAGGCTACGGTTAGATCGCAGTTCTGTTTCACAGGTCACTGTCAAAAGAGGAACTGGAGAGACCGATGTGCCAGTGATCAGGATAGAAAAACATTAAGGAGATAATTAATTAGTGAGAGAGCGAGAGAGAATAAGGGAGAGGAGAGAGAGAGAGAGAATGAGAGACAGGCTAGAGACAGAGTGATAACAGACTGCAGTGAATATTAGCTGAGGGAAAACGGAGTCACAATGAGTCAGGTTTAGGGAGCCAGTGGAGCAGAAGACTACCTTCTAAAGATGAGGTGTGTGTCTAGACTGGCAGACAGTATTACTGGAACGACAGTCAGCAATGATCGACTGTCACTGTTGGATTAGAGTGATAGGCCTCTACCGATCCGAGCAAAATGTACCCCAAGGAAAATTCTGTCACCCATTTTAGAAGTAATCTCTTGGATCTGTGTGGTAAGCCCAGAGAGACACAGACATCCCTTGTCTCCAGGGCTGTACAGTCGTGGCCAATAGTTTTGAGAATGACACAAATATTAATTTTCAAGTCTGCTGCCTCAGTTTGTATGATGGCAATTTGCATATACTCCAGAGTGTTATGAAGAGTGATCAGATGAATTGCAATTAATTGAAAGTCCCTATTTGCCATGCAAATGAACTGAATACCTAAAAAACATTTCCACTGCATTTCAGCCCTGCCACAAAAGGACCAGCTGACATCATGTCAGTGATTCTCTTGTTAACACAGGTGTGAGTGTTGACGAGGACAAGGCTGGAGATCACTCTGTCATGCTGATTGAGTTTGAATAGCAGACTGCAAGTTTCAAAAGGAAGGTGGTGCTTGGAATCATTGTTCTTCCTCTGTCAACCATGGTTACCGGCAAGGAAACACGTGCCGTCATCATTGCTTTGCACAAAAAGGGCTTCACAGGCAAGGATATTGCTGCCAGTAAGATTGCACCAAAATCAACCATTTATCAGTTCATCAAGAACTTCAAGGAGAGCGGTTCAATTGTTGTGAAGAAGGCTTCAGAGCGCCCAAGAAAGTCCAGCAATCGCCAGGACCGTCTCCTAAAGTTGATTCAGCTGCGGGATCGGGGCCCCACCACTACAGAGTTTGCTCAGGAATGGCAGCAGGCAGGTGTGAGTGCATCTGCACGCACAGTGAGGCGAAGACTTTTGGAGGATGGCCTGGTGTCAAGAAAAGCAGCAAAGAAGCCACTTCTCTCCAGGTAAAACATCAGGGATAGACTGATATTCTTCAAAAGGTACAGGGACTGGACTGCTGAGGACTGGGGTAAAGTCATTTTCTCTGATGAATCCCCTTTACGATTGTTTGGGGCATCCAGAAAAAAGCTTGTCCAGAGAAGACAAGGTGAGCGCTACCATCAGCCCTGTGTCATGCTAACAGTAAAGCATCCTGAGACCATTCATGTGTGGGGTTGCTTCTCAGCCAAGGGAGTGGGCTCACTCACAATTTTGCCTAAGAACACAGGCATGAATAAAGAATGGTACCAACACATCCTCAGAGAGCAACTTCTCCCAACCATCCAGGAACAGTTTGGTGACGAACAATGCCTATTCCAGCATGATGGAGCACCTTGCCATAAGGCAAAAGTGAGAGAGCGTGATAACTAAGTGGCTCGGGGAACAAAACCTTGATATTTTGGGTCCATGGCCATGAAACTCCCCAGACCTTAATCCCATTGGGAACTTGTGGTCAATCCCCAAGAGGCGGGTGGACAAACAAAAACCCACAACATTCTGACAAACTCCAAGCATTGATTATGCAAGAATGGGCTGCCATCAGTCAGGATGTGGATTGACAGCATGCCAGGGCGGATTGCTGAGGTCTTGAAAAATAAGGGTCAACTCTGCAAATATTGACTCTTGGCATCAACTTCATGTAATTGTCAATAAAAGCCTTTGACGCTTATGAAATGCTTGTAATTATACTTCAGTATTCCATAGTAACATCTGATAAAAATATCTAAAGACACTGAAGCGGAAAACTTTGTGGAAATTAATATTTGTGTCATTCTCAAAACTTTTGGCCACGACTGTACAGTAGCTCATAGCTCCTGCAGTCCTCTCCCCCGGCCAGGCATTAAAACACCCGGTTGAACTAATCAAACTCTTTATTGTCCTATTTTATAGTGTCCGCCCTTGAGTTTAGGTGGCAAGATGATTAGTTAAATCATGCCTTTAAGTGTCTGATTGGAACTAAAACCTGTCCGTCCACTCTCCTCTCCAGCTCTCTGGTGTGCCAGCCATGGTTTGAACATTACAGTGCTGTGTAATAAGACCAAGACTAAAGCACCTCCAATACCTGAATGTAGTTGTAAACCGGCAGTCACATGATCACAGGCCCAGACTTGACCTATAAAGCCCCACTGCAATACTTTATTGTAAACACTGGACCCATTTCCTGTCCCCTGATGCGTAATCCTCTACCCTCTGAGTGACATTGGATTGTTGGTTGGTCTGTGGCAATGGACGTGGTTGTGAATGTAATTGAGTATAAGAAGTGGGTTCATTGCGTTTACAATACAATATTGCAGTGGGGATAGTAACTAACTAATAATTTTGCTTTGTCTTACTACACAGCACTGTAATTTTCACACCATAACAATTGACCAGATCACAACAGTGTATCTGTGTTCTTAAGACAAGTAGAATACTGAATAGAGAATTTAAAAAGCTTATTGCAATTTCAATGAGGTAGCCATCAAGGAAGGAATGAATCAGGAGACGAATGACTGATCGAAAGCAATTGTGCCAGTATGTAGCATGTGTAATCAGCCCATTCTGTGCCCATTCTCACTTTACTCATGAAATCATTGTTATTACCATGGTGCTACAAAGGTACATTCATCCCCCAGTTATCAGTCTTTACACCATCTGCCAATGAAGCATGGACTTGTGAGTCATAAATACATAAATGCATCATGAATACAATACCTTTGGAATAACCTTGTTGAATAAGTTAATCAGCTCGTTCAAAAAGTAGAGTTTAGAAAAAAAGTAGACATTTAGAAAGTGTCACACATTCACTCACGCTGAATTTAAATGGAAACTGTATTTATAGTGTGTTTGGCTGTCACATCACACTTCACACATTGAAATGTCTCTGTAGACTATGACATGGAAAAGCATTAATAACCATTCTATATTGAAGGACAATTTTATTCATAGCCTACATCCTAAATTGCACCCTATTCACTATATAGTGGGCCCTATGGGCTCTGGTCAAAAGTAGTGCACTAAATATGGGATAGAGTGCCATTTGGGACATAGATATACACTACATGACCAAAAGTATGTGGACACATACTTGTCGAACATCTCATTATGCAGACAATCTGGAATTTTCATGGCATTATTATTTCTCATAAAAACTAGAAGAGAAGCATTTAATCTCTCTCAATCTCAAACACTCAATCAGGAAATACTGTATGTGCAGTAATAGGCATGTTGCTCTGTTTTGAGCCAGCTGCAGCTTTGCTAAGTGTTTCTTTGCTGCACTTGACCGTTTTACCAGACAGTAATCAAGATGGGACAAGACCAGAGCCTGAACAACTAGTACAGTTGTGTCATAACTCTCCTGTGACGATCTGAAGGATCAGGTTACAGTGGGTCTGCTCTGTAGAGCAGAGAGGGAGAGCGGGAAGTCGGCTGTTTTATGGTCGGTCATAAAATACGCTGTCCCTAGTCTCTGTAGTGGTCAAGATTGGAATGTAAACTGTGGAACACAGAGAGACACTTGGACATCAAAAGTTTTAATAATTCAACAATATTAATATTTTTGAGAATGTGGGAGGGGGCTGTGGACACTTAAGGGGCAGTCATGACAAGTGTGTTTCATTTGGTGATCTCATGAAGGACAGGAAACACATATAACTGTATCTCTTAAAGTGTACATTATCCAGCTGTCAGGTTTACATCTAAATATTGTGAAACGTATGTGATTAAACATGAAACAACTTGTGAAAAGATGTAATGTGATGTTAACCTTCTAAATGAGGAAATATGGGTTTTCATATAAAGTTAAACAAATCATTGGCCACGCCCACATGAGCATAGACATTACGTTGGCATCATGGACCGCCTTTTCCCACGGAGTATCAGAGAACGCCGGGACGGAGTCCCCACATTGGATTGGCTACAATTCAATAGACCATTAGACCAGAAAATATGGAGCTGACGCTACATGTTGACATGGTTAAGAACTACAACTCTATAGACCACGGAGACCAGACAGCTGTAGTTTTGGCTACACGGCTTGAAATGGTTAAACTCTGAGACTATCGATCACTGCAGAATAAGAGTAAACCCTAGATGTAGAATTACTAGTCTGCAGCTGGAAATTACGTAAGTGTAGTAGGAGAATACCGGCAATACCGGCATCTATTCTATGCAACAACCATCTGTATGCCTTACGTATCCATTATGAACACAACCAGAGGCTTTCTGTCGATTGACTCTTCAGCAGACGGACGGGCGACCACAGGGAGAGACAACAAGACATACACTCGTAAATATGTAAATTGCTAATTTTTTTTGAATGAGCGGTTGTTCATGTAAAGTATTAGTAATTTCTATGAGTGTTGTTATTAGCTATAAGTTTCCCGCTCTTGAGCATCCCACACCCCCTTTTCTTTGTCTACTAAGCCATCATACTGGTTTAGCCCACTAGGGACTTATCAATGCATTGTGTTAGTAACCAATATCTACTGTTAGTTTGTTATGTAGTTTGTATGTTGCTGATTCATCATTTAGGCTAGGGTTTGTGCAGATATCCAAGCGACGTTCAGTAATGAGAACTGATGAGGTAGTAATCATACATTAATAGAAGACTAATCAATAAGATATGAAAATATCGGAAGAGTTGATTCGGGAAATAGAGACTCTATAAACATTTTCCCATGGTGACCCAACTTCCTAGTTATTTAAAGTTTACATGACTAGTTTAATCACATAGTGATAATTACACATAGAGAAAATGACAGTCTTCACATTTAATGATAGTCACAGACACAACATTATGGTGCCCCTTGTGAGGAGTCTAAGATAGAATGAGGTCTTCATGATTGAATTAAGTATATATATTAATTGTAAAAACATTTTACTGTACAAACAGACTGTGTTAGATACGATACGAATAGAGCCCATGGAAGTTGTCCCGGTGTCGCGTATCTGATGACGTCAGGGTGTCTTAGAAGTTGGTGAAGGCCAGCCTCCCAGAGTCGCCTCTTCACTGTTGACGTTGAGACTGGTGTTTTGCGGGTACCATTTAATAAAGCTGGCAGTTGAGGACTTGTGAGGCGTCTGTTTCTCAAACTAGATACTCTGATATACTTGTCCTCTTGCGCAGCTGTGCACCAGGGCCTCCCACTCCTCTTTCTATTCTGGTTAGAGACAGTTTGTGCTGTACTGTGAAGGGAGTAGTACACAGCGTTGTACAAGATCTTCAGTTTCTTGCTAATTTCATGCATGGAATAGCCTTCATTTCTCAGAACAAGAATAGACTGACGAGTTTCAGAAGAAAGTTCTTTGTTTCGGGCCATTTTGAGCCTGTAATTGAACCCACAAATGCTGACGCTCCAGATACTCAACTAGTCTAAAGAAAGCCAGTTGTATTGCTTCTTTAATCAGAACAACAGTTTTCAGCTGTGCTAACATAATTGCAATAGGGTTTTCTAAAAAATATAAAAAATATTCCAGCTACAATAGTCATTTACAACATTAACAATGTCAACACTTTATTTCTGATCAATTTGATGTCATTTAAATGTACAAAAAATTGGCTTTTCTTTCAAAAACAAGGACATTTCTAAGTGACCCCTATCTTTTGAACGGTAATGTATAATCATTTGCAAAAATGTTGAAAACTTTTTTTCTCCCCGAATTGTCATAATGGGGTATGTAGGATGTTATGTAACAAAATGTGGCTGTAATGTAACAAAACCTTACGAAAATATTGATTTCCTTGTCATTTTCATGTCAGAGGTGTAACCCACTTTTCAATCTTGTGTTTTATTATTTTGTTTTGTTAGCAGAAAGGGCCTTCATTTATAGTTTCTGACAGACATCGACAGCTCAAGAACAGTAGTTCCCATCTTACACAAGCTTTTGTGACACCGCAGACAATGTTGTCTGCCTTCTCCTCAGTGTGTTTGAGACATTCCATATTCCTAGCTTTGACAGTACAATACTGATGAAGTTATTCAATCTGTCTTTACAAAGGAACACTACAAGTTGGATCTTGAAATGTAAATAACGTTACTGGTTACTGCAACCACAGTTTTATGGCAAACCGACAGCCCAGCAGTGTTTAATCGCAGGAATTATCTGTGCAGGGCCATTTCTGAGATAGCCATGCAGGCAGTCACTGGGGTATTGTATCCAATTTACCTGAGTGCTGGTCGATGATTCAAAAACTAAAGCCCATTCTGATCAATACAGGGGTTAACCAAAGTGATGCGTGTTATCTATTCCTCTCCTCCTCTCGCTCTCACTCTCGTATTCTCTTTTCCTTTTGTATCGCTCGTTCTATCTTTGTCCCTTAATTCTCTACACCTCTATTTTCAGTCACTATCTTATTCTCTCTCGCTGGTCCCATTGTCCATTTCTCTCCACTGTTTCTATGTTGTCCACCGGAATTAGGATTTCCAAAACCCAGAGAGGCACAACCTCTCGATTCAGCATATTTTCTCTCCCCTCTGACGTCAATTATAGCATAGTGACAAGTCATCACCTTTCTCCTGAGAACCCAATCTCCATATATTTCTCTGTCTCCCCAGCTAAGATCCACTACCAACCTGCTCTACCCATTCAGAGAGAACACCTCACACAGAACATGCCTGTTGGGCACTTGATGAAGTTTGTCATCACCTACCAGATGGTCAGTAACACACACGCGCACGCGCACACGCACACACACACACACACACACACACACACACACACACACACACACACACACACACACACACACACACACACACACACACACACACAGTCAATAACACCATTTACTAACACCTTTGGCTCATAAGAAACTTGACACACATTGATAGTAACACTAAGGCTTTTCTCATATAATGTTCAAAATATATCCTCAGTGTGTACTGTATATGAACATGATTTGTTAAAAACAAAATGTTAGTCTAAAATAAATGTGAGATAATCTCTAGATGCTTTTTATAGTGGAGATCAAGTTTATAAATTGCCTGGCTGGAATGATACGACAGTAGATTGCACAATCAGATGGAACTGTGTAAATAGCATTTTAACATAATATATTTAGCAGGTTATAACTTGTGGGATAGACACCAGCTGGAATGCGGTTTTAACCAATCGGCATTCAGGATTAGAACCACCCGTTGTAAAATATAATAATAATATACACAGTGGGATCTCTTCGGCACCTGTAAACATAGAGGGAATATCAACAATAAGGTCAGCACATAACTACAGTGGGGAGAACAAGTATTTGATACACTGCCGATTTTGCAGGTTTTCCTACTTACAAAGCATGTAGAGGTGTGTAATTTGTATCATAGTTACACTTCAACTGTGAGAAACGGTATCTAAAACAAAAATCCAGAAAATCACATGTATGATTTTTAAGTAATTAATTTGCATTTTATTGCATGACTTAAGTATTTGATACATCAAAAAACCAGAACTTAATATTTGGTACAGAAACCTTTGTTTGCAATTACAGAGATCATACGTTTCCTGTAGTTCTTGACCAGGTTTGCACACACTGCAGCAGGGATTTTGGCCCACTCCTCCATACAGACCTTCTCCAGATCCTTCAGTTTTCGGGGCTGTCGCTGGGCAATACGGACTTTCAGCTCCCTCCAAAGATTTTCTATTGGGTTCAGGTCTGGAGACTGGCTAGGCCACTCCAGGACATTGAGATGCTTCTTACACAAACACACAGCCAGTTGCCCCCAGTTGCCCTGGCTGTGTGTTTCGGGTCGTTGTCATGCTGGAAGACCCAGCCACAACCCATCTTCAATGCTCTTACTGAGGGAAGGAGGATGTTTGCCAAGATCTCGCGATACATGGCCCCATCCATCCTCCCCTCAATACGGTGCAGTCATTCTGTCCCCTTTGCAGAAAAGCATCCCCAAAGAATGATGTTTCCACCCCCATGCTTCACGGTTGGGATGGTGTTCTTGGGGTTGTACTCATCCTTCTTCTTCCTCCAAACACAGCGAGTGGAGTTTAGACCAAAAAGCTCTATTTTTGTCTCATCAGACCACATGACCTTCTCCCATTCCTCCTCTGGATCATCCAGATGGTCATTGGCAAACTTCAGACGGGCCTGGACATGCGCAGGCTTGAGCAGGGAGACCTTGCGTGCGCTGCAGGATTTTAATCCATGACGGCGTAGTGTGTTACTAATGGTTTTCGTTGAGACTGTGGTCCCAGCTATCTTCAGGTCATTGACCAGGTCCTGCTGTGTAGTTCTGGGCTGATCCCTCACCTTCCTCATGATCATTGATGCCCCACAAGGTGAGATCTTGCATGGAGCCCCAGACCGAGGGTGATTGACCGTCATCTTGAACTTCTTGGAGTCTGTTTGATTGAGTGTGTGGACAGGTGTCTTTTATACAGGTAACAAGTTCAAAGAGTTAATACAGGTAATGAGTGGAGAACAGGAGGGATTCTTAAAGAAAAACTAACAGGTCTGTGAGAGCCGGAATTCTTACTGGTTGGTAGGTGATCAAATACTTATGTCATGCAATAAAACGCAAATTAATTACTTAAAAATCATACAATGTAATTTTCTGGATTTTTGTTTTAGATTCCGTCTCTCACAGTTGAAGTGTACCTATGATAAATGAAAATAAACCTCTACATGCTTTGTAAGTAGGAAAACCTGCAAAATCAGCAGTGTATCAAATACTTGTTCTCCCCACTGTATATTGTCAATATCCATTTTACAGTGCCTTCAGAAAGTATTCACACCCCTTTACTTTTTTCCACATTTTGTTGTTTTTCAAAGTGAGATTGAAATGGATTTAATTGTCACTTTTTGTCAACGGTCTACACAAAATTCTTTGTAATGTGAAAACTGTATTCTTTAACAAATCTTCAAGCTCTGTCAAGTTGTTTGTTGATCATTGCTAGACAGCCATTTTCAAGTCTTGCCATAGATTTTCAAGCCAATTTGAGACAAAACTGTAACTAGGCCACTCGGGAACATTCAATGTTGTCTTGGTATGCAACTCCAATGTATATTTGGCCTTGTGTTTTAGGTTATTGTCTTACTGAAAGGTGAATTTATCTCCGAGCCTCTGTTGGAAAGCAGACTGAACCAACTTTTCCTCTAGGATTTTTCCTGTGCTGTGTAACAATTTTGAAAAACATAATTCAACTTTTATATTGTGGGTATTTGTGTGTAGGTCAGTGTAAAACAAAATCTCAATTTAAATAATTTTAAATTCATGCTATAACATAACAAATGTGGAAAAAGAACCACGCTGAAGGTAAAACACTCTGACAGGATTTGAACATCCAAAGTAAGGATAGAGATTGACTTGAATTTTGAATATTAGATTCAGTGCTGCATCTGTTACATTTTTGATGTGTTTTGCGCTAAGATGTCATAAAGTGTGAACTTTGCTATGATCATTAGTGTGGTTTTACACAGTCATTTAAAACAGAACAATCTCTTCTGAATAGATGGAAGTTCATCCCAACAAGCATAACACATTTACAATCCACTAATTTTGGAAACCGTAGACCTCAAGTGTACTATTAGCTAGTGCATCGGGGGCGATCTGTGTGTGGTAAGTGCATCTAGCTCATCCAGCTGTCATTCCCTCTCTCTCTCGCTCTCGCTCGCTCTCCTCTTCTCTCTCTGCTGCAGGCGTTCTGGCGTGAGAAGGGTTTCTCGGGAGAGATAGTGGCACGACCCTCTGCGGATTGTCCCTTGAGTATCACCTTCGACGGCACCAGTCCCAGTGGGAGTGCTGCTCTTGTGGGCTTCATCTCTGGCATGCAGGCCTACGATTGGAGCTCCAGAGAGGTAACCCGGATGGAGAGATAGATGGATGGATGGAGTGATACGAGGCATATGACGGAGACACAGGGAAGACAGCATAGACAATATGTGGAGTACACTCTCCCTGAACATGGCCCCGGGGGTCAGAGTTTCTATGAAGCGTAGATCATGTTATTAAAGAATGGATATTGTTCAACTGTGAATAACCTAGCAAACAAGGCCCATGTTTTCACCCTGTTTGAACCCAGAGGCATCTATTGGATCATTACCCGACGGCTTCATTATTTTATTTAACATCCGTCTCGTTACATAACACCACCTACAGCTACAGAGATACAGTACAGAGATACAGTAAAACAGGGACACACATCACCTTACTGTAGACTACCTGTCACCAAATACATACCAGATAGATGATCGAGAATGAGAGAAAAAAACAGTTCCACTCCACTGGTAAATGTGTGTGAGATATTTTCACACTGTTTGTGATAGAAAAAGCAAATCGACAGATAAAGTGATCCCTTTCACACAGTCCTGTGTTATCAGCTTCATATGGCAGCAGGTGAGAGACATGTGGAGAGGGAAAGAGAGAAAGAACGTGGGGAAATAGAGAAGGTGTAAATGGGTATCATTTGGCTGAAGAGTATTGGGAAGGGTGCTTACTGGCAGAGTGTGGTAAATGGTGTTGTCACCCTTTTACAGTATATGGGCCAACATGAGTGGCTCCATATCCATTTAAAAAATGTCAGTAGTGTTGAAGTGTTCACTTCAACTTTTGGGCTAAATACAAGCTGCTACCTATTTTCAGCCCTGATATTTGAAGTGGTACACCTGGCTGCATCTCTGCTCTCAAGTGAACTATCAAATGGCAAGGTTCAATCTATTTCTTGTTGTGTCATCCTTGAGCCCTAAAACAAAGAGCACACAAAACACTCAAATTGGTATTCTTTCAAAGACGTATTATGAAAAGAGAAAATACAAAACAGATTGCATGCCAGTCCATCTGTGATGATAAGCCGAAGAATAAACAAAACTGCATATCAGTGGGATTCTACAAATCAAATAGAATCAGTCCAAGAAAAAATAGGTTCCCATGTGATTAATCATGTTTTCTCAACTAAAAATCTGCTCAATCAAATGTATTTGTAAAGCCCTTCTTACGTCAGCTGATGTCACAAATTGCTGTACAGAAACCCAAAGTGCTGTACAGAAACCCAGCCTAAAACCCCAAACAACAAGCAATGCAGAAGCATGGTGGGTAGAAAAACTCCCTAGAAAGGCCAGAACCTAGGAAGAAACCTACAGTGCCTTGCGAAAGTATTCAGCCCCCTTGAACTTTGCGACCTTTTGCCACATTTCAGGCTTCAAACATAAATATATAAAACTGTATTTTTTTGTGAAGAATCAACAACAAGTGGGACACAATCATGAAGTGGAACGACATTTATTGGATATTTCAAACTTTTTTAACAAATCAAAAACTGAAAAATTGGGCGTGCAAAATTATTCAGCCCCTTTACTTTCAGTGCAGCAAACTCTCTCCAGAAGTTCAGTGAGGATCTCTGAATGATCCAATATTGACCTAAATGACTAATGATGATAAATACAATCCACCCGTGTGTAATCAAGTCTCCGTATAAATGCACCTGCACTGTGATAGTCTCAGAGGTCCGTTAAAAGCGCAGAGAGCATCATGAAGAACAAGGAACACACCAGGCAGGTCCGAATATACTGTTGTGAAGAAGTTTAAAGCCGGATTTGGATACAAAAATATTTCCCAAGCTTTAAACATCCCAAGGAGCACTGTGCAAGCGATAATATTGAAATGGAAGGAGTATCAGACCACTACAAATCTACCAAGACCTGGCCGTCCCTCTAAACTTTCAGCTCATACAAGGAGAAGACTGATCAGAGATGCAGCCAAGAGGCCCATGATCACTCTGGATGAACTGCAGAGATCTACAGCTGAGGTGGGAGACTCTGTCCATAGGACAACAATCAGTCGTATATTGCACAAATCTGGCCTTTATGGAAGAGTGGCAAGAAGAAAGCCATTTCTTAAAGATATCCATAAAAAGTGTCGTTTAAAGTTTGCCACAAGCCACCTGGGAGACACACCAAACATGTGGAAGAAGGTTCTCTGGTCAGATGAAAGCAAAAGTGAACTTTTTGGCAACAATGCAAAACGTTATGTTTGGCGTAAAAGCAACACAGCTGAACACACAATCCCCACTGTCAAACATGGTGGTGGCAGCATCATGGTTTGGGCCTGCTTTTCTTCAGCAGGGACAGGGAAGATGGTTAAAATTGATGGGAAGATAGATGGATGGAGCCATGAAATACAGGATCATTCTGGAAGAAAACCTGATGGAGTCTGCAAAAGACCTGAGACTGGGACGGAGATTTGTCTTCCAACAAGACAATGATCCAAAACAAAGCCTGAAATGTGGCAAAAGGTCGCAAAGTTCAAGGGGGCCGAATACTTTCGCAAGGCACTGTAGAGAGGAACCAGGCTATGAGGGGTGGCCAGTCCTCTTTTGGCTGTGCTGGGTGGAGATTATAACAGAACATGGCCAAGATGTTCAAATGTTCATAGAAGACCAGCATGGTCAAATAATAATAATCACAGTGGTTGTAGAGGGTGCAACAGGTCAGCACCTCAGGGGTAAATGTCAGTTGGCTTTTCATAGCTGATCATTCAGAGTATCTCTACTGCTTCTGCTGTCTCTAGAGAGTTGAAAACAGCAGGTCTGGGACAGGTAGCACGTCCGGTGAACAGGTCAGGGTTCCATAGCCACAGGCAGAACAGTTGAAACTGAAGCAGCAGCACGGCCAGGTGGACTGTGGACAGCAAGGAGTCACAAGGCCAGGTAGCCCTGAGGCATGGTCCTAGGGCTCAGCTCCTCAGAGAGAGAGAGAGAGAGAGAGAGAGAGAGAGAGAGAGATAATTAGAGAGAGCATACTTAAATTCACACAGGACACCAGATAAGACAGGAGAAATACTCCAAATTAAACAGACTGACCCTAGCCCCCGACACATAAACTACTGCAGCATAAGTACTGGAGGCTGAGACAGGAGGGGTCGGGGGACACTGTGGCCCCATCCGACGATACACCCGGACAGGGCCAAACAGGAAGCATATAACCCCACCCACTTTTCCAAAACACAGCCCCCACACCACTAGAGGGATATCTTCAACCACCAACTTACCATCCTGAGACAAGGCCGAGTATGGCCCACAAAGATCTCCGCCACGGCATAAAACAAGGATGGGGCACCAACCCGGACAGGAAGATCACGTCAGTGACTCAACCCACTCAAGTGACGCACACATCCTAGGGACGGCATGGAAGAGCACCAGTAAGCCAGTGACTCAGCCCCTGTAATAGGGTTAGAGTCAGAGAATCCCAGTGGAGAGAGGGGAACCTGCTAGGCAGAGACAGCAAGGCCGGTTCGTTGTTCCAGTGCCTTTCCGTTCACCTTCACACTCCTGGGCCAGACTACACTCAAACATTTGACCTACTGAAGAGATGAGTCTTCAATAAATACTTAAAGGTTGAGGCCGAGTCTGCGTCTGCGTCTCTCACATGGATAGGCAGACCATTCCATAAAAACTGAGCTCTATAGGAGAAAACCCTACCTCCAGCTATTTGCTTAGAAATTCTAGGGACAGTAAGGAAGCTTCGTCTTGTGACCGTAGCGTACATGTAGGTATGTACAGCAGGACCAAATCTGAAAGATAGGTAGGAGCAAGCCCATGTAATGCTTTGTAGGTTAGCAGTAAAACCTTGAAATCAACCCTTGCCTTAACAGGAAGCCTGTGTAGATAGGCTAGCACTGTAGTAATATGATACATTTTTGGGTTCTAGTCAAGATTCTAACAGCCGTGTTTTGCGCTACCTGAAGTTTATTTAGTGCTTTATCCGGGTTGCTGGAAAGTAGAGCATTACAGTAGTCTAACCTAGAAGTGACAAAAGCATGGATTACTTTTTCTGCATCATTTTTGGACAGAATTTTTCTGATTTTTGCAATGTTACGTATATGGACAAAAGCTGTCCTTGAAACATTCTTGATATGTTCGTCAAAAGAGAGATCAGGGTCCAGAGTAACGCCAAGGTCCTTAAAGTTTGATTTGAGACGACTGTACAACCATCAAATTTAATTGTCGGATTCAACAGAAGATCTCTTTGTATCTTGGGACCTAGAACAAGCATATCTTTTGTCTGAGTTTAAAAGTTGAATATTTGCCACCAACCACTTCCTTATGTCTGAATCACAGGCTTCCAGGCCGGGCAATTTTGGGGCTTCACCATGTTTCATCGAAATGTACAACTGTGTGTCGTCCGCATAGCAGTGAAAGATAACATTATGTTTCCGAATGACATCCCCAAGAGGTAAAATATATAGTGAAAACAATAGTGGTCCTAAAACAGAGCCTTGAGGAACACTGAAATGTACAGTTGATTTGTCAGAGGACAAACCATCCACAGAGACAAACAGATATCTTTCCGACAGATAAGATCTAAACCAGGCCAGAACTTGTCCGTGTAGACCAATTTGGGTTTCCAATCCCTCCAAAAGAATGTGGTGATCGATGGTATCAAAAGCAGCACTAGGGTCTAGGAGCACTAGGACAGATGCAGAGCCTCGGTCTGACGCCATTAAAATATAATTTGCCACCTTCACAAGTGCAGTCTCAGTGCTATGATGGAGTCTAAAACCAGACTGAAGCATTTCGTATACATTGTTTGTCTTCAGGAAGGCAATGAGCTGTGGGAGAGGAATGGGAGATTCGATATAGGCCGATAGTTTTTTATATTTTCTGGGTCAAGGTTTGGCTTTTTAAAGAGAGGCTTTATTACTCCCACTTTTAGTGAGTTTGGTACACATCCGGTGGATAGAGAACCGTTTATTATGTTCAACATAGGAGGGCCAAGCACAGGAAGCAGCTCTTTCAGTAGTTTAGTTGGAATAGGGTCCAGTATGTAGATTGAAGGTTTAGAGGCCATGATGATTTTCATCAATGTGTCAAGAGATATAGTACTAAAAAATTTGAGTGTCTCCCTTGATCCTAGGTCCTGGCAGAGTTGTGCAGACTCAGGACAACTGAGCTTTGGAGGAATACTCAGATTTAAAGAGGAGTCCGTAATTTGCTTTCTAATGATCATGATCTTTTCCTCAAAGAAGTTAATGAAACTATCACTGCTGAAGTGAAAGCCATCCTCTCTTAGGGAATGCTGCTTTTTAGTTATCTTTGCGACAGTATCAAAAATACATTTTGGATTGTTCTTATGGTCCTCAATTAAGTTGTAAAAATAGGATGATCGAGCAGCAGTGATGGCTCTTCAATACTGCATGGTACTGTCTTTCCAAGCTAGTTGGAAGACTTCCAGTTTGGGGTAGCGCCATTTCCTTTCCAATTTTCTGGAAGCTTGCTTCAGAGCTCGGGTATTTTCTGTATACCAGGGAGCTAGTTTCTTATGAGAAATGTTTTTAGTTTTTAGGGTTGCGACAGCATCTAGGGCAAGATTAAATTGAGTTCCTCAGTTAGGTGGTTAACCGATTTTTGTACTCTGATGTCTGTTGGTAGGTGGAGGGAGTCTGTAAGGGCATCTAGGAATCTTTGGGTTGTCCTAGAATTTATTGCACGACTTTTGATGATCCTTGGGGTCTGAGCAGATTATTTGTTGCGATTGCAAACATAATAAATGTGGGTTCGATAGTCCAGGATTATGAGGAAGAACATTAAGATCCACAACATTTATTCCACTGGACAAAACCAGGTCCAGAGTATGACTGTGGCAGTGAATAGGTCCGGAGACATGTTGGACAAAACCCACTGAGTCGATGATGGCTCCGAAAGCCTTTTGGAGTGGGTCTGTGAACTTTTCCATGTGAATATTAAAGTCACCAAAAATGTGAATATTATCTTCCATGACTACAAGGTCCGATAGGAATTCAGGGAACTCAGTGAGGAACGTTGTATATGGCCCAGGAGGCTTGTAAACAGTAAACAGCTATGAAAAGTGATTGAGTAGGTTGCATAGATTTCCTGACTAGAAGCTCAAAAGACTAAAACTTTTTTTGTTTGTTGGTAAATTGACATTTGCTATCATAAATGTTAGCAACACCTCTGCCTTTGCAGCATGCGCGTGGGATATGGTCACTAGTGTAACCAGGAGGTGAGGCCAATCACATCAAGATTATGATCAGTGATTAGTTAATTGACTATAACTGCCTTGGAAGTGAGGGATCTAACATGAATAAGTAGCCCTATTTTGAGATGTGATGTATCACAATCTCTTTCAATAATGGCAGGAAACAAGGAGGTCTTTCTTCCAGTGAGATTGTTAAGGTGAACACCGCCATGTTTAGTTTTGCCCAACCTAGGTCGAGGCACAGACACAGTCTCAATGGGAATAGCTGAGCTGACTACACTGACTGTGCTAGTGGCAGACTTCACTAAGCTGGCAGGCTGGCTAACAGCCTGCTGCCTGGCCTGCACCCTATCTCATTGTTGAGCTAGGGGAGTTAGAGCCCTGTCTATGTTCATAGATAAGATGAGTACACCCCTCCAGCTAGGATGGAGTCTGTCACTCCTCAACAGGCCAGGCTTGGTCCTGTTTGTGGGTGAGTCCTAGAAAGAGGGCCAATTATCTACAAATTCTATCTTTTGGGAGGGGCAGAAAACAGTTTTCAACCAGTGATTGAGTTGTGAGACTCTGCTGTAGAGCTCATCACTCCCCCTAACTGGGAGGGGGCCAGAGACAATTACTTGATGCCGACACATCTTTCTAGCTGAAGCTATGTTGCGCTTGGTGACCTCTGACTGTTTCATCCTAACATTGTTGGTGCCGACGTCGCTAACAATAACCCTATACTCTCTACACTCGGCAGTTTTAGCTTTAGCCAGCACCATCTTCAGTTTAGCCTTTACGTCGTTAGCCCTACCCCTGGTAAACAGTGTATGATCGCAGGATGATTCGTTTTAAGTCTAACACTGCGGGTAATGGAGTTGCCAATGACTAGGGTTTTCAATTTGTCAGAGCTAATGGTTGGAGGCTTCGGCGTCTCAGACCCCGTAACGGGAGGAGTAGACACCAGAGAAGGCTCGGCCTCTGACTCCGACTCACTGCTTAATGGGGAGAACCGGTTGAAAGTTTCTGTTGGCTGAATAAGCGACACCGGTGGAGCTTTCCTACAACATTTCCTTCCAGAAGCCATGAGAAAATTGTCAAGCTGCGGGGACTGTGCCAGGGGATTTATACTACTATCTTTACTTACTGGTGGCACAGACGCTGTTTCATCCTTTCCTACACTTAAATTACCCTTGCCTAACGATTGCGTCTGAAGCTGGGCTTGCAGCACAGTTATCCTCGTCGTAAGGCAATCGTTCTCCTGTATATTATGAGTACAGTGACTGCAATTAGAAGGCATCATGTTAATGTTACTACTTAGCTTCAGCTGGTGGAGGTCCTGACATACCACATCCAGATAAAGCATCCGGAGTGAAAAAGTTGAATGAAAAAAGTTGAGTGAGGGAAAAACTAAAACTAAAAATATTAATGGTAATTAAAAAGTAAAAACCGTGAAGTTGGCAGGTAGCAAAGTAAGGTTTGCAACAAAACGCACAGCAGCACGTAAACAGGTGAAACAGATCAGGGCTGATGTTACGTTTGATACTGGAGCTCTGAGGCATGCGTTGAAGTCGCTAAGATTTCAGCATGGAAATGTTGGACTTGAGCCTTGATCTTTCATTTCTTAGATAGTGAACATTCATACCGTAGTAGAAGGCTAGTTAATTCATTATGGACACTGACCTATTCATGACCTGTTGCTCCTAAAGTGTATAGTCATAAAAAAAACACGAATCAGGGTTAAGAAGCAGAGGAGACATGTTAACTGTCTGAAGTAACCCTCAGTTTAAACCTATATAATGATACGTTATACCGTATGTCATGAAATGGAGTTTTAGAGGAATACTATAATCTGGCAACGTCTGTCCCTCTGTGCTGTGTTGAACGTGGACTTGTGGCCCTCTGGTCTCCACACCCCGTCTCTCCTACTATAACTCAACCAGAGACATGAGGCATTCACATCGATAGTCCACCAGCGGACCTCAGCTTGAAGGGGCTTCTTGGAACTGCATTCATATTTTAACAGGCCAAGCATATTTCTGTGCATGATGAGAGAATGTGAATTCAAAGCTTCAGGATTAAGTCTCTCATTTCTCCTCCTGTTCAGCTGAGCGAGAGGAGGGATGCTGTCATTCTCAGCCTGGTGAAATACCTGGGAGAGGAGGCTGCTAGCTACATCCACTATGAGGAGAAAGTAAGTGTCTAATTGGCCTAGATATAAATGTCATAGAATGTCAAGCCTGAATAGGACAGTCATACTTGAACGTTGGGTCTTAGTGGCTGCATAACCCCCTAAACCTCTTTGTATTTAATAATATGCCTAGTATAATATTCTTTATATAGTTAGAAATAGCTTTGGTTTAAAGACACTGGGAAACCTTGGGACTGTGTTGGATGAGCAGTAGACTGGAGCCTCTCCACTAAACCCGCTGTTCCGTCTGCTATCATGGTCCCTGGCTAGTAACTGCCTCAACAACTGCACACTGGTTTTTCTCATAATATCTCTCCAGCAAGAACATTTGAGCAGCATGAAGTGCAAGGGTCAATTGCTTCCCTGGGACTAGTCAGTCTTGTAGGGAAGTAGAAAACACACAGATCGCTTGTCGCCGTGACACAACACACTACCAAGATTGACAAACGAGCACATTGGCCTGACAGATGTTGTCTGTTACAATATGTTAGCATTCTGCTCCCTGGGCGGCTTTTCATGCGCTTAAGCTTTGAGTGGCGAGGAAGAATTGCCTCTGAGGAATCCAGGGCGAGGGAGGGCATGGGGGGTGATGATTTTCCCTGCTTGACTAGTTACGAGACTCTGGAGGGAGAAACAATATAGAGAGATGGATATCAACAAGTAGGAGATACAGTGAAGACTGAGAGAGGAAGTGAGTGGACAGATGGATTCACACACAACACAAGGGGACTATTAGTGCTTCATTTGAGCCGGATCCTGTTGGAAAAGGATCCGGCACCTCTCAGATTTGACTTAGTTTGTTCCGGCACCTATTTGCCCCGGATCCAGTATCTTCCGCAGCATGATTTATTAATTATTTCACTGTTCGCACTGTAGATATTGAGCGGCATGAAGCGATCCGGATGAAATCAAGTTGCCTCCTTGTTATTTCTCCCGCCCCCCAGAAAGACCACCATGTGAAAGCATGGGAATCCTTCTGTGTAATCATCCTATCCTGCCACACTGATTCCAGACCTGCTCTCTTATTTGTAGACATAGAGTTTATGGGGAAGGCCGGTGGGGTAAGTAACTGATACTGGCACAGGTCTTGTCTTGGTAGTGATGGTCAGCTAATGAAGAGGTCCCTACGTAATCATGTCACGTAGCTAGGCTAGTCATCTCACTACTGAATTTGAAATGTGGGAAAGACAAATAAAACGAATCACCACCGGCGCCTCCACTCATGCAAAATTCAAAGCAGGGCTGTACAGCGACAGGCCCGCTAACGGGGGAAATCGACTGTTAGGAGTTAAATGGACTTGACATGGGGAGAGTCATTGTGGGAGGTTTTAAAAACTAAGGTAGGAACATCTTTTTCCTTTACAAACTTATTCTGTACTGTGAAATTAATATGGATATTGTCACACAGGCTGGAGGCGTATATATTCTCATACAGTATGTGTGTTCTGCTGTCGTCTACATTGATTTATTTTAGTTGAAGTTCTATTCAGATATTGTGATATTTGTTCTACCGCTACATTGATGTCTGGAAAATGATATGAAATTCAAGTCTTGTAAGCCCTACAGCTGAGTATGTGTGCATATGCATATGGCAGGTGTTCTGATGTATGTTGCTGTACATTAATGTCTTGAAAATGTGGCTTATCAGAAATTCTGACTTGTGTATGCACCATAGCTTTACTGGAGTACGTGGGCATACTATAGAGTATAGCCTACCATGGCGGGTGTTCTGCAGTGACGTGGAAATTGCTTTGAATTAATCAGCTGTCTGTTTCACACCCATAGATAGTAGGCTGTTGGCTCCAGATAACCCCCATCTCACTATGGGTTCTAGGACCTCCCGCTTTACAAATGAAGTACTGGGGAATATGACATACCTGGGTAACCTAGAAGAGGTGTGGTGCGTTGAGACATCATTTTACAGAGAAAAAGCTGTGTAATTTTACAGAGAAAACACAAACCTTGTTACCTTATCTCTGGTTTTCAGTAATTTATTAATTTCAACATGCGAGCACATTAAACACATTAACAAAAAACTGTTGTGTTGTATGTAGTGAACAGAGAAGCCTGTGTTTGTGTGTTGTTGTGGTAAATAGAGACGTGTTGTTGTCTCTAGGACTGTACTCTATGTTCTAGATGTGCTCTGCTGTGTGTTGTGTTGCAGGACTGTGTGTTCCAGATGTGCTCCGCTGGTTGTTGTGTTGCAGGACTGTGTGTTCCAGATGTGCTCCGCTGGTTGTTGTGTTGCAGGACTGTGTGTTCCAGATGTGCTCCGCTGGTCGTTGTGTTGCAGGACTGTGTGTTCCAGATGTGCTCCGCTGGTCACTGTGTTGCAGGACTGTGTGTTCTAGATGTGCTCTGCTGTGTGTTATGTTGCAGGACTGTGTGTTCCAGATGTACTCCGCTGGTCGTTGTGTTGCAGGACTGTGTGTTCCAGATGTGCTTCGCTGGTCGTTGTGTTGCAGGACTGTGTTTTCCAGATGTGCTCTGCTCTGTGTTGTCAGGACTGGGCCTTGGAGGAGTACAGCGGGGGTTGTCCTGTTAATGTCATGGCACCGGGTCTGCTGACATATTACCACCCCAGCCTCCGCACGCCCTGTGGCAGGTAATAAACCCTGCTAAGCTGCTACTGTTCTAAAGCTCCCCTCTAGTCCCCTCCATCCCTCCTCTTCATCGGCAGTATCCTACCTGCACGTAACGCCACTGACATATCTACCCTGTCTATATTTACCAATGACCGCTATTGTACCCCGCTCTTTCACCACCCACATCTTGTCTATGCTCTTTCCTTCCACTATAACACACTCACACACACACACAATCAGCCTCTGTAACCACCGTATGGCCCCATAACAAACACGCACCAGCACCAGCTAACCCCTGAGCAACGACCTGAACTAACATAAAGGAGAACAATATGAGTGATTACTTCTTCACTATGAGACATTCATCGAGGCCCAAGGAAAATGGATGTGGGGTCGGAGGGGATATCGCTTTCTTGGGAAGACGGTCACATAATGAATTTGCAATGGCTTGTTAGGAGACGCACACAGCTGAACGGATGCTCATCCATGGACAAGAGAGATGGAGAGAGAAAAGGACGGAAAGAGGGGAAGAGAGGGGGAAAGAGTTAGGGAGATAGTGAAAGAAGGATGGAGAGAGAGGGAAAGAGTTAGGGAGATAGTGAAAGAGGGATGGAGAGAGAGGGAAAGATAGATGTAGAGAGAAAGAGCACACATGAAAAAAGACTACCGTTTTACTCTAGAATAGTACAGTATTTACTTTAGAATTCTATAGTAAACTGTAGTATACTGTAGAATATTATACTACACACTGTAATATCCCTCGATCGTGTGTAGTACTTATTATAGAATGTTGTAGTATACAACACTAAATACTACAATATTATCTGCAAAAAAACACTACAGTCCGCAAAAACACGACACTTTTTTACCTATATTAAATACTACGGTATACAATTTACATACAGTCCATTCCGAAAGTTTTCAGACTCTTGACTTTGTCCACAGTTTGTTACGCTACAGCCTTATCCTTATTTTCCCCTCATCAATATACACACAAAACCAATAATGACAAAGCAAAAACATGTTTTTAGAAATGTTTGCAAATTCATAAAAAATGTCAAACTGTAAAATCACATTTACATAAGTATAATGACCCGTTACTTAGTACTTTGTTGAAGCACCTTTGGCAGCGATTACGGCCTTGATTCTTCTTGGGTATGACGCTACAAGCTTGACCCAAGGCCCTTCTCCCCCGACTGCTCAGTTTTGCCGGGTGAAAGAGTCTTGATGGTTCCAAACTTTTGATGGAGGCCACTGTGTTCTTGGGGACCATCAATGCTGCAGCCAGTTTTTGGTACCCTTCCCCAGATCTGTGCCTCGACACAATCCTGTCTTGGAGCTCGGCTTGGTTTTTGCTCTGACATGCACTGTCAACTCTGGGACCTTATATTAACAGGTGTGTTCCTTTCCAAATCATGTCCAATCAATTGAATTTACCACAGGTGGACTCCAATCATGTTGTAGAAACATCTCATTGGAAACAGGATGGACCTGAGCTTTGAGTCAAAAAGCAAAGGGTCTGAATACTTATTTCTGTTTATTCTTTTTATTTTTAATACATTTGCAAACATTTCTAAAAACCTGTTTTCACTTTGTCATTATGGGGTATTGTGTGTAGATTGATTCGGATTTTTAATTTTTAATCAATTTTAGAATAAGGCTGTAACATATCAAAATGTGAAAAAAGTCAAGGGGTCTGAATATTTTCCGAATGCACTACATGCAAGCAGCAATACCCATATAGAACACAACAGAACCAGTGGATTACCCAAACCTCCCATATCTCTCATCCAGACCCACGAGGTGCTTTAAGATCACTGCAGGATCACCAGCAGCATACCACCCTGCATCCTTCTGCTGGCTTGCTTCTGAAGCAAAGCAGGGTTGGGCCTGGTCAGTCCCTAGATGGGAGACCAGAAGCTGTTGGAGTTCCAGTAGGAGGCATTCTTTACTCTGATCTAAAAAATGCCCCAGGGCAGTGATTTGGGACATTGCCCTGTGTAGGGGGCTGTCTATTCCCCAGGTCGTTGCTGTAAATAAGAATGGGTGCTCAGTCAACTTACCTGGATAAATAATTAGAGGAGATGTTAAATTATGTAAGAAACTGTAATGACTTTAAAGAGCTCCCCAATGAATGGAAGCTCTAACCAGAGGATGTTCACTGTTTGTTATTGTGCTGGACAAACTCTTGTTCTACCCTTCATTATAACTCTGTGTCTGCTGAGGATGAACAGCCCAACACACAAACATCCTCCGCTCACATGTAAGTGATCTGTATATATATCTATATTTATATAGGAAGAGAGAGAGACCCATTCAGTTGGTGAAAGGCACTGTGGTTAAAGTGACCCAGGTGTTCAGGCATAAGTAAGCCTGCACATCCATAATGCATGCAGAGTAAACATGTATCTGCTAGAACATGCTGGAACATCTGGATAGTGTTTTTATTCATAGATGTTGAGAGTCATTTTTTTTGTTTTCTCTTCAGAGTCATGTAATAGTATCTATTCACATTTTAGATCAGATTGTTCTACAACAGGCTTTCTGCTACAGGCTCTCTATTAGCAAATCATCTCAAGCAGAAGTAAATAACACGTTGTCCTGTTTGAAGCATATTCTAAGTGCAGGTGTCATTTCTCATTAACTTTCACTCTGATGTCACAGATAATCACCCCCGCTTGTTTCAGGATTGTACTCTCATCGTTGAAATCTGTTCCTATTTAGCATTGGCAAGCAATGAAATAAGCATGGTAAACATTTCAGTGTGAAGACAGCTGGCAGGGAGTGATAACTGTGAATGCAGATGATTCCATACTCTACATCCAAAGCCAGTGTGCTCACTGAAATTCTAAATAATGAATTACAGTCTATCAGAATGGGGGATTAATAATAAACTGGTCTTAAATACATCTATAACTAAAAGCATTGTAGCTACACTATATATACAAACGTATGTGGACACCCCTTCAAATTAGTGGATTTGGCAAATTCAGCCACACCTGTTGCTGGCTGGTGTATGAAATTGAGCACACAGTCATGCAATCTCCATAGACAAACATTGGCAGTAGAATAGCCTTACTGAAGTGATCAGTGAATTTTAACGTGGCACCGTCAAAGGATGCTACCTTTCCAACAAGTCAGTGTGTCAAATTTCTGCCCTGCTAGAGCTGTCCCTGTCAACTGTAAGTGCTGTTATTGTGAAGTGGAAACGTCTAGGAGCAACAACGGCTCAGCTGCAAAGTTTTAGGCCACACAAGCTCACAGAACGGGTTCCGGCAAGTGCTGAAGCGCGTTGTGCGTAAAAATTAGTCTGTCCTCTGTTGCAACATTCACTACCGAGTTCCAAACTGCCTCTGGAAGCAACATCAGCACGATAACTGTAAGTCGGGAGCTTCATGAAATGGGTTTCCATGGCCGAACATCTGCACACAAGCCTAAGATCACCATGCACAATGCAAGCATCTGCTGGAGTGGTATAAAGCTCCATTCGACGCTGGAGTGATGAATCACGCTTCACCATCAGGCAGTCCGACGGACGAATCTGGGTTTGGTGAATGCCAGGAGAATGCTACCTGCCCCAATGCATAGTGCCAACTGTAAAGTTTGGTGGAGGAGGAATAATGGTCTGGGGCTGTTTTTCATGGTTCGGGCTAGGCCCCTTAGTTCCAGTGAAGAGAGATCTTAACGCTACAGCATACAATTACATTCTTAGCCATTCTGTGCCTCCAACTTTGTGGCAACAGATTGGGGAAGGCCCTATGCTGTTTCAGCATGACAATGCCCTCGTGCACAAAGTGAGTTCCATACAGAAATGGTTTGTCGAGATCGGTGTGGCAGAACTTCACTTGCCTGCACAGAGCCCTGACCTTAACCCCATCAAACACCTTTGGGAGGAATTGGAATGCCGACTGCGAGCCAGGCCTAATTGGCCAACATCAGTGCCGACCTCCCTAATGCTCTTGTGGCTGAAAGGAAGCAAGTTCCCACAGCAATGTTCCAACATCTAGTGGAAAGTCTTCCCAGAAGAGTGGATTCTGTTATAGCAGCAAAGGGGGACCCAACTCCATATTAATGCCTATGATTTTGGAATGAGATGTTTGACGAGCAGGTGTCCACATACTTTTGATAATGTAGTGTATTTGGTTCAAGACATTCTCTAAAACCTCAGCCTTAACTGGAGTTGTGCATAAAGGGTGTGACCATTGAGAAAGTTGAGGACGTTAAAACCTGTTAAGGATATGGCAGACATACGCCCCCTTTGGAGAGATTGGGTACCCCTAGTAAACTGGAAAAAAAATCTGTCAAAAATTGCTAATATATGCAAATAAAAATTATTATTGGATAGAAAACACTAAAGATTCTAAAACCGTTGGAATTATGTCTGTAAGTATAGCAGAACTCACAGGGCAGGCATTCTTCCAAACTAGTTTTTGTGGCCATGAAAGTTGGAGCAACTTTGACGTCATGGCCCCCACCCTTCCCAACCAGCTATGATTCTGGGGACACTTTCTATCTCTTCTGCTAGATGTCCTCTTTCATTAGAGCTTTGAATCGTTCAAATCCCGCGAGAATTGACCCTATGGGAGTGAAATTAGTGCGTGCCACGAGAGAATAGGCTGTGCGTATGGGCGCGAATTGGTCCCAGCCATTCCTTTGTTCCAGCACTCAAGAGAAGGGCAGACGATGGCCGATTGAATTGAAGTTTGTTTTGCGTGTCTAAAACATCATAAAGCTTGCTTCTGCACTTAGTTTGACCTGTTTAGTCGACATATAATGTGTAATTTTGAAGTTTTGATGCGCAACTTTTCCGGACCAGAGGACGTTTTGGGTGCATTTCAGCTGATGTTATTAGCAGTAGCTAATACAAAGACGCAAGACTTGAAACCAAACGATGTATTGGGTAAGTATGAAGCCTTCCAGAACATTCTGGGAGGGTTGATCCCCAATTGGGAACCAGTATCGTAGACAGGTTAAACTCTTAGGTATAACATTTGGTGGTCAATTATCATGTTCAACTCATATTGACAATGTTGTTGTGAAGATGGGGAGGGGTATTTCTGTTATAAACAATATATATATTTGTGACACAAAAATCAACTATACTAGTTTTTCAGGCTCTGGTCTTGTCCCATCTTGACTACTGTCCAGTAATATGGTCTGGTGCAGCAAATAAATACCAAGAAAAGCTGAATCTGGCTCAAAAGAGAGCAACATGGCTTTAACTGCGCATACAGAACTAAGGTCAACAACATGCATGCCAGTATTTCCTGATTGAGGGTTGACGAGAGATTAACTGCTTCTCTTCTAGTTTTTATGATAAATATTACTGTGATGAAAATTCCAGATTGTCTGCATAATCAAATAACAATAATCTCAGACACCCATACATACTGTACGCCCAAGACATGCCACCAGGGGTCTCTTCACAGTCCCCAAGTCGAAGATTCACGGCAACGCACAGTATTATATAGAGCCGTGATCGCATGGAACTCCCTTACAGCTCCAATTACTCATGCAACAACCAAAAAGATTAAACAAAATGTCATGGAACGCTGTGGCACAGTGGTTAAGGGCGCTGTACTGCAGTGCCAGCTGCGCCACCAGAGACTCTGGGTTTGCGCCCAGGCTCTGTCGTAACCGGCCGCGACCGGGAGGTCCGTGGGGCGACGCACAATCGGCCTAGCGTCGTCCGGGTTAGGGAGGCTTTGGCCGGTAGGGATATCCTTGTCTCATCGAGCACCAGCAACTCCTGTGGCGGGCCGGGCGCAGTGCGCGCTAACCAAGGTTGCCAGGTGCATGGTGTTTCCTCCGACACATTGGTGCGGCTGGCTTCCGGGTTGGATGGCGCTGTGTTAAGAAGCAGTGCGGCTTGGTTGGGTTGTGTATCGCATGATACACACTAACACACACATTATATTGGGGGGGTTGTAGTGTTTGTATTATTGTTACATTTTTCTGTTGTATTGTTCGTATATTCGTATTTCGTATTTAAATTTGTATGTGACTGTCCTTCTATCAGTGTATCAGTGTTTTGTTACTTGTCAAGTTTTGTGTTTTTTTGTGGATCCCAGGAAGAATAGCTGCTGCTCCTGCAAAAGTCAATAAACAAATAAAATGAACTCTCCTTCCCAGGATCCACTGGGCCGGCACGGAGACGGCCACCCAGTGGTGTGGCTATATGGATGGGGCAATTCAGTCAGGTCAGAGGGCAGCCCTAGAAGTCCTAGCCAGGCTGTGCCCTTTCACCCTGACCCAGGAGGAGCAGGAGGCTGTGCAGGCTGCCCAGAACCAGAACCACGAGTCTGGACCATGCCAACACATACCTTCCACATCCCATCTCCGCAGGGCTCTGATCCTCACCACGCTCATCATGGCCACTGCTGTACTATTGGCTCAGCCACAGCTCTGCCGAGACTGGATTGGACAGGCTCGGCAGGTAGTGCTACGAAGGTTTGCTTTGTGGTAATAAAATATGCTGTTGTGTTGGAAAAACATCCACTTGACAGGGAAATGCCTCCGCTCACAGATATCTAAAGATGTTAAATACGATTGAATTATCTGTGACATACAGTATGGTTAACACTGTTTGCCTGGTGGACATTTTTCATTTAAAGAAATGTAATGCTTGTACATTGTAATGTGGTGGTGGGTGGGGGTGAGACTATACAGAAAAAAAAAATGTTTACTTTGGACTGCATTGTACTGTAAGTCAATTCAATTATATGTAAAGGGTTTTATATGTGAACATTCCCTACAGTCGTATTAAGTCATACAGTGCCGTCAGAAAGTATTCACAGCCTTGATTTTTTCCGCATTTCGTTCTGTTACAAAGTTGGATTAAAATGGATTTAATTGTATTTTTTTGTCAACGATCGACACAAAATACTCTAATGTCAAAGTAGAAGAAAAATGCTAAAATGTAAAAAGGTGTATGAAAATAAAACACATATACAGTGGGGCAAAAAAGTATTTAGTCAGCCACCAATTGTGCAAGTTCTCCCACTTAAAAAGATGAGAGAGGCCTGTAATATTCATCATAGGTACACTTCAACTATGACAGACAAAATGAGAAACAAAATACAGAAAATCACATTGTAGGATTTTTAATGATTTTATTTGCGAATTATGGTGGAAAATAAGTATTTGGTCACCTACAAACAAGCAAGATTTCTGACTCTCACAGACCTGTAACTTCTTCTTTAAGAGGCTCCTCTGTCCTCCACTCGTTACCTGTATTAATGGCACCTGTTTGAACTTGTTATCAGTATAAAAGACACCTGTCCACAACCTCAAACAGTCACACTCCAAACTCCACTATGGCCAAGACCAAAGAGCTGTCAAAGGACACCAGAAACAAAATTGTAGACCTGCACCAGGCTGGGAAGACTGAATCTGCAATAGGTAAGCAGCTTGGTTTGAAGAAATCAACTGTGGGAGCAATTATTAGGAAATGGAAGACATACACGACCACTGATAATCTACCTCGATCTGGGGCTCCACGCAAGATCTCACCCCGTGGGGTCAAAATGATCACAAGAACAGTGAGCAAAAATCCCAGAACCACACGGGGGGACCTAGTGAATGACCTGCAGAGAGCTGGGACCAAAGTAACAAAGCCTACCATCAGTAACACACTACGCCGCCAGGGACTCAAATCCTGCAGTGCCAGTACATGTCCAGGCCCGTCTCAAGTTTGCTAGAGAGCATTTGGATGATCCAGAAGAAGATTGGGAGAATCTCATATGGTCAGATGAAACCAAAATATAACTTTTTGGTAAAAACTCAACTCATTGTGTTTGGAGGACAAAGAATGCTGAGTTGCATCCAAAGAACACCCTACCTACTGTGAAGCATGGGGGTGGAAACATCATGCTTTGGGGCTGTTTTTCTGCAAAGGGACCAGGACGACTGATCCGTGTAAAGGAAAGAATGAATGGGGCCATGTATCGTGAGATTTTGAGTGAAAACCTCAGCAAGGGCATTGAAGATGAAATGTGGCTGGGTCTTTCAGCATGACAATGATCCCAAACACACCGCCCGGGCAACGAAGGAGTGGCTTCGTAAGAAGCATTTCAAGGTCCTGGAGTGGCCAAGCCAGTCTCCAGATCTCAACCCCATATAACATCTTTGGAGGGAGTTGAAAGTCCGTGTTGCCCAGCAACAGCCACAAAACATCACTGCTCTAGAGGAGATCTGCATGGAGGAATGGGCCAAAATACCGGCAACAGAGTGTGAAAACCTTGTGAAGACTTACAGAAAACGTTTGACCTCTGTCATTGCCAACAAAGGGTATATAACAAAGTATTGAGATAAACTTTTGTTATTGACCAAATACTTATTTTCCACCATCATTTGCAAATAAATTCATAAAAAATCCTACAATGTGATTTTCTGCATTTTTTTTCTCATTTTGTCTGTCATAGTTGATGTGTACCTATGATGAAAATTACAGGCCTCTCTCATCTTTATAAGTGGGAGAACTTGCACAATTGGTGGCTGACTAAATATTTTTTTGCCCCACTGTATCTTGATTACATAAGTATTCAACCCCCAATGTCAATACATGTTAGAATCTCCTTTGACTGTGATTAAAGCTGTGAGTCTATCTGGGTAAATATTTGTCCATTATTCTTCAAATTCTTCAAGCTCTGTCACATTGGCTTGACCATTGCTAGACAATTTTACATCTGGCCATAGATTTTCAAGTAGATTTAAGTCAAAACTCTAACTCTGCCACTCTGGAACATTCACTGTCTTCTTGGTATACAACTCCAGTGTAGATTTGGCTTTGTGTTTTAGGTTATTGTCCTGCTGAAAGGGGAATTAATCTCCCAGTGTCTGGTCGAAAGCAGACTGAACCAAGTTTCCCTCTAAGATTTAGCCTCTTGCGTTAATTTTTTTATCCTGAAAAACTCCCCAGTCCTTAACAACTACAAGCATACCCAAAACATAATGCAGTCACCACTATACTTGAAATATAAAGAGTGGTACTCAGTAATGTGTTGTATTGGCTTGAAAATATGGAGGGCAGTACTCAGTAATTCATTTGTTTAAAAGAATTATCCAAAAACATAATTCCACTTTGACATTATGGGGTAAAAATAAAATAACAAATGCAACATTCAACATTTGATCCATTTTTAATGCAGGCTGTAACACAACAAAATTTGAAAAAAGTAAACGGGTGTGAAAACTTTCTGAAGGTACTGCATATCAAATTATTTCACATTAGCTCTATGCTTGTCAAATAAATAATATTATACAGTTATCAGCTTCTGAGCTATTCCATTAGAGAAGAATACAGAAATTGAAATAGGCTAACAAGTAGTGTGTTAAATCAAATTGACATGCATTTAACTCTAAAATGACATGGACGGTACACCAGTGCCATGGTGAATAGAGAAGAGTACAATATATAGTATTTTCCTACGGATATTCCACATTTCTTCATGGTCACACAGCAAGTAGCCAACAATGTAGGTTTGGTTTGAATTAAATTAGGTGTGTTTGAAAACTGATCTTGACTAGGTTTGGAAAGTACATTTATGATATGCTGTGTTTTTCCCAAAGACCAGGGAAAGCCTGCTAGCGCAGCTTTGTGATATCGCCAGGCAGTGCTTACGCACTCACTCTTTCAAACACATACATGCACCCTTCCACAGACACATGCATACATCCACAGACACACTTGCACTTAGATGAGTGTGTGATGGATGAGCCAGTCATACAACGATAACTTCCCAGTGTAAGTGATTTAATCGCTATCGCTCAATTGCACAGTTGAAAGCTTTTTGTCAGACACAGGCTCCCTGCTAGGGGTAGCTCTCACACCCAGCGGTCATTGGACGTTGGTACTGGATCTCAGTCGGTGCCATGACATGTTATTTGTCTTCACTATCACTGGTTTTGTTTCAACCAGCCCAGATTAAATCAAGGCCAGCAGCATCACAACTCTTTGTATGTGTCCATTTGTGGGCCCCCGAATGGGTCACAGGACAAATGGTCCCTGGTGGTTCAAAATTCCTAACCGCACATCAATTCAATGTCCATTTGTTGGCATAGTATAGTATCTCACCTGATATAATACCAACACACACACAGGGAGAGCTTAGAAAACAGATGCTATGGTAGGTGAATATGGGTAGTTCCTTCTCACTGTGTACATAGTATGTCATCGGCAGCTTAAGTCATGCATGTGCCATCTGGGGGTTTGGCAACATGCCATGTTAGCTGTTTTTTCTGGGGTCATTTAACACGAAGGGATGAGTTGACTCTGTTCTGGGTGAGGAACTGGCAGTCCCATACAGCTTTTAATGTAAAAAAGGTGGACCGGAAAAGGGAGCTAAGATCTTTCTGTCAGGTCCTGTCTGTGTCTGTCTGATGAACTGTAATGCTAAGGCTCAGGGTATTAAAGTCTGTGCTTCGAAAATGAATGGTGGTCTTGCCTGAGTCTATGAAAAGCAATGTGTAACGTTTTTAAACATCTACTTACAATATTGTCATTGCAAGGTCTGCTAAAAGCTAAATATATGCTGTGTTTTCAGAAAGTCACAAGAGCATTACAGTTTGCTTGGGGGACATAGCTGCATTATAGTAATTAAATTGTGGAACCATAACTATCAGCATTAATACTGTCTAAAGGAGATACAGGAATGCTAAATGTGCAATGAAATTGTAGAAATAAACCTTGAAACATAGTGATGATAAGGAGCTCTAAGGACTTTTTTTAATCAAAGGACTTTCTTCCAATTAGTTTTAGGGGAAGTAAACATACTCAACATAACCCGTGCCTTATCTGAAGTGTTTTTCTCTTTCTCTTTAGCTACATTATCAAGACTGCAACCTCTGAATGGCCTTACTGCATTTTATTGAAGGATGATTAGTAGGCTACGGTGTAACCCATGCTGACTTATGTCATCCAAGAAATTGCAATTTTTCTACACTGCACAATGAAAAGTAAAGTGAGATGGATTCAAATGAGCACTTAGCTTGACTACGTCAGGAATCTCTTTGAATTGAATGTGAGACTATGATAGTGCAACATTTCTTAGAGACAGCCCATGCACCGGTGTAAATGCCTGGGTATGGATGAGTGGGAGAGGAGTGTGGGATGGAGGCCATGCAGGTATCGACACAAGCTTTCAATCTCTGTCCTCCCACTACCTTAAGAGAAGTCAGAGGCATAGCTAGCTAGCTTAAATTGGTTGATCTATGCCCCTATGCATGGCTAGCCAGGGAGATGCATTCGGCCATGAAGCACAACCTATGCTTTTAATGTCCAGGTAAACAGATGACACGGACCTGCACACTGCAGAATGAATAAGGAAGGGAGCGTCATTCATTTATTGTTACGAGTCAATCCTCTTGGGACTGTTGTGACTGAAGACGGCTAATTTCACAATTCCCTCCATCACTCTTTTCTCTCTCCTCTCACTCTCTGTGGCGAGAGCAACAATCACAGCCTCAGCAGGTTGCTATGGGCATTGAGGTGGAAGACAGAGTGAACAGAGCAGACATGGCCATGGCAGTGAGGAAAGGGAAGTGGGAACAGCAATTCCTCCATCACCAATTACAGACCTGTTATTTCAACATAACTTGAAGAGCGTGAGAAGGAAGAGATGTTTTTATCCGACCGGTTGTGTAAAATTGAGTCTCGTGTGTTATCTTTGATGAAAGAATAATTGTACGTGAGAAATGTTGTGAGGAGAATCTGTAAATTGGAAAGTGTATTCATCTCGACTGCAACATTTAAAAGACTGTATTCAAGTAGGACAGAAAAAAACAGTGCTAGGTGTTTCATAAGTGTAGTACTCAAATTACGTCACACTTAAATGGGATTTTTTTCACCATGGGAAAATGGTCCATGCAAGTGGAGTCTAACTGGCGTAGACACATTGCATAAGTAGATACACTTCCTGGGTCTATTTTCGGTCAATAGTGGCCCCTGCTTGTTTCTTTTTGTGTCTAAGGACTGAGGGGGTGGTCTTTGCCAGTGCAAAATTGGAGAAAAATCCAGATTGGGCTGAATTGCACTACGTTTTTTCTCTGCCTGTTTCAACTATTCTGTATGTAATCCAAATTGCATCCACATGGGAGAGAAATGTAGTACCTTCACAGTGTCAAGCTGGATTGCATGCAATGCAGTGGTGGTCCGTGCCATTTAAGATTAGGGAGGATGATTATTAGAGCTTGGCCTCATTTCTATTACAGCACATTGGATGAATGTCATTCATATTCCATTCACCCAGCTCAATGTAACATCGACAGGTATGGGCTACTACATTATACTTGCATTTTCCCTATACTCATGAGGTTGCTACAACCTAGCCTACGACAGAAAGTTTATAACGTAGGTGCACAGGTCGAGAGACACATTGTAGTAATCAAGGTGACAGAATCTTGCCTGCATCTAGCTAATCTGGGGTGTAATCATTAGTCCAAACAAACAAGGGTTTCTATTGGACAAATTCAGGTAGATCACTCATCCTTTCGTTTTCTTCCGTTTAAGAAACATTTTGCAACAGAATCGGTGGAATGAATACATCCCTGATCAACCGGACACACAGTTCATTTTCATAGCAGCCACATACAGCATAATCACTCCTCTCACCTTTCAAATTAATAAAACTGAAAGCTTACTTTGACTTGGAAGAGTTGCAGTGTTCTATAGCCTTAGCCAGCTAGCCACATAAATAACATTCCTCTCTGTTTGAGTCATGTTGTTGAGTAGGCTAAATTAGCTGCATTATCTAAGTAAGTGAAATGTAAACTAAGAAGAAGAAACAAATACACTGAAATATAGCTAGCTCTCTCGGCTGCTTCTCCTTAATTTTTTAAGAATGTATTTGTTAAAAACTGTTCAACTATTGTCTTTCTCTGAGTCAATTAATCACCACAATGCATGCACTGTAGTGCTAGCTCACTGTAGCTTATGCTATCAGTACTAGATTCATTCTCTGATCCTTTGATTGGAATGGCAACATGTCAGTTCATACTGAAAGAGCTCTGGTAGGTTGGAGGTTGTCCCCCGGATGTCGTCATAATTACTATGCAAGCCTATGGAAGGGGGTGAGAACCATGAGCCTCCAAGGTTTTGTATTTGAAGTCAATGTACCCAGAAGAGGGTGGAAACCAACTGTCCTCCGGCTACACCATGGTGCTACCCTACAGAGTGCTGTTGAGGCTGCTGTAGACCTTCATTGAAAAACAGTGTTTTAATCAATTATTTGCTGACCTGAATATATTTAGTTTTTATCTAAAAAGGATAACTCTTTTAATGTTTCACTATTTAGATTTTTCCTCTGAGGAGCCTCCACTGGTATACCCTACAGTTGAACATCTTCACTCGGGGGCCTTCCGGAGGAGGAAATGTTATGGACTGCCAACTGTCTGGTCTGGACCCTGGTCAACACTATACAGCCTCATGCATTATTCAATTGGCGTGGTCTCTCCAACACAGCGCTCTGTCTGTGTCACTATCACCGCAGAGCAAGGGGGGGGGGGGGGGGGGGAGAGTGAGTGGAGGAAGAAATGCCACAGGGAACACCAGGCAGATTTGCCATCTGGACCTCTGAGGTGACAGCTTGACACACGTTTCAAGAGCAGCTAAACGCGGGAGCAAATTCACAAACTTGGCCCCCTCTTGAGAAAAGCTATGCTATGGTACATGGAGCGTAAAGCGGTTGGTGCAGCGAAGCGGTGCACATGGTGTGTCACAGTATACGGTCGAACAGAAGTCAATGCTCCAAAATTAATTAAGCTAATGGTGATGTGACAGGAGAGATGTGTGTGGAATAGAATGGACTCTATCAAGCATAAACTCAGACCAAACTTACAAATAAGCATACTGTGCGGCAGCCAGTCATTTGTACGATCAGTAACGCTCATGTCTTGTGAAGAGTGCTGATGTCTTGGTCTTTTGCTAGTTAGCAGGTGCATCGAGTTCATCGTACAACTTCATACATCTGTAATAACTGCGTATGGACATACACAGGCAGACGCACGCATACACACACCATACAGACACACAAGCTCATCCAAAGACTACTCACACTTTCTCTAGTTGGTGTGCTCATGCTCACGTTTCCTTCAGTTTTATTATTTAATGTACACCCTGAAAATCCATATGCTGGAGAACAGCTCCGTAACAAATGTATATGGTTTCCATTACAGTATGGTAGAAAAAAAGGATCAATGACATTTCCATTTTATCAATTTATATTGCTCACCATTGACTCAGACATCATTTTCTTATAAAACAGAACAGTTTTCAGTGAACAAATAGTACAGTTAATTATAAAATGTTCGGGGGGAGAAAGCAGAAATATACAGTACAAAATAGCTATCTTTTCAGTGTAGAAATCCATTAATACTCTTTTGGCGAGGAAAACACCTCCAAGCTCAACCCCATTTTGAACACATACGAAGAACAAAACAGGTGAAACTAATGACTCCCCCATCCCTCTCAATCTCTCTGTACACACAAGCACACTCAAATGTAAGACATCCTTTGAACACTGGAACTGCCAAAGGGCAACGCCCACTGCCATTTGATTTTGTAATTAAAATAAAGCAACATCCTGCTTCTTCGCTGACTTTCCCTTCATATTTGTATTTTACATTGCTCAGCTGTCAGAATGTTTTAAATGTCCTTTGTAAAAAATAATCTGATCATGGATTCTATTACTTACTACTAATCTAATTGATAAAATGTATTTAAAATACATGTTGAAGTAGGTTTTATGTTGGTATTTACAGGTATTTAGGTTGATAACATAACAGTAGATGAATCTCAAAGGGTCACCGTTCTCTAGAGGGTCACCGTTCTCTAGAGGGTCACCGTTCTCTAGAGGGTCACCGTTCTCTAGAGGGTCACCGTTCTCTAGCGGGTCACCGTTCTCTAGCGGGTCACCGTTCTCTAGAGGGTCACCGTTCTCTAGAGGGTCACCGTTCTCTAGAGGGTCACCGTTCTCTAGAGGGTCACCGTTCTCTAGAGGGTCACCGTTCTCTAGCGGGTCACCGTTCTCTAGCGGGTCACCGTTCTCTAGAGGGTCACCGTTCTCTAGAGGGTCACCGTTCTCTAGAGGGTCACCGTTCTCTAGAGGGTCACCGTTCTCTAGAGGGTCACCGTTCTCTAGAGGGTCACCGTTCTCTAGAGGGTCACCGTTCTCTAGCGGGTCACCGTTCTCTAGCGGGTCACCGTTCTCTAGCGGGTACACTTAAAAGTCTTCTTCAGCTGTGCCCTTAGGAAAACCCTTTTTGTCCTGGTAGAACTCTTTTGAGTTCCATGTGGAAATGGTTTTACATGGAACCCAAAAGGGTTCAACCTGGAACCAAAAAGGGTTCTTCAAAGGGTTCTCCTATGGGGACAGCCGAACAACCGTTTTAGGTTCTAGATAGCACTTTCTTTTTTTTTAAGAGTGTACTTGTACGCTGAGATGCTCAGCGGTTCTAGTGTTAAATGGGATTTGACATAACCTTTTAAGGAGATTTTGATGTCACGTATTCAGCGTTACTCATAAGTTGTTAGAAGTGGCATGAACTGTATTTGTGGCACACGTACATAATACTGTATCTTGCTCAAACACACTATCAAGAAATGCAAACACACTCATGCATGAAGACACGCGACAGATACACACACACACACACCCACCCACCCACACAGACACGCACGTTGATTTGGCAGAAGAGCACTGTAGTACTATAAGAACAGGAGAGAGTTGAGGCTTCGTCCATCTTCAAAGATTACAGAGGAATCCAAGGAATCCTCTGTGGAACGTTCATCATTCCAACGAATGAACGCACACACACGCACGCACACACACACACACAAACAAAAGAGCTGATTGGATATAGCACATCTGTCCCTCTAGTGCTCTGACCCTATGGCAATAGTCTCATATCAGTGAGTATTATCCCAGAGGGAACTCTGCTTTGAAATGGTTTCACTGTGAAATCGTCTGGTCCTCGCTTAATGTGACAGAACAACCACAGAGAGAGTCCTCCCCAGTCCCCACGAGACAGAGGGCTGGATTCAATCTGTATTGCTGAAGCGTTACAGATTGCACAATGACAATGTAAAGGTAATTTAGGATTGAGTCGACATATGCAGTGTTTACCGTGAATGCAGTCTAAACTAACGTGGGAACATTGCCTTTAAATTTAAAATCACTCTGACTGAATAGAGCCCAGAGACACTCAAAACACCCACCCCTAAAGGCTTTTGTTGTCGGAGAGAGACGGCAGATTTTTTGTTCTTGAAATAGACATATACTCCAGTTGAGAAGTTTGAGACTCAGGTTTACCTTTTTATTTTATTTCCTGGCCTGATTATGGGCCAAGGTGTGTAATTACAGTTGTCTGTGTGTCTGGGAATAGACTGAGTCCTCCACCAGGTGTGATTGGCAAGAGGACCAGTTGTTCTCCAGAGTAGATCCTCAGACCTTTTAGAAAACGACCTCCAGCTCCCCAGGGGACTAGATGAACAATGACAGCTTAACTCAAATATTACTCAACAGACAGGTGCACACTGTAAACTTATAAAGCAAACAAAATACACATAAATACTTCTGAGCCGCAAATCAGCGGATAGCTTATTTTGTAGCTGTCTCGACGGAATAGAAATTGTTCATATTTTTTGAAACCACAGCTGCAAATAATGGGTTGTTCAACAGCAAAGAAAAATCATGGAAATGGCTGGGCTGAAACTTCACTGTGAAATGTCTGGGCGGTCACAGCCCTGTCCACTTGTCACCTTCATTAGATGTAATGTTCCGTAAGCTCCACAGCCCATTTCCACATCGCCAGCCTCCAGCAGAGTGACAGGGTTCCACTGCTCATTGTGTCACACGCCAAGTCAGAGTCCCAAGTTTCCGTGGCAACGGTCAGAGGGGTGCTGTAGACGCAAAGTGTTTCAACCCCCCTCAATCTGGACTAGCACAATTGGCTAATCAAAGGGTTAAAGTGGCCGGTGCGTTAACAGCAACCTAGGTCATAGCTGGATGAACACTGTCCCAGGGCAGCTGAGAACCAGTCAGAAAGAGTATAGAGACCTTTTAAAAGAAAAGAAAACATAAATATTCAGTGGGATAGAAATCATGAAAGTCATTCTTGCTCCTATATTAGATTGTCAATGGGCTCGTGGAGGCATACTGTAGACATTTAGAGAGTGCCACTGTAGGATCAGAACAGACAGTAATGGAGAAGCTGTAGTGTTGTAGGGCCTGATTCCTCTGCTAGTTCGCAATGGGCTGGTTAAACATGCATCTTCTAGTGAATGGTGGGAACGTCTCCAAGCCAAGCTCCAGGCAATGGTCGGGGACACGTGTATTCATTCTGAGGGGAAAATAAAGATGACAAAGTTAAAACAAGCGGTGAGTGTGGTACATTGGTGGTGGTTACAACAAAGTAATTACAGTTCCTGATTAATCTGATCATGGCACAATGGAGCCATGACAATGCAAGCAAAGCAAATTAGGGTAAGCAATTAAGCAGACAATGAAATGCCACCGCTTTGACGGTTTAGAGGTTTGAAATGGAGTGGCTTCGCCTAATGATAGAGACAGAGCGAAGAGACTCCACAAAATTAAAATAGTGACTCGTCATCCATGTTCATTTTCAGAAATGTTAATTAAAGTTTTGCCAATTAAATCAAATTGTTCCATTGTGTTCAATTGACCTTGCTTACATTAACACTTTATCTTAAACAAATTAAAACATCCTGTCTGAATACTAATGGTAATGTGTATTGTGCGCAACGATCGTTATCTCAATTACCCTCTAGTTGGACAAAGGCCTTAATCTAAAGAATCTCTGTGGTGCAGACCTATTAGGCTACATTATGTTTCCCTCTTTGAAAAACCTCAGTAATTACATGACAAATCGGGGCTAGCAGTTTTCCTCTCTGCAGATGTGGGAATGCATTAACCCATGTTGCTCCTCCACAGCACTTGGGTTAAAAGTCCATTAACCTGGTTAAAAAAAAACAACAAAAAAATACAAGCTCAACACCAGCTTGTTAGAATCTTCACACTTTAACTCCAGAGTCACAAGCTGTGTATGAATCTTAAACCCGAATAACGACAGGAGGAGACTCAGTCTCTGCCTTACCAAGGTTGCCTCTTGGCATTAACCTTTTAAGAAGCCTATTTTGGGGCTTGGCTCGAGGTAAATCCAATCTTAATAACCGAGATGCTTTGGATTTTGCCATCCTAAGCTATTTCTGGAGTTCTCAGAATCCGCCTGGAATTATAAATGTGAGGCTTTCTGCTGCCACAGCTTAGATAACTATGTGTCAGTGACAGATGCCCTCTTCCTCTGACGGGCTGTAAAGCTACATATACAGTAGGATGCCCTGAGACTCATTTGGATTCAGCCTGCTATCAAACATGCAGACACAACTCACTCATCTCTCTCTAAACATTATCTGATCGAAATTTGTTGTGTCTACACATGGAAATACAATCTGTCTCTTATCTGCTCACATTGTCCATATTGTGACCAGATTCCCTGTATGCAAATTAATCTAACATGCCTTATATGACACAACCACTGGGCACACACTGGTTGAATCAACGTTGTTTCCACACCATTTCAATGAAAGTACGCTGAACCAATGTGGAATAGACATTGAACTCATGTCTGTGCCAGTGGGAAGCTGTATAAATCGATAGAAAACACCACACTTCTATAGTCAATAGTTTTATACTCTCATAATTTCAGCCTACTTTTGTTATCCAACGTTTTAAGAATGGGCTTAATAGGCTACAGTCCCTATAGACGGGTGGGCTGATAATGTCACGAAAATGATGTGTGTGCATCAATGTTGCCCTAAGCCACACGTTGTTATGCTTCTGAACAGTCAGATAGTAGCAACAATGACAAGAAGCTGCCATGTGAGGAATCGTAGGTGGCTCATTACAGCTCATTGTATCTTGTTAACAGTTGTTGTATCTTGTTGATACCATGTCTTGTTTTGAGGTGTTTTGACTGATTTCATGTCAATGCTAATTTGGCAAAAAAAAAATGCTAGCTAGCTAACCAACAAATGTAACAATGTATTTGAGAGACAATGAGTCTGACAATGAGTGTTCAGGGAAACTCTCTGATCGCTAAAAAAGACACCAAACAAACGAGCTGAATATCTGGATGTGTGTACAAAGTACAATTAATGCACAGTATAAATAAAGAGCACACTTAAGTTACAGAGTAGGCTACAAATCCGACTGGGATATTATTATTTTTTACGGTCATCCAACTCGGAATTCTAAGTCGGACACTCGGGCATCTTTTTTAGATTGATGCCGTGTTCAACACAACTGGGAGCTCAGAACTCGGAAATCTCAGACTTCCAACCTCATTGTGTTCAAAACAACTGGGAACTCTGAAAAAAAACAAGCTCCCACTGGGAAAATGTATTTGAACGGTCATCCAATTCCAACTTGGGAATTCAGGCCTCATTCCAGAGCTCCGAGTTACGTCATGATTTCACAGTTCCCGGTTGTTTTGAACGTGGCAATAGCTATGAAATTAGGCCTACATACTACACCTAGCCATACACTTGTCATGCATTGCACCCTTCTGCTGTGACTCCATCATAGTCTGTCCCATGCATCCCCAATACATTTGTAGTTCAGTTGAAATTCTGATATTACAGTCCTTGGTCTTTCTGTACAATGTTTTCAAATGTTTGATTTTGCGCTGGGATTGGATGTGGGAACAGGAGAACCAGTTCTCTCTCTCATCCAGAACAATATTTTTTTTATATATATATATCTTTATTTCTATCTGCCAATTTTAGCTGTATGCGGCATTGGACTGTGGATTCCGAACACAGTGCACAGGCACTTGGTTTCTAACGAAGACCAAGATCTTAATTCAACTGGCTGGTGTTATGTTTTTATTGCCAAATGTAGAATGCTTTCGTTGTCTGGATTTGATTACTTACATTTTAAAAATATATATTTTCACCTTAATTTAACCAGGCTAGTTGAGAACAAGATCTAAATTACAACTGCGACCTGGCCAAGATAAAGCAAAGCAGTGCGACACAAACAACAACACAGAGTTACACATGGAATAAAAAAAACATACAGTCAATAACACAATAGAGAAAAAGTATATATACAGTGTGTGCAAATGAGATAAGATAGGGGAGGTAGGCAATAAATAGGACATAGTGGCAAAATAATAACAATTTAGCAATTAAACAGTGGAGTGATAGATGTGCAAAAGATGAATGTGCAAGTAGAGATACTGGGGTGCAAAGGAGCAAAATAAATAAATAATAAATAACAGTATGGGGATGAGGTAGTTGGATGGAATATTTACAGATGAACTATGTACAGGTGCAGTGATCTGTGAGCTGCTCTGATAGCTGGTGCTTAAAGTTAGTGAGGGAGATGGGTCTCCAGCTTCAATGATTTTTGCAATTCGTTCCAGTCATTAGCAGCAGAGAACCGGAAGGCGGCCAAACGAGGAATTGGCTTTGGGGGTGACCAATGAAATATACCTGCTGGAGAGCGTGCTACGGGTGGGTGCAACTATGGTGACCAGTGCGCTGAGATAAGGCGGGACTTTACCTAGCAAAGACTTATAGATGACCTGGAGCCAGTGTGTTTGGCAAGGACTGTGAAGCGAGGGCCAGCCAACGAGAGCATACAGATTGCAGCGGTGGGTAGTATATGGGGCTTTGGTGACAAAACGGATGGCACTGTGATAGACTGCATCCAATTTGCTGAGTAGAGTGTTGGAGGCTATTTTGAAAATGACATTGCCGAAGTCAAGGATCAGCAGGATAGTCAGTTTTACAAGGGTATGTTTGGCAGTATGAGTGAAGGATGCTTTGTTGCGAAATAGGAAGCTGATTCTAGATTTAGTTTTTGATTGGAGATGCTTAATGTGAGTCTGGAAGGAGAGTTTACAATCTAACCAGACACCTAGGTATTTGTAGTTGTCCACATGTTCTAAGTCAGAACCGTCCAGAGTAGTGATGCTGGACGGGCGAGCAGGTGCGGGCAGCGATCGGTTGAAGAGCATGCATTTAGTTTTACTTGCATTTAAGAGCAGTTGGAGGCCACAGAATGAGTGTTGTATGGTATTGAAGCTTGTCTGGAGGTTAGTTAACACAGTGTCCAAAGAATGGCCAGAAGTATACAGAATGGTGTCCTCTGAGTAGAGGTGGATCAGAGAATCACCAGCAGCAAGAGCGACATTATTGATGTATACAGAGAAGAGAGTCTGCCAGAGAATTTAACCCTGTGGCACACCCATAGAGACTGCCAGATGTCCGGACAACAGGCCCTCCGATTTGACACACTGAACTGAACAGAGAAGTAGTTGGTGAACCAGGCGAGGCAGTCATCTAAGACACCAAGGCTGTTGAGTCTGACGATAAGAATGTGGTGATTGACAGAGTTGAAAGCCTTGGCTAGGTCGATGAATACAGCTACACTGTATTTTCTCTTAACCATAACCGATGGCGGTTATGATATCGTTTAGGCCCTTGAGCGTGGCTGAGGTGCACCCATGACCGGCTCGGAAACGAGACTGCATAGCGGGGAAGGTACGGTGGGATTCGAAATGGTCTGTGAGTTAACTTGGCTTTCGAAGACCTTAGAAAGGCAGGGTAGGATAGATATAGGTCTGTAGCAGTTTGGGTCTAGAGTGTCTCTCCCTTTGAAGCGGGGGATGACCGCAGCAGCTTTCCAATCTTTGGGGATCTCAGACGATACGAAAGAGAGATTGAACAGGCTAGTAGTAGAGGTTGCAACAATTTTGTCTGATAATTTTAGAAATTACACTTCAAGGACATCCGTACAAAATACGTCTTTGACTACCTCCGAAGGTGGTCAGAAAGATATAATCACAATCAGATCACAATGCGTATTTTGATTGTCTACACATCGACAAATGTGGGCACAACCAGAGTGTGGACAAGATCAGGACAACAGACGCATGTTAGAACCAGGTATAAATGGAGCTTCGGAGTCTCTCAGTTGGGGGAGCTAAATTGGACACTGAGTTCATCTTCAAGCTTCATGCAAGTGCAACTTTAACATAGCTCAAACAGCCACACACACACACACCGCCACACACACACACACACACACACACACACACACAGACCTTGACTACAGTCATTCACAGAGAAAACCTTTACCTCCGGACACTAACAAATGAATACATGGAAGCAAAAATGTAAAATACCCTTTCTACTAGTGAATGCACACAGGCTCAGGTAATGTAAGACCCCTGGATACTACCTGCACTTGCTTAGCAGACAAGAATTGAACACAGGCACTGTATTGAGTTGCACATAAATCTCTCTATTGTTTCACTCTATCCCTACTTTTCCAAAGAGTAAGTGACATTTTCAATTTTTTGAGTAAAAACTTAAATTATTTTGCTGACCCCTGGTCTAGAGATTCCTCTCTCCAAAAGGTGAACACCTATACTGGCATCTCAAACAAAGTACTGTACAGAGATTCTTCTCTCCTTTTCTGGAAAAAACGGAGAGGGCGTCTGACCCCTCTTTCCTCCTCTCCGTCAGTTTGCGATGTGCTTGTAATTAGCCTGTTATAGTGTGCACTAATTAGGATGATATAAACATGAGGTAATTAGTTTGCTCTTTGTCAGGGGAGCGGGAGCTAACACAGACATATGCCAGCCACTCTCTCTGGGAGCACAGGCTCCTCTCTCCCGCTCTCTCCATCCACTCAGGGCTCCAATTAGCCAAAAGTCTCCCCACCAATTTATTGTATTTCTTTTATAGAAGCTTTCACTCCCCTCCTATACGCCATTATGAGAAGAAGCAGCAAGCAGATGCAATTAGAGATGCTCCGGTGTTCGAAAAAAAGGGAAATCACTGGAATTCTCTGTCTTTTTCTTGAGCTAAATTATGCTTCAGTGACCTGTGCATGCACCGTGGAGCGGGTTAGTGTGGCTGTGGAGGAACACGGCCCACGCTAGGTCTTTGTAGAGCATGTGATTAACAAGGTCGGCTAGGACTGGGGAGGAGGTGAAAGTGAGGAAGCACACTGGGGACTGTGTGATTCACACCCGCCAACAAATGAGATAATGATGGACGTGTAGCAGCTCTAGTCTTCTCACCGGAAAAGGACAAAAGAGAGAGGGATGAAATGAGAGCAAAGCTGAGGTTCTCTCTCAAATCAAATCTCTCTCTCTCTCTCCCCATCTCTCTCTCTCTCTCTATATATCGCTCTCTCTCTCCCTCCCTCTCTCTCCCCCTCTCTCTCCCTCTCTCTCCCCCACCCTCTCTCTCTCTCTCTCTCCCCCTCTCTCTCTCTCCCTCCCTCTCTCCCCCCCTCCCTCTCTCTCTCTCTCTCCCTCCCTCCCTGTCTGTCTGTCTGCCTGTCTGTCTGCCTGTCTGTGTAGAGCGTAGGCACTTTGTTAATGTTGCATCTTACTGGTGATATATTAATATACAGTACAGCTCTGACGTTGGAGCTATTACAAACCTCATGAAATAGATATTTTTTAAACTCTCTCTCTCTGTGTTTACACCTTTCAAATGAGCATTTTGGAAATATCAAATATATAAAGGACTTTGACATAATTGTGTTGACTTTGTATGTCTTCACATGCCAATAGCTAGACAAGTTAGTTCCCAGCCACATAAACACAGTACATATCCTGCTGTATCATCCTTAGAAAACATTTCACAGAATGTTGGTGACATTCATGAAGACGTGTTGTGTATGACGGGGAACAACGTTCTGGCTGCAATGTTTTATGTTAGCTGATTACTAACTTCCAAATAAACAGTGTGATCAACACAAGGCAAAAACAGAGGGGCTAAAACCAATTGCTCGTCATCTGTCACGAAGCCTGCAGGGAGACGTAGGCCTGCACATTCAGTAATTTGACTGCAATCTGCTTGCATTTTGCAGGGGAAAATCTTAACAAAAATCTCAAATCTATCAGAACATGTAGAGTGGAACTACACGTTTACATTTCAGTTATTGCTTTTCAAATTGTCATACATTGACCAACGTATTGTGCAACACTACCAGAAATGAACAAATCTTGTCATGAAAGTGAGAGGGTAGATAGATCTAAAAACAAAGCTGGGTGGAGTAGCAATCATCTGGAACTATACTGTAGGCAAGTCTGAGGTCTACTGGAACACATTTCATCAGGGTCATTCTCACAGAGGTCTCTACCTACCAGGATACTGTGCTATTACAGGACAATGCTACAACATGAGAACAGTTTCTCTCTCTGAACATAGACTGTATACTTACCATCTTAATTTGAAAGTATACAATTTACCCCCATCCTTTCCCCCCTTCTTTAAGAAGAAAATAATAAAAGCACATATTAACGGTAGTGCTGAAAGCATGAATGCATGAATATATAAATCTTGACAGCAACAGTAATATTTTGCCCGGGGACACATATCATGACTCAAACTGCAATGCAAACTTCAACGTGACAGGGTGCACAAATCTCCAGGAGCCTAACAAAGGGAAGGCAGGCAGGCAGCCAGCCAACACATCTGACTGTATAGGAGGTAGCTATGGACTGCTGCAGTGACTAAGTATGTTATAGAATAGTGATTAAGATTTTGGGGGGCTGGATAATGATTGTGTATGTACATGCAATGCAGAGCAGAAAAAAGACACAAAGCTTGAGGAATGGTGTTGGCTCAAGGATCTCTCAGAGGAAATGTGTCGCAATGACTTGTAGAGAGGATCCAACCAAGGATGTCCCGATGAAATTGTGCGTGCGTGTGTGTGTGAGTGTGCGGGGTGCACGCCTGCGTATGTGTGTGTGTTGTGATTTATGAATATGATTTATGCTAGTGATGGACGACCACATTAGGAGCGGCAGCTTCCTTCCAACATAATCTCACTCTATTCCTCTCTCTCACACACAAACATCATCAACAATCCAACAAACTCTCGAATTCAACGAACCCAGGATATTAAAATAATATAACAATGTTAAAATGTTTCCCATATGTATCTATTTATTCATGGTTTATAATACTCTAAACAGGGATGAGCTCTCCACCTCGAATTTCTAACAAAGAAATGTGCCTTCTTCAGATTTAATTCAGTAGTTAAGTTTAGAGAAAGGCTATCTCCACTCACCATTATTCTTTAAGAGGCCTCATTAATATGTACACAAAGAAGGATCGTATTGTAATTACCGTATTCTAATACAATTAGAGAAATTAGGAAAATAAGTAGATTTGAGTTTTTCCTGTTTTTCTTTTCAACCGGGCAGAAGAGAACACAGGAATTGTGTGTTATATTCCTACGGTCACAGTGACTGCAGTCTAACACTGGCACCAAGTGAACGCACATCTCGACAAATGTCTCCGTTCCCCTCTGAAAACCACCCTTTAATAATTCAAACATTTGCTGAGAAAGAGAGCCAGAGTCTTTGTGAATTAAAATTAATGTGACAAGAGAAAAGAGGCAAATATGTTCTCAAAAAACTTTACCGGCAAAAAAATGTGTCCCCGTTTTCCTTTCCAAGCAGGAGATAATAGTGTGGAAGCCTGCTGGTGAATTTGGTCTTGTTTAGTTTGACAATCTTTCATGATGTCTATTCAGGAGGAGGGGACACAAAGGTGACACAGGGCATTGTTTATTCCATTGATCTAACATTGAAACTGCCTCCACTTAAGCAACCCTAGGAATGGTACAGTCAAAGCATGTGATGTACAGTTTAGAGTGCAAGGTCTCAACAGTGCAGCCTTGGGACTTACAATTAAAGAACCAGACTAAGGAACACTCATGAGTCATGGAGTAGTTTGAATATGTCAAGAAGCCAAAATGTGACTACTCAGACAATAGTCTGAAAGGAAATTTGGTATGTGAATGGACTTTACTTCGACTGCAAAATCATGTTATAGAAACTGGCAAATGGTATGTGACATAACTCTATTCAGCAAGTAAAATAGAAACAGTTGTATGTGTTGGTCAGATGAAAGTACACTGTGGTTCCCAGTGTTAACTGGTCAGGTTCACGGTCCTGTAGACCAGGCGTGCCTAGATACAGATCCATATCTCCCCTTTGACCCTTCAGTAGAGGGTAGTGACGGGCATTCTGAGTACTTCTCGGTGAGAAGGATCTTCTGGCTCCATTCACTTTCAGTCGGCCTCTCGGTATAGTCAACGACCAATCATATTCACCTGAAGAAAACTGAAATCATGCCCATGGGCCAATGGATGCTAAGCCTGCCCTAGGAAGCCTAGAAATGACTGCAGGACTCCAGGGGCACAACATAACATATGTGACAATTTCTTCTCCTCATATGCACTTAGTCAGGAGCAGCTCCCCAAAAAATGACCATGGTGGGGATGGTCAGAAGGAACGATCCTGAGTTGCCTCCTGCCTTACTCACTACCAAGGACAGGGAATGTTTTTCTTCTCAATGTGCCTTCACTGATAAACACACTCTTCTGTCCTGCTGCCCAGAGAAAATGAAGAATGTGCTCCTGATGACAACTCTGCACAAGGTTGCCGCTGTGAGTACCAGGGAGGACAAGAAGCCCAACGCTGTACTGTCCTGGATTACAACAGGAACAAAGGGGGAGTCACTTTTTATCTTTCCAGTCTCATGTACTTTTTTTTTCCTACTACCAGATTGTTTTATATCCACCATAAAAATGTTGTTGTTAAGTGAAATGCACATTGAATTTGTGAACAATACGGAGTCATTTCTATTCATTTGAATATGTAAATATGTTTTAGATGTGATAAATTAAAACAACTCTTTGATGCAGTTTATCACATTACTATGCAAGACATGAAGTATCACTTGTGTGTACTCATTACTTTATTTTATGATTGTTGCATTTTTGCAGGTTTCTGGCACATACACTTGTAAGAGGATGACCGTACGTTGGCCATGGTGGTGTTCTTCAACATCCTAGATGTGTCGGCCTACAACGCGTTTGTGGTGAATCCAGGCTGGGAGCAGGGGACATTCTTCAAAAGGAGACTATTCCTAGAACAGTTGGGGAAAGCCATGGTGGCATCCCTAATTCAAAAGGTGCCAACACCTTCCTCTAACACCATCCTCTGCTGGATTGGTGAGAGAGGGCCAGAAGAAAGATCTACGGCCGCCAGAGACAGAAGAGACCAAAAGAGGAGGTGCAATCTGTGTTCACCAAGTGATGTCAAAACGAGCATTATGTACCATAAATGCAGTGCATTTATTTGCAAGGCACATGCAGCAACCACCACGTAATGTCCAACGTGTGTGAGAACACACAAAATGGAACCACCATTGATTGACAGATTGTGAACATTTTAATGTTTTTGTTATTGTTAGTAATACTGTTATTGTTACTGTTGTTCTTTAATGTGTTCAGACATTAATTGTGTAATATGGTAAAGTTTTCATGTCCTTTCTTTACTAATAAAATCATTCCGGTCAGTTTTGACCAGGAACACAGATATTATTTTGTGCCACAATTTAAAAAATTGAAATTGTTTCAAAACAAATGTTCTTGCTAAACTTTGACACAAAGTAGTCTGTGATAAATAGCACAATATATTTCATCTGAGTATTTGTTATCGTTAAAATAATCCATACATTATGCTTTTTTAAAACTCAAAAACGAGTTGTATGAGCTCAGGTCAATGAGGCCTAAAGGCCATAAATAGCAAATAGAAGTTCAAAACTTGTAGGGCAGAGACGATTTGCCTTGGGCCAGGGCCAAGCGTTTACTGTGGCAACAAGTGGCTCGGTCAATGGGAGCAAATTACTGGTTGCCAAAGTACCTGAACATGGTGTGGGATGGATATCAGAATGACGGTACCACGAAAGCACATTGTTTCTACCCAAGGTTCCTCGTGTTCAGGGGTATCGAGAGTGCGGCATCGTCCAGCTGTGGGCATAATAAGCACAGTTTCTTCCCCACATTCTGACACACAATTAATTGTCAAGAGCGGTGGATAAGTTGTCCCAGTCCTCAGGGTTTCCCTCTGTCCCTTAAGGAGATAATGTATGGGAGACTGGCAGCATGCTCCATTCAGTGGCTGGCATGCGCAGTTTCACCATGAGTGATGAGGATGGTGATGAGGACGGTGACAAGGGGGTAGTTTTCTGTGTGTCCTCCTCCTTTTCATCATTAAGTCAATGGTCCTAGAAGTCCTAGCACCTGTCTTGAGAGAGGAGATTTCCATCCTGGACTTGAGTGTTTTAAACAAGCACCTGAAGGTTTGCAAAGTTCAAAATGCTCACACTTCACTGGCTATTGCAGTCGGTGTGTCCCATCGATTGGTTCATGTCCGTAGATCTGAACAATGCGTACTTTCATGTAGTTGTACATCTTTCCCACAGAAAATTTCTGAGGTTTAATTTCAAGGATGTGACCTATGAGTTTCTGGTGCTGTCGTTCGGCTCTCCCTATCGCCCCAAACCTTTTTTACGGTGATGGCGATGGCTTTGGCAATGGTGTGATGCCAGGGGATCAGAGTATTGGCCTATCTGGACAATTGGCTAGTCGTAGCGGAGTCGAGGGAACTTGTTGAGCTCCACACTGCTACACTGGCTTCCCAAATTCAGTCTCTGGGGTTCATAGGGAATCACAAGAAATCCTTTTGACTCTGGCTCAGCGCATTCAGTTTCTGGGTCTGCTTCTGTACTCAGTTCTGAATCATGCATTTTTGTCCCAATAGAGTAAGGTCGCATTCCGGCTGTCTGGCATGGTTTCCGTTGGGGCACTCTGTGCCTTTTCACTTGTGCCTGCAGTTATTGGGTCTGATTTTCTCTATGATAGCTGTGGTGCCTCTGGGACTTCTGTTGATGCGTCTATTTCAGTGCTAGGTGATTGCTACGCGTCTGGACTCATCTCATCACCGCCAGCAGTTGCTCAAGGTATCCTCGTCATGCCTAAGGTCGTTGACTCTTTGGAGAGACCCATGGGATGGGTAGTGTCCTGCAGGCTGATCACAACAGACACATCCTTACTGGGTTGGGGAGAACTGTGTGTGGGCTATTCGGAAAGAGGGTTTTGATCAACAGTGCAATGGGCGATGCATAACAATTAGCTAGAGATACTGTTTTGGTAGCGCTAAGGGGTTTCCTTCCGATGTTAGAGGGCCAGCATGTGTTGGTAAGGTCCAACTACAGGACGGTGGTGGCGTAGATCAAATGGTGGGGGGGTATCTCTATCTCCTAAACCTGGCCCGTTAGCCGCTCGTATGGAGCAGTACACATTTCCTGTCACTCAGTGCGACGTATCTTGCCGGATCCCTCAACGTGTGTGCAGATCTACTTTCCAGAGGGGGTCCCATCTCTATGGAGTGTAGACTGCACCCCTCAGTGGTTACCCAGATATGGACCAGATATGTGACCGGTTTTGGCGCGTACATCTTTACGCATTTCAAGAAAACACACATTATCATCTTTTCTTCTCAATGAGGGATCTGGGTGCTCCATTGGGAATGGATGATTTTGTGTATCAGTGGCCTCGAACCCTGTTCTATGCATTTCCTCCGGTGGACCTGATTCAGGCCACTGTCGAGAGGGTCTGGCAGGAGGGTCTGATTCTGGTGGCACCTATTGGCCCAGACTACCCTGGTTCCCGAAAATCATCCGCCTGTTAGGCGGGGACCTGTTGAGGATTCCGTGTCGTCAGGATGTATTGTCCCAGGCACAAGGGACAATTTGTCAACCCCAACCGCAGATATGTGATCTGTGGGTATGGCTCCTGAAAGATTGAATTTGACGGCTAGGAGTTTACCCTCGACCGTGATTACAAGAGGGTTGTATACATATAAGTGGCTCGCATTTCAGGATTGGTTTCGGGTTAAATGAGTTTCTCCTTTTCGGATCTCTTTGTTGGACATTTTGATGTTCTTGCAAGAGCTTTTTCAGCAGGGCCTTTCTTTTTCCACATTGAAGGTTTATATGACAGTCATCTCGGCGTGTCATGTAGGGATTGATGGCTCTACCCAGTGGTCTCTTCCTCTGATGGTGAGGTTCCCGAAAGGCCAGTGTCTAAGCCTATGGCACCGACATGGGACCTGGCTTTGGTCCTTGATGCTCTGTGTGAGTCTCCCATAGAAACATTCAGAGTGTCCTTTCCTACAAGACTGCCTGCTCATGGCTTTGGCGTTGGCCAAGAGCGTTGGGGATCAGTACACCCTTCCTATTTGGATTGTGGGCCTGGCGACTCCAAAGTGATGTTACATCCTAATGCAGCTTTTGCTCCCAAGGTTATGCCCATGTCTAACAGGTCACTTGCTTTTCCTTCAAGCTGTTCCCTTTCTCACCTCCTCCGTTTGCTTCCGGTGAACAACAGAGGTGCCATGGCCTGTGTCCGGTGCACACTTTACGCACGTATATGGGTAGGACCAAGGATACAGTGGTTCTTCCTTTAAAAGTTGCAGCACAGCTTACGGGGTGCCGCAGAATTCTATGGCACGTTATTTAAGTGTCAGCCATTGTTGCCAGAACGGAGTAATTTACCACAATCTGCCACCAACTACCACAAACGTTCGCGACATAAGCTCAAAACTTTTAAAGGAAGAACCAGGGTTTGTGACCAGCTTATTGTCTGTTTCGCTAATACAACTCGGGGTAGGTTCCCAACATACCATTGTGAAGTTTTATTGCTTGGATGTAACTGTTCCCAGTGTGGCTCATAGTGTTGTTATGGCTGGGTCCGGGAGAGGGTGTTAGGCAGTGTGCAGGTTGCGCATTTATCTGGGTTACCACAGTTCCCTGTGGGTTTAAGCCTTGGGCTGCCTTGGGATGCAGCAGCGCATAAATTGCGCATTCTTCAGGGTTACCACAGTTCCCTGTGGGTTTAAGCCTTGGGCTGCCTTGGGGTGCAGCAGCGCGTAAATTGCGCATTCATCAGGGTTACCACAGTTTCCTGTGGGTTTAAGGCTTGGGCTGCCGTGGCAGCGTGCGAGTACACAATTTTCAGGTTACTGCAGGTTTGCTGTGGGTTTGAGCCCTGGGCTGCCATGATTCATTGACTCTGTTTGATTGTATGCAGCATGTATGTGCGCTTTACCAAGAAACGATAAGTGTTTTGGTTCCTTGTGTGAGTTCTGACATTTCAGGCTCACAAGGTAGGTATTGTTCTTGAAACTGTGGGGTCTGGACTGCAGTGGAAGCATGTCAGTATGCATATCCAAGTGGCAGCAGGATCTGGTTCCCTATATGGGGCTCTCAAAGTTCAGGCCTCATGAGGCTCTGACAATTCCGGTATCTGGTAAGTATTAGGCTTCTGAAACCCCTTTTTGAGGCTGGTGGAACCCTTGTGTGCTTGGGCTGCCGTGGGCCTCCTAGTTTGGTACACTCCGAGCCGGCTTGTTTGTCCCATGTTATACAGAGTGACATAATGAAAGGGAACGTACAGTTATGAACATAACTACTGTTCCTTGAAGGAGGGAACGAGGTATAATATATTTTGCCCCTGCACCATTATGTAGTTTGGGATCGTTGAAGAGCGGTACTGAATTCCTGTCTGGGTTGGCGCTCCCCCCCTTGGGTTGTGCCGTGATGGAGATCTTTGTGGGATATACAGTGCCTTGCGAAAGTATTCGGCCCCCTTGAACTTTGCAACCTTTTGCCACATTTCAGGCTTCAAACATAAAGATATAAAAGTGTATTTTTTTGTGAAGAATCAACAAAAAGTGGGACACAATCATGAAGTGGAACGACATTTATTGGATATTTCAAACTTTTTTAACAAATCAAAAACTGAAAAACTGGGCGTGCAAAATTATTCAGCCCCCTTAAGTTAATACTTTGTAGCGCCACCTTTTGCTGCGATTACAGCTGTAAGTCGCTTGGGGTATGTCTCTATCAGTTTTGCACATCGAGAGACTGAAATTTTTTCCCATTCCTCCTTGCAAAACAGCTCGAGCTCAGTGAGGTTGGATGGAGAGCATTTGTGAACAGCAGTTTTCACTTCTTTCCACAGATTCTCGATTGGATTCAGGTCTGGACTTTGACTTGGCCATTCTAACACCTGGATATGTTTATTTTTGAACCATTCCATTGTAGATTTTGCTTTATGTTTTGGATCATTGTCTTGTTGGAAGACAAATCTCCGTCCCAGTCTCAGGTCTTTACAGACTCCATCAGGTTTTCTTCCAGAATGGTCCTGTATTTGGCTCCATCCATCTTCCCATCAATTTTAACCATCTACCCTGTCCCTGCTGAAGAAAAGCAGGCCCAAACCATGATGCTGCCACCACCATGTTTGACAGTGGGGATGGTGTGTTGCTTTTACGCCAAACATAACGTTTTGCATTGTTGCCAAAAAGTTCAATTTTGGTTTCATCTGACCAGAGCACCTTCTTCCACATGTTTGGTGTGTCTCCCAGGTGGCTTGTGGAAAACTTTAAACGACACTTTTTATGGATTTCTTTAAGAAATTGCTTTCTTCTTGCCACTCTTCCATAAAGGCCAGATTTGTGCAATATACGACTGATTGTTGTCCTATGGACAGAGTCTCCCACCTCAGCTGTAGATCTCTGCAGTTCATCCAGAGTGATCATGGGCCTCTTGGCTGCATCTCTGATCAGTCTTCTCCTTGTATGAGCTGAAAGTTTAGAGGGACGGCCAGGTCTTGGTAGATTTGCAGTGGTCTGATACTCCTTCCATTTCAATATTATCGCTTGCACAGTGCTCCTTGGGATGTTTAAAGCTTGGGAAATCTTTTTGTATCCAAATCCGGCTTTAAACTTCTTCACAACAGTATCTCGGACCTGCCTGGTGTGTTCCTTGTTCTTCATGATGCTCTCTGCGCTTTTAACGGACCTCTGAGACTATCACAGTGCAGGTGCATTTATACGGAAACTTGATTACACACAGGTGGATTGTATTTATCATCATTAGTCATTTAGGTCAACATTGGATCATTCAGAGATCCTCACTGAACTTCTGGAGAGAGTTTGCTGCACTGAAAGTAAAGGGGCTGAATAATTTTGCACGCCCAATTTTTCAGTTTTTGATTTGTTAAAAAAGTTTTAAATATCCAATAAATGTCGTTCCACTTCATGATTGTGTCCCACTTGTTGTTGATTCTTCACAAAAAAAATACAGTTTTATATCTTTATGTTTGAAGCCTGAAATGTGGCAAAAGGTCGCAAAGTTCAAAGGGGCCGAATACTTTCGCAAGGCACTGTACTCGGCCTTGGTTGAAGATATCCCTCTAGTGGTGTGGGGGCTGTGCTTTGGCAAAGTGGGTGGAGTTATATGCTTCCTGTTTGGCCCTGTCCGGGGGTATCATCGGATGGGGCCACAGTGTCTCCTGACCCCTTCTGTCTTAGCCTTCATTATTTATGCTGCAGTAGTTCATGTGTCGGGGGGCTAGGGTCAGTTAGTTATATCTAGAGTACTTCTCCTGTCTTATCCGGTGTCCTGTGTGAATTTAAGTATGCTCTCTCTAATTCTTTATTTCTCTCTTTCTTTCTCTCTCTCGGAGGACCTGAGCCCTAGGACCATGCCTCAGGACTACCTGGCATGATGACCCCTCGCTGTCCCCAGTCCACCTGGCCGTGCTGCTGCTCCAGTTTCAACTGTTCTGCCTGCGGCTATGGAATCCTGACCTGTTCACCGGACGTGCTACCTGTCCCAGACCTGCTGTTTAACTCTCTAGAGACAGCAGGAGTGGTAGAGATACTCTTAATGATCGGCTATGAAAAGCCAACTGACATTTACGCCTGAGGTGCTGACTTGCTGCACCCTCGACAACTACTGTGATTATTATTATTTGACCATGCTGGTCATTTATGAACATTTGAACATCTTGGCCATGTTATGTTTAAATCTCCACCAGGCACAGCCAGAAGAGGACTGGCCACCCCTCATTGCCTGGTTCCTCTCTAGGTTTCTTCCTAGGTTTTGGCCTTTCTAGGGAGTTTTTCCTAGTCACCGTGCTTCTACACCTGCATCGCTTGCTGTTTTGGGTTTTAGGCTGGGTTTCTGTACAGCACTTTGAGATATCAGCTGATGTACAAAGGGCTATATAAATACATTTGATTTGAGGAAATTAATGCGAGCCCCGGTATAAAAGCCAGAAAGGTGGGGCTTCTGAGGGCGGGCTTGGCATCCATTGACCTGCTGGACGTGATTTCAGGTGAACATGATTGGTCGTTGCCTCTCCATAGTATGTTATACCTCGTTGCCCCCAGGGGACAGTAGTTATATTCGTAACTGTACGTTCATTTGGCTCCCAAATGGCTCTTCGTTCAGTACTGCAAAATGAGAACGCTTGCAGTAACAGTATGCAAATAAAAAAAAAACACATGAACAGATGCGGTTAGGTTCTTGGAGTTCACCAAAAAGTTATGTCAAAAAAGAACCGTTCGTTCGTGAACGACTCATCACTAGTAGAGGGACAGACAGAGCTGTAGGACTGTCTTAAGCATATCTCAGGGGATGGATCCATGTTTCCTTGATCCCTCCTCTTGATATAAATAGAAACAGGAGTGCAGGAGCAGCTCATTCTTTTCTTTCAATTGCAGTTGAATCCCTGGAGGCTTTTTTCTCTCTGTCCCTCAGCCCACTTAATTGACCTCTTCTTACTTATGGACCACAGTGATACCAGGAAGTGGGGAGGGAAGGGCAGCACAAGGGGGTTGAGGTTTCTAATAAGACAAATGGCTTGACACTGAAGACCTGCGCGGGGGTACTTGGAGGACACTGTAAATTAGCCTTTGTCTGTTCTAAATAATAACACACTCCCAATCACCGGCTGTGTGTGATTCGACATATTGTGTGTGTAGCCAGTGTATGTGTGTCTGCGTAGCAGTATGTAGGCTACAGCAGTGTGTGTGGGTGAACTGGAAGGTGGGTAGGAGTTACTGTTATCTGTGGACACAGTACAAAGTGTCTGCCAGCGCCGGTGGCAAAATGAAACAGGAGCAGGTAGAAGATTACAAAATTCAATTTAAGGCAATGGAGGGGGTAGGTCTTTGACATGAGGTTTCACACTGCCACTGCGTTTGTTTCCTTCCAGTGTCACAGCAACAGATCAGCCATAGAATCTCTCCCCTCACTGTCAGTCTCAGATCTGCTGTAAAACAGGCAGACTCTGGCTCTCCCTATTTGTCTTAGCTTCAGGACCCACCGTGGTGCCAGCTGTAGCTATTAATAAACACTTCAGTAGGGATTGTAGTGTTGGGGGATTGGGATGAGGGAATAGTCTGCACGAGCCTGGGGTATCCTATCCATGCATCCACAGTTTTCACACAAGGCGTCCGGGAAACTACTGCACATCGGTACCAATTTGAGGTCATGCCTGCAATCTAGGCAGGAACAAAATCCTGCTAGTGAGACACAGTTGAGGAGTTCAAGCTCAGGATATCAACATGTAAGAACGATCAGGGGCATCATTTGTTTGCCTCACTGGGCTCAGTGCTGTTTAGTCTCGTTTCCGTCAGTCACTGCCTTTTTTATAGACAGATTTTGCCTCTCCTTTAGAGAGTCAATGGGAGTGTGATGTAGTGGAGCTAGACAATGGAGAGAGTGTTCAGGGACTAGTTCATCATTCACCACCTAAACCCTCCACTCAACCATGAGACTACCCCACACCTCCATTCTTTACATAGACAATTGTGATCTGCTCACTGAATCGATTAACAAATCAGTTAATTAATAATAAAATAATAGTGAAAAAAATCGGATGACCAACACATTAAGCAGCTCTCTAGCAGACCATAGATCCCGTTAGCGGGGATGAGACCGGATTTGAAAAATGGGGACAAAATATCAAACCAGAAGCTATTGCATATTCATTAACAAGCCTCAGTGGAATGCGTGATTTGAGCACTTAATGGCTACTTAAAGCCGAAGAGAGAGCGAGAGAGAGCGCGAGAGAGAGATAGAGAGAAACAGAATGGCAGTGTTTAATGAAAGTGTTCTATAAATCAGGGATGGGCAACTCCAGTCCTCGGGGGCCTGATTGGTGTCTCACTTTTGCCCCAGGCCCAGCTAACACAGCTGACTCCAATAATCAACTAATCATGATCTTAGTTTAGAATTAAATTAGTTTAATCAGCTGTGTTTGATAGGGAAAAAATGTGACACCACTCTGGCCCGCAAGGACTGGAGTTGCCCATCCCTGCAGTAAATGTTTTTTAGAGGGACACTTGTCAAGTGAAACGTACTGGAGGGTAAATTAGCCATGGGACATGCAAACAGTGGGCTGTGTCGGTCTGAACAATACCTCAACTCGTGGCACTGATTTGACACTGATTTTTATTCATGCCTCTGCCTGATGATATTATATTGGAACACGGAGCACAATCCGATGATTCTGATGAACTGTATAAGATCACGTCACCAGTGATATCTAGAATCTAGAGAATATTCAGGACATGAAACCAGATTATCGTTTACTTGAAATCAAAGAACATTTCAGCTTCTTACGTATATAGCGAACTTTGAAAAAGGGGCAGCTCTTTTTGAGTAGGAGAAGGAGATCAAAAAGGCAGTAATACCTGACATGAAATCTTTTGACATGGAAATATCTTACACAAAATCTTAATACTGTACACTTGGTTTTCAGTTTGACTTTTCACAGCCTTTGAGATAAACAGTAACCTGTTTCTATCGCTAGCTGTAGCAAGATGCTCATGATGATAACAAACAAGATATCACAATAATAAACATATATACAGTTGAAGTCGGAAGTTTACATACAATTAGGTCGGAGTCGTTAAAACTCATTTTTCAACCACTCCACAAATTTCTTGTTAACAAACTCTAGTTTTGGCAAGTCGGTTAGGACATCTACTTAGTGCATAAAACAAGTAATTTCTCCAACAATTGTTTACAGACAGATTATTTCAATTATAATTCACTGCATCACAATTCCTGTGTCAGAAGTTGACATACGCTAAGTTGACTGTGCCTTTAAACAGCTTGGAAAAGTCCAGAAAATGATGTCATGGCTTTAGAAGCTTCTGATAGGCTAATTGACATCATTTGAGTCAATTGGAGGTGTACCTGTGGATGTACTTCAAGGCCTATCTTCATTGTAGGCCGAAGAACACCATCCCACGGGGGTGGCAACATCATGTTGTGGGGGTGCTTGCTGCAGGAGGGACTGGTGCACTTCACAAAATAGATGGCATCATGAGGGAGGGAAATTATGTGGATATATTGAAGCAACATCTCAAGACAGGAAGTTAAAGCTTGGTTGCAAATGGGTTTTCCAAATGGACAATGACCCCAATAATACTTCCTAAGCAAAATGGCTTAAGGACAACAAAGTCAAGGTATTGGAGTGGCCATTACAACGCCCTGGCCTCAATCATATAGAACATTTGTGGGAAGAACTGAAAAAGCGTTAGCAAGCAAGGAGGCCTACAAAACCTGACTCAGTTACACCAGCTCTGTCAGGAGGAATGGGACAAAATTCACCCAACTTATTGTGGGAAGCATGTGGAAGGCTACCTGAAACGTTTGACACAAGTTAAACAATTTAAAGGCAATGCTACCAAATACTAATTGAGTGTATGTCAACTTCTGACCCACTGGGAATGTGATGAAAGTAATAAAAGCTGAAATAAATAATTATTTCTACTACTATTCTGACATTTCACATTCTTAAAATAAAGTGGTGATCCTAACTGACCTAAGACAGGGAATTTTTACTAGGATTAAATGTCAGGAATTGTGAAATCTAAATGATTTGTCTAGGGTGTATGTAAACTTCCGACTTCAACTGTAGCTATATAGAATAGCCTTATAGTGCATACAGTGCATTTGGAAAGTATTCAGACCCCTTGTCACATTTGTTACGTTATTCTTTCTATTTAATTTTTTTGCCCCTTTTTCTCCTCAATTTCATGGTATCCAAATTGGTAGTTACAGTCTTGTCTCATCGCTGCAACTCCTGTATGGACTCGGGAGGCAAAGCTCGAAACACGACCCAACCAAGCCGCACTGCTTCTAGACACAATGCCTGCTTAACCCGGAAGCCAGCCGCTCCAATGTGTCAGAGGAAACACTGTGCACCTGGCGACTGTGTCAGCGTGCATGCGCCCGGCCCGCCACAGGAGTCGCTAGAGCACGATGGGACAAGGACATCCCTGCCGGCCAAACCCGGACAATGCTGGACCAAATTGTGCACTGCCCCATTGGTCTCCCATTCGCGGCCGGCTGCGACAGACCCTGGACTCGAACCAGGATCTCTAGGATCACTGCGATGCAGTGCCTTAGACCTCCACACCACTCGGGAGGCTGACAGCCTTATTCTAAAATTGATTCAATTGTTATTATTTTCTGATCAATCGACACAATACCCTATAATGATAAAGCAAAATCAGGTTTTTAGAATTTTTTGCTAATTTATAAAATAAAAGTTAAATATCACATTTTTACAAGTGTTCAGACCCATTACTCAGTACTTTGTTGCAGTACCTTGGGCAGCGATTACAGCCTTGGGTCATCTTGGGTATGACACTACAAGCTTGGCACACCTGTATTTGGGGTGTTTGTCCCATTCTTCTCTGCAGATCCTCTCAAACTATCAGGTTGGATGGGGAGCGTCGCTGCACAGCTATTTTCAGGTCTCTCCAGAGATGTTCAATCGGGTTTATGTCCGGGCTCTGGCTGGGCCATTCAGAGATTTGTCCCAAAGCCACTCCAGCGTTGTCTTGGCTGTGTGCTTAGGGTCGTTGTCCTGTTGGAAGGTGAACCTTCACCCCAGTCTGAGGTCCTGAGTGAACTGGAGCAGGTGTTCATCAAGGATCTCTCTGTACTTTCCTCCGTTCATCTTTCCCTCGATCCTGACTAGTCTCCCAGTCCCTGCCGCTGAAAAACATCCCCACAGCATGATGCTGCCACCACCATGCTTCACCATAGGGATGGTGTAAGTTTTCCTCCGCTTGGCAATCAGTCCAAAGAGTTCAATCTTGGTTTCATCAGACCAGAGAATCTTGTTTCTCATGTTCTGAAAGTCCTTTAGGTGTCTTTTGGCAAACTCCAAGCAGGCTGTCATGTGCCTTTTACTGTGGAGTTGCTTCCGTTTGGCCACTTTTCCATAAAGGACTGATAGGTGGAGTGCTGCAGAGATGGTTGTCCTTCTGGAAGGTTCTCCACAGAGGAACCCTGGAGCTCTATCAGAGTGACCCTCCACCGATTGCTCAGTTTGGCCGGGCGGCCAGCTCTAGAAAGACTCTTGTTGGTTCCAAACTTCTTCCATTTAAGAATGATGGCAGCCACTGTGTTTTTGGGGACCTTCTATGCTGCATAAATGTTTTAGCACCCTTCCCCAGATCTGTGCCTTGTCACAATCCTGTCTCAGAGCTCTATGGAACATTCCTTTGACCTCATGGCTTGGTTGTTGCTATGACATGCATTGTCAACTGTGGGACCTTTTTCTAGACAGTTGTGTGCCTTTCCAAATCATGTCCAGTCAATTGAATTTACCACAGGTGGACTCCAATCAAGTTGTTGAAACATCTCAATAATAATAATGGAAACAGGATGCACTTGAGCTCAATTTCGAGTCTCATAGCAAAGTGTCTGAATACTTATGTGAATAAGTTTCTTCTGTTTTTTGTTTTTATAAATAAAATTTAAAAAATGTTGCTTTGTCATTATGGGGTATTGTGTGTAAATTGAGGGAAAAAATATTTAATCAATTTTAGAACAAGGGGTCTGAATACTTTCCGAATGCACTGTATTTAATGTTGGCCATTTCAACTTAGGTTTCAGAATAAAAGGGACATAAAACTGCTCATCCCTTTTCTTTATGTTTGACTTGATGTTTCTGCTAATATACCTGAGCAAACGATGGATGGTTGCTGATGACAGAGATCTATCATAAAAGTTTTTTAAAAACTATGAAATTATTTAAAAAAAAACCTTTGAGCATCACTTTAAATGTCCTATCTTGACCATAATCATGGAGGAAGCAGACAATGTTCTGTCATTTAACAGCTGATTGAAATAGTTCTCTCCAGTAGCGGTAAGCAGTGTAGCTCATAATTGCCTGATGGGGAAAAGTGTCCTAACTCAATTGAAGCTATGCACCATAGTAATACTCAAACTGTCATTCTGATTGAATGCTTATCCTGATGAGCACTCTTCAAGGTAAAAGTATTCCATTAATTGCACCTAACCGCGGTTTATATCATCAAATCATGGCTATTATTTCCTGAGGGGTTCATTGTTTCAGCCAACAAACTCAAATATGTGTAACATCTCTGTTGTGACTTCTACCATATGAAAATGTATTTATTGTGACTATGCTCTCAGTTTGTGTCTCAGTGCTATTTTCCATTACCTTTGGCAAGAAAACACTCGTTCTCTCTATTTGAAAGGAAATATCAGAGGGGGGGCATTGTAGTGTACACAAAATTGAACACAAATGTAAGTGTTTTGGAGCTGTCTGAATGTAAATCTGTTCCAATTGAGCTTTCAGAGCATAAAGCATAGCATTGAGCTTTTAGGACATAAAGCATAGACTTCCTCTCAATGATTATATTTTTGATTTATAGGCGAGAAATATACCTCTGTACGAACTACCTCTGTGTAAACTACCTCTGTGTAAACTACCTCTGTGTAAACTACCTCTCTGTAAACTACCCAGTTTTGTGTTCACCAGTTATAATCATATTATTGACACTTGCACAGTAAACCAGACTTGACATCATAACTAACAATTTACGTTTTTGTGAGTCCAAACACCTTTGATGACCAAACTGAAACAGTCTCAGAGGAAAAATCACACTATCTCTGATCCTTTCTCCCTTGTGTTTTAATTGGGCTTTGACCCAGCATGCAGCATTCCTCTCTCGTCCTCCTCTTGAGAACGGGCCGCAACTTACAGTCTTTCTCACCGCTTTCCGTTGGGACTGCCTGCACTGCACTGAGCCATAATGAAAGGCTGTGCTGGTCGGCAATATGGCTCTTTTATCAAGCTAAACCGAGCTGACGCCTGCTGCTCAATTATTAAACATTCCCCGAAATGAGCAACAACATACCATGGAAAAAAACCCTGCTGTAGACCCCCTTTAGTACTTTGCAGAGGACAGAGAGAAAAGTGTCTGTGTATGTTTGAGATGATGAGATTCACTTTGTCACTGTAATGGGGAGAAACACATTTGTACTAAGGCTACATTTCACTGGCATGTTTCCATGAAAACAAGAAAGTACAAGCCTTGGGATCCCCTTCCGGGAAAATCCATGCATTGTCTGAGAGAAAACTCAGATTGAATTAAATGAAGTTCCAATCAGAAATAATATGCCAGCCTTTAAAGATGAGTTAATCACTTTGCAGGTAATACGAGGTCTCTGTATCTCCATGGATTAAGGGCACAACATGTTGACAGAGTGCAAAAGAATTAGCCACGCAACAGCTCTCCTTGTCATAGAGGAGCTTAGCCATTAAGAGGAATTTTAATGAATGGCTTGGTGCCTATAGGTGCTAAATGAAATATTTCTCAAATAACTCACAAAAGGTGAGGCGTTTAAAAATAATTAGAAAAGGTTTTGTGCAGAATGAAAATTTGACGTCGGTGCCATGGGTGTTGTGAAATCAAATAAATGCCTTATACTTTTATTACAATGAATGACGCTGGAGGCTTACTTAGCTGCATAGACAACAAGGCAAAAATCAAAACTGATAAAACAATTAGCAAACTGCAGTGAGCAGTAAGGGTAAACAATGTTGATCAGAAAGTGATCATTCATATGGATAACATTGCCGCACTATAGTAGCATCATTCATTCAACCTGTAAACACACAAGTTTGTAGATTAATTTACTCATTATACAAACCAAACATTTACAAGGTTTTAGTTTTTGCTTACTGTGATCTTTGGTTCCTTCCAGTTGAGTTTAATAAACATTACTTGTCACTTTTTTTCTCTCCTCCTTCCAAAACGATACCTCTCGGAGCATAAATAATCCCATTTTACTAAATCACTTCAGGTGCGTATCCATTGATAAAACAGTGCATCTGTACAGGGAAACATGCTTCCTGAGATCAAACGTAGACGTGGTGCTGGTGGCTGGTGATTGTAATTACCCTGGTATTGGGTATAAATAAGTGCCTCATCCTGGCAGGCCTGGGGCATCCATCTGCATTAAACAGCCCTATCATAAGCTTTCGGATTACCCGTATTGCTAAGGCTCTTTTATGATTACCATAAATCTTCCCAAAACAGGCGGGAGCTAACCGAATGCCCCTTCCACTATGCCCTCTACTATTTTACTAAACACACTGCTGAGTTAAGCGGCTGGAGAGACTAGGCTGAAGAAGGCCGTAGCTACTGCAGTCTGGCAGGCAGGGGAACAAATGTTTTATTTTATTTCACCTTTATTTAACCAGGTAGGCCAGTTGAGAACAAGGTCTCATTTACAACTGCGACCTGGCCAAGATAAAGCAAAAGCAGTGCAACAAAAACAACACAGAGTTACACGTGGGGCAAACAAACGTACAGTTAATAACACAATAGAAAAATATGTATACAGTGTGTGCAAATGTAAGGAGGTAAGGCAATACATAGGTCAATAGTGGCAATAGTGGTAATTACGATTTAGCAATTTACACTGGAGAGATATGTGCAGATGAGGATGTGCAAGTAGAAATACTGGTGTGCAAAAGAGCAAAAAAACTAAAACAAATATGGGGATGAGGTAGGTAGTTGATTGTATGGGCTATTTACAGATGGGCTGTGTACAGCTGCAGCGATCGGTAAGCTGCTCTGACAGCTGACGCTTAAAGTTAGTGAGGGAGATATAAGTTTCCAACTTCAGTGATTTTTGCAATTCGTTCCAGTCATAGGCAGCAGAGAAATGGAAGGAAAGGCAGCCAAAGGATGTGTTGGCTTTGGGGATGACCAGTGCAATATACCTGCTGGAGCGCGTGCTACGGGGGGGTGTTGCTATGGTGACCAGTGAGCAGAGATAAGGCAGAGCTTTACCTAGCAAAGACTTATAGATGACCTGGAACCAGTGGGTTTGGCGACGAATATGTAGCGAGGACCAGCCAAAGAGAGCATACAGGTCACAGTGGAGGTTAGTATATGGGGCTTTGGTGACAAAATGGATGGCACTGTGATAGACTGCATCCAATTTGCTGAGTACAGTGTTGGAGGCTATTTTGTAAATGACATCGCTGAAGTCAAGGATCGGTTGGATAGTCAGTTTTACGAGGATATGTTTGGCAGCATGAGTGAAGGAGGATTTGTTGCGAAATAGGAAGCTGATTCTAGATTTAACTTTGGATTGGAGATGCTTAATGTGAGACTGGAAGGAGAGTTTACAGTCTATCCAGACACCGAGTTGTCCACATATTCTAAGTCAGAACCGTCCAGAGTAGTGATGCTAGTCAGGCGGGCAGGTGCGGGCAGCGATCGGTTGAAGAGCATGCATTTTGTTTTACTAGCATTTAAGAGCAGTTGGAGGCCATCGGAATGAGTGTTGTATGGCGTTGAAGCTTGTTTGGAGGTTTGTTAACTTCACTAGGATAGGGGGCAGCATTCGGAATTTTGGATGAAAAGCGTGCCCAAATTAAACTGCCTGCTACTCAGGCCCAGAAGATAGGATATGCATATAATTACTAGATTTGGATAGACAAGACTCTAAAGTTTCCAAAATTGTTAAAATGATGTATGTGAGTCTAACAGAACTGATATGGCAGGCGAAAATCCAACGAAAATTCAACCAGGAAGTACTATTATTTTGAAAGGCTGTTTTTCCATTGAAAGCCTATCCAACATACAAAGACTTAGGACCCAGTTCGTGAGCTCTGTTGCTTCCTCTACATGTGGCCATTCTTTAGGCATTGTTTCAGTCTTTTACTCTGAAAAAATGAGGGAGATACAGCACTTTCAATAAGAGGCCAGTGGATTTCCAGACATCAGCCATGCGCCTGATCGGGAACACGCCTGTCTTTTTTCTCCTTTCCTATTGACGAAGCTTTTGTCTGGTTGAAATATTATTGATTATTTATGACAAACACACCCGGAGGATTGATTTTAAACATCGTTTGGCATGTTTCTACTAACTTTTATTGTACTTTTAAAAAACTTTTCATCTGGACTTATTGCACGCGATTTAAGCATTCGGATTACTGGACAAAACACGCAAACAAAAATAAGGTTTTTGGTCATACAGAGGGACATTATCGGACAAAACAAACATTTATTGTCTAACATGGAGACCTGGGAGTGCCACCAGGTGAAGATCATCAAAGGTAAGTGATTCCTTTTAATGCATTAAGGAGAAGTTTATCTTTATCCGTATGTTTAACACTTGTATCGTTTATCAATGTTTTATCATGAGTATTTCTGTAATTTGTGGCTCTCTGCACTTTCACCGGATGTTTGTTTGAGACAACGCATTTCTGAACATAACGCGCCAATGTAAACTGAGATCTTTGGATATAAATATGAACTTTATCGAACAAAACATACATGTATTGTGTAACATGAAGTCCTATGAGTGCCATCTGATGAAGATCATCAAAGGTTAGTGATTAATTGAATTGCTATTTCTGACAATGTTTAACTGTGATGAGAGGTGGTCGTTTGACCGCGGACCAATAACGGACGCAGGCAATGAGGCAGTGATCGCTGAGATCCTGGTTGAAAACAGCAGAAGTGTATTTAGAGGGCAAGTTGGTCAGGATGATATCAATGAGAGTGCCCATGTTTACGGATTTGGGGTTGTACCAGGTAGGTTCCTTGATAATTTGTGTGAGATTGAGGGCATCTAGCTTAGATTGTAGGACGGCCGGGGTGTTAAGTATATCCCAATTTAGGTCACCTAACAGTACGAACTCTTACGATAGATGGGGGGCAATCAATTCACATATGGTGACCAGGGCACAGCTGGGAGCTGAGGGGGTCTATAACAAGCGGCAACAGTGAGGGACTTATTTCTGGAGAGTTGGATCTTTAAAAGTAGAAGCTCATAGAAAAAAGTAGAAGATCTTTAGAAGTAGAAACTGTTTGGGCATAGACCTGGATAGTATGACAGAACTGTGCAGGCTATCTCTACAGTAGATTGCAATTCCACCCACATGCGGCTCGTATAGGACCACCGAGGCAGTTAAAGCGGCAGTCAGCAGTTCGAATAGTCCCCGGCCCTGTTTAGGTAAAAAGCTCAGGGATGGGCCTGGAGAAATATAACCACTCTCAAATTCATAGATGGATGCAAGGATTGACCATTCATGATATCTACACTATAGTTTTAACCATGGTTCGAGGCTTTTCAGTATTTATTTACATTTACTTTGTTTACAAACATTGGACTAAAACAAGCTGATATTTTAGGTTCCGATGGGGTACGACAGTTGAACTAAGCTCTTGAGGCATCTATATGTTATAATCTTCAAGAATCAATCGGTACATATCATTAATGTAGAAGTCCATCATTTGATGTAGCAACTGCAGATTGGTCCATTAAATAAGCCACCAGTAATAGGCATCCAGCCATGGAGACTGGGAGCATGTTGATCCCCACCTCTCCTTTTTCTGCCACATTAGAAGACAGGCAGCCAGGGCAGGTCCAGTCGCTCTATTATGGGGGATCCTACTAATGCTGATCAATACCTCATTAATCCATGTTGTGACTTGGCTTGAATAGACTTGAATAATATGTTTTTTGGAATCTTATGAGTTGGAGAGCTTCACTTTTCAGTTAGGTCAAGACAAGAGGGTTATGTACTGTAAACTAGCTAGTGGCCCTAAAATAATTCCTGCATTGTCTTTCATTTTGGCCTTTAAAGAAATACCCCTATAGATTAAACACACACACATATTATGAGTGTAGTAAACATAACAAACATGATGTTGTGACTAATCTACAGTATATCTAACCATCCAAGGAGCCAAGCCATGATGCCGTATCAATGACTTATGTGAGACCTTAAAGCAGGAACAGTGTATATAGGATGTGTCACTGGAGCCATGCAAAATGTTTTTGCTTTTCATCATGTGCATGATTAAATATTGTGCCTCAAAATGCTACTGAAGCACAACACTGTACGAAAATAAGCTGATTGGTGAATAAACTATACAAACCAAAAACTAAACAAAGTGCATTAAAGCCAGAGAGCCGAACATGACACGTGGCAGTGTAATAATGCAGCTCCCTGAACACGAGCTAGGTTGCCATTGCCTCCTGGTTCTAAATAAAAAATGTACGTTTCCAGTGTCTGGTTCGATTTATGAATCAAAACCGCAGAAATAATTGGAAACCGTCAAGGTTCTAAGTCGACTGTATTATGAACCAAGATTCAAGGGTGCTTACCCCATTATATATTACTTTTTTTGCACTATGTGGTCAAAATAACACTTTGATATTGTGAAAATGCAGTTTTCGTGTAAGAGCGGTTTGAAAACAACGCCTGCAATTTCAGCCTGTTAAGGTGGGATGGAACTTTTGGCCCACGTGATATCACATTGCAATCTGATTATAATAGACCAATGACTGTTCATCTGGGTAAGGGGGTGGGCTCTAGACCATCAGCCAATCAGGGCTGTGCATGTAAATATCTTCACATTTGTTTCCTAACGCCCACACAATCAGACTGAGCATTTGAAAGGACAAAGGGAAATAAATGATAAAAAATATATTTTGAAGTTATTTTCATTAAATAAAACACACACAGTGATGTATTAGACATACAGTGACGATTTAAAAATACAATTACAAAAGCTGCATGGGGGTTTAACAGTCTATGCCTGATAAAGGATTTACCTCTCTTTCTTGAGCCTTTGTGTTTTTGCTTTTGGGGTTTTGTTTTTAAAGGCTGATGTGACGGGTCATACCTCGCATTCCCTGGAGCCAGAGATGCAGGTGCAGGACCCAGTCCCGTTGCCGAGCACCTCCAAACCCTCCGGGGTGGCAGCCGGGTTGTAGCTCATGTAATATTCCTGCAGCTGGGAGCTCAGGTTCTGCTCTGGCTCGGGGCTCTTTTTCCGTCGCTTGCGGCCCACCACGGAGCTCTGCTGCAGGAGTCGTGCAGCGTTCGGGTAGCGCCTCCACGACACATAGATGACGGTCAGGATGAGCGACATGGAGAAGAAGAGCGCCACACTGCCCACCACTACCTTGTGGAAGGACATGAGCTCCAGCTCTGGGGGCTGAGTCACCACCAGGCTGCGGAGGGAGGGTGGAGCCTGGGGAGGGGAGTCTCTGGGATCAATTCCTACCCGGCTTGGGAAGGTCGGGCGGGGAAGGGGCTGAGGCCGAGGTGGGGGCAGGGGGGCCAGGGTGGTAGGTGGAGGCAGGGGTGGAGGGGGGCTGGTGGGAGCAGGGGTTGGGTCGGGTGTTGTCTCAATGAAATCTGGTGTCGGGGAAGGAGTTTCTGTCTGGAAGTAGTCTGTTTCCTCACAAATTCCATTGTTCCTCGTAGCCTCCATGATCTTGTCTCCCTGGAGATGCTTTGGGCTGCTGCATATCATGGTGGTGTCTTTAGCGCCTCGAAAGTTTCTCAGCCAAGCCACCAGTGGGCAGATGCCTGTCCCACATTCCCACACGTTACCCGCCAGGCTGATGGAGGTCAGGGATATCCAGGCAGACACTGCCTCCTGGGACACGTTGGACAGTTTGTTGGACTCCAGATTGAGGATCTGTAGGTTGGGCAGGCAGTGGAATACGGCTGGGTCCAGGGTCTGGATCTCGTTGCCAGACAAGTCCAGTTTCTGCAGCGTGTGCCAGCTCCAGGGCAGGCCCTGGTTGACTGCTCGGATGCGGTTCCACTGCAGATAGAGCCCCCGCAGGTTAGCAAGACGTGGAAACAGAAAGAAGTTGATCCGGGAGAACTGGTTGTGCTCCAGGTGCAGCTCCATGAGCCTCTGCAGCCCCAGGAAAGTGGTCCTGGTGAGGGCCCGGAGACGGTTGTAGCCCAGGTCCAGAAACTCCAGGCTGCGACATTCCAGGAAGGCCCGGATGGGGATGTTGGTGAGGCCGTTTGAGCGGAGGTGGAGGTTCTGCAGCTTCCTCAGGCCGTGGAACTGCCCCGGCTGCAGCATCTGCAGCTTGTTGTAGGACAGGTCCAGGCTGCGGAGGTTGGGCACTCCGTGGAAGGTGGCATTGTGGAGCTGAGAGATCTTGTTGGAGCTGAGGATCAGCTCTTTAAGCCTGCGGACCCCCTGGAAGGCCCGGCTATCTAGAGCAGAGATCTGGTTGTGGTCCAGGTAGAGCCAGAGGATTTGGTTGAGGTGGGCAAACTGGTAGGGGAGCAGTGTGTGCAGGTCATTGTAGCGGAGAGAGAGGCCTTGGCAGCCCACTGAGATGTTCTCAGGGACATCTGAGAAGCCAGCTGACTCGCAATGGACGATTTTCCCCTCACAACGGCAGCTGTGGGGGCAGGTGCGTTCACCAGAGCAGAGCAGCAGCAGGGCCTGGAGGACGAGGAGCAGGAGGAGTGGGAGGTGCGCCAGTCGTCCATCACACAGCTTAGAACCTACGGATAGAGAGACAGAAAGGGAGAGAAGAAGCAGGCATGTTAGAAAGGAATTCTTACTAATCCACATAGACAGAAATACCCATAAAATTATAAATATTAATGATTTTATAGTTCAATTAGAGTACGTTCATCATTGCCACATTCAAGGATGTTCCGTACATTGTAAAAGGATATTCTGAAAAATATTTGATTTTAAATTAATACATATAACACCTATACATCATGTTTTCATATTCTCGTTGCAATCAATATGAAATTGGTGTACAACAGTTAGTGCATTATGAATATTACGCTTTCAAGGTCTGTTGATTGACATTGCAAATATGTCTAAGTGCGCACACACAATGTTTGTATTGGGTAATTGTGCTCTCTTTTCACCCCGGTGAATCTGTGCAAGGCTCATAGTCTTGTGTTACAGCTCTTTGCATTTCTAATGCTGCAGTCGACAGCACACAGACTACAGGCTTATGCCCTGATAAACTAGTCAGGAGACAAGACCCTACTTGTCTTGACACATAACACTCCTCTCACCCCCTCTGTGATTCAACGCTTTGATCCTATTCTTCTCTGCTTTGTTCTCTTTGTGCAGCAGATAATAACGTCTTGTCCCCATTTTAAACCATTTGTTAGGAAACAAGAACACCTGTAGATTTAGCTCTAATTGAGGCACATTGCTGCCTGCTGTGTGAAGTCTTCCCTTTGCGCATAAAGACAGACAGTGTGACGTGACAGTTAGCAAAATTGAATTCCCTTGAGAACTGATGTGTCCATGAAGTGGCACCTTCAGCTGGAATGTTACTTCAATGTAATCGAGGAGGTCTCTAGGTTATGGATGGATGACTATGTATGTGTGATCAGAGGCTCCGTACAGTACATTGACATGGGGCCCCTGATCAAAGCAACCCATTCTCTAGGGCAGTGTTCCCTGTTTGATATCCGTGAGGACAAAAATGTGAAGAAATTCCCTATTTACTGAAATGACATAACTTGCACACCATGCCACTGATGAATGCTAGATATCACGCCCTCAATGAAACAATTGAATATTGAAGCGGATATATGAAATGTAAATGTATGTTCTAAGTAATTTAGCAGACACTCTTATGCAGAGCGACACGGTTGTTGCATTCATATTAAGGTAGCTATGTGAGCAAACCACATATCAAAGTCAGATGCTAGGTTTTCATCAAATTGGCGACAGATTTTCATGTGAATATTCAAAAATCTGCAGAAAGAAAATGTGCACATTTTCCCACCAGTGGTGTGTTTCCACCATACTGACTTGTTGCAGATAAAAATCAGTGCGTGATGTCGTAGTGCACACAAAATGTCCTTCGCTTAAATGTTCATGTACTGAATAAAAATCTAAAGTTCAATATGTTTCCATTGCATTTTCAACTCTACCAATAGTTTTGTCACAAAATCTGTTGCGTTAAATATCAAAAGTGCCGACTCTGGTCTTGGCACATGCACTCTACTAGCCAACAGCTCACAGACACAGTGCGGATAGGCTGAGTGGGGAGGCTACTTACATTATGAAATTATTATTGATAAGAGCGATATTTGTATTTGTCAAATGGCAGTCAAGCATCGATCATCACGTCACCAGAAAAAGACCCTTGATATTTATTTGAATGTACAGTTGAAGTCGGAAGTTTACATAAACTTAGGTTGGAGTCATTAAAACAAATTTTTCAACCACCTCATGAATTCCAGAAAATTATATAATGGCTTTAGAAGCTTCTGATAGGCTAATTGACATCATTTGAGTGAATTGGAGGTGTACCTGTGGATGTATTTCAAGGCCTACCTTCAAACTCAGTGCCTCTTTGCTTGACATGGGAAAATCAAAAGAAATCAGCTATGACCTCAGAAAAAAATTTGTCTGGTTCATCCTTGGGACCAATTTCCAAACACCTGAAGGTACCACGTTCATCAATAGTACGCAAGTATAAACACCATGGGACCACGCAGTCGTCATACCGCTCAGGAAGGAGACTCATTCCGTCTCCTAGAGATGAACGTACCTTGGTGTGAAAAGTGTAAATCAATCCCAGAACAACAGCAAAGGACCTTGTGAAGAAGCTGGAGGAAACAGGTACAAAAGTATCTATATCCACAGTAAAACAAGTTCTATATTGACATAACCTGAAAGGCCGTTCAGCAAGGAAGAAGCCACTGCTCCAAAACTAATGATGACCATCGTTATGTTTGGAGGAAAAAGAGGGAGGCTTGCAAGCCGAAGAACACCATCCCAACCGTGAAGCACGGGGGTGGCAGCATCATGTTGTGAGGGTGCTTTGCTGCAGGAGGGGCTGGTGCACTTCACAAAATAGATAGCATCATGAGGGAGGGAAATTATGTGGATATATTGAAGTAACATCTCAAGACATCAGTCAGGAAGTTAAAGCATGGTTGCAAATGGGTCTTCCAAATGGACAATGACCTCAAGCATACTTCCTAAGTTGTGGCAAAAAGGCTTAAGGACAACAAAGTCAAGGTATTGGAGTGGCCATCACAAAGCCCTGACCTCAATCCTATAGAAGCTGTGTGGGCAGAACTGAAAAAGCATGTGGGAACAAGGAGGCCCACAAACCTGACTCAGTTACTCTAGCTCTGTCAGGAGGAATGGGCCAAAATTCACCCAACTTCTTGTGGGAAGCTTGTGGAAGGCTACCCGAAACATTTAACCCAAGTTAAACAATTTAAATGCAATGCTACAAACTACTAATTGAGTGTATGTAAACTTCTGACCCAGTGGGAATATGATGAAATAAATAAAAGCTGAAATAAATAATTATCGCTGCTATTATTCTGACATTTCACATTCTTAAAATAAAGTGGTGATCCTAACTGACCTAAAACAGGGATTTTTTTACTAGATTAAATGTCAGGAATTGTGAAAAACTGAGTTTAAATATATTTGTCTAAGGTGTATGTAAACTTCCGACTTCAACTGTAGCATCAATCTCATCACCATGCACTTTCAACACCGTGTGAATTTCATCATAACTTATTTCATCTGTGACTCCAAGTTTCTTCAATATGATGGTTATTATATCAATATTTACACATAAAGGCATTTCCACCGCAATTTCTCGCATAATTAATCTTACAGACACAAAAAGATCCCACCATGTCAAACGAACAAATTATCTGTCTGTCACGTTCTGACCTGTATTTCCTTTGTTTTGTATGTTTTGTATGTGTGTGTCAGCATGGAGCAGCCAGAGCCGCCAGTCAGCATGGAGCAGCCAGTCAGCATGGAGCAGCCAGTCAGCATGGAGCAGCCAGAGCAGCCAGTCAGCATGGAGCAGCCAGAGCAGCCAGTCAGCATGGAGCAGCCAGAGCAGCCAGTCAGCATGGAGCAGCCAGAGCAGCCAGTCAGCATGGAGCAGCCAGAGCAGCCAGTCAGCAAGGAGCAGCCAGAGCTGCTAGTCAGCCAGGATCTTCCAGATCCGCTAGTCAGCCAGGATCCACTATTCAGCCAGGATCTGCCAGTCAGCCAGGATCTGCCAGAACTGCCAGCCAGCCAGGATTTGCCAGAGCCCCTCAGCCCAGCAGCGCCGGAGCCCCTCAGCCCAGCGGCGCCGGAGCCCCTCTGTCCCGAGCTGCCGCCCCACTGTCCCGAGCTGCCGCCCCTCTGTCCCGAGCTGCCGCTCCTGTCCCGAGCTGCCGCTCCTGTCCCGAGCTGCCGCCCCTCTGTCCCGAGCTGCCGCCCCTCTGTCCCGAGCTGCCGCCCCTCTGTCCCGAGCTGCCCCTCTGTCCATTGAGAAGGGTCGCCGTGGTTAGGAGGCCACGGAAGCAGACAATAAAGCGGACTAAGACAATGGTGAAGTGGGGGCCACGTCCAGCACCAGAGCCGCCACCGCGGACAGACGCCCACCCAGACCCTCCCCTATAGGTTAAGGTTTTGCAGCCGGAGTCCGCACCTTCGGGGGGGGGGGGGGGTACTGTCACGTTCTGACCTGTATTTCCTTTGTTTTGTATTTATTTAGTATGGTCAGGGCGTGAGTTGGGTGGGCAGTCTGTTTGTTTTTCTATGTTTTTGGGGTATTTCTGTTTCTATTAGTTGTCTCTGATTGAGAATCATACTTAGGAAGCCTGGGTTTCACTGTGTGTTTGTGGGTGATTGTTCCTGTCTCTGTGTTTTGCACCAGATAGGGCTGTTTTTGGTTTTCCACGTTTATTGTTTTGTAGTGTTCGTGTTTATCTTTTTGTTATTAAACATGAATCAAAGAAACCACGCTGCATTTTGGTCCGCCTCTACTTCACCACAAGAAGACCGTTACAAAGTCAGCATTTGTAAAATTGGACCGAAACTTACTGTTTCCATCATACCGTACCTGTCGAGACTTTCTTTTATACAGTACTCGCATAAAAACTGTTGAAGGAAACGTGATTATAGTAAGTCGTTTTTTCCCTTAATAATGTAGCTATCAACAAATTGGTGCTAGTAAGAAAAGACGAGGGAGTATAGTTCATAAAGGCAAGTGGTTTTTTTCCTTAGTGAGATTAAATACCAACCTTTGCTGCTGTTTGAGAAAAAAAAGTAAGTGCAGGCTTTTATCAATCTCTCATTCAGAATGTCCTAACCTGCAGTGCCTTTGCAGAGTATTCAGACCCCTTGACTTTTTCCACATTTTGTTATGTTACTGCAGTGTTACTCACTATTTTTTGTAAGGGGGCCACTTTGGGTTGAGACAATCATTCAGAGGGCCACACAGATGTTTAATTTGTACTTTTTCTTCCGACATTATCAATTGAGAGAAAATTCAGAGCAATAGAGCACATGCAATTTATTTGTTGTACAGCACATCACAAATATATACACACACACATGTTATGTAGCCTATTCGATGTGTGCAAGACCCATATTAAGGGTTACCTCAGTAGTTCGATGAGCGAAAATGTGCCTTCTGCTCCTTGACTGAATTCATTCTACATGTATAGTCTGTTGGTGCTATCCTTGTGAGGCAATCCAGGTGTGCATTGGTCAGTCTGTTTCTGTTTTTGTTTCACAATATTCATTGTTGAAAACGTTTCTTCACATGAATAAGTGTTGACAAAAATTGTCACCTTTTGCACGCACTGCTTCAGAAGTGGATACTCTGTGTCTGACACAAGGCTCCAGAAATGAAGAAATCTTAGTTCACCTTACAATGTATAATTTGCCTGCAGCTCCACTATCTCACTCTTTATTCCAGCACGGTCAGGACAGAGGGCTGTGATGACTGGGGTTAAAGATGACACTAGAACATGAAAGGGGTTCTCACTGACGTTGATAAACTCCTTGTATTCCATGATATCCTTGAATCTTGACTCAAACTACTTAAACTCTTCCAACACACAAAAATGCATCACAGCAAAAAATGTTGCAGTATGCTAGGTTGGATGTGGCGACTGCCCTGAGTTTTGGGAAATATGAACAGTATGGTGATTTAATTTTGAAATGCTGTGACCACACGCAGCATTTTGCCCAGTTGTATCTTTCCTTGGAGCTGGAGATTCACCATGTTCAGGTAGCATGTGATGTCAGTTAAAAAGCCAGAATTAATATCCACTATGGAGAAAGAGAAATCTTTCCAAACTGCCACAAAACAGCCAACTCACCTCGCTGTGAAATATCAATTCGCCGTATTCCGTCTGGTATTCCTCCAGCAACTCAGTGCCCTCGCAATAATAAATGTTCACCACGTGCATGACTTGTTGCATCGCATTCTTTGAGTTTAGCCACAAGTGCTTCCTGATGAATGATACTGTACAATGAAATGTAACAAATTGGGGGAAATCCTCTCTCTTTCTCACCAGGCCTATGAATCCCTTCTCCTTACGTCGCATGTTTGGGGTGCCGTCAGTGCACACAGATGCCAGATTTGACCAGTCAATATTATTATCAGCAAAAAATGTAACATGGGCAGTAAACATTTTTGAGGGAAGCAGACCCAAACACATAAATGGGCAATGTCACTTACATCAGTGCTTTTGTCAAACGCAATTCTAAAACACGGCACCACGGATATGTCAGTAATCAGTTGCTTACCGATGTCCTCGCCGATGTCTTCTATGTGTCTTGTTATGGTCGAGTCAGAGTTGCAGTCCCTTAGTTTGTGAAATCAGCACATCGGTCACTTTCAGCCAAAAAATATTATTTGACAATCTCCACATCTGTGAAGGCCTTCTTGTTTCTCGGAGTACCCAAGCAATCTCATATGTTGCCTCTGTTGTTTTCTCTGCAACAGTGCTAGATCTGTCCATCATCTGTTGTTGTTCTTTGAGCTGTCCTTTTAGTTGTGCTATTTTGCGGTTTCTGTGGTTGCTTTGTGGCAGATATGTTTTGTCAAAGTGGGCATGATGTGACTGTAAATGTCACTCTAAATTTGCTTGTTTAAAACAATTGACTGCTTTCTGGCAAATTGAGCAACTCCCATCATGCAGTACAAAAAAATACTGGTATGTCCATTTCTCTTGGAACGTTCTGTGTTTTTCTTGAATTGACCGAATCCTTCTCTTTGCCACCGGAGCCATGTTAGCTACGTTAGCTATGTTAGCCATGTTAGCTACTTTAGCTACGTTAGCTAGCTGCATTTCCCCGCCGCCATCTTCCTGATTTTCCTGGTTCTCCGGTGGTTGTTCGTTCATAGCTGTCATGTTCTCCAGCTCTTCCACCTCATGTTCATTGTCAAGAGATTTACGTTTATTGTCTACAATAAATCGATCCATGTCGATCAGACTGCAAAATTAGCTAGTAGCAAACTGATGTGTCGGTCGCTGTAGCTGAGCAGTTGTGTTCTATTTCAGCTGTTAAACAGCTGCGCTATACTGCCATCTATCTGCCATCCAGAGAACAATAGATATATTCAATGAAGTGATTCAGACCTGCCTTAAACACATTGAATTGAAATTGTATCATTGTTATGTATTATGAATGTAAAACAGGAAAATCACTGCAAGCTGCAAATTAAGGGCTCGCGGAATGAGTACCCCCGGGTTAAAGCCTTATTCTAAAATTGAATAAATATTTTTTCCCCTCACCAATATACACACAATAACCCATAATGACAAAGCAAAAACAGGATTTTTGAATTGTTTGCTAATTTATAAAAAAAATTAAAACAGAAGTATCACATTGTCATAAGTACTCTGTACTTTGTTGCAGCATCTTTGGCAGCAATTAAAGTCTCGAGACTTCTTGGGTATGTCACTCCAAGCTTGGCACGCCTGTATTTTGGGAGTTTCTCCCATTCTTCTCTGCAGATCCACTCAAGCGCTGTCAGGTTGGATGGGGAGTGTCGCTGCATAGCTATTTTCAGGTCTCTCCGGAGATGTTTGATCGAGTTCAAGTCTGGGCTCTGGCTGGGCCACTCAAGGACATTGAGAATCCATTTCCGAAGCCACTCCTGCGTTGTCTTGGCTCTGTGCTTAGGGTCGTTGTCCTGTTGGAAGGGGAACCTTATGACCCCAGACTGGGGCGGAGTGCTCTGGAGCAGGTGTTCATCAAGGATCTCTCTGTACTTTGCTCTGTTAATCTTTCCCTCGACTAGTCTCCCAGTCCCTGCCGCTGAAGAACACGCCCACAACATGATGTTGCCACTACCATGCTTCACCGTAGGGATGGTGCAAGGTTTCCTCCAGACGTGACGCATCAGTCTTGGTTTCATCAGAGTTCAGTCTTGGTTTCATCAGAACAAAGAATCTTGTTTCTCATGGTTTGGGAGTCTTTAGGTGCCTTTTGGCAAACTCCAAGCAGGCTACATGTGCCTTTTACTGAGGAGTGGCTTCAATCTGGACACTACCATAAAGGCCTAATTGGTGGAGTGCTGCAGAGATGGTTGTCCTTCTGAAAGGTTCTCCACAGAGGAACTCCGGAGCTCTGTCAGAGTGACCATCGGGTTCTTGGTCACCTCCCTTTCCAGATTGCTCTGTTTGGCCGGGCGGTTTGGCCAAGAGTCTTGGTGAGAGAAATAATCTTCTTCCATTTAAGAATAGTGGTGGCCACTGTGTTCTTGGGGACCTTCAATGCTGCAGAAATGTTTTTGGTATCCTTCCCCAGATCTGTGCTTCGACACAATCCTGTCTCGGAGCTCTACAGAGAATTTATTCGATATCATGGCTTGGTTTTTGCTCTGACATGCACTGTAAGCTGTGGGAGCTTATATAAACAGGTGTGTGCCTTTCCAAATCATGTCTCTAAATTGGGTTTACCACAGGTGGATTCCAATCAAGTTGTAGAAACATCTCAAGGATGATCAATGGAAACAGAATGTACCTGACCTTGATTTGGAATCGCATAGCAAAGGGTCTGAATACCTATACAGGGTCTGAATACAGTATATATACCTAAATAACGTTTCAGTTTTTAATTTTTAATACATTTGCAAACATTTCTACACGCTTGTTTTCGCTTTGTCATTATGGATTATTGTGTGTAGATTGCTGAGGATGTTTTTCTTTAATCCATTTTAGAATAAGGCTGCAACGTAACAAAATGTGGAAAAAGTCAAGGGGTCTGAATACTTTCCAAAGGCACTGTATATGGTGATGCTACAGCTCACTCATGAAAAGAGGTATGGTTTTCATGAATTCATAATGGTATGTAAATGTTGTACTTGTCTGGGCCTTGAATTGCATTTACATTCTGTGCCCCCTCAGTATTTCCTAATGTTCTGACCTTGGTGGTTTGAGTGCCCATTGCCCACACTATTGCCTTACATTGGCTTTAGTGTCTTTTTAATAACAGCACTGGACACACACTGGACATGAAGAAACAGGCTTATTTATTTTACAACTCCGATGCCGATATCTTCAGTGAGTTTTCTGCCATTGAAATTAGTCCAAAAAAGTGTACAAATATACAGTGTATATACACTGCTCAAAAAAATAAAGGGAACACTTAAACAACACAATGTAATTCCAAGTCAATCACACTTCTGTGAAATCAAACTGTCCACTTAGGAAGCAACACTGATTGACAATACATTTCACATGCTGTTGTGCAAATGGAATAGACAACAGGTGGAAATTATAGGCATTAAGCAAGACACCCCCAATAAAGGAGTGGTTCTGCAGGTGGGGACCACAGACCACTTCTCAGTTGCTATGCTTCCTGGCTGATGTTTTGGTCACTTTTGAATGCTGGCGGTGCTTTCACTCTAGTAGTAGCATGAGACAGAGTCTACAACCCACACAAGTGGCTCAGGTAGTGCAGCTAATCCAGGATGGCACATCAATGCGAGATGTGGCAAGAAGGTTTGCTGTGTCTGTCAGCGTAGTGTCCAGAGCATGGAGGCGCTACCAGGAGACAGGCCAGTACATCAGGAGACGTGGAGGAGGCCGTAGGAGGGCAACAACCCAGCAGCAGGACCGCTACCTCCACCTTTGTGCAAGGAGGAGCAGGAGGAGCACTGCCAGAGCCCTGCAAAATGACCTCCAGCAGGCCACAAATGTGCATGTGTCTGCTCAAACGGTCAGAAACAGACTCCATGAGGGTGGTATGAGGGCCCGACGTCCACAGGTGGGGGTTGTGCCTACAGCAAAATGGATTCAAGTTAGATTTGTTTTGTCACTGGCCTACACAAAATTCCCCATCATGTCAAAGTGGAATTATGTTTTTCAAATTTTTACAAGTTAATAAAAAATGTAAAGATGAAATGTCTTGAGTCAATAAGTATTCAACTCCTTTGTTATGGCATGCTAAAATAGGTTCAGGAGTAAAAATGTGCTTAACAAGTTACTTAACAAGTTGCATGGACACACTGTGTGCAATAATAGTGTTTAATATGCTTTTTAAATTATTACCTGATCAATGTACCCCACACATACTGTACCACAAAGACCAGGGTGGTTTTTCAATGCCTCGCAAAGAAGGGCACTGATTGGTAGATGGGGGGGGGAAGCAGACATGGAAGTTGGTGAAGTTATTATTACACTTTGGATGGTGTGTCAATACACCCAGTCACTACAAAGATACAGGCGTCCTTCCTAGCTCATATGCCGGAGAGGAAGGACTTTATAACAGTTACAGAGTTTATTGGCTGTAGCAGGAGAAAAATGAGGATGGATCAACAACATTCTAGTTACTCTACATTACTGTACAGAGTACAAATATTCCAAAACATGCATCTTGTTTGCAACAAAGCATTAAAGTAGTACTGAAAAAAATGAGGCAAAGCAATTCACTTGTCCTGAACACAAAATGTTATGTTTGGGGCAAATCCAATCCAACACATGACATCCAAAACAACACATAACTGAGTACCACTCTCCATATTTTCAAGCATAGTGGTGGCTGTTTGATGTTTTGGCTATACTTGTAATCGTTAAGGACTGGAGAGTTTCAGTATAAAAAAAGAAACAGAATGGAGCTAAGCACAGGCAAAATCCTTGAGGAAAATCTGCTTGTCTGCTTTCCATGAAACATTGGGAGATTAATTCACTTTTCAGTAGGACAATAGCCGAAAACACAAGGCCATATTTACACTGGAGTTGCTTACCAAGAAGACAGTGAATGTTCCTGCGTGACAGAGTAACAGTTTTGACTTATATCTACTTGACAATCTATGTCAAGACCTGAAAATGGTTGTCTAGCAATTATCAACAACCAATTTGAAAGAGCTTAAAGAATTTTGAAAAGAATAATGGGCAAATGTCACACAATCCAGGTGTGGAAATCTCTTAGAGACTTACCCAGAAAGACTCACAGCTGTAATCGCTGCCAAAGGTACTTCTACAAAGCACTGACTCAAGGGTAGAATTACTTATGTGAATGATATATTTCTGTATAAACTTTCTAAAATCTTAAAAAACATGTTTTCACTTTGTCATTATGGGGTATTGTGTGTATATGGGTGAAGAAAAAACAATAATTGAATACATTTTACATTCAGGCTGTAACACAACAAAATGTGGAATAAGTCAAGGGGTATGAATACTTTCTGAAGGCACTCAGTGGACAGTTTATTAGGTAGATAGTGAGTCTCGTGGCCGTGGCTTTCTATATAAAGCAGGCAAACGGGCTGCTTCAAGGACAGCTTTTTTCCATCTATGTAACATTGCAAAAATCAGAAATTTTCTTTCCAAAAATGATGCAGAAAAATGTATCCATGCTTTTGTTACTTATAGGTTAGACTACTGCAATGCTCTACTTTCTGGCTACTCAGATAAAGCACTAAATAAACTTCGGTTAGTGCTAAATACGGCTGCTAGAATCCTGACTAGAACCCAAAACAATTATCATATTTCTCCAGTGATAGCCTCCCTACACTGGCTTCCTGTTAAGGCAAGGGCTGATTTCAAGGTTTTACTGCTAACCTACAAAGCATTACATGGGCTTGCTCCTACCTATCTTTCCGAATTGGTCCTGCCGTACATACCTACACGTACTCTGCGGTCACAACACAGGGTAGCCTAGTGGTTAGAGTGTTGGACTAGTAACCGGAAGGTTGCAAGTTCAAACCCCCGAGCTGACAAGGTACAAATCTGTTGTTCTGCCCCTGAACAAGGTGATTTCAAGGTTTTACTGCTAACCGTATTTAGCACTAACCAAAGTTGATTTAGTGCTTTATCTGGGTAGCAGGAAAGTAGAGCATTGCAGTAGTCTAACCTATAAGTAACAAAAGCATGGATACATTTTTCTGCATCATTTTTGGAAAGAAAGTTTCTGATTTTTGCAATGTTACCCACTGTTCCTAGGCCATCATTGAAAATAAGAATTTCTTCTTAACTGATTTGCCTAGTTAAAAAATAAAATTGTCCTTAGAATTTCTAAGAAAACAGCTGGAGGCAGGACAGTCTCCTATAGAGCTCAATTTTTATGGAATGGTCTGCCTACCCATGTGAGAGACGCAGACTCGGTCTCAACCTTTAAGTCTTTACTGAAGACTCATCTCTTCAGTACGTCATATGATTGAGTGTAGTCTGGCCCAGGAGTGTGAAGGTGAACGGAAAATCTCTGGAAGCAAACGAACCGCCCTTGCTGTCTCTGCCTGGCCGATTCCTCTCTCTCCACTGGGATTCTCTGCCTCTAACCCTATTACAGGGGCTGAGTCACTGGCTTACTGGTGCTCTTCTATGCTGTCCCTAGGAGGAGTGCGTCACTTGTGTGGGTTGAGTTGCTGACGTGGTTCCTGTCTGGGGTTCCTGTCTGGGTTGACTCCTGAGGTGCTGACTTGTTGCACCCTCAATAACTACTGTGATTATTAGTATTTGACCATGCTGGTCAGTTATGAACATCTTGGCCATGTTCTATTATAATCTCCACCCGGCACAGCCAGAAGAGGACTGGCCACCCCTCATAGCCTGGTTCCTCTCTAGGTTTCTTCCTAGATTTTGGCCTAGGAAGTTTTTTGGCCTGGGAGTTTTTCCTAGCCACTGTGCTTCTCCACCTGCATTGCTTGCTGTTTGGGGTTTTAATCTGGGTTACTGTACAGCACTTTGATATATCAGCTGATGTAAGAAGGGCTATATAAATACATTTGATTTGATCAAGGCATTCAGTTACTGTTCGAGTGAACATTAGAATTGGCAAAATGAGTGACCTATGCGACTTTGAGTGTGGTATGATCGTTGGGGCCTAGCGCGCCGGTTCCAGTATCTCCGAAACTTTCGGCCTCCTGGGCCTTTCACATACGACTGGGTGTAGGGTTCACAGAGAATGGTAAGGCAAACAAAAAACATCCAGTCAGCGGCAGTCTTGTGGGGGAAAACAGCTCGTTGATGAGAGGTCAAAGGAGAAAGGCAAGAATCATGCTAGCTAACAGGCGGGCCACAAACAGGAAAATAATGGTGCAGTACAACAGTGTAGAGGTCGACCGATTAATCGGAATGGCCGATTAATTAGGGACGATTTCAAGCTTTCATAACAATTGGTAATCTGCATTTTTGGACACCGATTATATTGCACCCCATGAGGAGACTGGGTGGCAGGCTGACTACCTGTTACTCGAGTGCAGCAAGGAGCCAAGGTAAGTTGCTAGCTAGCATTAAACTTATCTTATAAAAAACAATTTTAACACAATCACTAGTTAACTACACATGGTTGATAATATTACTAGTTTATCTAGCTTGTCCTGCGTTGCCTATAATCAATGCGGTGCCTGTTCATTTATCATCAAATCACAACCTACTTCGCCAAACGGGTGATCATTTAACAAGCGCATTCGCGAAAAAAAGCACTGTCGTTGAACTAATGTGTACCTAACCATAAACATCAAAGCCTTTCTTAAAATCAATACACAAGTATATATTTTTAAACCTGCATATTTAGTTAATATTGCCTGCTAACATGCATTTCTTTTAACTAGGGAAATTGTGTCACTTCTCTTGCGTTCAGTGCAAGCAAAGTCAGGGTATATGCAGTAGTTTGGGCTGCATGGCTCGTTGCGAACTGTCTGAAGACCATTTCTTCCTAACAAAGACTAATTAATTTGCCAGAATTGTACATAATTATGACATAACATTGAAGGTTGTGAAATGTAACAGCAATATTTAGACTTATGGATGCCACCCGTTAGATAAAATACGGAACAGTTCCGTATTTTACTGAAAGAATAAACTTTTTGTATTCGAAATTATAGTTTCCAGGTTTGACCATATTAATGACCCAAGGCTCGTATTTCTGTGTGTTATTATTTTATAATTAAGTCTGATTTGATAGAGCAGTCTGACTGAGCGGTGGTAGGCAGCAGCAGGCTCGTAAGCATTCATTCAAAAGCACTCCTGCATTTGCCAGCAGCGCTTCGCTGTGCTCCAAGCATGTGCTTCAAGCAAGTTTATGACTTCAAGCCTGCCAACTCCCGAGATTAGGCTGGCAATACTATAGTGCCTATAAGAACATCCCATAATCAAAGGTTTGTGAAATACAAATGGTATAGAGAGAAACAGTCCTATAATTCCTAGAATAACTACAACCTAAAACTTCCTACCTGGGAATATTGAAGACTCATGTTAAAAGGAACTACCAGCTTTCATATGCTCTCATGTTCTGAGCAAGGAACTTTTTTACATGGCAAATATTGCACTTTTACTTTTGTTACAGTTTTCTTTCGTCGAAGGAGAGGAGGACCAAAATGCAGCGTGGTTATATGTATACGTCTTTAATAAAGCTGAAAACACAAACAGTATACAAAAAACAATAACCGTGAAAAAACCTAAACAGCCTATCTGGTGCAAACAGAGACAGGAACAATCACCCCAGAAACAGTCAAAGAATATGGCTGCCTAAATATGCTTCCCAATCAGAGACAATGATAAACACCTGCCTCTGATTGAGAACCACTCCAGGCAGCCATAGACTATTCTAGACAACCCCACTAACCACTATCCCATAACCTACAACAAACCCCTAGACAAAACACACCACATAAAATAACCCATGTCACACCCTGGCCTGATCAAAATAATAAAGAAAACACAAAATACTAAGACCAGGGCATGACAACTTTCTTCTCCAACACTTTGTTTTTGCATTATTTAAACCAAATTGAACATGTTTCATTATTTATTTGAGACTAAATTGATTTGATTGATGTATTATATTAAGTTAAAATAAAAGTGTTCATTCAGTACTGTTATAATTGTCATCATTACAAATATATATATATAAAAATTGGCCCATTAATCGGTATCGGCTTTTTTTTGGTCCTCCAATAAATCGGTATCTGTGTTGAAAAATCATAATCGGTCGACCTCTACAACAGTGGTTTGAGAAGCGTGCAGAACGGCATCTCTGAACGCACAACTCGTTGGTATTTGTCACAGATGGGCTATTGCAGAGGACGACCACACTGGGTTCCATTCCTATCAGTTAAAAACAAGGAGCAGCAGCTTCAGCGGGCACGTGTTCACCAACACTGGACAAATGAGGAGTGGAAAAACATCACCAGGTCTGACGAATCCCAGTTCCTGTTGTGTCATGCTGATGGCAGAGTCAGGATCTGGCAAAAGCAGCATGAGTCCATGGCCCAATCCTGCCTGGTGTCAATGGTACAGGCTGCTGGTGGTGGTGTAATGGTGTGGGGAATATTTCCCTTGATACCAATTGAGCAATGTTTCCATGCCCTGAAGAATTCAGGCTGTTCTGGACGCAAAGGGGGATCTGACCTGGTACTAGATGTTACTAATACCTAATAAACTGGCAACAGAGTTTATATAGACACTTTACAAAAAATATAAATTCAACACACAACAATTGAATTTTTTTACTGAGTTACAGGAAATCAGTAAATTGAAATAAACTCATTAGCTCCTAATCTATGAATTTCACATGACTGGGAAAACAGATATTCACCTCATGCAGAGGGACACATCTCTTTCACATAGAGTTGATCAGGCTGTTGATTGTGGCCTGTGGAATATTGTCCCACTCTTCTTCAATGGCTGTGCGAAGTTGCTGGATAATGGCGGGAACTGGAACACGCTGTCGTACACGTCGATCCAGAGCATCCCAAACATGCTCAATGGGTGACGTCTGGCGAGTATGCAGGCCATGGCAGAACTGGGACATTTTCAGCTTCCAGGAATTATGTACAGTCGTGGCCAAAGGTTTTGAGAATGACACAAATATTAATTTTCACAAAGCTTGCTGCCTCAGTTTGTATGATGGCAATTTTCATATATCAATTGAAAGACCCTCTTTGCCATGCAAATGAACTGAATCCCCCAAAAATATTTCCACTGCATTTCAGCCCTGCCAAAAAAGGACCAGCTGACATCATGTCAGTGATTCTCTCGTTAACACAGGTGTGAGTGTTGACGAGGACAAGGCTGGAGATCACTCTGTCATGCTGATTGAGTTTGAATAACAGACTGGAAGCTTCAAAAGGAGCGTGGTGCTTGGAATCATTGTTTTATATCTGTCAGGGTTACCGGCAAGGAAACACATGCTGTCATCATTGCTTTGCATAAAAAGGGCTTCACAGGCAAGGATATTGCTGCCAGTAAGATTGCACCTAAATCAACCATTTATCAGATCATCCAGAACTTCAAGGAGAGCGGTTCAATTGTTGTGAAGAAGGCTTCAGGGCGCCCAAGAAAGTCCAGCAAGCGCCAGGACCGTCTCCTAAAGTTGATTCAGCTGCGGGATCGGGGCACCACCAGTACAGAGCCTGCTCTGGAATGGCAACAGGCAGGTGTGAGTGCATCTGCACGCACAGTGAGGAGAAGACTTTGGAGGATGGCCTGGTGTCAAGAAGGGCAGCAAAGAAGCCACTTCTCTCCAGGAAAAACATCAGGGACAGACTGATATTCTGCAAAAGGTACAGGGATTGGACTGCTGAGGACTGGGGTAAAGTCCTTTTCTCTGATGAATCCCCTTTCCGATTGTTTGGGGCATCCAGAAAAAAGCTTGTCCGGATGTAGTTACCTGGTATATTTATGTTAACCAATAGATGGCAGTATTGACTCAAGACGGGGGCTTGCTTCCCGCTAACCATAGTTATTTCCTATGTCTGCCTATATAACTATGATTAAGAACGCTTCAGGTAGCTTAAGCCAGGTGCATTGGAGAAGTTACAATGAAATACTAAACCGTACTTAAGTCTCATAACTCTAAGAAGCCATTAAGGATACTACACCGGAGAAGACAAGGTGAGCGCTACCATCAGTCCTGTGTCATGCCAACAGTAAAGCATCCTGAGATCATTCATGTGTGGGGTTGCTTCTCAGCCAAAGGAGTGGGCTCACTCACAATTTTGCCTAAGAACACAGCCATGAATAAAGAATGGTACCAATACATCCTCCTAGAGCAACTTCTCCCAACCATCCAGGAACAGTTTGGTGATGAACAATGACTTTTCCAGCATCATGGAGCACCTTGCCATAAGGCAAAAGTGATAACTAAGTTGCTCGGGGAACAAAACATCAATATTTTGGGTCCATGGCCAGGAAACTCGTGGTCAATCCTCAAGAGGCGGGTGGACAACCAAAAACCCACAAATTCTGACAAACTTCAAGCATTGATTATGCAAGAATGGTTTGCCATCAGTCAGGATGTGGCCCAGAAGGTAACTGACAGCATGCCAGGGCAGATTGCAGAGGTCTTAAAAAGAAGGGTTAACTCTGCAAATATTGACTATTTGCATCAACTTCATGTAATTGTCAATAAAAGCCTTGACACGCCTTGACAATAAAAGCCTTGACACGTATGAAATGCATTCAATTATTCTTCAGTATTCCATAGTAACATCTGACAAAAATTCGAAAGACACTGAAGCAGCAAATGTTGTGGAAATTAATATTTGTGTCACGTTTGGACACGACTGTACATATCCTTGCGGCATGGGGCTGTGCATTATCATGCTGAAACATGTGGTGGATGAATGGCACAACAACGGGCCTGAGTATCTCGTCATGGTATTTCTGTTCATTCAAATTGCCCTTGGTAACAATGCCGAATTGCAGTCAAGTCAAGATCCTAGTGAGGATGAGCTTCCCTGAGAAGGTTTCTGACAGTTTGTGCAGAAATTCTTTGGTTGTGCAAACCCACAGTTTTATCCAGGTGGCTAGTCTCAGACGATGCCGCAGTTGAAGGAGCCAGATCTGAAGGTCCTGGGCTGGCGTGGGTACTCGTGGTCTGCGGTTGTGAGGCCGGTTGGACGTACTGCCAAATTCTCTAAAATGACGTTGGAGGCGGCTTATGGTCGAGAAATTAACATTAAATTGTCTGGCAACAGCTCTGGTGGACATTCACACAGTTAGCATGACACTTGCATGCTCCCTCACAACTTGAGGCATCTCTGGCATTGTGTGGTGTGACAAATTTTAGAGTGACCTTTTCTTGTCCCCAGCACAAGGTGCACCTGTGTAATGATCATGTTGTATAATCAGTTTCTTGATTTGCCACAGGTCAAATGGATTACCTTGGCAAAGGAGAAATGCTCACTAACAGGGATGTATAGAAATTTGTGCACAACATTTTTATGTCAGCTCATGAAAATAGAATCTGCACTTTACATGTTGCATTTCTATTTTTGTTCAGTGTATACATACTTTAGAAATACATTTTCGGGACGGAAAAACTTTTAGTGTAAACTTAAACGACTACAGGACCTAAATATAAAAAAATATATATCATCTTTGAGAACTAACAATCACTAAAATAAAAGCTAGACAGTTAGAGATAATTACAAATTTAGAAGTATGTTATTACGTTTGAGCAAAATAACAGAGCATTCGCCATGGCAAAAGGGATAGAATCGCAGGAAATTAGCTTGAATAAAACTGCAACATTTTCTCTCAGCTCGATGGCAAAATGTGTAGAATTACAGGAAATTAGTTTTAAAACGTCAAAAATGTATCTCAGATCCATGGAGAAATGTAGAACATTTCTGAAAATTGGCAAAAATAAAAAAATAACATGGTCTACAATAAAAAATAAAAAAACATTGTCTACACCGCCAAAATGGGGATCTCAAAAATTCTCTCTCAAATCCTGCCTCACCGACGGGCTGACCGTGCCCATTGCCACACCCACTAACTAATCCCTTTTTGATCTAGAAAAAAAACTCTGGCCTTGTTGTATCTTTCATCTCACAGTCCTTTGCTTCTGGATTTCAGTTGCCATTCATCCATGTAAAACATGTTTAAACTCTGACAAACAAGTATTAGGGTTGTGACAAATGTAAAAACAAAAAATGCCTTACCATTTCAACTACCATCATAAAATTATGTGAATTCACAATTCAGATATAGTCCTGCGTATGACCGCTAAGGGTGATGCAGTTCAAATCTACCGCAGTCCAGGCTACCTACCAGACGGCGCTCACCTTACTGCTGCACTCCACCTAATCAGCAACAATATAATTAATGCCGTTTTAGGTTCTCTGTTGTGTTCCTCTCCTCCACGTTATCAGTACATGGGACTTCAGTCCCACTTCTCATCAAGGTTATGGCTTGTTGCAGTGATGTATGATGATGTGTTTGTAGATGTCCATCTGTTGTTAATGCCACGTATGGTGTTTGAGAGCTCGTATGGTGTTTGAGAGCTCGTATGGTGTTTGAGAGCTCGTATGGTGTTTGCAGAGCAATCATTGTACAATTTCTCCATCCAGGCCATCACGTTGTTTTTACATGGCATCTTGCAGTCTATATACCATTAGGGTATTGAAGCTGACATCCTCTACCATTGACAATGGCTGCATATCAACTGCAATCAGCACTGTGATTTTCTCACTCTGTCCCTTATCACACTGCTGCCAGCAACAATTTGGGTCTCACGTTGCCTCCCTTTCAACGTTGCACCTGTAGCCTGCTGCCACACTAGCTCAATTCCAACTCATTTCATCACTTTCTCATTTAACTTCTCAAAGTATTACCATAGAGGATTTCACTGCTGTGACTTCCCTGTCTTACTCTCTGCCATTTTTCCAACTGTTAATGATGATGAATAATTGATCATTTGAAAGATTCATTACTCCTCCTACTAGGCCTATAGTATTTTTGCATTAGGTATTTGTAAAAAAAATGTTGCCTTTATGATGATGATTAAGACCTGTTAGTGGCAGTTTTGTGATAACTGCACTGTGATTTAAATTCTGTGAAAAAATATTTTGGGATTTTTTGTAAACGTTAACGATCACAAATCCATGTAAAAGTTTAAACGTCACACTCATAACAAGTATGGTCAGAAAATGATCAGCATCCATTTCAAGGCTGTAATTGATCAGTGACCCATTTGGGCCCAGAATCACCCTGATATTTTGAGGCTGGCTTTCAAAGATGAGTTACCAAAATTAAACCCATTACAGGAGATAATTCCCATAAGTCTCTGGCTTAGTAGAAAAAACACCTCTGTGAGAAAAAATCATCCAGCCTGCAATATTTCCAGTTTATGAAGTTATGATTCAAGCTATTGTGTGTAAATTAAGCTCAGAGGTCCTCAAAGTGATACAGTATGCAAGGCCAGCGCCCTCACCTTTATTAAGAGTACACCGACAGAGCCGGCCAAGCATCCATTGCAATTTACAGACTCATCACTTTTCCCTAAATGGTAATCCCACTGGAACAGTTAGCACATCCCTCAATGAGCCTACAGAGAACCCTCTCTTAAATGAAATAACTTACAGATGATTTGGTGGCTTGCATTAGCACACGTGCCTCTCAATAAAGACCTATGCTATAAGGGGGGAAATCAATAGAGAGACACATCTGGACATATTTAAACCACGAGCTAAAATCTCCAGGTGTAACATTATCTGGGGTCGGACCAGTCTCTCGTGCTTCGGGCTCATTGATGACTTCGCAAGTCGGCTACGCTAATTAGCACACATCGGCTCAACATAGATCTCCGAACGGACACGGAGCGATAACACCTAGTGGAAGTGTCTTTATTGTGCTCCTTCGGGGGCTTTTAAAGAGTTCCAGGCAGAGACGTGGCCATTACTGGTCATTAAACATGGCGTACTGTTCAGACGTAACCAGATTTCCTCCCTCACATAGATCTGACATAATATAGGGCCTGCCAGGAGTCCCCCTTCCCAACGAGGTGCCAATACTCTCTAGAAATCACTTAAACAGAGATGAATCAACAAGCCTGTGAGATAAATAGAGTAAACAAATTGCTATGCCATTGCCTGCCTCTGTAGGCATACCAAGGGGAATTAAAAAAGAACATGAGAGGTGCAATGACAAAGGACTAGAATTACTTAGACACACACGAGCACACACACAGACACACAGGAGCACACACACACAAACTTATTTGAGATTCATTACAATGCTTAGCTAACATTAGCATTACATGAAATACCCCCAGCCTAAGGTTTTATCTGGTACCCTCTCTATCCAATGTTGTAATGCTACCATTATAGACTAAAGTTACTTTTCAATCTGATTTCAGAATGAACCATTTGAGCATGTGCCTCCCAATGCTCTAATTCTGCTACAAACATCATTGAGAGGAGAATATCATCAAATGATGAACACTGACAGCTCAACTTATTCTAATGTCATTTTTAACAACAATGTTCTATTTCAAGGCCGTTGCATAATGGTAGTATATTCCACAGAACCTTCTTTACAAAGTCGAAGGCATGAAACAAGGTTCTGGTGTAAGCATAGCTACCACCTCAGGGTTGCACTGCAGATAAAAATCTATCCAAATTCCACCCGCTTCTCTCTGTTGCTAAAATACATTGATGGCATCGAGCTCCTCCAAGGTTAGTTCATTTAAAAGCAACTCATTTAAAATCGTCTAAGAGGCTGGCCCTTTCATAAGACTGGGTTGGATTCTGGCAGCCATGGCAGAGTCAGCTGTCGTCTTCCTTGGCGGAGCGACAAGTTGATATTTCATTTGAATGCACAGTGCTCTTGTGGTGGGCTGACGCAAAGGCTATTACCCAGAGTGCCCATGTGAGCCGAGTGGCCAGCCCCAGGAGAGCTGCACCGTGAAGCACTTCAGAGAACCAAAAAATATGACATATAGCCTAAGCCCTCAGCATAGAGCATGGGTCAGGTACGGTATGCTATGGAATGTGCAAAATACATAGGGCCCTCCCTATTCAATCACTCTCAGTAATAGGTTTCCTTAATAAGTAGAAATCCATAAGGATATTGCACTACTAGCAATGGGGAAATCCATAAGGACATTATATTTTCTTTCCCCATTGCTAGTAGTGCAATATCAAGATAACATGGCTCAAGATGTTCTATTCTAATGTGTCTTTGAAATTAAGAATAAGATACTCAAATTGTATGTCTTCAACGTCATCTTTGGTATTCTACCCTGAGCTTCTGCCTACATGGAAACATGCTCTCCTCTATAGTAGGTAATAACTAGAGGTGGGGTTACCAAGGGACATGGGAGTTAGGGGCTTCAAAGACAAACAAAATGGAGGAATTAACCTCTCCTTGTAAAGGTAAAACGCCAAGATCAAACACATCCTTTATAGTACATTTTGCTAACTCAACAAGTGGATAAGGAATAGATGCAAGAGAATCCATAGTCTAGACTTATTCTTTCAACATTGATAGTGTCTCCGTGGACACAGGAGCAGAGGGCTTATAGTACATTGCCTTCGGAAAGTATTCAGACCCCTTGACTTTTCCACATTTTGTTATGTTACAGCCTTATTCTAAAACGTATTAAATAAAACATTTTCCTCAGCATACAGGTTTTTAATTATTTTATTATTATAAATGTGCAAAAAATATGAAATTGCTTGTTTACATAGGTATTCAGGCCCTTTGCTATGAGACTTCAAATTGAGCTCAGGTGCATCCTGTTTCCATTGATCATCCTTGAGATGTTTCTATACATTTCTTGATTGGAGTCCACCTGCGGTAAATTCAATTGTTTGGACATGATCCAGGAAAGGCACACACCTGTCTATATAAGGTCCCACAGTTGACCGTGCATGTCAGAGCAAATTACCAAGCCATGAGGTCAAAGGAATTGTCCTTAGAGCTCCGAGACAGGATTGTGTCGAGTCACAGATCTGGGGAAGGGTACCAAAAAATGTCTACAACATTGAAGGACCACGAGAACAAAGTGGCCTCCATCATTCTTAAATGGAAGAAGTTTGGAAACACTAACACTAAGACAAACTGAGCAATCTGTGGAGAAGGGCCTTGGTCGGGGAGGTGACCAAGAACCTGATGGTCCCTCTGACAGAGCTCTAGAGTTCCTCTGTGGAGATGGGAGAACCTTCCAGAAGGACAAACTGCTTTGCAGCACTCCACCAATCAGGCCTTTATGGTAGAGTGGCCAGACGGAAGCCACTCAGTAAAAGACACATGACAGCCAGCTTGGAGTTTGCCAACAGACTCTCAGACCATAAGAAACAAGATTCTCTGGTCTGATGAAACCAAGATTGAACTATTTGGACTGAGTGAAGGTTCACCTTCCAACAGGACAACGACCCTAAGCAAACAGCCAAGACAACGCAGGAGTGGCTTCAGAAATGGATTGGCCCAGCCAGAGCCCAGACTTGAAGCTGATCAAACATCTCTGGAGAGACCTGAAAATAGCTGTGCAGCAACACTCCCCATCTACAAACCTGTTTTTGCTTTGTCATTATTGGGTATTGTGTGTAGATTGATGATGGGAAAAAAAAACAATTTAATACATTTTAGAATAAGGCTGTAACGTAACAAAATTTGGAAAAAGTCAAGGTGCCTGAATACTTTCCGAAGGCACTGTATGTATTAGTGCTGTGCCAAGCTCTGGCTTAGTAGCACTATACATGATATACTGCAATATTGAGTGTGTTCACTCAGATTTAAGACACATACAATTAAAAAGACTTTCAAGCCATAGAAGTTCGTGACATATTACCGATGCAGGACTGCCATCATGCAACACAGATTAATTGGTCACACTGAAATTGCAATATTGAAATGAAGTACGCCTTACACACTTAAAACCCATTATTTTACACACATTTATTTAGAAATGGGAGAGAGCTGTAAAGTTCACAGTGAAAGCAGGGTGCAGTATAAAATCGACTGATTTATGATAAAAGCTTATTTTATAGGTAGAGCTAGCAGAAGTGTAGCAGCAAAGGCAGTGGAAGTGGAGGCAGAGGTAGAGTAGATAAAGCTATAGCACAGCAACAGCTATAGATGTACAATAAAGGAGCTGGTTACTGGTGGCAACAGGATGCTGCTGCTAATCGTTATCAGAGAGACAGTAATTGTGACAGAAATTCATCCTGGATTACAGTACATAAATTAGAGCCTTAAATGAAATGAGGACAAACATCCTTAACCTCAATTACTCTGTGTTCATCTCTATGGCTGGAATGAGGTAGATTTGGTACGTCTCTGATGCAGAACTGAGGGAGAGAGACCAACCCACACACATCCCTGGGATCATAGTGGGAGGCTGGGGAATGGATTAACAAAGCATATTAAATTATTTGAGAAAAAATATATCAGGGAAGGCTCAAGAGAAGAGCAAGAGCTGTCTTATGTGCTCTCTTCAAGAACATTTTGGGGGGGAGACTAGTATGCATTTTACTTTGTCTTTTCCTATGTCTCAACTGTGCTGATTAGTGTTTTCCTGTGCATATTATATAACGGTATAGTTTTGGGTCTATTTTTCTAAATGATTTATTTTAAATAAGGAAAGCAATATTTTCCAGTATTTCATACAGAGTAGATAACTCAAGCGTTAAGAGATAATGTCAAGATTAAACTGCACAATTATGGGCATTAAGTGCTGATTAGCAAATATAATCTTCCGATTAAAGGATTGTAGATAATTCTAGGATTTCATCGCTTATTATCGATGAACAGACTTGCAGTTGAGCCAACAACTTTTTTAAAGTTCAAGTTTCAAGTTTTATTAGTCGTGTATACGAATCAGAGCAGGTGGTCAGTCCAGTTCAAGTGTTCTGCCGTCTGATGGCTTTTCAAATAGAAACTGTCTCTGAGCCTGTTGGTATCAGATCTTACCGTGATCTGGGGTCAGGATCTGGGGACCCAGGCCAAATCTTTTCAGTCTCCTGAGGGGGAAAAGGTGTTGTTGTGCCCTCTTCATGACTGTCTTGGTGTGTTTGGACCATGATAGTTTGTTGGTGATGTGGACACCAAGGAACTTTAAACTCTGGACCCGCTCCACAACAGCCCTGACGATGTGAATGGGGGCGTGTTCGGCACTCCTTTTCCTGTAGTCCATGATCAGCTCCTATGTCTTGATCAGGTTGAGGGAGAGGTTGTTGTCCGGGCACAACACTGTCAGATCTCTGATCTCCTCACTATAGGCTGTCTCATAGTTTTCGATGATCAGGTCTACCTACCACTGTTGTGTCGTCAGCAAACTTAATGATGGTGTTGGAGTCAAACTTGGCCACGCAGTCGTGAGTGAACAGGGAGTACCGGAGGGGACTAAGCACGCACCCCTGAGGGGCCACAATGTTGAGGATTAGCGTGGCAGATGTGTTGTTGCCTACCATTACCACATAGGGGCGGCCCGTCAGGAAGATTGAACGCTTTGGCCTGAATGTCAAGCGTCATATCTCGAGGAAACGTGGCACCATACCTATGGAGAAGCATGGTGGTGGCAGCATCATGCTGCAGGGATATTTTTCAGTGGCAGGGACTGGGTGAAGGTTCACCTTCCAACAGGACAACGACCCTAAGCACACAACCAAGACAACGCAGGAGTGGCTTAGGGACAAGTCTCTGAATGTCCTTGAGTGGCCCAGTCAGAGCCCTGACTTGAACCCGATCCAACATCTCTGGAGAGACCTGAAAATAGATGTGGAGCAGCACTCCCCATCCAACCTGACAGAGCTTGAGAGGATCTGCAGAGAAGATTGGGAGAGGGTCCCCAAAAACAGGTGTGCCAAGCTTGTAACGTCAGACTCAAGGCTCTAATCGCTGCTAAAGGTGCTTGAACAAAGTACTGAGTAAAGGGTCTGAATACTTACGTAAATTTGATATTTAAACATATATATAATAATAAATTAGCAAAGAAATCTAAAAACCTGCTATTGCTTTGTCACTATGAGGTATTGTGTGTAAATTGATAAGGAAAAAATATATTGAATCAATTTTAGAATAAGGCTGTAACCTAACAAAATGTGGAAAAAGTCAAGGGGTCTGAAGACTTTGCGAAGGCATTGTATACCTGTTTGCTTTAAGTGTGTGGTATCTTTGTCACAGGAAACAAGCTGTAATAGTAGGGATAGGAGATTCAGCACCATTGAAACTACTGACATAATTCTGATGTTCAGCACCACTGGACAGCGACTGTCTCTGGTGCAGCCTGTAAATAAGGCCTAACCATGGAAGTAACTCTGTTTGATAGCCTGGTTAGTCATATTGACGTTTTTCAACCACGCTTTTGAAATATAAATAATAAGGAATACATGTTTACATTTTAGTAGACACTCTTATACAGAGCGACTTACAGGCGCAATTATGGTTAAGTGCCTTGCTCAAGGGCACATCGACAGATTTTTCACCTAGCCAGCTCAGGGATTCAAAAGAGTGATCTTTCAGTTAGTGGCCCAACACTGTTAACCGCTAAGCAACCTGCCACCCTAAACCATTTAAACTAACCGAAAACAGTCCTCTCCATTGTTGCTTTGAAATCCCAACCAAAAAGTGTTACATATTTTCATAAAATAAAGTAACTTTACATATCTTTATCCAGGTTGGAGATTAAGTGGCTACATTAAGCCAGATGTGATCCCAGGTCTCGATGAAGCTGAGAGCAGTTCTTCTACGTCTTGTTTTAGTAAACATGCAAGGCAAAGGGGATTTAGCATGGATCTACTCTGTCTTACAAGCACTCATGTCTGGCCGATTAACAAGCACAATGAGCAAGCAACAAATAAATGAGCATGGCAGCCGACAGACACAGCCACAGACAAACCATTCTACATCAAAGAAAGCTGGTGATTAGACCATGTCATCTTATAGCTCCCCAATGATCTCTATCACCTATCTGTCATCATTTGTATCTAAAAGCCACCAATAAAATGCTAATTGTTCTTAAATGTTAATGTCCCACCCCACAAAATCTAAAGAGGCCCTTGAGAGGCAAAACCATGCCAGTGCCTGCATCTACGGATCTGTGCATTTCAAAGTCTGACATTAATTAGGTAAGGGATGGGATTTAAAGTGGAAGGTAGTAAAACTGTTTTACTTTGTTCCATCACAGTTACATTTAAAGGAAGGGGCTTTATATAGTCTCAATTGAAAAATATTATTCATCTCAAGGGTAAAATAAAGGTTAAACAAAAACAACTGTAACTCATGAACTGATTTATCTCATTATGATTCATGATCCTATATCTACGCAGCATTCAGAATTTATACAAAGCAAAGCAAGCACATTTATGAACGTTTTTCAGTGCTACTAGCTACAGTTGAAGTCGGAAGTTTAAATACACATAGGTTGGAGTCATTGGAACTCGTTTTTTCAACCACTCCACAAATTTCTTAGAAACAAACTATAGTTTTGGCCAGTTGGTTAGGACATCTACTTTGTTCATGACACACGTAATTTTCACAACAATTGTTTACAGACAGATTATTTCACTGTATCACAATTCCAGTGGGTCAGAAGTTTACATACACTAAGTTGACTGTGCCATTAAACAGCTTGGAAAATTCCAGAAAATTATGTCATGGCTTTAGAAGGTTCTGATAGGCTAATTGACATCATTTGAGTTAATTAGAGATGTACCTGTGGATGTATTTCAAGGACAACCTTCAAACTCAGTGCCTCTTTGCTTGACATCATGGAAAATTCCAAAGAAATCAGCTATGACCTCAGAAAAAAAAGTAGGCCTCCACAAGTCTGGTTCATCATTGGGGGCAGTTTTTAAACGCCTGAAGGTACCACGTTCATCAGTACAAGCAATAGTACGCAAGTATAAACACCATGGGACCACGCAGCCGTCATACCCCTCAGGAAGGAGATGCGTTCTATCTCCTAGTCATTAACATACTTTGGTGTGAAAAGTGCAAATCAATCCCTCTTCTTGTGAAGAAGCTGGAGGAAACAGGTACAATAGTATCTATATCCACAGTAAAACAGGTCCCATATTGACATAACCTGAAAGGCCGCTCAGCAAGGAAGAAGCCACTGCTCCAAAACCGCCATAAAGAAAAGTCAAACTACGGTTTGCAACTGCACATTGGGACAAAGATCGTGCTTTTGTCCTCTGGTCTGATGAAACAACAATAGAACTGTTTGGCCATAATGACCATTGTTATGTTTGGAGTAAAAATGGGGATGCTTGCAAGCTGAAGAACACCATCCCAACCGTGAAGCACGTAGGTGGCAGCATAATGTTGTGGGGGTGCTTTGCTGCAGGAGGGACTGGTGCACTTCACAAAATAGACGGCATCATGAGCAAGGGAAAATATGTGGATATACTGCAGCAACATCTCAAGACATCAGTCAAGAATTTAAAGCTTGGTCGCAAATGGGTCTTCCAAATGGACAATGACCCCAAGCATACTTCCAAAGTTGTGGCAAAATGGCTTAAGGACAAAAAAGTCAAGGTATTGGAGTGGCCATCACAAAACCCTGACCTCAATCCTACATAAAATGTGTGGGCAGAACTGAAAAAGTGTGTGCGAGCAAGGAGGCCTACAAACCTGACTCAGTTACACCAGCTCTGTCAAGAGGAATGGGCCAAAATTCACCCAACTTATTGTGGGAAGCTTTTGGAAGGCTACCCAAAACGTTTGACCCAAGTTAATCAATTTAAAGGCAATACTACCAAATACTAATTGAGTGCATGGTAACCCCTGACCCACTGGGAATGTGATGAAAGAAAAGCTGAAATAAATCATTCTCTCTACTATTATTCTGACATTTCACATTTTTAATATAAAGTGGTGATCCTAACTGACTTAAGACAGGGAATTTTTACTTGGATTAAATTAAGGAATTGTGAAAAACTGAGTTTAAATGTATTTGGCTAAGGTGTATGTAAACTTCCAACTTCAACTGTATATAAAATCAATTAGTTGGATTATTTGTTGGATTTTAGTCCAACTGTCCTTTCTACCAAAAAGCTCTGACACATGAGGCGAATCAAATGCCACCATTGTTAAAGAGTATTAACTCCTTATTTCTAGGATACCCACTAACCTACAGTACTCCCATGTCGTTTTTCACAGTATACCAGTACCACGGTGCTATTATGGTACCAAAACCTCATAATAAAACATTTTAGGATACCTAGTACCATTTCATATGATACTACCACATTTTTGGTGCCCTACCGATCTAAAGAAGCCGCTGGCGCCTGTTATAAAATGTTTATAAAGTCAGTTTCATTTACAAATTTAAGCAACAGCCACTAACTAGTCACTTGTACGCGCCGGTCCAATATCCACTTCACTTTCAAACGTGTGGCAGGTGTAATATGCCAGCCGCATTTCCTTCCAGCCATCACTCACCTGCTTCTCTCCGTCCACTCTTCCTAAACATCTATTCCTTCATCAGTTTTTAAAATATAATTTAGGCGTGATGGCAAGAGGGGATGCAGACCATGATGAGTCTTCTGTTGTTACATTTGTACTGTACATTCAATACATTGGAGCAGCATGCAGAGCGAGCAAAGTTGATACAGTGTATACAGTGGTGGAAAAAGTACTACATTTTCATACTTGAGTAAAAGTAAAGATAACTTAATAGAAAATGACTCAAGTAAAAGTGAAAGTCATCCAGTAACATAATCCTTGAGTAAAAGTCTAAAAGTATTTGGTTTAAAATATACTTAAGTATCAAAAGTAAATGGAATTGCAAAAATGTACTTAAGTATCAAAAGTAAAAGTTGAAACAATTTCAAATTCCTTATATTAAGCAAACCAGATGATTTGATTGTTTTTTTTTATTGATGGATAGCCACGGGCACACTCCAACACTCAGACATAATTAACAAACAAATCATTTGTGTTTGGTGAGTCCGCCAGATCAGAGGCAGTAGGGATGACCAGGGATGTACTCTTGATGTGAATTGGACCAGTCAAAATGTAACAAGTACTTTTGGGTGTCATGGAAAATGTATGGAGTAAAAATTACAATATTTTCTTTAGGAATACAGTGAAGTAAATGTTGCCAAAATATAAATAGTAAAGTACAGATATTCCAAAGAACGTTTTACTTAAAGTACTTTACACCACTGAGTGCATATAATTTCCCTGGTATATTAACCAAGAGCACCAGCCAGTCAGATAGGCTTTGCCAGTTTACGTTCACCCAGTAGTGCCAGAGAGGAAAAACCACTTCATGACAGTCATGCTTGCAGCTTTACATCAAAGAAAACAGCTTGTCTGTAGATCAAACGGTAAAAAGAGCATGACTCATATTACCAGAGCTACCTTTTTTTCTTACTGCGCGACTTCGTGCGCATTTGATGTAATTTCACAAAACATGTGGAGGGCCGTTTTGAACTAACCCCCGCCGTTTGTTATTGTTTTGATAACAAACAATGTTGTTCAGTCATGTTACCTAGCTAGCTCACAACCTGGTAACTTGACAGTAGGTCTTAGGCATATTTGATTGGCGCAGGAAGAAAGGAAAAGGGTCTGCTACTCATGAGATGTGTTTCAAAGGTAGGATTCACATAGGCCTAACTATATCAAAATCCTCTCTTTCTGGTGCTTCTTGCATTCTGTTTGGTGCCTAACATATTACAGTTGGAAGCAGTGTGTATGTTTGTCGGAGAGAGAGAGTGGTATTTATGATGGCGACAGAGAGAGTGTGTGTGTGTGTTAACTGAAGAGTAAAGGTTTCACGTGTGAATATCAGTGACAAAGTTTTTTTTGTGTAGCACGTGCATAACATTTAGATAACGGGAACAAGTGTCATGGGACTGGGTGAAAAGGACACACTCTGAATCTCCAAAAGTGACAGAGGTGACAGGTATTGTTCTGCCCTTAATGTCAGATAACCGGAGCTTACATTTTGACGAACAGGTATCAGTAGGAATGAAATATCCTATCAGAGAAGCTAGCCATAGTATTGGTATGAATTCAGGGCCTTGAAGCCACTGTCTGACTCCGTCTCCATTGTTATCCATACTGAGGAGCTATACTCAACTGAGTGGTCAGTGATGTGGCCTGCAGCAGTTGAGAAATCTATATCTAGTCACTGATTAAAGGAGTCGATATTTGAAGCAGTAATTGGGTTTAACCTGCCGGGGTCCTGCCTCACTGCAGACTGGCAGGAACAGCTCATCAGATTAGGTCAACATTGGAAGACTATAGGGGGCAGAGGGCAAAAAAACGATTCAATTTTCAGTTTAATTTAATGAGACCATACCAGCATCTCACCAGTGGAATCCTCATGCAGAGCAGGGCAGAGCAGAGCAGCACATTGGTGCGATTAGAAAAACCTACAGTTTTCTAAAATGAGAATTTCTCAACAACTGTTCATAATGCACTAGTGCATAACCCATGCATAAGTAAATACATCATTTAAGTTCATCTACTAGCAACAGCCAATGATCTGTAAACAAGTGCATCACACATATAGCCTTCCAATTAAAACCAGGAGAAACACATTCATATCTTAAAAGCAGTGGTATATAAGGTGCATAATATTTTGTCCATTATGCTACAAATGTTGATAATGATATAGTCATCTCACACCACTCAGTGTGCTGTTACCCAGTGGCATAGCGCAGTTTGGTGAGGTGCCCCCCACAAGGTCCAAACATGCCCCCCTCCTAACTTCCTGCAATTCTACACATTTTGCCATGTGCCAAAGAGAACAATATTTTTTACATTCATGCTGGATGGACCTAGCAGCTGGGTCTTTTTTTATGATCTCATTAGGTTATTTCCAGGATGCATGGCTTATTAGGGGCGTGGCTTTCAGTTCGATCTTATTGGACACCCATGAGAGTAAATGTAATTCCTGTTCATCATCATGTTTGGATACTGCACATGTAAATTGTTCACTTTTGTTGTTGCATTTGCCATATTCCTTGAGAATATTATGATTATTTATGACATATTATAATAAGGTATGCTACCTTTAATGCATAATAAGGTTGTATCCCAACAATGAGGTTTAAGAGAACTCAAACTTCTGTAAGCCTCATTGAAGATACAACAATGTCAACATTCAACCTTAACGTGTGATAACTATACAACAAACTGATGAACAGGAATTACATTTACTCTCACGGGTGGCTAAAAATAACTATGTGAAAGCCACGCCCCTACTAAACTACACTGCCAGCTTTCTGATCTGACCTGATGTGTCATATCACTATAACCCAACATCATCAACCCAACCGTGCTCTTTTTAAAGAAAGCAACCCAACTAAGTGACCCAACGCCTGCAACCCAGTAGTTGGGTCAACCAAACAACCGACCATTTTTTGTGTGTAGTTGGCTATTCATTTATCAAAATGAAAAGTAGTCTCTACTCACCCATATCGGCGTGCCTGGTTTTTCCCCAGTGTTCGGAGGCGTAATCCCCAGCACAGATCACCGCTGATCACTGCGCCGTTCTCCACCGTTCTCCAACACTTGGCTTCGTTCTATCCGTGGGCAATGCGCGCGTCGCCTCACTAGACAAACACGAAGACTGACTCACCTGCTCTCATGCTAAACAATTCATCCAAACGTTAATGGTTTAGATATCGCAAGTTCAAGTTTACCCCCATGACTACATCCACGATTAGTTAACTTTTGTAGTTATATTCAGAATTGCGTTTAAGTTACGGATGAATGTAGGCTATTTTTATCGTAAGGAAAAAATACCCCACGCACAAAACTCATATTTTTGTGCTATGGTTTTATCCACAACAGCAATACACCAAATAACGAAAACGCTAAAGGCAGGATGAAAAGTTAAATAAACTCTACATGTTGCTACAAAAAGAAAGACCGCCTTTCAAGATGCCCTCATAGCTGTCTTGCCACAAACATCAAGAGGAAGCGTCGTATTCTGAGGGAGACCAGAGGAATCCGGGCTGTCATTACAGTGTGCAGTCTGATGCGAGCGTGCGCCCGTCATGCGCGCGCGCCTGAGCGTGCGTGTGTAAATGCGTGTGCTTGTGTGTGTCAGGCAGAGCTGCAGCAATGGAAACAACAGTTTAGTCTGCAGGTGGCTCTGTAAAATGACTGCCCTACTGGTTTATGGGCTCAGATGGATGTTTAATACACCCATTTTCTTTCTACCTCGATCGTCTTCCCACAACACTATTCTGCTAACCCTGTATCGCCTACGCACTCGATTCAGAAGGTAAATTCACAAATGTTGTGCTAACATTGAGGAATACTGAGGGCTACTGTACACAGGAAGGAACTGGCTTTATAATGAGGGATACCGGGAGAAAATCGGACCTCTCTGAAATTAAAATGGTGGCCCTCTCTTCATTAAAATATATTTTTACCTGACCCTCCCTGAACACTTAAAAAACAACAACAAGTGAACCTCCCCTATACTCAAAATAATAATTAAAACATAAAGTGGATAGCAGAGAACATGCCTACAGGTTACCCAGTGGTGTAAAGTACTCCAGTAAAAATACTTTAAAGTACTACTTAATTCGTTTTTGGGGGTATATTTACTTTACCCAAAAGTACTTGTTACATTTTGACAGAAAATGGTCCAATTCACACACTTATCACAAGAACATCCCTGGTCATCCCTACTGCCTCTGATCTGGCAGACTCACTAAACACAAATGCTTTGTTTGTAAATTATGTCTGAGTGTTGGAGTGTGCCTGGCTATCTAGCAATAAAAAAGCACATTTTGCCCTCTGGTTTGCTTTGAAAGGATTTCAACTTTTACTTTTGATACTTAAGTATATTTAAAACCAAATACTTTTATACTTTTACTCAAGTAGTATTTTACTAGGTGACTTTCACTTTTACTTGATTCATTTTCTATTAAGGTATCTTAACTTTTACTCAAGTATGAAAATTGAGTACTTTTTCCAACACTGAGTACCCTCACTCATAGGACAGACCAAATCAAATCAAATCAAATGAAATTTTATTTGTCACATACACATGGTTAGCGAGTGTAGCGAAATGCTTGTGCTTCTAGTTCCGACAATGCAGTAATAACCAACAAGTAATCTAACTAACAATTCCAAAACTACTGTCTTGTACACAGTGTAAGGGGATAAAGAATATGTACATAAGGATATATGAATGAGTGATGGTACAGAGCAGCATAGGCAAGTATATACATATGAGATGAGTATGTAAACAAAGTGGCATAGTTAAAGTGGCTAGTGATACATGTATTACATAAGGATACAGTCGATGGTATAGAGTACAGTATATACATATGCATATGAGATGAATAATGTAGGGTAAGTAACATTATATAAGGTAGCATTGTTTAAAGTGGCTAGTGATATATTTACATCATTTCCCATCAATTCCCATTATTAAAGTGGCTGGAGTTGAGTCAGTGTCAGTGTGTTGGCAGCAGCCACTCAATGTTAGTGGTGGCTGTTTAACAGTCTGATGGCCTTGAGATAGAAGCTGTTTTTCAGTCTCTCGGTCCCAGCTTTGATGCACCTGTACTGACCTCGCCTTCTGGATGATAGCGGGGTGAACAGGCAGTGGCTCGGGTGGTTGATGTCCTTGATGATCTTTATGGCCTTCCTGTGACATCGGGTGGTGTAGGTGTCCTGGAGGGCAGGTAGTTTGCCCCCGGTGATGCGTTGTGCAGACCTCACTACCCTCTGGAGAGCCTTACGGTTGAGGGCGGAGCAGTTGCCGTACCAGGCGGTGATACAGCCCGCCAGGATGCTCTCGATTGTGCATCTGTAGAAGTTTGTGAGTGCTTTTGGTGACAAGCCGAATTTCTTCAGCCTCCTGAGGTTGAAGAGGCGCTGCTGCGCCTTCTTCACAATGCTGTCTGTGTGACTGGACCAATTCAGTTTGTCTGTGATGTGTATGCCGAGGAACTTAAAACTTGCTACCCTCTCCACTACTGTTCCATCGATGTGGATAGGGGGGTGTTCCCTCTGCTGTTTCCTGAAGTCCACAATCATCTTCTTAGTTTTGTTGACGTTGAGTGTGAGGTTATTTTCCTGACACCACACTCCGAGGGCCCGCACCTCCTCCCTGTAGGCCGTCTCGTCGTTGTTGGTAATCAAGCTGTTGTGTCGTCCGCAAACTTGATGATTGAGTTGGAGGCGTGCGTGGCCACGCAGTCGTGGGTGAACAGGGAGTACAGGAGAGGGCTCAGAACGCACCCTTGTGGGGCCCCAGTGTTGAGGATCAGCGGGGAGGAGATGTTGTTGCCTACCCTCACCACCTGGGGGCGGCCCGTCAGGAAGTCCAGTACCCAGTTGCACAGGGCGGGGTCGAGACCCAGGGTCTCGAGCTTGATGACGAGCTTGGAGGGTACTATGGTGTTGAATGCCGAGCTGTAGTCAATTAACAGCATTCTCACATAGGTATTCCTCTTGTCCAGATGGGTTAGGGCAGTGTGCAGTGTGGTTGAGATTGCATCGTCTGTGGACCTATTTGGGCGGTAAGCAAATTGGAGTGGGTCTAGGGTGTCAGGTAGGGTGGAGGTGATATGGTCCTTGACTAGTCTCTCAAAGCACTTCATGATGACGGAAGTGAGTGCTACGGGGCGGTAGTCGTTTAGCTCAGTTACCTTAGCTTTCTTGGGAACAGGAACAATGGTGGCCCTCTTGAAGCATGTGGGAACAGCAGACTGGTATAGGGATTGATTGAATATGTCCGTAAACACACCGGCCAGCTGGTCTGCGCATGCTCTGAGGGCGCGGCTGGGGATGCCGTCTGGGCCTGCAGCCTTGCGAGGGTTAACACGTTTAAATGTCTTACTCACCTCGGCTGCAGTGAAGGAGAGACCGCAAGTTTTCGTTGCTGGCCGTGTCAGTGGCACTGTATTGTCCTCAAAGCGGGCAAAAAAGTTATTTAGTCTGCCTGGGAGCAGGACATCCTGGTCCGTGACTGGGCTGGATTTCTTCCTGTAGTCCGTGATTGACTGTAGACCCTGCCACATGCCTCTTGTGTCTGAGCCGTTGAATTGAGATTCTACTTTGTCTCTGTACTGACGCTTAGCTTGTTTGATAGCCTTGCGGAGGGAATAGCTGCACTGTTTGTATTCGGTCATGTTACCAGACACCTTGCCCTGATTAAAAGCAGTGGTTCGCGCTTTCAGTTTCACGCGAATGCTGCCATCAATCCACGGTTTCTGGTTAGGGAATGTTTTAATCGTTGCTATGGGAACGACATCTTCAACGCACATTCTAATGAACTCGCACACCGAATCAGCGTATTCGTCAATGTTGTTGTCTGACGCAATACGAAACATGTCCCAGTCCACGTGATGGAAGCAGTCTTGGAGTGTGGAGTCAGCTTGGTCGGACCAGCGTTGGACAGACCTCAGCGTGGGAGCCTCTTGTTTTAGTTTCTGTCTGTAGACAGGGATCAACAAAATGGATCCATGGAAGCGTTTCCGAAAGGGGGGCGGGGCAGGGCCTTATATGCGTCGCGGAAGTTAGAGTAACAATGATTCAAGGTCTTTCCACCCCTGGTTGTGCAAGCGATATGCTGATAAAATTTAGGGAGTCTTGTTTTTAGATTAGCCTTGTTAAAATCCCCAGCTACCACTACTGGGTTTACCAAAAGCATCTTAGCACTAAGATCATCTTAATTCTATTGACACTAAATGGACAGAAGATTATTTTAGTGCTACAATACTTTTGGGAAACCCATTTGAGAGCCTTAGATATGCCATTTTAGAAACTGTTCTTGTTTTTGTATGCATTACATTGCGAAAGTAGCCAGAAGGTTGTGGATTCACAGACCACCGCGGACAAGGGTAGGGGTGAAAAGATATCCAATATAATAAAAGTTCTGCATGAATCTATCACCTTATTTTCGGTCCAGGAAGAAATAGCCTTTTATTAACTAATTTCATGCAATTTTATGTCAAGTTACATGACTTTAATACCACAACAAAGCATTCAGCACTCTAGACTTTTTGATTTCAATACAGGCTATTGTTAAAAAAAGAGGACATCGGTAGTCTAAGTTTGGAACAATGCTAAAGTTCTCTATCAACTGTAAAAATGTAGCGCAACAGAACCAGTTACAACTGAAGTATCTGATGTCATGACGTTGCCCTCTTTGGGTACAGCAAGCCCCATCCCCCTGTCTCCTACACCCAGGCTGCTGTGGTCAGAGAGAGGTCATAAATTCCTGGAGGAGATTATCTCATCATGGCCACAGTATAGAGAGAGAGTAGAGTTTTCATAGAAGAGAACAAAGGAATTTCTTCTACCTCACAATTTCTTCTACCTCACAGAACTTCACATCACAGAACAACATTTATGTTCTGGAGAAGGTATAAAAGATCGGTAAATAATCCAGCTACGAACTGGTCCATTTGGTACAATTTTGTGAAACTCATGGGAGACAATACTGCCACATTACCATAACCATAACATTACCATAACACTGTTTATATAATAGCCTCAGATATGAGGTTTACATCTAATTGTTGTATAATATGAATGAGCGAGGATGATACTGTTTGTAAAATTGTGTAATGTGATTTTGGACTGTTTAATGAAGGTTAACTCCAATTCTCTTTTGAGTTGAACTAAATCAGAGGACCACCCATGGGCACAGTTAGCACCTGGCGTCATGAGACAGCCTTTTTCTGCTCTCCTGAATAAAACCCCCACCTTGAGAATTTCTCAACAGACCATGTTGCTCTCAATTACGAGAGGACAAAGGTTGCAGACCAGCTTACCTCGATAATGAGAGGGCCAAGGTTTGAGACAAGACTGCTGAATCTTTTAACCATCCCACGTGGTTAAACTCTTAGACTATCGATACCGACAGAATAAGAACAAGTCTTTGATATTAATTACTAGTCTGCAGCTAGGAATTCGGTGTCATTGAACGCGAAGACCGACAACCGCCAAAACATTTATTCTATAACGACATTAATTAATGTCAATCTGAACTATCCATTCTAACCACGACAGAGAGGGCGGACAAACTCTCCAACAGAAACAAACTTTTCAACAGAGATCCCGACGACACACTGAGCATAAATATATACATTGATTGCAATTGTTCCCGAATGAGTGAGCGTTCATGTGCAAAGGATTAGCATTTCAATTGTTATAATTATCAACTGTGTGTTGTCTTATCTTTTGATTTTATTTTACCTTTAACTAGGCAAGTCAATTAAGAACAAATTCTTATTTTCAATGATGGCCTAGGAACAGTGGGTTAACTGCCTGTTCAGGGGCAGAATGACAGATTTGTACCTTGTCAGCTCAGGGGTTTGAACTTGCAACCTTCCAGTTACTAGTCCAACGCTCTAACCCGGCTACCCTGCGTCGACCCCCACTTCCCTTTTGTACACCAAGCCGTGATGCCGGTGTATCCCACTAGGGAAACTCCGTTATCATTTCCTTGTAACTATCTACTGTTTGTTTATGCATTTCTGTGAGTTACTTAGTTAGTAAATAAATGATTTAAGACAATTGATGTATGGATGACTCATAGTGAAGACTGGGTTCGTGCAGAATGAGACTAACATTTGGAATGAGACGAACATGAGGTAAAGAAGAATTCCTTAATCAGAAGACTATTAATCAGATATGAAAATATCTGAAAGTTATATTGGGAAAATTATAACTTTATAATCTGAATATTTTCCTTGGTGATCCGACTTCCTAGTTAATTACAGTTATATGATAAATCAGTTTAATCGCTTAATAATAATTACAGAGAGTTATTTGATAAAGATTCATCTTCAGTTTAATGATGCCAAAGACATGACACTGATCATATATGAATTCAAGAAAAAGCCCGTTGTTGTTTAACACAGCAGCCGCCTATCATCAGGTAGGCCTATATGCACTGGTAACTTTTTTATTTTGGGAAACTATCATTTCGAATTTATTCTGTTTTATTCCATGATATTTTTGTTAGAACATAGATTTGTGTTGACTGTGATTAGGACAAACTAAAGTGTAGGCATGTTTAGATCACTGCATGATCCTCAAACTAAAGACTGGCCAAACTTGTTTCTAAATGTGAATTCAAAGACACTGTAGAATTACTGTATAGCCAAATAAGGCATTTTTCATGTCAATATTTTTTAACAAAAAATAAAATAAAAACATTTTCATTTTAAACTAGCTAAATGCGAAATGTATGTGCTGTTGTTGATGTGTTGTTGAAATGCTGAGCACTCGTGACAGCCTGTAGTATGTCACAAACTCTTCATAATTGATTTCTTAAAATGGCAGGCTATAGCATTGAAATAATAATAATTTAGCCTAAATAATTCAATCAGGTGCAGAAGGTGAGTTTAATAATAAGAAACATGAAGATCCTGGCAGTGACTCCTAAGGAACCTCCCCAGCTCCTGCTTCATCCTTTCCACCTGCCCGTTGGACTGAGGGCGGTACCTGGTTGTGAGGCTGACCGTGAAACCCAGCTCCTCCATGTAGGCTCTCCATAACCATGACGTGAATTGGGGGCCACGGTGGGAGACGATTTCCTCCGGAAGGCCATAGTGCCGAAAGACCTGTTGGAACAGTGCCTCAATGCCCTGGAGAACGGTAGGGGGACCAGAGAGAGAGGGATAAATTATTATATTATATTATTATATTTAGTCTGGGCATATACTGAGCAGGAGTTGACATAGTGAGCAATGTCCTGCTCCAAGGTTGGCCACCAGTACATTCCGGAGATAGATTGAATAGTGCGGATGATACCTTGGTGTCCAGCGACAAGAGATGTGTGGGCCCAGGTCAACAGCCGATCATTTATACCAGTGGGAACGTAGGGGCTCTCTGAAGGACAGGTAGTAGGCACGGGTTCCCTCTCCAGAGCCTGGCGAATGCCCACATCTACACACCAACGACTTGGGAGGGAGGAATGATGGGTGCACTCAGGAAAATAACCCCTCCCAAATTGTAGAGACAGGATGTTTTGATGACAGGCTTTGATGTTCTTTGAACCTGGGCGATATGACAAGGTGAAGTTGAATCTAATGAAGAATTTGCTTGGCGTGGGTTCAGCCGCCTCGCAGTCTGTATGTACTCCAGGTTCCGTTTGGTTGGTGAGAATGAAAAATGAGTCCTTGGCACCCAACTGTTGCCCCGCTCCTCTAATGCCAACTACACAGTTCTTCTCTGCAGGAGACTGTTTTGTTGAGTAGTATACCACATACAATTTCTGTGGCCCCCACATCTAATCCATTACCGTACCCAGTTGAGCCAGCTGGTCATGATGTTGACGGAGTCCATGTCCAGTTTGTCGACCATCTGTGAGATATCGAATCAAATTGTATTTGTCACCTTTGCCAAATACAACTGTGAAATGCTTACTTACGAGTCCTTAACCAACAATTATGTTCAAGAAATAGAGTTAAGAAAATAAATAATACAAAATAAAGTCAAGTAAATTTTTTTTATTAAAAAGTAGCACAATAAAATTACAATGACGAGGCCATATGCAGATATTGGTACCGAGTTAATGTGCGGGGGTACAGGTTTGTTGAGAAAATGTGTACATGTACTGTAGGTGGGTGTAAAGTGACGATGCATAGATAATAATCAGCGAGTAACAGCAGTGTAAAGGGGGGGGGGGGGATTTCATGAATTGCAATCTCATGGCTTGAGAGTAGAATCTAGACTTGGCGCTCCGGTACCGCTTGTCGAGCGGTAGCAGAGAGAACAGTTTAGAATTGGGTGACGGAAGTCTTTGACAGTTTTTGGGGCCTTCCTCTGACACCTTCTAGTATATAGGACCTGGATGCCAGAAAACGTGGCCCCAGTGATGTACTGGGCCATACGCACCACAGTCTATAGCACCTTACTGTCGGATGTTGAGCAGTTGCCATACCAGGTGGTGATGCAACCGGTCAGGATGCTCTCGATGGTGCAGATGTAGAATTCTTTGAGAATATGGGGACCCATGCCAAATCTTTTCAGTCTCCTGAGGGGGAAAGGTGTTGTCATGCCCTCTTCACAACTGTCTTGGTGTGTTTGGACTATGATAGTTTGTTGATGATGTGAAGCCCTCCTTTTCCTGTAGTCCATGATCAGCTCCTTTGTCTTGCTGACATTGAGGGAGAGGTTATTGTCCTGGCTACCCGCATGAGTGTTACGGGGCAGCAGTCATTTAGGCAGGTTACCTTCGCTTTCTTGGGCACAGGACTATGGTGGTTTGCTTGAAACATGTAGGTATTACAGACTCTGTCAGGGAGAGGTTGAAAATGTCAGTGAAGACACTTGCCAGTTGGTTCACGCATGCTCTGAGTACACGTCCTGGTACTCTGTCTGGCCCCGCGTGAATGTAGACCTGTTTCAAGTTCTTGCTCACATCGGCTACGGAGAGCACGACTGTACAGCTGGCACTCTCACGCATGCATCAGTGTTGCTTGCCTCAAAGCGAGCGTAAAAGGCATTTAGCTTATCTGGTAGGCTCACGTCACTGGGCAGCTTGCGGCTGGATTTCCCTTTGTAGTCCATAATAGTTTGCAGGCCCTGCGACATCCGACGAGCGTCAGAGCCGGTGTAGTACGATGCGATTCAATCTGACCACTTCCGTATTGAGCGAGTCACTGGTACTTCCTGCTTTAGTTTTTGCTTGTAAGCAGGAATCAGGAGGATATAATTATGGTCAGATTTGTATGTTGCAGAAGGTGAGTTTAATAACAAGAAACATGAAGATAATCAAAACAGGAGTAACGTACTGAACGTAAACAAAACCAATACTGCCCGAAGATTGAGGCTACTGAGGACTAAATAAAGGGGAAGTAATGAAGGTATTAATGAAGTCCAAGTGTGCATAACGATGGGGAGCAAGTGTCCATAATAAATGGTTGCCAGGTGTGCGTAATGTGGGTTGCCAGAACCGGTGGTTAGTAGACCCCATGCCATTGAGCGCCGGATAGGGAGAGCGGGAATAGGCATGCTGGTTTTTGTTCCTTCTTGGGTTACCTGGCTTGCTCCTGACTGATTTAGAGTTAGTATGTGGTTAATAGCCTGTTGAAATCTGAAACGTCAATTGATCGTAACAAAATCACACATTACTTCCCTAGCAAAGTAAATGTTTTGTGTCCTGGGCTAATTGTCAAAGACAAACCAAAGATATCACATATGCATCGGTCAGGTCTTTTACAGCTTGGTTCTAGCATAAAATGCACTGCGGACTAAAGCGTTGTTATAGGTCATTTATATAACCAGGTCCACATATATATATATATTTTATATATAATATTTCATTTTAAGCTTGCAAGGGGTAGGCCTGTGCTTTTAGCCATTGTCTTTAACAAAAGACACAATACCCTCATATACCCACTCAATTTGAGCCCTGGTTTAACTTAACACACCAAGCTCTTCACTGACACTGAGCTATTTAAGGAGTACATGATGACTGAAGGAATTGTCTGACAGAATCTATGGATAGTAGACAAAATGTTATCTGTCAAACAGATAGGTCTACCTCTTATTTACTGAATAGGAAGACATAGGCTCCAACACAAAGCACTCTTGTTGTTAGTAGCCTAAAATCAAATTTAAATGAAAACTGTTTAAATTAATTATGCCTCCTCAAATTAGCCTACTTTCAGCACCCATGCGCTGTCCTGCTCTGCGGGTGCCAATTCATAGTAATATAAGTTATGTAAATTACTAAAATATGGCATATTGTAAGGTAAATAACTCTGATAAATAGCTTCATTATGGGCAACAAAATATATTGTTTTTATTAAAATCAATTATAGCAGTAGCAAGCTTACCTCCAGTCCTCCTCATTTTCCCGCTCTTCTTCTCAAACTGACAAGGACATCACTAAGCCTAGTCCGCATGCACAGATCAAGGTTTAAGTTAGCTGGAAATTGCTGGCTTACCCCCACCCACGAATAAAAACGAAAAGCAGAAAAAATGACTGAGAAAAAAAATCTAATTGCAAAATAATGCTTTTTATTCATCGATGGAAATACCATTCAATGTAAATAGTAAATACATTTGACCTTCATGCTTATCCGTCTATGGGTTAATTTGCATAATTTAGTGGAATTAAATCGTCCTGTGTGTATTTCCATTAGTCATCATGTACAGTGCATTCGGAAAGTAGTCAGACCCCTTATTCAAAAATCTATTCAATAATTGTTTTCCTCATCATTTTACACACAATACTTCATAATGACAAAGCAAAAACTAATTTTTAGAAATGTTTGTACATTTTTTACAAATAAAAAATAGAAGTACCTTATAAGTATTCAAACCCTTTGCTATGAGGCTTGAAATTGAACTCAGGTGCATCCTGTTTCCATTGATCTTTCTTGAGATGTTTCTACAAGTTGATTGGAGTGCACCTATGGTAAAGGTAATTGATTGGACATGATTTGGAAAGGCACACACCTGTTTATATAAGGTCCCACAGTTTACGGTGCATGTCAGAGCAAAAACAAAGTTACGAGGTTGAAGGAATTGTCCTTAGAGCGCCAAGATAGGATTGTGTCGTGGCACAGATCTGGGAAAGGGTACCAAAATATTTCTGCAGCATTGAACATCCCCAAGAACAGAGTGGCCTCCATCATTCTTAAATGGAAGATGTTTGGAACCACCCAGACTCTTCCTAGAGCTGGCCGCCCGGCCAAACTGAGCAATCGGGAGAGAAGGGCCTTGGTCAGTGTAAAGGACATCACGCTGCTTGCTTAACAAATACCCCTTCCTTCTAATTCAGCCCAGACCTGGTGCGAACTCGGGACCTCTGCCTCGCTAACACACGTGACCGCCCTCCTGAAGCATCTTACAAGTTGGCGCCTTGCGAAAAGCTAGCTATTCTCTGGTGCAAGTGGGGACAATTCAGGCTGAGGAGTAAGTTTTATACATCCATGTGTTAAAGTACAATACCAAACCTAAATCATCTTGTCAATTAAAATAACACTTAAGGAATTTCAACAATGTAATATGGCTAACCAGAAGAAAAAAAACAGTTTGGTTTCTCAAAAGAATCTACAAAGAACTTTTGAGAATAAGGAAGGTTCTTTATAGAACTATTCCCCATAAAGGTTTTATAAAGAACCGTAAAAGGGTTCTATATATCCCCAAAAAGGGTTGTAACCACAGCGGAACAGTTTTTCTGGTTGTATACAGGAGCTTTTATTAATGGTTCATTATAGAGGGCTTGCAGTTGACGTATGATGACTCCTGGCAGCCATGTTGGAAGACCACCGCAGTCATTCTTCTGACAAGTGGCTACCCCAAACTGCATGATAACAGTGCCTAAAACTAGTTGATTCAACACCACTGTCATTCTCTGTAGAGTATTTGGCTGGTCTAACAGGGCAGAAGAGACAACGGGGGACAAATATGTTTACAGATTCCCGGCAATCATGAAACACTATTGTTGATACCAAGATAAGGCTCAAAAACTGTCAGAAAAGTAAAGAAACATTTTTGCCCGTCAATACCTGAACCCAGACATCTGTCAGTAACGGGTCTGCTGTGACAATTTCATCACTGGTAAGTTAATTAAGTCTGATCGATTTCGACTTTAGTTTCGATGTTGTGCCAACCAGGTATTTTAGGTTAACAGTAAATTAATCTAAATTAGCTAGCTAGATAGCTTGTAGACTAGCAATTAGCATGTATTGCTTGAGTTTAAAGTTATGGGGAAGCTATTTTTCAGCATAAAAATTCACCTTTATAACAAAGGATTGCTTACCTATTCGATTGCATTTGCAGACAAATGTAAGCCTACTATTCCTAATGTTATGAGTAGATTGGATGGTGATAATTTAGGCTATTAATAAGTGCATAGTGGCTATATCAGAGACATTTCCTTTGCAGAGGAGAAATGTGGCCTTTGATAAACATTTCATGCAATTCTAAGACACTTTATATGACTGAAGATATTTGCAGAATCTTTTTTAATACAATGGTGGCCTACCCTGCTGACACTGACAACAGATTCATACAAATGGCCTTGTCTTGAATGCATATAATCTAGGCCTATGAAAAAGGGGTCCTGGCTGAAGAAATATCCAGCTTTTGTCAAAAGTAGTCGGAAGTTTACATACACTTAGGTTGGAGTCACTAAAACTTATTTTTCAACCACCCCACAAATTTCTTGTTAACAAACTATAGTTTTGGCAAGTCGGTTAGGACATCTACTTTGTGCATGACAAGTAATTTTCACAACAATTGTTAAAACAGATTATTTCACTGTATCATAATTCCAGTGGGTCAGAAGTTTAAATACCCTAAGTTGACTGTGCCTTTAAACAGCTTGGGAAATGATGTCTGTTAGAACAGTTTGGCCATAATGACCATCGTTATGTTTGGAGGAAAAAGGCTGAGGCTTGCAAGCCGAAGAACACCATCCCAACCGTGAAGCACAGGTGTGGCAGCATCATGTTGTTGGGGTGATTTGCTGCAGGAGGGACTGGTGCACTTCACAAAATAGATGGCATCATGAGCAGGAAAATGATGAGGATATATTGAAGCAACATCTCAAGACATCAGTCAGGAAGTGAAAGCTTAGTCGCAAATGGGTCTTCCAAATGGACAATGACCCCAAGCAAACTTCCAAAGTTGTGGCAAAATGGCATAAGGACAAAAAGGTCAAGGTATTGGAGTGGCCATCACAAAGCCCTGACCTCAATCCCATAGAAAATGTGTGGGCAAATCTTAAAAAGCGTGTGCGAGCAAGGAGGCCAAAATTCACCCAATTTATTGTGGGAAGCTTGTGGAAGGCTACCTGAAACGTTTGACCCAAGTTAAACAATTTAAAGGCAATGCTACCAAATACTAATTGAGTGTATGTAAACTTCTGACCCACTGGGAATGTGATGAAAGAAATAAAAGCTGAAATAAATAACTCACCACGATTATTCTGACATTTCATATTCTTAAAATAAAGTGGTGATCCTAACTGACCTAAGACAGGGAATTTTTACTTGGATTAAATGTCAGGAATTGTGAGTTTAAATGTATTTGGCTAAGGTTAATGTAAACTTCCAACTTCAACTGTATATTTTTTGCATCTTAGCTAACCCTAACCTAATTCTCCTAACATTTTGCCTAAATTCTCCTAATTTGCTACCTAATGTCAAATTTGACGTTGATTTGATAAAAGCTGAATCCATTCTAGCCATGGCTAGAATGGTTCTCAATCAGGGACAGATGTCTATCATTGTCTCTGATTGAGAACCATACTTAGGTACCCTTTTCCCCCACCTGTTTTGTGGGAAGTTAACTTTGGCTTCGTTCAGGGCACATAGCCCAAAGCTTCACGGTTTGGTTTTGTTCTTTGTTTGAGTCATTTTTAATAAAAAGAAAATCCAGTCCTTCAGCCAGCCGTGACACTATATGGCTGTCAAATTGTACAAATTGTCCCCTTTTCATGGCCATTTACCTTTATTTAACTAGGCAAGTTAGTTAAGAACCAATTCTTATTTTCAATGACGGCCTAGGAACAGTGCCCCTGAACTGCCTGTTCAGGGGCAGAATGACAGAATAGTACCTTGTCAGCACAGGGGTTTCAACTTCCGGGTACTAGTCCACCACTCTAACCACTAGGCTACCCTGCCCCGCCCCAGCTGTGGCTCTGGCAGCTCCGGACAGGAGGGCGGCTCTGGCAGCTCCGGACAGGAGGGTGGCTGTGGCAGCTCCGGACAGGAGGGCGGCTCTGGCAGCTCCGGACAGGAGGCGGGCTATGGCAGCTCCGGACAGGAGGGAGGCTCTGGCAGCTCCGGACAGGAGGGAGGCTCAGGACTCACCGGGCTGGGGAGACACACAGGAGACCTGGCTCTGGGAGCACGCACAGGAATCACCGGGCTGGGGAGACATCCAGGAGGCCTCTTCCTTGGCCGAGGCACCGGATACACTGGGCTGTGGAGGCGCACTGGTGGTCTCCAGAGCAGAGCTGGCCCCACCCGTTCTGGCTGGATGCCAGCTTCCACCCGGCAAATGCGGGACCGAGCACACCGACCCGTGAATGGTCTGCCTTGACACCGTAAGCATCACCCCATAGCACGGGGCCTGACCAGTCCCATGCTCTCCACGGTAAGCACGGGGAGTTGGCTCAGGTCTGCTTCCTGACTCTGCCACACTCCCCGGGCTTCCTTTCCAGCCGTGTTCCCACATATCGCTGGTTCCTTTCTCCGGCTGCCTCTGCTCTCCTAGCTGCCTCCACCTGTTCCCATGGAAGGCGATCCCTTCCCGCCAGGATCTCCTCCTATGTGTAGATTCCCTTGCCGTCCAGAACGTCCTCCCATGTCCAGGAGTCCACCTTACCATACTGCTTGGTCCATTGGTAGTGGGAAGTTCGCATGGTTCTCAATCAGAGACAATGATAGACAGCTGTCCCTGATTGAGAACCATACCAGGCCAAGACATAGAAATACAAAACAAAAAGGACATAGAATGCCCACCCTAGCCACACCCTGCACTAAACAAAATAGAGAATAAAAATACTCTCTATGGCCAGGGCGTGACATATAGCCAGGAGGACATTATTGTGCAAAGAAACTCCAGTGGTTGTCACACAGCAGTACATTTCAATGAAACATGGTGAAGCCCCAAAATTGCCCTCGCTAGAAGCCCGTGTTTCAGACATAAGGAAGTGGATGGCTGCAAACGTTCTACTTTTAAACTCGGACAAAACAGAGATGTTTGTTCTATGTCCCAAGAAACAAAGAGATCTTCTGTTGAACCTGACAATTAATCTTGATGGTTGTACAGTCGTCTCAAATAAAACTGTGAAGGACCTCGGTGTTACTCTGGACCCTGATCTCTCTTTTGATGAACATATCAAGACTGTTTCAAGGACAGCTTTTTTCCATCTATGTAACATTGCCAAAATCAAAAACTTTCTGTCCAAAAATGATGCAGAAAAATTAATCCATGCTTTTGTTACTTCTAGATTAGACTACTCCAATGCTCTACTTTCCAACTACCCGGATAAAGCACTAAATAAACTTCAGTTAGTGCTAAATACGGCTGCTAGAATCCTGACTAGAACCAAAAAATTTTATCATATTACTCCAGTGCAAGCCTCCCTACACTGGCTTCCTGTTAAGGCAAGGGCTGATTTCAAGGTTTTACTGCTAACCTACAAAGCATTACATGGGCTTGCTCCTACCTATCTTTCACAAGACGCATTCCTCATAATTGTCCCTAGAATTTCTAAGCAAACAGCTGGAGGCAGGGCTTTCTCCTATAGAGCTCTATTTTTATGGAATGGTCTGTCTACCCATGTGAGAGACGCAGACTCGGTCTCAACCTTTAAGTCTTTACTGAAGACTCATCTCTTCAGTGGGTCATATGATTGAGTGTAGTCTGGCCCAGGAGTGTGAAGGTGAACGTAAAGGCTCTAGAGCAACGAACCACCCTTGCTGTCTCTGTCTGGCCGGTTCCCCTCTCTCCACTGGGATTCTCTGCCTCTAACCCTATTACGGGGGTTGAGTCACTGGCTTACTGGTGCTCTTTCATGCCATCCCTAGGAGGGGTGCGTCACTTGAGTGGGTTGAGTCACTGACGTGATCTTCCTGTCTGGGTTGGCGCACCCCCTTGGGTTGTGCCGTGGCGGAGATCTTTGTGGGCTATACTCGGCCTTGTCTCAGGATGGTAAGTTGGTGGTTGAAGATATCCCCCTAGTGGTGTGGGGGCTTTGCTTTGGCAAAGTGGATGGGGTTATATCCTTCCTGTTTGGCCCTGTCTGGGGGTATCATCGGATGAGGCAACAGTGTCTCCTGACCCCTCCTGTCTCAGCCTCCAGTATTTATGCTGCAGTAGTTTATGTGTCGGGGGGCTAGGGTCAGTTTGTTATATCTGGAGTACTTCTGTCTTATCCGGTGTCCTGTGTGAATTGAAGTATGCTCGCTCTAATTCTCTCTTTCTCTCGGAGGACCTGCGCCCTAGGACCATGCCTCAGGACTACCTGGCATGATAACTCCAGTCCACCTGGCCGTGCTGCTGCTCCAGTTTCAACTGTTCTGCCTGCGGCTATGGAATCCTGACCTGTTCACCTGAAGTGCTACCTGTCCCAGACCTGCTGTTTTCAACTCTCTAGAGACAGCAGGGGTGGTAGAGATACTCTTAATCATCAGCTGTGAAAAGCCAACTGACATTTACTCCTGAGGTGCTGACTTGCTGCACACTCGACAACTACTGTGATTATTATTATTTGACCATGCTGGTCATTTATGAACATTTGAACATCTTGGCCATGTTCTGTTATAATCTCCACCTGGCACAGCCAGAAGAGGACTGGCCACCCCACATAGCCTGGTTCCTCTCTAGGTTTCTTCCTAGGTTTTGGCCTTTCTAGGGACTTATTCCTAGCCACCGTGCTCCTACACCTGCATTGCTTGCTGTTTTGGGTTTTAGGCTGGGTTTCTGTACAGCACTTTGAGATATCAGCTGATGTACGAAGGGCTATATAAATAAATTTGATTTGATGATCATATATTCATATGACAACCCAATGATAATTTGTTACGAACTTTATTCATAAGAGGGGGGGGGGGGGGGGGGGGAAATGTATGGACAATACAGCATAGGACAAAGGCCTCAATGGCATAGGACAACCTGCTGTGTTGACTATTGGTTATTCAAGCCCAAAAATAGATGTAATCTTTTTATGACAATAAAACACCTGAATTAAATACAACCAAACCATTAACTTGTTAAGGATAGGGGGCGGTATTTCCCCTTTGGATGAATTGCGTGCCCATAGTGAACTGCATAAAAATCTGTCCTAAATGGCTAATATATGCATATTATTATTATTGTTATTGGATAGAAAACACTCTGAAGCTTCTAAAGCCGTTTGAATTATGTCTGTGAGTATAACAGAACTCACAGGGCAGGCAATCTTCCAAACTAGTTTTGGGATCCTGAAAGTTGGGGCAACTTTGACGTCATCGCCCCCTCCCTTCCCAACAAATTATGGATCTGGAAACACAAAACATAGCACATATTTATGTTAGTCCACCACAAAAACACAGACAATATGCAGCCATTTTGTAGAACAAAAGATACAATCACAAAAGCAGGATTAAAAGAAAAATCATTCACTAACCTTTTGAAAATCTTCATCAGATGACAGTAATATGACATGTTACACAGTACATTTATGTTTTGTTCGATAATATGCATTTTATATCCATAAATCTCGGTTTACATTGACACCATGTTCAGAAAATTTTCCAAAATGTCCGGAGAAATTATAGAAAGCTACGCCAGATAACAGAAATACTCATCATAAACTTTGACTAAAGATACATGATTGACATGTCCATTCGACTGGACAATCTGCTGGCTGCCCACGGGCGTTCGGAGAGGGTCCTGTGCGTTCCACCACCCAGCCCCTCCGCTCCCATTCCGATGGAGTTGGGAGGGGCTGTGCCGAGGGGTACCCGAGGAGGAGGCCTTCCCTGCACCAACTGTGGTCGGAGAGGACACATGGCCGATCAGTGCTGGGGGGTCCGTCTGGGAGTAGAGATGGCAGGCGGAACGCTTCTCAATCACCCCAGGTGAGTCAGCATCAAACTCACCCAGAACCCCTTGTTGGCCACTTGTTTGTCTTAACCTTTTTCATTCACTTTTTTCCCTCTTCCCAGCATAGGGCGCTAGTCGATTCAGGCGCAGCTGGGAACTTTATGGATCGCGGACTCGCCCTCAAGTTAGGGGTTCCGCTGATACCGATAGATTCTCCTTTTCCTGTGCACTCCCTAGATAGCCGGCCATTAGGGTCAGGGATGGTTAGGGAGACCACGGTTCCACTGGACATGGTGACGCAGGGGAATCATAGGGAGAGCGTATAGTCTGGTGCGTATTCGGAAGGGAGACGAGTGGAAAACCGCATTTAGTACCATCAGGCCACTATGAGTACCTTGTCATGCCGTATGGGTTAAAGAATGCTCCAGCCGTCTTCCAATCCTTTGTAGATGAGATTCTTAGGGACCTGTGCAGGCAGGGAGTGGTTGTTTATATCGATGACATTCTGATCTACTCGGCCACTGACACCGCACATGTGTCTCTGGTACGCAAGGTGCTTGGTAGACTGCTGGAGCATGACCTATACGTAAAGGCTGACAAAATGCGTGTTCTCTAAACGAGCAGTCTCTTTTCTGGGTTTTTGCATTTCCACCTCGGGGGTGGTGATGGAGGGCGACCGCATTAGAGCCGTGCGTAATTGGCCGACTCCGACCACGGTAAAGGAGCTGCAGCGGTTTTTGGGTTTTGGCAACTATTACCGGAGGTTTATCTGGGGTTTTGGCCAGATAGCGGCTCCCAATACCTCACTGCCGAAGGGGGGCCCGGTGCGGTTGCAGTGGTCAGCAGAGGCGGACGGAGCTTTCAACAAGTTGAAGGCGCTGTTCACTGATGCGCCCGTGTTGGCGCATCCGGACCCCTCTCTAGCATTCATAGTGGAGGTGGACGCGTCCGAGGCTGAGGTGGGTGCCGTGCTATCACAGCGCAAAACTCCGCCCCTGCACTTTTTTCTCAAGGAAGCTCAGCCCAGCGGAGCGTAACTATGATGTGGGGGACCGGGAGTTGCTAGTGGTGGTTAGAGCTCTGAAGGTGTGGAGACACTGGCTTGAGGGGGCTAGGCACCCCTTTCTCATCTGGACCAACCACCAGAATCTGGAGTATATTCGGGCAGCTAGGAGACTTAACCTACGTCAGGCAAGGTGGGCCATATTCTTCACCCGGTTCCGGTTTACAGTGTCGTATAGACCGGGCTCCCAGAACATAAAGGCTGATGCACTGTTCCGCCTTTACGACATGGAGGATGGGTTCACCGAACCTACTCCCATCCTTCTCGCCTCAAAGCTGGTAGCACCAGTGGTATGGGAGTTGGACTCGGACATCGAGCAGGCGTTACGGGCTGAACCCGCGCCTCCTCAGTGTCCGGCGGGGCGTAAGTACGTGCCGTTTGGTGTTCGGGACAAACTGATTCGGTGGGCTCACGTCCTACCCTCCTCGGGTCACCCTGGGGTGACGAGGACAGTGGGGAGCCTTCGGGGGAGGTATTGGTGGCCTACTTTGGCTAAGGACGTTAAGGGTTATGTCTCCTCTTGTTCGGTGTGCACCCAGAGTAAGGCTCCTAGGCACCTTCCTAGAGGGAAGTTACAACCCCTCCCCGTTCCACAACGGCCATGGTCACATCTATCCGTAGATTTCCTGACCGATCTTCCGCCGTCTCAGGGGAACACCACGGTTCTAGTGATTGTGGATCGGTTCTCTAAGTCCTGCCGTCTCCTCCCGTTGCCCGGTATCCCTACAGCCCTACAGACTGCGGAGGCATTATTCACCCATGTCTTTCGGCACTACGGGGTGCCAGAGGACATCGTTTCTGATCGGGGCCCCCAATTCACGTCCCGGGTATGGAGGGCCTTCATGGAACGTTTGGGGGTCTCTGTCAGCCTGACCTCCGGTTATCACCCCGAGAGTAATGGGCAGGTGGAGAGAGTGAACCAGGAGGTGGGTAGGTTTCTGCGGTCGTATTGCCAGGAGTGGGCACGATACATTCCCCGGGCTGAAATGGCCCAGAACTCACTACGCCACTCCTCTACTAACGTGTCCGCTTTTCAGTGTGTGTTGGGGTACCAGCCGGTCCTGGCACCATGGCATCCGAGCCAGACCGAAGCTCCTGCGGTGGAGAAATGGGTACAGCGCTCCAAGGAGACCTGGAGGGCCGCCCAGGAATCTCTACAACAAGCGAGTGGACGGCAGAAGAGGAGTGCTGACCACCACCGTAGTGAGGCCCCCGTGTTTGTACCGGGGGACAGGGTCTGGCTCTCGACCCAAACCTACCCCTTCGCTTGCCCTGCCGGAAGCTGGGTCTGCAGTGTGTAGGGCCCTTTAAAGACCTGAGGAGACTTTCATGTGTCTCTCCTCAGGCCGGTGGTAGCTGGTCCCCTGCAGGACAGTGAGGTGCCGGAGGTCCCTCCCCCCTCTGGACATCGAGGGGTCCCCGGCGTATACGATCCGGGCCATTCTGGACTCAAGACGCCGGGTGAGGGGCTTGCAGTACCTTGTGGACTGGGAGGGGTACAGTCCGGAGGAGAGGTGCTGGGTACCGGTGGGGGACATCTTGGATCCATCCATGTTGAGGGATTTCCATCGCCTCCATCCGGATCGCCCTGCACCTCGTCCTCCGGGGTGACCTCGAGGCCGGTTTCGGCGCGCAGTTACTGTCACGAGTCCGACCGAGGGTGGCTTCCCTTCCCGGTCGGGTGGCGCTCGGCGGTCGTCGTCACCGGCCTATTAGCTGCCACTGATTGTCTTTCCTTCCCCTCCTTGTATGTTTATTGGTAGCACCTGTTTGTGAATGATTAGTTTGTCTTTATTAGACAGCCGGCCCGCATGTTTGTTGTGCGGGATTAATTAGTGTAACCTTCGGCTCTGTAGTAGAGGAACGTGTTTGTTCCTGGTCGTGTATTTCAGTTGTACATTTTCATTCCCCGCGTTTGGGGCCGTTATTATTGTGAGCACCCTGTGGTGCGTTGGTGCTTTAAAGAGCACAGCATTGCACTCTCTGTCTCCTGCGTCTGACTCCACACCCACGACACCCGGAGCATTACACAGTATGAATATATAAAATGTAATTTGGAACGTATACAATACTATTGTTTATGATATTGTAAACATGTTGTACTTTTCTAATGGGCTATATTGTTGTATGGGTGAAATTAAAAGTATTTTGTCATCTCTGCTTTGCCTAGCCCCATTGAATGAAACATCGTTGTTATCGTCCAACAATTTCTTTTATTTACAATTTTAAATACATTTAACAGACAATGTAACTGTGGTAGTCTTTGGCAAACCATCTCCATTACCACAGTGGCACCTACAAGTGTCACTCAGACCTTTTTGGCAAAAAGTATCTGGCAGTGAACTTGGTGGTAGCAGTTGTGTGTGTTTTAAGCTAACTGTAACGCGGTTCTTCCTGGGAAGGAGAGGCGGACCAAAACGCAGCGTGGTTATTTTTATACATCTTTAATAAAGGTGATAACTTGAACAATGTATAATACAAAATAAGAAACGTGAAAAACCGAAACAGCCCTATCTGGTGCAACAAACACAAAGACAGGAACAATCACCCACAAAACCCAACACAAAACAGGCTACCTAAATATGGTAACACCTGCCTCTGATTGAGATCCATATCAGGCCCAAACACAGAAACAGACAAACAAGACATCCAACATAGAATGCCCACTCAGATCACACCCTGACCAAACAAAACATAGAACATACAAAGCAAACTATGGTCAGGGTGTGACACTAACGATCCCATCTCCTGCTTCCATACATTTCACCACCTAGATTACAAGGGTTGGATTTACGCCAACAAATGTAACATTAGAACAAGGCATGCACAAAATCTAGCATAATGATTAGCCTCATATCCATTATCTACTGGTATCGTTTTTAATTTGAGAACATATAGCTGAGCAGTGTGTGAGTTAAGCTGTTCTCTGCTTCAGATGCACAATGTCAAGGGATGCATTGCAAATGCACATAAGGCTTAAAGGCGCTGCATGGTTAATCCTGCGTCTGCATTGGCCATGCAGCATTTACATGATACGGCCTCTGCAGAAGCCAGGGCACTCCTAATTCTTGCGCGTCACGGGAGAAGCACAGAGCTGTTGTGACGGAAGTGAGTTTGTTTTATAAAGGAACTCTCGCCCCCAACTACTGTCAACCAATCATGTCAATGCAGAGCTACATGGAGGCCTTCCCATTGTTACAAAATTTGAGAGGCACACGGCGTTGCGGAACAAAGCTCAATTTGGCCTCTGCAATTGTGTCACACCACCCATACGGCGCCTCCTACCACGTTTTCGGGTCAAGCATGAATTGGCTCTGTCATAATACTGTAGGTCAGTGGTTCTCAACTCCAGTCCTCATGGACCCAGAACAATGCAGTTTTATTGTAGCCACAGACAAACACACCTGATTAAACTTGGCAACTAATCATCAGGCCCTCAATTTATTGAATCAAGTATGTTTTTCCGGGGCTACAACAAGTGTGTTCGGGGTACTCAAGGGCTGGAGTTGGGAACCACTGCTGTAGGCCTATGGCTGCATTGGCATTGCATGCCATTATCAGTTGTGAAATGGGTTCACATGGCAGATAAACAAAATTGTGACAATCAAAAAACTAATTGGAGAGCTTATGACTGAACAAAAAGGTCATGTTCATTTGAGAATACAACAGAGAAATCAGAGACAGATTCCCTTCCCTCATTTTGTTGCTGGATTGTGATCTGTGATTAATCAACATCAACACTAGTTCATCTTGAATAATAGTTAAGTTAACACATTAAAACACTTACCTTCAATCAACACTTCCATATAATTTTAAAGTGTACAAGTAAGTGAACTCGTATGTAAAGGTTCAACAGTTCAGTAACAAGTAGGCTATTATTACTAAAACACAATTTCAGCTAAAAATAAAATGAAATACCAGAGGTGGCCAACGTCACTCCACTGATCCCTGATCTACTAGGTGAGCAGACTTCTGTTGCAGCCCAGCGATAACACACTTGATTATAAACTAATTAGGTTTGATACATTGAATCAGGTGTGTTAGTACTGGGCTGGAACAGAAGCGTGCACACCACAAGAGGTTGGTGTCACCTTAATTGGGGAGAACGGGCTCGTGGTAATGACTGGAGTGGTGGACTGGTATCATTCATGGTTTCCAGGTGTTTGATGCCATTCCATTTGCTCTGTCCGGACATTATTATGAGCCGTTCTCCCCTCAGCAGCCTCTACTGCAGCAGGGTTGGCCTGCTACCGTTGTAATCTGTTTATACAATGTGTGACCTTGAACTGTATTTTTGTTCACAAAATTTGCTAACATATACAGTAATCCATTGTATATAAGGATGACCCTATTCTCTTGAGACATTCATTGGGACCTCTTCATCTGCAGACAGGGTTTAGCAGCTCTCTGTATATGAGGACAGAAAACATCACCAAGAAACCGGCTGCATTCTAATCAAGTTAGACAGCCCTGACTATTATGTTGCTAAATCTCTCTCTGTCCTCAGTTTCTCACCAGGGACTGAAACTGGAGAATAGTTTCATAATGTCCTCCCACAAAGTTACCTGCCCTATTCAGAGTAGCCTACTCTCCCTCTGTCAGCGCTAGCTAATCCTTTCATCCTCTTCCATGGCTGTTAGCAAGATACCTACCTAGCTACAAATGAATCAAGATAGCTAACATGAAGCTATTTAATTAATGTAGCTAGCTAGCTATACAGAATGTAAAGTTAGCTAACATTACATTAGCAGCTCAAATTTAGGTTAGCCTTCACACTAAGTTTCTGTGTCAAGCTAGTTAATAATACATTGTTTAATCACTTTCAACATATTTACTCACTTGAATAGGTTCACCCACTGGCTCCATTTTCTGGGTCCTTGGAAAAACTAAACTTCTTCCCGAAGTTTCTGGTGGTAACAAAATGCAGCCAGTCATGTGGACGATTGGAGGACTTTCAACAGACTGAGTTTGGTCTTCCAACATGGTGATTTGTGACGCAACTGAAAGCGCTCTATAGAGGCTTGAGAAAGGGTTATTATTTGTGTGTGTATATGAGTCATCAATATTATTCACATGAAGGTGATCATTTTATGATGGGTCATCCCTATAACTCATATTGGGCAATTACAGGGGAGGAAAAGGGTAGACCTGCGAGTCAGATCTGAACAGGAAAAAACACGCTGTTTGACAAGTATTAAGGGACAAATCATTCGAATTCATCTGCTGGTCAGACAATTGGCTTATTTTCAAGCTGTTCCTGTGATCTGTGGGCATGTCATAGATTTTATAAACTCAAGTTGAAAAAGTTAGGAGGAGAACTCATTTGCGGATCACAGAGTTCTATATATGACTGAGCTTTTACATTAGACATTTATTAATGTACAATAACCCCCTAGGTGTTAGTTTCCTAGTTAATTAGCCACCACCATCTCATTCAACCAATCATGCACATGAACAGGTGACATTAACAGACACCACCACCTTGATTGAAGTATCTCTAAATCATCTCAAGGCCATGGTTACATCATACATCACATACAAGTCCGACTGCAAATAGGGAGCTCTATCAGAATTTTTACTGTTGGTTTCTTTTTTTCAATGCCCGAGGGTTGACTTGTGAGGTTAAATGTAAAGTGTCAACACATATGACATAAGAAAATCTATGGGCACGTCTCTGACACTCTTAACATGAGCAAGGATCATTCAAGCATAAAAAGGTCATATTACCATAATTAGCAATTGTTATCATCACCAACCATTTCCTTCAGAGTGGCCATAGCCATCGGAACTGAAGTCTAATACAATGGCCTTCCCCACCGGGCAAAAAATAGTTTGAATCAACGTTGTTTCCATGTATTAAAAAATGCATAATAATGTGACGTTGAATCAATGGCTGCGTTTCAAACACATAGAAGTACACACGGTCCTCTACTTACCCTGCCATATGCCCTAGGGGAATCCCCGCGGCCATCTTTGCCGTCGGTCCAAACAATTAGCCAAGCAAGGGAAGTTGGCAACGTAAGCCCCTCAACCCTCTTTTGTGATCGAGGTTGCGAGTGTACAATTCTGTTCTCTCCGGGGCATGAAACGCCCCATAATTCAATTTGCGATAATTGTACATCCGCTAAGAAAAGTCAGCCAAAACGTAAAACCAACATCAATATGGATGAGTCAACATACTTGTAAGTAAAAACTAATGTAAATAAGTTAGAAATTGTGCTACTAATGCACATGACGGCACAAACACATATCCTAAAAGTAATTATGTTTTTGTTTAGTTAGCTTTTGGAAACATTAGCTAGCACATACAACTTTCCCTGACAATACACTTATACATTGTAATTTTAGATTTACCAGATATAGTCGGATGTCTGCGGATGCGTTGTCTTTTAGTCAAGAAAAAAAGAAAAAGAACACACAACAGCTACTGGTGGTTCTATGATGACTGAAAACACAACCGTGGGATGAACAAGTGACACATTTCCAGGCAAGGGCGGTCCATTTAGAATGAATTCGTTCCCATGCCCTGCAAGTGTCAACTCATCATACGTCATGATACGTCATCCGAAGTGTCCTCTTAACTTGAGGGCAGAGGGTGTGTCTTTTACATGTTTGGAATGCAGGCAATGTAACACTTTTGGATTTTTTATTTCATCAACGTAAGGAAATTGTCTCTTTTTTTCACTCAACTTTTAAGCTAAATCCAATGACATGGTGATTTTTTTTTTCTTGATTTCACATTAGTTGACAACAACCAAATGTAAATCAAAACTAGACGTTGAACTGACATCTATACCCATTGGGGTTGTTTCTCATTATGAGCATATTCTATCATTTATTGAGCATTATTAGCTCAAGGCTTTGTTTTAAGCAGGTTTGCTGAAACAGGCAGCTCACTGCCACTCTTCATCTTAGTGTCATATTTCAGCATGAAAGAGAAAGAGATGCAATGCATAACGCACATCAAAGCATAGACGTTCACCATTCACAGCTAGAAACAACTGACATGGAAGGTTAGAAAATGTGCATGTGTGTACCTGCTTGTATCCCTGCGCTTATGAATGAGTGTGTGGTGTATGACCGTCATATACTGTATGTGTGGCCTATAGGTGCGGATATGGGCGATTCCAGCGGGAGGACTTGGGCGGAACATGTCTGAGGTGGTGCTGGAGTTGTTTGTGTGTGCATGTCTGTCTCACTAGAATCTAAGGAAATGGAATTTGGATGTCTTGACTTTATGAACTCTTCCATTAGCCCACTTCTCTGTGCTGTAGATTTTGGGATTTAGAAATTATGAACGCTGCAGTTAAATCAATGATAGATACGAGTTCACACTACCCATAAACCTGTAATTGATTTTTTATTACATTTAGAAACTTAAATGCCCAATGCAGCCATTTTATCTCAATGTCAAATAATTTCTGGGTAACAATTGAGAACCTTACTGTGATTGTTTTCAATTAAAATTGCCCCCCCCCCCCCCATCTTACCAAAGACCAATTTGTCAAGCAATAATTTTTTCTAGGACTGTCTGGGAGTGGTCTGAGTGGTGAGGGGAAAACTGAAAAGTAGCTGTTATTGGCAGAGAGGTTTGGAAGTCTCTTTCTTGTTGGTCGATTAAAGGTCCAATGCGGCCTTTTTAAAAATCTTAATATCAAATCACTTCTGGGTAACAAAGAAGCACCTTACTGTGATTGTTTTCAATTAAAATGCTCAAAAAGAAACAAATTGCTTCTTAGCAAAGAGCAATTTCTCAAACATGAATTTTGCTAGGGCTGTCTGTGAGTGGTCTAAGTGGGGAGGGGATAACTGAAACTAGCTGTTATTGGCAGAGATGTTTGGAACCAGTGGAGGCTGCTGAGGGGAGAACGGCTCATGGCCTGAACAGAGCAAATGGAATGGCATCAAACACCTGGAAACCACGTTTGATGTATTTGATACCATTCCACCAATTCCGCTCCAGTCATTACCATGAGCCTGTTCTCCCCAATTAAGGTGCCACTAACCTTCTGTGTTTGGAACTCTTTCTTATTGGTCTTTTAATTAACCACCTGGTGTTGTCAGGAGGCAGGCCAAAACTCCATCCCACCAAAACAGGCCAAAATTTCAGGTGGTCTTTTCAAACAGCTCTTACACTAAAAGTGCATTATCATAATATTCACAATTTCACACTATTATTCCAACCACAGTGTGGAAATATATATAAAACACAGGAAATTACTTTACTTTTTGCAACATAAATATTCATATGCAGTCAGCCAGCCTACCTCTTTATTGTTCCCCACAGTGGTCACCAACGCAGAGTAGCACATGATCTAAGATGGAGTTCAAATCAAATCAAATGTTATACATCACATGCTTCGTAAACAACAGGTGTAGACTAACAGTGAAGTGCTTACTTACTGGCCCTTCCCAACAATGCAGAGAGAAAGAATAGAGAACAAATAGAAGAGTAAAACGCGTAATGATAGAAGTAATAATAAATACACAATAAACGATAACGTGGCATATACATGGGTAACCACTACCGAGTCGATGTGCAGGGGTACGAGGTAATTGAAGTAGATAAGTACATATAACTAGGAATAAAGTGACGAGACAACAGGTTAGATAATAAACAGCAGCAGCAGCGTATGTGATGAGTCAAAAAAGTAAGTTAAAAAAGGATCAATGCAGGTAGCTATTTGGTTAACTATTCAAGTAACTATTTAGCAGTGCATCTGTAACGCCTGCCGTGCGGTCGCTGAGGGAACAGTCCATGACTTGCGTGGTTGGAGTTTTTAAGGCCTTCCTCTGACACTGCCTGGTATAGAAGTCCTGGATTTCAGGGAGGAGCTCAGCTCCAGTGATGTACTGGGCGGTATGCACTACCCTCTGTAGCGCCTTACGATCAGAAGCCAAGCAGTTGGCATACCAAGCGGTGATGTAGCCAGTCAAGATGCACTCAATGGTGCAGCTGTATAACTTTTTAGGATCTGAGGGCCCATGCCAAATCTTTTCAGCCTCCTGAGGAGGAAGAGGTGTTGTCGTGCCCTATTCACGACTGTGTTGGAGTGTGTGGCCCCATTATCCTTAGTGATGTGGACACGAGGAATTTGAAGCCTCAACCCGTTCCACTAAAGGCTACCGATGTGAATGGGGCATGCTCGGCCATCTGTTTTTTTTTGTCCACGATCAGTTCCTTTGTCTTACTGACATTGACGGATAGGTTGTTGTCCTAGCACCACACTGCCAGATCTCTGACCTCCTCCATATAGGCTGTCTCATTGTTGTCGGTGAACAGGCCTACCATTGGTGTGTCGTCAGCAAACTTAATGATGGTGTTGGAGATGTGCACGGCCATGCAGACGTGGGTGAACAGGGAGTACAGGAGGGGACTAAGAACGAACCCTTGAGGAGCCCCAGTGTTGAGGGTCAACATGGTTGATGTGTTGTTGCCTAACATCAACACCTGAGGCGGCCCGTCAGGATGTCCAGGATCCAGTTGCCAAGGGTGGTGTTTAGTCCCATGGTCCTTAGCTTAGTGATGAGCTTTGAGGGCACTATGGTGTTAAACGCTGAGTTGTAATCAATGAACAGCATTCTCACATAGATGTTCCTCTTGTCCAGGTGGGAGAGGGCAGTGTGGAGTGCAATAGAGATCCCGTTAGAGATTGCGTCAGCTGTGGGTGCATTGTGTCTGGGATGAAGGTGTTGTTGTGATCCATGACCAGCCTTTCAAAGCATTCCATGTCTACAACTGTGCGTGATAGTCATTTAGACAGGTTACATTTGCGAGGTTGAAAATGTCAGTGAAGACACTTGCCAACAGAGCCTGCTAACCTTCTAATCAGCTTGTTTGCATGGTGGCATCACAAGACTGTAAATTGGTTAATATACCAATAACAAAGAGTTCCAAACCTCACTGCAGTTTGTTTGATCAAGGAGAAAGCCACTTCTATGTCAAAGATAATAAAACAAAAACACTAGATTATATACCTGCATATGGCAGTCTGCAAAAACACTACATGAATTACTATATATAAACGGTGTATAGTACAGTTATTTTACTATAGTATTTAAACTATAGTTAACTAACTACTAGTACAGTATTTACTGTAGTGTTTTTGCGGACACAGTGAATACTACAGCAAAGTCCACAAAAACACTACAGTGAATACAATGGTATATTAAATGAGAGTTTTAATGCAAAAGTATTCATCCCCCTTGGCATTTTTCCTGTTTTTGTTGCATTAGAACCTGTCATTTAAATAGATTTTATTTGCATTTCATGTAGTAGACATACACAAAATAGTCCAAAATCGATTAAGTGAAATGAAAAAAATACTTGTTTAAAAAAAAAGGCCCCAGAGTCCGCAACACCACTAAGCAAGGGGCACCACCAAGCAAGCGACACCATGAAGATCAAGGAGCTCTCCAAACAGGTCAGGGACAAAGTTGTGGAGAAGTACAGATCAGGGTTGCGTTATAAAAAAATATCTGACACTTTGAACATCCCACAGAGCACCATTAAATCCATTATTTAAAAATGGAAAGAATATGACACTACAACAAACCTGCCAAGAGTGGGCCGCCCACCAAAACACAATGACCAGGCAAGGAGGGCATTAATCAGAGAGGCAACAAAGAGACCAAAGATCACGCTGAAGGAGCTGCAAAGCTCCACAGTGCAGATTGGAGTATCTGTCCATAGGACCACTTTAAGCCAACCCTTCACAGAGCTGGGCTTTATGGAAGATTGGTCAGATAAAAGTAATTGCTTAAAGATTCAAATAAGCAAATACGTTTGGTGTTTGCCAAAAAGCATGTGGGAGACTCCCCAAACATATGGAAGAAGGTACTCTGGTCAGATGAAACTAAAATGTAGCTTTTTGGCCATCAAGGAAAACGTTATGTCTTGTGCAAACCCAACACCTCATCACCCCGAGAACGCCATCCCCACAGTGATGGCAGCATCATGCTGTGGTGATGTTTTTCAACGGCAAGGACTGAGAAACTGGTCAGAATTGAAGGAATGATGGATGGTGCTAAACACGGGGAAATTCTTGAGGGAAACCTGTTTCAGTCTTCCAGAGATTTCAGACTGGGACAGAGGTTCACCTTCCAGTAGGACAATGACCCTAAGCATACTGATAAAGCAACACTTGAGTGGTTTAAGGGGAATCGTTTAAATGTGTTGGAATGGCCTAGTCAAAGCCCAGACCTCAATCCAATTGAGAATCTGTGGTATGACATAAAGATTGAAGGAGCTGGAGCTGTTTTGCCTTGAAGAATGGGCAAACATCCCAGTGGCTAGATGTGCCAAGCTTATAGAGATATACCCCAATAGACTTGCAGCTGTAATTGCTGCAAAAGGTGGCTCTACAAAGTATTGGCTTCGGAGGGGGGGGGGGGGGGGGGGGGATGAATAGTTAAGCATGCTCAAGTTTTCATGTTGTGCATGTTGTGTAAATCAAATGATACAACCCCCCAATAAAATAATTTTAAAATCCAGGTTGTAAAGCAACAAAATAGAAGAAATGCCAAGGGGGTGAATACTTTCGCAAGCCACTGTAGTAAGGTACTTAATTCTTACCCAGAAATGATTTGATATTTTTTTTAAATGGCTGCTTTGGGCCTTTAACAATGTCTTCTGTTGTGTACGGCCCTGATTCTCTCTCCTCTCTACTAAACTCAGTAAAAAAAAAAAGTAATCTCATTGTCAACTGCATTTATTTTCAGCAAACTTACCATGTGTAAATATTTGTATCAACATAACAAGATTCAACAACTGAGACAAACTGAACAAGTTCCACAGACATGTGACTAACAGAAATTTAATAATGTGTCCCTGAACAAAGGGGGGTTAAAATCAAAAGTAACAGTCAGTATCTGGTGTACCCACCAGCTGCATTAAGTACTGCACCAGATTTTCCAGTTCTTGCTGTGAGATGTTACCCCACTCGTCCACCAAGGCTCCTGCAAGTTCCTGGACATTTCTTGGGGGAATGGCCCTAGCCCTCACCCTCCGATCCAACAGGTCCCAGACATGCTCAATGGGGTTGAGATCCGAGCTCTTCGCTGGCCATGGCAGAACACTGACATTCCTGTTTTGCAGGAAATCATGCACAGAACGAGCAGTATGGCTGGTGGCATTGTCATGCTGGAGGGTCATGTCAGGATGAGCCTGCAGGAAGTGTACCACATGAGGGAGGAGGATGTCTTCCCTGTAACGCACAGCGTTGAGATTGCCTGCAATGACAACAAGCTCAGTCCGATGATGCTGTGACACACCGCCCCAGACAATGACGGACCCTGCACCTCCAAATCGATCCCACTCCAGAATACAGGGCTCGGTGTAACGCTCATTCCTTCGACGATAAACACAAATCCGGCCATCACCCCTGGTGAGACATAATCGTGACTCGTCATTGAAGAGCACTTTTGGCCAGTCCTGTCTGGTCCAGCGACGGTGGATTTGTGCCCATAGGCAACGTTGTTGCCAGTGATGTTTAGTGTGGACCTGCCTTACAACAAGCCTACAAGCTCTCAGTCCAGCCTCTCTCAGCCTATTGTGGACCGTCTGAGCACTGATGGAGGGATTGTGCGTTCCCGGTGTAACTCGGGCAGTTGTTGTTGCCATCCTGTACCTGTCCCGCAGGTGTGATGTTCGGATGTACTAATCCTGTGCAGGTGTTGTTACACGTGGCCTGTCACTGCAAGGATGATCAGCTGTCCGTCCTGTCTCCCTGTAGCGCTGTCTTAGGCGTCTCACAGTAATGACATTGCAATTTATTGCCCTGGCCATATCTGCAGTCCTCATGCCTCCTTGCAGCATACCTAAGACACGTTCACGCAGATGAGCAGGAACCCTGTGCATCGTTATTTTGGTGTTGTTCACAGTCAGTCGAAAGGCCTCTTTAGTTTCCTAAGTTCTCATAACTGTGACCTAAATTGCCTACCGTCTGTAAGCTGTTAGTGTCTTAATGACCGTTCCACAGGTGCATATTCATTAATTGTTTATGGTTCATTGAACAAGCATGGGAAACAGTGTTTAAGCCCTTTACAATGAAGATGTGTGAAGTTATTTGGATTTTTATGAATTATCTTTGAAAGACAGCATCCTGAAAAAGGGACGTTTCTTTTTTTTGCTGAGTTTATACAAGGCCATGTAAACATAATGCACCTCTCCCCATGACATGTCAGTACATTAAGAGAGCAAGCATGAATTAGTGAAGAATGAAGGAGGCGAATGCGCTGTAATTCCATTCAACACATCTCTCTTGTCTCCTTGAGAACATGGTTCTCTCTGATCATCGAGAAGCAAAACAAAGCAGACCTAACTGCTGCTGTGCTCTTAATGTACGACACAATGTCGCCAGGAATACTCGAGTGAGAGGAGATGCATACAAAACGAGAATAATGACACAGGATGAAATGGAATCTATTGGCCTTCTTGGCATTAGTTATTTTTCAATTGCTAACAAGCATTGATCAATACTGATGCCACTTTTTCAAAACTCTTCACACAGTCTGCATTACCAACATGAATCTTGGCCAAACAGTTAATCTCACCTACAAAACTCAAACCACCAAAACTATTTGTGCATGTCTCAAAATAAGCTTGTTTGACCATAACACTGGCAACAATTCTCACTCAGAAAGCATACGTTGTCACTCATAACACACTGACCTAAAAAACACTAACAGGGAGCATTACATAAATTATGAACATTTTATCTTTGACGTTTGAATGATTCTTCACGTAAATCAGTATTTTATTATAGAATAAGAATAAAACCTTTTCATTTGAACTGTACTAATGTACAGTGAAGGAAAAACGTTTTTGATCCCCTGCTGATTTTGTACGTTTGCCCACTGACAAAGAAATGATCAGTCTATAATTTTAATGGTAGGTTTATTTGAACAGTGAGAGACAGAATAACAACAAAAAAATCCAGAAAAACACATGTCAAAAATGTTATAAATTGATTTGCATTTTAATGAGGGAAATAAGTATTTGACCCCTCTGCAAAACATGACTTAGTACTTGGTGGCAAAACCCTTGTTGGCAATCACAGAGGTCAGACGTTTCTTGTAGTTGGCCACCAGGTTTGCACACATCTCAGGAGGGATTTTGTCCCACTCCTCTTTGCAGATCTTCTCCCAGTTAGGGGGAGTGATGAGCTCTACAGCAGAGTCTCACAACTCAATCGCTGGTTGAAAACTGTTTTCTGCCCCTCCCAAAATATAGAATTTGTAGATAATTGGCCCTCTTTCTGGGACTCACCCACAAACAGGACCAAGCCTGACCTGCTGAGGAGTGACGGACTCCATCCTAGCTGGAGGGGTGCTCTCATTTTATCTACCAACATAGACAGGGCTCTAACTCCTCTAGCTCCACAATGAAATAGGGTGCAGGCCAGGCAGCAGGCTGTTAGCCAGCCTGCCAGCATAGTGGAGTCTGCCACTAGCACAGTCAGTGTAGTCAGCTCAGCTATCACCATTGAGACCGTGTCTGTGCCTCAACCTAGGTTGGGCAAAACTAAACATGGCGGTGTTCACCTTAGCAATCTCACTAGGATAAAGACCACCTCCATTCCTGTCATTATTGAAAGAGATCATGATACCTCACATCTCAAAATAGGGCTACTTAATGTTAGATCCCTTACTTCAAAGGCAATTATAGTCAATTAACTAATCACTGATCATAATCTTGATGTGATTGGCCTGACTGAAACATGGCTTAAGCCTGATGAATTTACTGTGTTAAATGAGGCCTCACCTCCTGGCTACACTAGTGACCATATCCCCCGTGCATACCGCAAAGGCGGAGGTGTTGCTAACATTTACGATAGCAAATTTCAATTTACAAAAAAAAAATGACGTTTTCGTCTTTTGAGCTTCTAGTCATGAAATCTATGCAGCCTACTCAATCACTTTTTATAGCTACTGTTTACAGGTCTCCTGGGCCATATACAGCGTTCCTCACTGAGTTCCCTGAATTCCTATCGGACCTTGTAGTCATAGCAGATAATATTCTAATCTTTGGTGACTTTAAAATTCACATGGAAAAGTCCACAGACCCACTCCAAAAGGCTTTCGGAGCCATCATCGACTCAGTGGGTTTTGTCCAACATGTCTCTGGACCCACTCACTGTCACAGTCATACGCTGGACCTAGTTTTGTCCCATGGAATAAATGTTGTGGATGTTAATGTTTTTCCTCATAATCCTGGACTATCGGACCACCATTTTATTACGTTTACAATTGCAACAAATAATCTGCTCAGACCCCAACCAAGGATCATCAAAAGTCATGCTATAAATTCACAGACAACACAAAGATTCCTTGATGTCCTTCCAGATTCCCTCTGTCTACCCAAGGACGCCAGAGGACAAAAATCAGTTAACCACCTAACTGAGGAATTCAATTTAAACTTGCACAATACCCTAGATGCAGTTGCACCCCTAAAAACTAAAAACTGTCCAAAAATGATGCAGAAAAATGTATCCATGCTTTTGTCACTTCTAGGTTAGACTACTGCAATGCTCTACTTTCTGGCTACCCGGATAAAGCACTAAATAAACTTCAGTTAGTGCTAAATACGGCTGCAAGAATCCTGACTAGAACCAACAAATTTGATCATATTACTCCAGTGCTAGCCTCTCTACACTGGCTTCCTGTCAAAGCAAGGGCTGATTTAAAAGTTTTACGGCTAACCTACAAAGCATTACATGGGCTTGCTCCTACCTATCTCTCTGATTTGGTCCTGCCGTACATACCTACACGTACGCTACGGTCACAAGACGCAGGCTTCCTAATTGTCCCTAGAATTTCTAAGCAAACAGCTGGAGGCAGGGCTTTCTCCTATAGAGATCCATTTTTATGGAACGGTCTGCCTACCCATGTCAGAGACGCAAACTCGGTCTCAACCTTTAAGTCTCTACTGATCTCTTCAGTGGGTCATATGATTGAGTGTAGTCTGGCCCAGGAGTGGGAAGGTGAACGGAATGGCTCTGGAGCAACGAACCGCCCTTGCTGTCTCTGCCTGGCCGGTTCCCCTCTTTCCACTGGGATTCTCTGCCTCTAACCCTATTACAGGGGCTGAGTCACTGGCTTACTGGGGCTCTCTCATGCCGTCCCTGGAGGGGGTGCGTCACCTGAATGGGTTGATTCACTGATGTGGTCATCCTGTCTGGGTTGGCGCCCCCCCCCCCCCCCCCCCCCCCCCCCCCTTGGGTTGTGCCGTGGCGGAGGTCTTTGTGGGCTATACTCAGCCTTGTCTCAGGATGTTAAGTTGGTGGTTGAAGATATCCCTCTAATTCTCTCCTTCTCTCTTTCTTTCTCTCTCTCGGAGGACCTGAGCCCTAGGACCATGCCCCAGGACTACCTGACACGATGACTACTTGCTGTCCCCAGTCCACCTGGCCGTGCTGCTGCTCCAGTTTCAACTGTTCTGCCTTATTATTATTCGACCATGCTGGTCATTTATGAACATTTGAACATCTTGGCCATGTTCTGTTATAATCTCCTCCCGGCACAGCCAAAAGAGGACTGGCCATCCCACATATGCTCTCTCTAATTCTCTCTTTCTTTCTCTCTCTCGGAGGACCTGAGCCATAGGACCATGCCCCAGGAATACCTGACATGATGACTCCTTGCTGTCCCCAGTCCACCTGACCGTGCTGCTGCTCCAGTTTAAACTGTTCTGCCTTATTATTATTCGACCATGCTGGTCATTTATGAACATTTGAACATCTTGGCCATGTTCTGTTATAATCTCCACCCGGCACAGCCAGAAGAGGACTGGCCATCCCACATATGCTCTCTCTAATTCTCTCTTTCTTTCTCTCTCTCGGAGGACCTGAGCCCTAGGACCATGCCCCAGGAATACCTGACATGATGACTCCTTGCTGTCCCCAGTCCACCTGACCGTGCTGCTGCTCCAGTTTCAACTGTTCTGCCTTATTATATTATTCGACCATGCTGGTCATTTATGAACATTTGAACATCTTGGCCATGTTCTGTTATAATCTCCACCCTGCACAGCCAGAAGAGGACTGGCCACCCCACATAGCCTGGTTCCTCTCTAGGTTTCTTCCTAGGTTTTGGCCTTTCTAGGGAGTTTTTCCTAGCCACCGTGCTTCTACACCTGCATTGCTTGCTGTTTGGGATTTTAGGCTGGGTTTCTGTACAGCACTTTGAGATATCAGCTGATGTATGAAGGGCTATATAAATAAATTTGATTTGATTTGATTTGAAGTCATTAAGGTTTCGAGGCTGACGTTTGGCAACTCGGACCTTCAGCTCCCTCCACAGATTTTCTATGGGATTAAGGTCTGGAGACTGGCTAGTACCTTAATGTGCTTCTTCTTGAGCCACTCCTTTGTTGCCTTGGCCATGTGTTTTGGGTCATTGTCATGCTGGAATACCCTTCCACGACCCATTTTCTGAACTGTTGTCACCTTCTCTCCAAGCTGCCTGGCGATGGTCTTGTAGCCCATTCCAGCCTTGTGTAGGTCTACAATCTTGTCCCTGACGTCCCTGGAGATCTCTTTGGTCTTGGCCATAGTGGAGAGTTTGGAATCTGATTGATGGATTGCTTCTGTGGACAGGTGTCTTTTATACAGGTAACAAACTGAGATTAGGAGCACTCCCTTTAAGAGTGTGCTCCAGATCTCAGCTCGTTTTACCTGTATAAAAGACACCTGGGAGACAGAAATATTTTTGATTGAGAGGTGGTCAAATACTTATTTCCCTCAATAAAATGCTAATCAATTTATAACATTTTTGACATGCGTTTTCCTGGATTTTTTAAAATAAAAATTCTAAAATTAATTATATTAAATGATAATTTCTTTGTCAGTGGGCAAATGTACAAAATCAGCAGGGGATCAAATACTTTTTTCCCTCACTGTATATGTAACAAGAATTAATCAGAAATGCAGCAATTTACTATATCTTTGCATATAGTAATTTACTTGTGAAAAATAAAAATTGAAACAAAAATTCCTGAAATTCCAGGGCTGCAATAATATTTACAACAAAAACATCAACAACATGTGTAATATAATCACTCATACTGTACAGTACTGTGAGGGTTCTAGTTCTCATCAACATGTATAGTATAATCACTCATACTGTACAGTACTTTGAGGATTCTAGTTCTCATCAACATGTATAGTATGACGCTCATACTGTACAGTACTGTGAGGGTTCTAGTTCTCATCAAATTGTATAATATAATCACTCATACTGTACAGTACTGTGAAGGTTCTAGTTCTCCCTCTCTCCTGCATTTGGCCACAAGTTCTCATCAACATCACATATTGCGTCTTTTCTGGCGATGCAGCTTGGAAATTGTCTTCTGGAATGTCTAATCCAACCCTGGCAGTCTTCAGGAGAAGTGTCTCCACACCCTGGCAGTCTTCAGAAGAAGTGTCTCCACACCCCAACATTCATGGCATCCAGTAAGGACATCTGGTCATGTGGATGGTGGTCATAAACCTTCCACCTCCATGCTGAGAAAAACTCCTCTATGGGGTTTAGGAAGGGGGAGTATGGAGACAGGAATAGTACTGACATCCTGGGATGTGCAGCAAACCAGCAGCAGAGTGGTGGAATATCACATTATCCCACACAACAACGAAGGTAGGAGAGTTTCTTGCCCCTCTCTTCTCTGCTGGCACAAGTCGATTGTGCAGGTCATCCAGAAAATAAATTTGCCTCTCTGTATTGTAGGGGCCAATGAGTGGTTTGTGTAACAGCACACCATCATTGGACAGTGCTGCACACATTGTGATGTTAGCTCCTCTCTGGACCGGGACCTCCACGGTTGCTCTCTGTCCAATCACATTTCTTCCCCTGGGGATTGTTTTTGCCATGTTGAATCCAGTTCCATCCACAAGATGAATGTATGTGCAGTTTGCCTGGTTTCCATCTCCATTACTCTCTAAATTACAGTAAATCCACAGTTTTACAGTACTTTACAAATCAAAGCAAACTTTATTTGTCACATGCGCCGAATACAACAAGTGTAGACTTTACCATGAAATGCTTACTTACAAGCCCTTAACCAACAGTGCAGTTGGTTGCATTATGCATAGCGGTGTATGTACCCTGTTTGGTTGAACAGACATCTTACCTGGACATATTGATACCGGAGTTCTTTCGGAGTTCTTTCGTTTCTCGCAAAGGGTGCAGTGTACAACTGCTTCATCCTTATTTTATGTTTCTCTAGGACTCTGGAAATCGTTGTGCTGACCGTATTCACATTCCCAAAAGTGATATTGTCTGCCAGCACTCTGTCCCAAATTTCTCGCAGTTTTATTGCATTGTTGCCAATTACAATGTCAACAATGGCAATATCCTGCGCATCTGATAATATTCTGCCTCTCCCTCCTGTGGGAGGCAACATTTGGATCCTACTGAAAAACACAAAACAATCAATATTTTTCAAAATGTCAGTACATGTAAAAATGTGAACAAACTGTATTGTACTGTAATATGTAGTTAAATTATCATTGAAGGATGCACATCTCACCTGTTGTTTTGACGGAAAAATTGTACAATTGATGCAACTGTTAAATGCTGCAGATTTGGTTGCACCTTAAACCAGCCTCTCTCAGAGAGACCATGGTTTACAACATGGTCAATAATTGTGGCCCTTATCTCGTCATGGTCTTCCTCTCCTTTGTCCTCCATGCATTCTCCCTCTCTCTGTCACTCTTCTTTCCCCACCAACCTGTCTTCCTTGATCCATGTTTCCAAACGAAATCATTCCAAAGCCGTCCTCTTTTGTCTGTTTGGTAACGAGATTAAAAACAGGACACGTGGGTAGGCTTTCAACTGAAATTGCAATCAGCTGTGTTTGGAATTATAAAATATTCAGTTGAGATTTTCTATATGTTTCAATCTGGTTACTGCAGAAATGCACGACATTTGCCATCATTCTGTTTTGAATGTGTTTTTAACAGTTTTGGAAACAGTGTGTTAGCATTTGAAAATGTGCTGCAAATATATAGTTTGCAGATGGTGAAGTATGAATGAGAAAAGAGTTGATGGATTTCCGAGAATGTGGTCATTGAATGAATTTTGTGTGAAAACAATGAAAAATTATTCACAGTTTGGTTCACATTCACTTCTGTTTCGCTGACTGTGTGAAGAGTTTTGACAGTGTGACTTCAGTTTTGACCAATGCATGTTAGCAATTGAAAAAAAAAATGTAATAAACCCTCTTGGTCAAGCCATGGTCAGAGGTTTCAATCTTTGTGTTGGGACAATCATCAGATAGTGTTGGTTGGAGAGCACTTTTAACTACAGTGGGGAGAACAAGTATTTGACCGATTTTGCAGGTATTCCTACTTACAAAGCATGTAGAGGTCTGTAATTTTTTATCATAGGGACACTTCAACTGTGAGACGGAATCTAAAACAAAAATCCAGAAAATCACATTGTATGATTTTTAAGTAATTAATTTGCATTGTATTGCATGACATAAGTATTTGATACATCAGAAAACCAGAACTTAATATTTGGTACAGAAACCTTTGTTTGCAATTACAGAGATCATACATTTCCTGTAGTTCTTGACCAGGTTTGCACACACTGCAGCAGGGATTTTGGCCACCTCCTCCATACAGACCTTCTCCAGATCCTTCAGGTTTCGGGGCTGTCGCTGGGGAATACGGCCTTTAAGCTCTCCAAAGATTTTCTATTGGGTTCAGGTCTGGAGACTGGCTAGGCCACTCCAGGACCTTGAGATGCTTCTTACTCCTTAGTTGCCCTGGCTGTGTGTTTAGGGTCGTTGTCATGCTGGAAGACCCAGCCACAACCCATCTTCAATGCTCTTCCTGAGGGAAGGAGATTGTTGGCCAAGATCCTCCCCTCAATGCGGTGCAGTCGTCCTGTCCCATTTGCAAAAAAGCATCCCCAAAGAATGATGTTTCCACCTCCATGCTTCATGGTTGGGATGGTGTTCTTGGGGTTGTACTCATCCTTCTTCTTCCTCCAAACACGGCGAGTGGAGTTTAGACCAAAAAGCTCTATTTTTGTCTCATCAGACCACATGACCTTCTCCCAATCCTCCTCTGGATCATCCAGATGGACATTGGCAAACGTCATCTTGAACTTCTTCCATTTTCTTATAATTGTGCCAACAGTTGTTGCCTTCTCACCAAGCTGCTTACCTATTGTCATGTAGCCCATCCCAGCCTTGTGCAGGTCTACAAATGTATCCCTGATGTCAGGGATAAGCTCTCTGGTCTTGGCCATTGTGGAGAGGTTGGAGTCTGTGACATATGAGTGTGTGGACAGGTGTCTTTTATACAGGTAACGAGTACAAACAGGTGCAGTTAATACAGGTAATGGATGGAGAACAGGTGGGCTTCTTAAAGAAAAACTACCTATGATAAAAATTACAGACCTCTACATGCTTTGTAAGTAGGAAAACCTGCAAAATCGTCAGTGTATCAAATACTTGTTCTCCCCACTGTATACTGTTCAGTAAATGGCTTTGACTGTACATTGCTGTCATGAGCCAATCAGAGTAAACATTGATGACCTAAGGTCATATATCTCTTACTGCCTGGCTCATTTGTGGAAATGTGTCTTACTCTGTGCATTACTCTGTGTGCAGTTTGCTTACGCCTTGGTTTTCCAATGGCAGTGTGAATAAAACAAAGCATTCACATTAGTTTTAGTTTTATGTAGCACTGATTGCTGGTGAAGGAGCCTTGCGTGGAGACATGGCAGTTGTTGGTTGATGGGGGAGGCAGGTAGCCTAGCAGTTAAGCACGTTGGGCCAGGAACCAAAAGGTCGCTAGTTTGAATCCCCTAGCTGGCTATGTGAAAAATCTGTCAAGGCACTTAGACCCTAGTTGCTCTGGATAAGTGTCTGCTAAATGACAAATAAATCATTTCAAAATAATAATAACAATAATAATGGCTGTCATAATATCAGCACCAGGGTATGTGAGTGGAGCTGGAGCCAGGAGAGTGCCCAATTTGAGCGATGGAGCGAGATTCCCAAAGGCTGGAGCATCAGCCTTCTGTAGTGCTCACTTCACGAGCTCAGGGCATGCCCGCCCCAGGATGCATTTGTAGTCTACTTGTGTGCTGCTATAGTCACTTGCTCTAGCGACGGTCATGGAGTTCGTTAAATATTCTCATTAAGAAACTGATAAAACACACAGGTGCTAAATCCAGGTGACTTACAAAGATGAGAACCAAGAGAGGTGATGTAGTGTTCACAACTAAATAACCATTGTGGAATCTGAAAAGACACGTATCCCAAAAGCATGATGGTGTACTTACTACATGCACATGCTAAAAGAAAGGAACGAGCTGAGAAGATAACTGTGTCATTGTAGCAAAGTGTTTATAAACAAAATATCTGGTCTATGAAAACATTTTGTTCATCTTCGTTCTATTATCTATACAATAGACCATAATTGATTTTGGCCCAATAGGCCTGTTATATTCCCACATTCAAGGAGCTTTCTGTTTTGATTGGGTTATTTTATCTAAAAACCTCTAGAATTATTTTTTTTATTTTTTACAAATGTGTGTTTCTAAAAATGAATTCGAAGGCACTAATACGTCATTTTTCATTTAATGTATTTAATTCTAAGTGAGTCACAGCCTATATGCGCAATTTACAGACTAATGATTTAATACAACAAAATGTTGTTTAAATGGTGAGCACGAGCGCTTTATGTTCCTACCAGCCTATTGTCTCGCACTTGCAAATGCTTCACAATGTATATCTTTGTAGGCTATAGCTTTGAAACAATTGAAATAATATAGCCTGAATAATTCATTTTAGGCTCGCTGTCTGGCTCCTGACCTATTTAGAGTGTTTATATGCAGTTTAATATGACGTGTAGCCTATTTGAAATTATGTTCGCTTCTTACATTCACCTTTTCATGTTTATTCAAATAGTTTTCATTCAAGTCCATATGCTTCAGTTTCAATACTTAAAAACCAATTGGTAGGTTCAGGTAGTCACAAAAATAGATGGGTGTTGGTTGAATTGTGATTTTAATGAATGGAGTGAATTTAGAGCGGGAGTTTTTTTTTCCTGTGAGCGATGAGAGGGATTTCCAACTGCTCAACTCCGCTCACATGCTTTGATTAGCACCCGTAGGCTCTGTCCTGACCCAGTTCCTGCACTCTACATACCAACAGTCCTTGTGACCAATGCTCTAATCCCTGTTTTTCCCTACTGCCTTTATGTGGTCCTCTGCATGTGTTTGTGCCTGACAGCCAAGTCTCAATCTACAGACTGACTGGGAATGTCAGTGGAGCCCCTGGCCCTTGAGATCAGTCTGACCCACATCTGGGAGATTTTTTGGGTGTTGCAGTGGCTACACGACTCCCTGGGGAAGTCTCCTCCTGGTAGCGCTGACATCCTGCCTATCTGAGGAGAGAAGCATAGCACACATCCCAGGGTGATTCAGAGTCAGACACACAGCAAGAAACACGATGCAACGGGATGCCGGCATTGATTTCTCAGCCCTTGATTGGCTGGTTGGAGCCTGACCTTGCTGCTGTTGAAGGGAATCTGTGTCGACAAGTAAGGTACTGTAATCACGTTGATAGCACAGAGCACAATGCAACACAAACAGAACAGGTTGACCTGACCCCACACCCTGACCTACACTCTACTCCGCCCTCTCTCTCTTGCTCCAAGGAAAACAATCTACAGAACACATCTTCATTGTGAGAAATAGAATAGACACTGCAGAAAGTGTTCACTACAGCTATTGGGCTAGTAAGAGGTGCTTACTGTAATAGGGTGGACATGGGTTACACTTGAGTAAAGTTATCTGTGATTAGAGAGTTTGAACTTTACATGCTTGCTGCAAACTCGTTATAGATGTTCCAGACAGTTCTACCTCAACCTGGTCCTTGAGAAGCTAAGGACCCTTATTCCCAGCTGTCAGAGCATGAACTTGATTCAACCATACCAGAGCCTGCTACTGCACTCTTAGTCTCTGAGTAGATAGTACTTTACTTTATAGTAGTGCCTTCCGAAAGCATTCACACCCCTTGACTTTTTCCACATTTTGTTGTGTTACAACCTGAATTTAAAATGGATTGAATTGTGATTGTTGGTTACTGGCCTACACACAATACCCGATAATGTCAAAGTGGAATTACGTTTTTTGACATTTTTACAAATACATTACAAATGAAAAGCTGAAATGTCTTGAGTCAATATGTATTCAACCCTTCTGTCATATTCTGTCAAAATAAGTTCAGGAGTAAAAATGTGTGAGACAATTCCTGCCTTATATGTGTAAATAATTTCATTTTCTACAGCTGTGAGTGCTACGAGGCGATAGTCAAGACTCAAGTAAAAGTAAAAGTCACCCAGTAAAATACTACTTGAGTAAAGGTCTGAAAGTATTTTGTTTTAAATATACCTAAGTATCAAAAGTAAATGTAAATCGCTAAAATATAAGTATGCATAATTTCAAAATGTATGGATAGCCAGGGGCATGCTCAAACACTCAAATAAACCATTTGTATTTAGTCCGCCAGATCAGAGGCAGTAGGGAAGACCAGGGATGTTCTCTTGATAAGTGCCTGAATTTGACCATTGTCCTGTCCTGCTAAGCATTCAAAATGTAACGAGTACTTCAGTGTGTCAGGGAAAATGTATGGCGTAAAAAGTACATTTTTGTCTTTAGGAATGTATTGAAATAAAAGTTGTAAAAAATATGAATAGTAAAGTAAAGTAGAGACCCCAAAAAAACTACTTTAGTAGTGCTTTTAAGTATTTTTACTTAAGTTATTTACACGACTGTGAATGACCACATTGTCTTTGTACCGCACACATACAATCAATCATCTGTAGGTCCCTCAGCCGAGCAGTGAATTTCAAACAGATTCAACCACAAAGACCAGAAAGGTTTTCCAATGCCTCGCAAAGTGCACCTAATGGTAGATGGGTAAAAATAAAAAAGCAGACATTGAATATCCCTTTGAGTATGGTGAAGTTATTCATTACACTTTGGATGGTGTATCAATACACCCAGCAACCACAAAGATACATGTGTCCTACCTAACTCAGCTGCCAGAGAGGAAGGAATCCGCTCAGGAATTTCACCATAAGGCCAATGGTGACTTTAAAGCAGTTACCGAGTTTCATTGCTGTGATAGCAGAAAAAGGATGGATCAACAACATTGTAGTTACTCAATACAATACTAACCTAATTGAAAAGGTGGAAAAAAAGGAAGCCTGAAAAGAAGGAAGCCTGTACAGCCTGTAACAAGGCATTATCAATCAATCAAATGTACTTATAAGGCCTTTTTTACATCAGTCGATGTCACAAGTGCTATACAGAAACCCAGCCTAAAACCCCGAACAACAAGCAATGCAGATGTAGGCTAGGGAAAACTCCCTAGAAAGGCAGGAACCTAGGACGAAACCTAGAGAGGAACCAGACTCTGAGAGGCCGCCAGTCCTCTTCTGGCTGTGCCAGGTGGAGATTGTAACAGTATATAGCCAAAATGTTAAAACGTTCATAGATGACCAACAGGGTCAAATAATAATAATCAGTGGTTGTAGAGGGTGCATCACGTAAGCACCTCCGGAGTAAATGTCAAAAACAGCAGATCCGGGACAAGGTAGCACGTCCGGTGAACAGGTCATGGTTCCATAGCTGCAGGCAGAATAGTTGAAACTGGAGCAGCAGCACAACCAGGTGAACTGGGGACAGCAAGGAGTCATCAGTCCATGTAGTCCTGAGGCATGATCCCAGGGCTGAGGTTCTCCGGGAGGGAGAGGGAGAGAGAGAGAACTAGAGGGAGCATACTTAAATTCACACAGGACACTGAATAAGACAGGAGAATAACTCCAGATAAAACAGACTGACACTGGGCCACCGACACAAACTACTGCAGCATGGCTACCAGAGGCTGAGACAGGAGGGGTCAGGAGACACAGTGGTCCTGTCTAATGACACCCCTGGACAGGGCCAACCAGGCAGGATATAACCCCACCGACTTTGCCAAAGCACATCCCCCACACCACTAGAGGGATATCCGCAAACCACCAAGTTACTACCCTGAGACAAGGCCAAGTATAGCCCACGAAGATCTCCCCCATGTCACAAACCTGATGGGGCGCCAACCTGGACAGGAAGATCACGTCAGTGACTCAAGCCACTCAAGTGACACACACCTCCTAGGGATGGCTTGGAATGGCACTAGTAGCGAGGCAGAGAATCCCAGTGGGGAGAGGGGAACCAGCAAGGGCGGTTTGCCGCTCCAGTGCCTTTCCGTTCACCTTCGTACCCCTGGGCCAGACTAAACTCAATCATAGGACCTACTGAAGACTTAAATAAAGACTTAAAGGTTGAGACAAGAGTCTGCGTCTCTCACATGGATAGGCAGACCATTCCATAAAAACTGAGCCCTATAGGAGAAAGCCCTGCCTCCAGCTGTAATGGATTTCCTCCTCTAAGTCTGAGGAGGAGTAAGGATCGGACCAAAACGCAGCGTGGTAAGTGTCCATATTGATTTATTCAAAAACACAACTGAACACTGGAACAAAACAATAAACGATGTGAACAAAACGAAAACCGAAACAGTACCGTGTGGCCCAAACACTCACACGGAAACAAACACCCACAAACCAACAGTGAAACCCAGGCTACCTAAGTATGATTCTCAATCAGAGACAACTAACAACACCTGCCTCTGATTGAGAACCATACTAGGCCGAACACTCACCCCAACTCACGCCCTGACCATACTAAAACAAATAATAAAATAACAGAACTATGGTCAGAACGTGACACCAGCTGTTTGCTTTGAAATTCTAGGGACAATTAGGAGGCCTCCGTCTTGTAACTGTGTATGGCATATCAGAGAGATATGTAGGAGCAAGCCCATGTAATGCTTTGTAGGTTAGCAGTAAAACCTTAATCTGCCCTAGCCTTAACAGGATGCCAGTGTAGAGAGGCTAGCACTGGAGTAATTTGATCAAATGTTTGGGTTCTTGTCAAGATTCTAGCAGCCGTGTTTAGCACTAACTGAAGTTTATTTCGTGCTTTACCCGGGTAGCCGGAAGATAGAGCATTGCAGTAGTCTACTCTAGAAGTGACAAAAGCATGGATTAGCTTTTCTGCACCATTTTTGGACAAAATGTTTCAGATTTTTGCTATGTTGCAACAATGAAAAAAACAAAAACGATTACAAGCATACCCATAACATGATGCAGCCACGACTACGCTTGAAAATATGGAGATTGGTATTGGAAGCCCCAGTGATGTACTGGGCCTTAAGCAACTACCCTCTGTAGGTGATTCTAACAAGGGATTGAATACTTATCTAATGAAGATTTATTTTTCAGAATTTATTTGACAAATATTATAATTTTTCTTCCACTTTGATATTACGGAGTATTTTGTGTAGATCGTTGTCAATTTTAATCCCAGTTTGTAACACAACAAAATGTTGAAAAAGTCAAGGGGTGTGAATACTTTCTGAAGGCACTGTACACATCTCCTGAGTATATCCTATCGCCATATATCGTCCTTACTGTTGTTTCAATATAGGTCACCTGCTTTCATGAATAATTTGAGAAACAATTTTTAAGATTCACATGGATTCACTTCTGTTTCTGTGCAGATTGGATCACAGCGGTCGGAAGATGCTAGCCATGGCAGCGGAAGTCACTGTGGAGAGGTGCAGTACATATGGTTGTGGAACATAAAGACAGTTTTGTATTACATGGGGTTATTTACAATACAACTGCAGGTGTAGGTAGGGATTAGGGTGCTGCATGTCTACTGCCTGCTGCCTGGAGGCTGGATGAGGACATTTCTAGTGCTACGGTACCAGAGTGTGTCTAATGCACTCTGTGGTTCATGTGATGTTGTCTATTGCCTACACAACTACATGTCAAATCCTTTTAATAATGATATCATATGAATCTGAATATGAATGTTTCGGCCATGTTTTGGCCTTTGGATCTAAACTGTATTGAATGTTTGGGCATATATCTCACAATATGAATTGTAACATGCTTACCCTAATACACGTGTTGGGTGTGCAAGCGTTGCAAAATGTACACGTTGTTCAATCATTTCATGTAAACTGCTAAAGCGCGTCTGCGTAGTCAGGTGTTAAAATAGAACTTGGTTCTATTATTCAACTAATACTTGGATCGTTTTTTTATGCCTGACGCGCTGCAAGTTCGCCTCTCCCATCCCATTGTTTTTTAGGAGCATATAACCATGTACAGTTGAAGTCAGAAGTTTGCATACACTTAGGTTGGAGTCATTAAAATTTGTTTTTCAACCACTCCACATAAATCTTGTTAACACACTATAGTTTTGGCAAGTCGGTTAGGACATCTACTTTGTGCGACACAAGTCATTTTTCCGACAATTGTTTACAGACAGATTATTTCACTTATAATTCACTGTATCACAATTCCAGTGGGTCAGAAGTTAACATACACTAAGTTGACTGTGACTTTAAACAGCTTGAAAAATTCCAGAAAATTATGTCATGGCTTTAGAAGCTTCTGATAGGCTAATTGACATCATTTGAGTCAATTGGAGGTGTACCTGTGGATCTATTTCAAGGCCAACCTTCAAACTCAGTGCCTCTTTGCTTGACATCATGGGAAAATCAACAGAAATCAGCCAAGACCTTGTTGACCTCCACAAGTCTGGTTCGTCCTTGGGAGCAATTTCCAAATGCCTTAAGGTACTACATTCATCTGTACAAACAATAGTACGCAAGTATAAACATCACGGGACCACACAGCCGTCATACCGCCAGGAAGGAGACACGTTCTGTCTCCTAGAGATGTAAGTACTTTGGCACGAAAAGTGCAAATCAATCCCAGAACAACAGCAAAGGACCTTGTGAAGATGCTCGATCAAACGGGTACAAAATAGCTATATCCACAGTAAAACGATTCCTATATCGACATTACCTGAAAGGCCGTTCAGCAAGGAAGAAGCCACTGCTCCAAAACCGCCATAAATAAGCCAGACTACGATTTGCAACTGCACATGGGGAGAAAGTTCATACATTTTGGAGAAATGTCCTCTGGTCTGACAAAAATAGAACTGTTTGGCCATAATGACCATCGTTATGTTTGAAGGGAAAAGGGAGAGGTTTGCTAGCTGAAGAACACCATCCCAACCGTGAAGCACTGGGGTGGCAGCATCATGTTGTGGGGGTGCTTTGCTGCAGGAGGGACTGGTGCACTTCACAAAATAGATGGCATCATGAGCAAGGAAAATCATGTGGATATATTGAAGCAACATCTCAAGACATCAGTTAAAGCTTGGTCGCAAATGGGTCTTCCAAATGGACAATGACCCCAAGCATACTTCCAACGTTGTGACAAAATGGCTTAAGGACAACAAAGTAAAGGTATTGGAGTGGCCATCACAAAGCCCTGACCTCAATCCCATAGAACATTTGTGGGCAGAACTGAAAAAGCGTGCGCGAGCAAGGAGGCCTACAAACCTGACTCAGTTCCACCAGGTCTGTCAGGAGGATTGGGAAAGGCTACCCAACACGTTTGACCCAAGTTAAACAATTTAAAGGCAATGCTACCAAATACTAATTGAGTGCATGTAAACTCCTGACCCACTGGGCATTTGATGAAAGAATTAAAAGCTGAAATAAATAATTCTCTCTACAATTATTCTGACATTTCACATTCTTAAAATAAAGTGGTGATCCTAACTGACCTAAGACAGTGAATCTTTACTTGGATTAAATGTCAGGAATTGTGAAAAACTGAGTTTAAATGTATTTGGCTAAGGTGTATGTAAACTTCCGACTTCAACTGTATTAGTTTCCCCTTTTATTTGTGGATTAAATGTTGGAGAAGAGAACACACAATTTTGAGTGACTCAAAATCGGTCAAAACTCAACAAAAATCAAAAAGGCAGAATAACAACCCAATGTTTATATCCCAGTACAAATTAGCTAACAACAGCAAGCTAGCTTGCTAAATGGCCATGAATGTTTCATGTGTTTCGACCTGTCCCCAAATTAATGTAGTTGGTTCAGAGTTTGTTTAAATATTTCAACCTGCGTGTCTGGTGTGGATGAACAAAATCAACATGCGTGCCCGGTCTAGACAGCATGCTATGGTCAACTGGATGTTGGCTATGGCGTTGTGGCCATGGGGGCTCTGGCAAGTGGACTGTGCTGTGCCTGTGGGTGTCTTGGCCTTTCACCAAGATTCTGCTTGGAATCCAATGTCTAACTGAGCATGATGCACTTCAGCTCCCCACAGCAGTGGTCTGGTGCCAAACACTAATGGAGAGGATGTTTATCATACACTTCCCTTGGCCATGTATGCATGATTATGACATGTCTAGTCTAAACTTTCCTTGAGTCAAAGAGCCCCAGAGTGTCCAAACTAAAGCGTTGCATTGGTGGAATAGCATGGCAATTTGAATACTTATGACATTTGGCACAAAATTAAGATTTATATTAACATAATAGCTTTCGGACCAAATTTGTAATTCCTTTCCAGGTCATCATTAATGATTAATTTCCCTCAGTGACAAACAATGAAGTAACCCCATCGTTCCTGGTTAATGAGACGGCTGTTGCGTGTGAGACAATTCCTGCCCTATATGTGTAAATAATTTCTAGAGACAATGTCAAAATAATTAACCACACACAACTCCCATGCTCTTCATTTACATAACAAAAGCTAAATCTGTACATTATAAAAAATGTATTGGTAAATGTTATTAGATGAAAACGTGTCATGTACTACCGTGTACAGGAGCACCAGGAGGGAATTACATTGTCACATGGAAAATACTGTATCTTAACAACGCATCTCTCTCAAAGCAAGTAATGCCTATGCCAATGTTGATAAGACTTAGAGAATTAACATTATGTGCACTGCATTTTTATCATTGTGCAGCTGAAGAGTGTATTTAAAGAGAACGTGCTAAAGGAATTGTGTAATTATGTTAATTCAAAGGTATCATATTAACCATATCATACTTACCAGATATGAGAAGAAGCCTTTGGCCATTCTGCTATACAAGGTCTATTGTATCTTGTTCAAGCATCTAAAGATATGGCTTTACAGGCTGTTAGCGACTGTATTTTTGTGCTACTTTTTTTATGAACACAAAAAAATGTACAACCTTTTTTCCAGGGAAAGTGAGTGGACCCAAAGGAAATCACAGTGTGAAATACTGAGTTCATTCAGTGAGACGAATATTGAATAAAACCCACAAGGGCACGAATCGTTCTCTTAAATTGAAAATCATTTCATTTTTCACTAGTCCAATCAATATTTAATGAGAGGTCTTTAATGCATATATTTCTCTATCTACAAGATGACAAAATGATACCGGCATCAAATCTCAACCTTTTAAAAAATATAACAAAAAAATCATTACAATACAGTATGGGCCCTTCAAAACACTATAATCTCCTTGCCACTTATTTTTTTCTCTTTCTGGGATGATCCACAATATGTTTATGTAAAACCGAATTTCACTGAATGACTAATTAAAAACATCTCAAGCTTACAAGCAAGCCAAGGTAGTGTGTATATTGGCAAGTGATAAGACACCTTCGGTAGCAGCACTGCTCTAACTCCGGTAGCATGTAACAGAATGTGGCTGGCTTCTCCTCTTCAACTGAGATAATGATAAGTAGGTGCAGTAGGCTGTAACACGTTTGATTAATAACTTAACACACCTCTTTTCATTTACCCTCACGCTCTATTTTCTGCTCTGTCTACCTTCCCTCCCTTTTACAATCTGGAGACATCTCCCTGGAAACTAGACATGGTCGGTCTCTCTCTCTCTCTCTCTCTCTCTCTCTCTCTCTCTCTCTCTCTCTCTCTCTCTCTCTCTCTCTCTCTCATTGTGGCTTGGCACAGTGTGTATTGGGTTAGGTGACTAAAGGCCCATGACTAAAGGCCTGCTCCTCTTTCATGTTGCACTCAGCATTGCACAGAGCTAGTGAGACTCTAAATCCCCTTTTCCACAATGGGAGAGGCCCAGGCAGGCACCCCACTCACTGGGCATGGTGCATGTTCCTCTGTTTGGAAAACCCTGGCGTGTGGGTGCGACCTTCTCCGCGTGCATTAGTAATGTCTTTGAAGGAATTGTGCTAGAGTTTATCGCTACAAGGAAATGTGATGCATTGACAAAGCTCCCTGGCTCTGAGTTGACCTCCTCCTGCAGCAGGTAGGCTGAACAGCACCCACACTCTCTTTCTCTCTCAGTGAGGGAGAGGGAGAGAGACTCTTTACATGTGCTCTACTGAATACACCATTTCACTAGCCTGATAATGTAGTCTACTACAAGGCCCAATAGTTAATCATTTAAAAGGATAAGTACGGTCCTATGTGGAAGGGGATTCTACACCTGTATTCCCTGCTGTTATGGGTTTTTAGGCTGGGTTTCTGTACAGCACTTTGAGATATCAGCTGATGTAAGAAGGGCTATATAAATACATTTGATTTGATTTACTGTATAGAGAAGTAGACAAATGCATGAAATACAGTAATACTTTATTCATCCGTGTGTAAACACACTTGAACATTTGGCCCAACTGGCATGTACGTGGACAATCACAAGTTGGGGCTGTTTCAGTGCTGTAGCATGATTCATTTCCTGTGATTTTAACATGGTGTCATCCTACCATCTGGGCTTCCTAACATTCTGTTCCACTAATGCATGTCCACAGTTCAGAGTTGCCAAGTATGATTTGATTCAACACTAATGACATGATAAAAAGGCCATGCATTTATGTTACTTCCAGAAGAGTAGCTGTATCTCTGCACTCTTTAAACAGTCTCTAAAAGTGATAGTAAACATGCTACATAATTTAGTCCATAGCTCATTATGGACATGTGCACTGAGCCTGCTGACCTCTTGGGGGAGGGCTTTAATGCCTGACTGGGCCTGACAGAGCAGAGATAGAACCACAGAGCCTGTGGTCTCTCACCCTCCCTCATCCTCCCATCATCCCCCTGGGTACCCAGAGCAAGGTCACTCTTAGAGGTTTTCTCCTCACCTCTCTGCACTCAGAGTTTACCTCTGGCTCAGAGGGCTTGACTGCTAGGCCCTGCTGCCTCCAAGGTTCACTTTGTGGCCAGGCAGGGATTAGTGTTTCTGTCTACCCTGCACTCTGACGGAGCCCTCCCACCCATACCTCCCACTCATACCCATATATGCGCGGCAGAGTCATCCTACTCCAAACACCTCATTATCTACCCAGCCTTATTCACCAATTGCCGCACCCAATTACTTCCATTTCTTTAGTGAGCACAGAATGTTGTTTGTCCCTATTTAATGTATCATACCACTTTATGGTGATGCATCCACTAGAGAAGTTAAACTCTGGGAGCTATTTGGTCACAGGCCAGCCTAACCGCTAGACCTTGGCCACATGCTAATGACCATGGTGTTGAAAATGTCACCGTGCCTGTCCAATCTATTTCAGCGGAAGGAAACAAGTCTCAAAATAGCAGATGAGAGAAAATGTTTATTCAACAATCTTTTTCAATTTAGAACAGAATGGACAATATGTAAATTGGGATTTCTAATCAAATGTGAGCCCATATACTACCAAAGATGGCTTGTGGCTTTTTAATTTAAAAAATCCCTCTTGTCACTTCCAGTTGTGGTAACATTATGTAGACCTACTTACATAATCAATCATTATTAGCAATAACCTATTACTGATACAAGTTTTAACAAGCTCCACCAGTCATGCCCCTCTCTATGCTTTAACGAGCAATGATGTCAGGTAAGGCTGGAACTTCCATTAATGCAGCTCTCCAGGCATTTAGGAGTGGGAGGTATATTTGTGTGTGTGTGTGTGTGTGTGTGTGTGTGTGTGTGTGTGTGTGTGTGTGTGTGTGTGTGTGTGATATTTCACATTTCCATAAGCCTCCACAAACACAAACTTTATAAAGAAAGAATGAAAATGATAAACTTCTAAAAATGCCCACAAGAAAGTTTGAATCTCAGGGTTCTTGTTGATGTAAGTCGCTACAGTAAAAATAAGTATACATTATTAAAATGCTAATTAGCTTGCATGCTCCTTGAAACTTCAATACTTTTGTTTACCACTAAATGGCAAATGTCTTGTGTTTTTATTTTCAAATCACCCACTCCTGCTTTGCAATTGCCTTAAAGGATCAAGAGTGCTACAATTACTGTTGTTTTCCCTTGAATAATAGAAAATGTGAATTGTACAATTTGAGAGTGAGCTGAATGCACAAACATTTTCTTTTCTTTCTGTTTCACTTTCGAAGAGAGCAGAGGTTCACATCTGTATTGTTCATTATACTGTACTTTAAGTTGAAAAAAATGATCAAAGACCTAAATACACAGAAAGTTGACTGGCATAGTTCTCATAAAATCATAACATTTTCTCCAGGATTTAACCCCTCAACCATATAATCAAAGGACTAAGGTGTTTTACCTACTCCTGTAACTCTCTCTCTCACTCTTTCTCTCTCTATTCAATACCAGTCAAAAGTTTGGGGTATGAATAATTTCTGAAGGCACTGTACATTTGGTCAATGTGGTGAGTTTCAGAGGTTACCTTTTATATACTTTATATATCAAATATAAATAATATACAGTGCCAGTCAAAAGTTTGGACACACCTACTAGTGTTTTTCTTTATTTTTTACTTTTTTCTACATTGTAGAATAATAGTGAAGACATCAAAACTATGATGAACTAACACAAATGGAATCATGTAATAACCAAAAAAGTGTTTCACAAATCAAAATATATTTAAGATTTTAGATTCTTCAAAGTAGCCTCCCTTTGCCTTGATGGCAGCTTTGCACACTATTGGCATATACACATGTAAACATCTCGTATACTTAAGTATTCACAACCCCTGAGTCAATACTTTGTAGATGCACCTTTGGCAGCAATTACAGCTGTGAGTCTTTCTTGGTAAATCTCGGTAAAAGAGTTTTCCACACCTGGATTGTGCAACATTTGCCCATTATTCTTTTAAAATTCTTCAAGCTCTTTCAAGTTGGTTGTTGATCATTGCTAGACAACCGTTTTCAGGTCTTGCCATAGATTTTCAAGTAGAAAGTCAGATATGTAACTGGGGCTCCCGAGTGGCACAGCGGTCTGAGATACTGCATCTCAGTGCAAGAGAACAGTCCCTGGTTCAAATCCAGGCTCTATCACATCTAGCCATGATTGGGAGTCCCCTAGGGTGATGCACAATTGGCCCAGTGTTGTCTGGGATTGGCTGTGCATTGTAAGAAATAATTTGTTCTTAGCTGACTTGCCTAGTTAAATCATATATATATTCAAACTCGGTCACTCAGAAACATTCACTGTCTTCTTGGTAAGAAACTCCAGTGTAGATTTGGCCTTGGGTTTTAGGTGATTGTCCTACTGAAAGGTGAGTTAATCTCCCAGTGTCTGGTGGAAAGCAGATTGAACAGTTTTCCTCTAGGATTTTGCCTGTGCTTAGCTCCATTCAGTTTCTTTTTTATCCTGAAAAACTCTCTAGTACTTAACGAATACAAGCATACCCATAACATGAAACAGCCACCACCGTGCTTTAATATATTGAGAGTGGTACTCCGTAATGTGTTGATTGGATTTACCCAAAACATAACCATTTGTATTCAGGACAAAAAGAGAATTTCTTTGCCATGTTGTAACTGTTTTAAAGTCGCCATTGGCCTTAAATTGAAAACCCAGGGCGGTTTCCTTCCTCTCTGGCAACTGAGTTAGGAAGGATGCCTGTAATTTAAAACTTCACCATGCTCAAAGGGATATTCAATGTCTGCTTCTTTTACAGTGCCTTGCGAAAGTATTCGGGCCCCTTGAACTTTGCGACCTTTTGCCACATTTCAGGCTTCAAACATAAATATATAAAACTGTATTTTTTTGTGAAGAATCAACAACAAGTGGGACACAATCATGAAGTGGAACGACATTTATTGGATATTTCAAACTTTTTTAACAAATCAAAAACTGAAAAATTGGGCGTGCAAAATTATTCAGCCCCTTTACTTTCAGTGCAACAAACTCTCTCCAGAAGTTCAGTGAGGATCTCTGAATGATCCAATGTTGACCTAAATGACTAATGATGATAAATACAATCCACCTGTGTGTAATCAAGTCTCCGTATAAATGCACCTGCACTGTGATAGTCTCAGAGGTCCGTTAAAAGCGCAGAGAGCATCATGAAGAACAAGGAACACACCAGGCAGGTCCGAGATACTGTTGTGAAGAAGTTTAAAGCCGGATTTGGATACAAAAAGATTTCCCAAGCTTTGTGCAATATGTGCAATATGAGCACTTTGCAAGGCATTTGAAAACCTCCCTGGTCATTGTGGTTCAATCTGTGTTTGAAACTCACTGCTCAACTGAGGGACCTTACAGAGAATTGTATGTGCGAGGTACAGAGATGAGGTATTCATTTAAAAAATAATGGTAAACACTATTATTGCACACGGTGAGTCCATGAACTGAACTAATTTAGGCTTGAATTCTTATTAACGCACGCCTCAGCTTTTACATTTTTTTTTATTTGGAAACATCTTGAAAAAACATAATTTCACTTTGACATTATGAGTTATTGGGGTTGTAACACAACAAAATGTGGAAAAAGTCAAAGGGTGTGAATACTTTCTGAAGGCACTGTACTTACAAGGCCATCAGGTTTAATTGAGTAAGCTTGATATGTCATAGTAATTTTGTTTGTAATTTACATAGAGCCTGCAATTATGTTTTGAATGCCACATTCACTCAGAGCGGCTTGAACTGCAATAAGGTTGTTAAAGCCTGTAATCTGTTTTCCTACTGTATGTTACCATTAAATCAAATCAAATCAAATTGTATTTGTTACACTCACAATCGCCGAATACAGCAGGTGTAGACCTTACTTTGAAATTCTTACTTACAAGCCCTCAACCAACAGTGCAGCTCAATAAATAGAGTTAAGAAAACATTTACTAAATAAACTAAAGTTCATTACATTTTTTAAAGTAACACAAAGTTACATAACAATAACGAGGCTAAATACAGGGGTACTGGTACTGAGTGAATGTGCGGGGGTACAGCCACTTTCCTGAGTGGCCTGAGTGTGTAAGCTCTGTACCATTTGTTAACCCAAGATCAAGATCATTCTGTTCTATCAATTACTGCGCTAATCAGAGGTAGCATTACTCACATCTTACAAAGTGCAGCTTTAAAAAATGTCATTGTGAAAGCTTTCCTACCTAATGTGTATGGTTTGAAGGGAGATAATCCACTGACTGCAATCAAACATTACTCTCTTAATTAAAACGTTAGCTCGGTGATGTGTCAACAGTGTTTGTGCTGCAACCATTTTTTACTACTTAGCGTTGCAAAACAAGTCCAGTGTGTTAATTACTGCAAATATTATTCAGAATAAGTTGAGGGTATGTGTACAGGTGGATGGATGACATTCTGTAGGAGCAGGGACTGGATAGAGACGGAACACTATGTAGCAGCTTTAATGGTCAAATCACTTTGAACACCATCAGCCACAACTCAAGACTGCTATCACTTCCTGTTTCAATAAAGCTATTGCAACTTCATTAATGCATTGTTCCCAGGTAAATAACAAATTCAACACATTTCAGAAATGCATAAAAGTACCATATAGAATAACTGAGTTAGTTTAACAAAATAATACACTTATAAAACAATATTACAAGAACATTAATTCTCATCGAACGGGTACAGATAATGCATAGAATAAAACCTGATTAGCTTCATTATCAATCATTATAAAAGCTAAGAAGCTCTCAGCCATTTTCTGACAGCTTTATCTAATAAAATATAGGCAAATCCTTTCTCCTTGCTCATGATATCTGTCTGATGCTGAAGGACAGCTTTGCATGGATTCCAACATGTAAATGTGGGATGATAATGACATGAAAAGAGAGCAGAACATTTCATCCTGCTGTGTCTAAAAATAGAGGTGCCACTGTAATCACACAGCACAGTGAGAAAGCTCATAAAGATGTGAATCAGGGAGACGGTAGGTACCCAGAGTGATCTGTCCTCATCCTATCTAATGAGACAGAGGGTTAGGCCTGCCAGTCACACCTCAACACCTCACCCTGTGAAACACCACGGTAAACAGCACTACCATGGCTACTAGTGGGCATAGAGGTACTAATAGTGCCGTAACCACAGTAACAGTTACCTACCGTCATATCAGTGTATTAGAAAACTCTTGAGAATCGAATGAAATGATTCAATGTTAACTTAATGGAATAACATGAACATGTAATGTTGTAGCTTTGGTAAAGTCACCCAACCATGCATGCTAATACATGGCGATAGAACAAGGCCGACTGCATTAGTTACATGGTTTTGATATGAGCTAATCTACCACCAAGTTACTGGAGGTATATGTTGTGAAGTTACATGCACTTTAGCCTGAAATGAGTGCGTTGCATCACCAGGCAGACTTTCTGAAACTCCAATCTCTTGGTGGCAGTGTTGTGTGCTCTTACTCGTTTTAATTACAGAAATGTCAACATCAATGCATCTGATTGTATCACAGCTGCAGGCATTTATTGAATAAGGAAATCGCCCAATCTCCGCTTTGCACTCATTATTGAAATACTTTTCCAAGAATATTCACACATTCAGATATGCAGCAAGGCCAGAATGTAAGGTTTGAAAACAATAGAAGATTTGACTACAGAACATAAAGTATTAGGAGAACCTACCACCCATTATGTGAAGACAACAATAAATCCCTGCATAAACAGGAATGTTCACTATGCGAATCCACAGGGATTGCCATACTCTCTTCTGCTTAAGCATTTCGTATTTTTTTATGGCTACACAATATTGATGGAGGTGTTTCAGCGAGAACCTGTTGACTGTGTTTTTATCCTCTCAGCTAGCAGAGGGTGAGTTTGGTTTATGGGCAGTGTTCAGTATCCTCCACCGCACCGTTCCATCTCTTCAGCTCAGCGCCCCCACAGACTGCTGTGGTGATGGTTTTTATAGGGGAGGGCATGTGGGAGGAGGTGTGTGTGTGTGTGTGTGTGTGTGTGTGTGTGTGTGCATCTGCATCTGCATGCCTTTATATCACATCTCCCTCATTGCAGATCCATTGTGGAGCCAGAGCTGTGGCGGCGAACAGAGAGAGAGAGAGAGAGAGAGAGAGAGAGAGAGAGAGAGAGAGAGAGAGAGAGAGAGAGAGAGAGAGAGAGAGAGAGAGAGAGAGAGAGAGAGAGAGAGAGAGAGAGAGAGAGAGAGAGAGACAGAGAGAGAGAGAGAGAGAGAGAGAGAGAGAGAGAGAGAGAGAGAGAGAGAGAGAGAGAGAGAGAGAGAGAGAGAGAGAGAGAGAGAGAGAGAGAGAGAGAGAGAGAGAGAGAGAGAGGCTGACAGGCAATGTGTTGCTGCTGTTGTTTTTGGCTGTTGCTGTGCGACTCCATCCAGGAGCTGCAGAATGAAGGCTTGGCTTCCCCATCTTTCTCTGTTGTTCTGTGACAGAAACACACCGAGGAGAGGACAGACAGACTATTCCATTTCGCCTGGGGTGTAATGAGGACAGATAGTGTAGCGGACGTTCCTTAGTGATAATGGCCAGGTCTACAAGCCCTTACTGTATGTCTGCTGTTTGGGTTGATACCTCAGACCTTTAAATTTGAATATAAACCTAGGTTGATGTTGTTTAAAATACAACTGCATTCTGAGTGTGACAAAGCCTGTCATAAAATAGGTCTCTTATGATTACACAGATACATCACACATAGTCATAGCAGCAACCAGATACTGTATAGCCATCCAATAATAAAACATATTAAAAAAAAACTTGAATGAGTAGGTGTGTCCAAACTTTTAACTGGTAGTGTACATGAAGAATTAAATCACATAATGTAGTTTATAAGTAAATTACATCTCAACAATCACCTATTTCCTCACCGTATGTATTTTTATGAGGAAATCAGTCAACTGAAATAAATGCATTAGTAAGATTAAATTATTACAACATGAAGGACAAACAATACAGCATCAAGACACTATCAAACATGTATCAGCCTTTCAGCAACAGAGCCATCCTTATGTGTGAGGGTGTGTGTGCATGATAGTGATATAAAATATATGTCATAGTCTCCTTTTTCATGATCACAATCTTGTGAAACCCGAACCCTCCAAGAGCCCCCCACAGTACCCCAATAGCTGTCCCTCAACCATTCGAGACCTCTCCCACAGTCCCCACCCCCAGAATTTTTTTTTACAATTAATTCCATTCCCCACCTCCAAGAACCCCCCAAATGCACCAACAACCAAGATAATAAACTAAAGAGAAACAAGGAAAAGACAGAAGAAAACAGCAAACAATGCAAAAAATAAATAATAATAATAATACATTTAAAACAAAGGACATCAAGGACAACTGAAATCATAACAGCAATGCCTACTTTATATGTTCATGTGCATGTCTGGCACTATTACATGTACAATGCCTTGCGAAAGTATTCGGCCCCCTTGAACTTTGGACCTTTTGCCACATTTCAGGCTTCAAACATAAAGATATAAAACTGTATTTTTTTTTGAAGAATCAACAACAAGTGGGACACAATCATGAAGTGGAACGACATTTATTGGATATTTAAAACTTTTTTAACAAATCAAAAACTGAAAAACTGGGCGTGCAAAATTATTCAGCCCCCTTAAGTTAATACTTTGTAGCGCCACCTTTTGCTGCGATTACAGCTGTAAGTCGCTTGGGGTATGTCTCTATCAGTTTTGCACATCGAGAGACTGAAATTTTTTCCCATTCCTCCTTGCAAAACAGCTCGAGCTCAGTGAGGTTGGATGGAGAGCATTTGTGAACAGCAGTTTTCACTTCTTTCCACAGATTCTCGATTGGATTCAGGTCTGGACTTTGACTTGGCCATTCTAACACCTGGATATGTTTATTTTTGAACCATTCCATTGTAGATTTTGCTTTATGTTTTGGATCATTGTCTTGTTGGAAGACAAATCTCCGTCCCAGTCTCAGGTCTTTTGCAGACTCCATCAGGTTTTCTTCCAGAATGGTCCTGTATTTGTCTCCATCCATCTTCCCATCAATTTTAACCATCTTCCCTGTCCCTGCTGAAGAAAAGCAGGCCCAAACCATGATGCTGCCACCACCATGTTTGACAGTGGGGATGGTGTGTTCAGGGTGATGAGCTGTGTTGCTTTTACGCCAAACATAACGTTTTGCATTGTTGCCAAAAAGTTCAATTTTGGTTTCATCTGACCAGAGCACCTTCTTCCACATGTTTGGTGTGTCTCCCAGGTGGCTTGTGGCAACTTTAAACGACACTTTTTATTGATATCTTTAAGAAATGGCTTACTCCTTCCATTTCAATATTATCGCTTGCACAGTGCTCCTTGGGATGTTTAAAGCTTGGGAAATCTTTTTGTATCCAAATCCGGCTTTAAACTTCTTCACAACAGTATCTCGGACCTGCCTGGTGTGTTCCTTGTTCTTCATGATGCTCTCTGCGCTTTTAACGGACCTCTGAGACTATCACAGTGCAGGTGCATTTATACGGAGACTTGATTACACACAGGTGGATTGTATTTATCATCATTAGTCATTTAGGTCAACATTGGATCATTCAGAGATCCTCACTGAACTTCTGGAGAGAGTTTGCTGCACTGAAAGTAAAGGGTCTGAATAATTTTGCACGCCCAATTTTTCAGTTTTTGATTTGTTAGAAAAGTTTGAAATATCCAATAAATGTCATTCCACTTCATGATTGTGTCCCACTTGTTGTTGATTCTTCACAAAAAAATACAGTTTTATATCTTTATGTTAAAAGCCTGAAATGTGGCAAAAGGTCGCAAAGTTCAAGGGGGCCGAATGCTTTCGCAAGGCACTGTATGTGTGTGTTCTTTTATGTGTTTATTTGAATGAGTGTGTGTATATGTATGTGTACAAACACCTGCACGGCATCAGCCTCAGGCAAATCGACATTAATTGTAAAAACACTGCCACTTAGTGTCATTGGAATGTACTTTTATGTTTGACTTTTTTTCCCTTTATCTTTTGACCATCATTCTCTCTCTCGTACAGCAACTCCACTCCCACTTGTCTCCAATTCCACATGCCAACCCTCAGTTTCCCTCAGCCCATCCCATCTATCTCTGCTGGCCATCCACTTTGTGTTTCTACGCAACACATATCTTTCAACTATGCTATGATGTTTAACGTACAATTTCAATCTATCTAATCGAATAGAATCTACAGATTGCGTGTTGATGATAAATACTTTTACTAAGAGTATTAGTATATTAGTAATTGACTGACCGGTCTCTCCAGATCTCCTAACAGTACTATTTCTAGGGTCAATTTGAGATAAATGCTATGCATTTTCAGGCATTCCTGAACTTGAGACCAGAAACAGGCTTCGAAGATTTTATGCCCCAAATATTCAACATTTTGTTGGTGGCAAGAATTCTATATAATAATTTTAGCTGAAAAGCACGAAGTCTTGAATCTTGTGTTGTTTTATAAATCAACTCATACACCCTGTACCATGGAATCGGTACATCAAAAATCTGTTCCCAACTATTTTGCAATCTGTATGGCAAAGATGTCAACATCCTGGTCCTCAAATGAAACTGGTATACTTTCCTATTCATGGTATTTTTAATCCTCCGCCAGTTTTGATCCTTTATGTTGGGCAGACAGACCAGTTCCCTACCTCCTCCCGCTGCCACCCGCCTCCTCTATTTTTGGGGCAATGCTGTAATCAATTGGTTGTACTCTTGGATTGAGCAGACCCTCCCGTACAAATCTGATAACATACAGTGGGGAGAACAAGTATTTGATACACTGCCGATTTTGCAGGTTTTCCTACTTACAAAGCATGTAGAGGTCTGTAATTTTTATCATAGGTACTCTTCAACTGTGAGAGACGGAATATAAAAATATAAAACTAAATCCAGAAAATCACATTGTATGATTTTTAAGTAATTAATTTGCATTTTATTGCATGACATAAGTATTTGATCACCTACCAACCAGTAAGAATTCCGGCTCTCACAGATCTGTTAGTTTTTCTTTAAGAACCCCTGCTGTTCTCCACTCATTACCTGTATTAACTGCACCTGTTTGAACTTGTTACCTGTATAAAATACGCCTCAACACACTCAATCAAACAGACTCCAACCTCTCCACAATGGCCAAGACCAGAGAGCCGTGTAAGGACATCAGGGATAAAATTGTAGACCTGCACAAGGCTGGGATGGGCTACAGGACAATAGGCAAGCAGCTTGGTGCGAAGGCAACAACTGTTGGCGCAATCATTAGAAAATGGAAGAAGTTCAAGATGACGGTCAATCACCCTCGGTCTGGGGCTCCATGCAAGATCTCACCTCATGGGGCATCAATGATCATGAGGAAGGTGAGGGATCAGCCCAGAACTACACGGCAGGACCTGGTCAATGACCTGAAGAGAGCTGGGACCACAGTCTCAAAGAAAACCATTAGTAACACACTACGCCATCATGGATTAAAATCCTGCAGTGCACGCAAGGTCCCCCTGCTCAAGCCAGCGCATGTCCAGGCCCGTCTGAAGTTTGCCAATGTCCATCTGGATGATCCAGAGGAGGAATGGGAGAAGGTCATGTGGTGTGATGAGACAAAAATTTAGCTTTTTGGTCTAAACTCCACTCGCAGTGTTTGGAGGAAGAAGAAGGATGAGTACAACCCCAAGAACACCATCCCAACTGTGAAGCATGGAGGTCGAAACATCATTCTTTGGGGATGCTTTTCTGCAAAGGGGACAGGACGACTGCACCGTATTGAGGGGAGGATGGATGGGGCCATGTACCGCGAGATCTTGGCCAACAACCTCCTTCCCTCACGTAGAGCATTGAAGATCGGTCGTGGCTGGGTCTTCCAGCATGACAACGACCTGAAACACACAGCCAAGGCAACTAAGGAGTGGCTCCATAAGAAGCATCTCAAGGTCCTGGAGTGGCCTAGCCAGTCTCCAGACCTGAACCAACCCAATAGAAAATCTTTGGAGGGAGCTGAAAGTCCGTATTGCCCAGCAACAGCCCTAAAACCTGAAGGATCTGGAGAAGGTCTGTATGGAAGAGTGGGCCAAACTCCCTGCTGCAGTGTGTGCAAACCTGGTCACGAACTACAGGAAACGTATTATCTCTGTAATTGCAAACAAAGGTTTCTGTACCAAATATTAAGTTCTGGTTTTCTGATGTATCAAATACTTATGTCATGCAATAAAACGCTAATTAATTACTTAAAAATCATACAATGGGATTTTCTGGATTTTTGTTTTAGATTCCATCTCACAGTTGAAGTGTACCTATGATAAAAAAAAAAAATACAGAACTCTACATGCTTTGTAAGTAGGAAAACCTGCAAAATCGGCTGTCATGATCGTCGTAAGGAGCTGACCAAAATGATTTTTTTATTAAAGAAAGCACTGAACACTGAATGCAAACTATACAAAAGAATAAACGAATAACGACCGTGAAGCTCTAATGAGAACTGTGCTGACACAAGCAACTAACATAGACAATCACCCACAACCCAAGATGACAAAACAGGCTACCTAAATATGGCTCCCAATCAGAGACAACGACTAACACCTGCCTCTGATTGAGAACCATATCCGGCCAAACACAGAAACAGACAAACTGGACATCCAACATAGAATGCCCACTCAGATCACACCCTGACCAAACAAAACATAGAAACATACAAAGCAAACTATGGTCAGGGTGGGACATCGGCAGTGTATCAAATACTTGTTCTCCCCACTGTAACTCTACCATTAGAATTTATAATATAATTTAAGAACAAAATACCCTTTTCAAACATCTTTCCCATAAATACAGGTATTTTATCAACCAGCACATTTGATTTCAGCCATAATATTTGTTGTAATGTTTTTTAATCTTTAATCTTTAATCTTTTCAGGGGAAAAAAATTGAAATTGTAGCCAGCTCTGCAATGCTTGTCTGAGAGAGACAGATACTTTGAAAAAGGTATAATTTTCAATTAATCGAAAATGAGACATGGCAATCTGCACAAAGGCAAAAAGGCAATTTTTAAACAATGAATGAGCTTTTCTTATTAATCTACTTGAGAACCATTTGGGGTTCAAATAAAACTTTTGAATGAGTGAAGCTTTTAGAGAGAGGTTTAGTGCTTTTATATTTAATAATCTCAACCCACCCAATTCATATTCATTATATAGATAGGCTCGTTTTATTTTGTCTGGTTTAGCGTCCCAGATAAAGCGAAATATTTTCTGCTCATATGATTTGAAAAACAAATCATCAGGAGTAGGCAGCGCCATAAGTAGGGGAGTAAACTGAGATATGACAAAGGAGTTAATCAGGGCAATTTTTCCATAAATAGACAGGTATTTACCTTTCCATGGTTGCAGGATCTTGTCTATTTTTGCAAGTTTTCTATTGAAATTCATTGCGGAGAGCTTATTTATATCTTTTGTGATATGAATACCGAGTATGTCGACTTCAACATCAGCCCATGTTATAGGTAAGCTGCAAGGTAATGTAAAAGTTGTATTTTTTAAGGAGCCAATACGTAATATTGTACACTTATCATAATTAGGTTTTAGTCCAGAGAGTACAGAAAAGTTATCTAGATGTTTAATGAGACATTGCAGGGATCTAGCTTGCGGACTTAACATAAACCTTGAGTCATCGGCATACATGGACACCTTTGTTTTTAAGCCTTGGATTTCTAATCCTCTAATGTTGTTATTAGATCTGATTTTAATAGCTAGCATTTCGATGGCCATAACGAATAGATATGGTGACAGCGGACACCCTTGTTAAACTCCTCTTGACAATTCAAAACTCTCTGAGATGTAGCCGTTATTTACCATTTTACACCTGGGGTTGCAATACATTATTTCTTACCCATTTTATAAGAGAATTACCGAAATTGAAAAAATCCAGGCATTTATAAATAAAATCCAGTCTTACTTTATCAAATGCCTTTTCAAAATCCGCTATAAATACCATTCCTGGCTTCTTATTTCTTTCATGGTGTTCTATTATTTCTAATAGTTGTCTTATATTATCTCCAATGTATTGTCCATGTAAAAAACCTGTCTGATCAGGATGAACAATACCTGGTAAAAAACATTTTAATTCTGAGTGCTATGCATTTTGCTAGTATTTCATTTTATAATTTTTTAGATAGACCGGGTCTTTATATTTTCCATCTGGGTCTTGTTTAAATAATAGAGAAATCAGACCTTCCTGCTGAGTACCTGACAGACTACCATTTCTATAGGAGTAGTTAAAACAATCTAACAATGGAGCTTGTAGTATATCAAAAAATACTTGACATAACTCTACCGGAATGCCATCCAGCCCTGGGGTTTTTCCAGACTGAAAGGATTTAATATTCTCAAAAAGTTTTCCTCTGTAATTTGGCCTTCACACTGATCTTTCTGTACATTTGTTAATTTTCCATTTTTTATATTATTTGGAAAGAATTCCTTACCGTAATCTTCATTCAGTGGGAGAGGATGAGACGGAAAAGAGAACATCTGCCTAAAATAATTTGCTTCCTCTTTTAAAATATAATTCGGAGAATCATTGATGACTCCGTCTTCAGTAACGAGTTTCTGCAAATTCTTTTTGATAGTGTTCCTGTATTGGAGATTCAGGAAGAATTGTGTGCATTTTTCTCCATATTCCATCCAGTTTGCTTTATTTTTGTAATAGATTACATTAGATCGTTCTTGAATAAGTTCCTCAAGTTCTTTTTGTTTATCCTCTAACTTATTTTGTATCTCTGTTGTATCATTCTTATTGCTATCTACCTGTACTATAGGTTCATGGATTTCCCTTCTTAGTCTTGTTTCTTCAGCCGGAAACGGCTTTTTTATTATTGATAAATATTGAATTGAATGACCCCTGAAGGTACATTTAAAGCTAGCCTGCAAAGGGACCAGGACGACTGATCCGTGTAAAGGAAAGAATGAATGGGGCCATGTATCGTGAGATTTTGAGTGAAAACCTCCTTCCATCAGCAAGGGCATTGAAGATGAGACGTGGCTTGGTCTTTCAGCATGACAATGATCCCAAACACACCGCCCAGGCAATGAAGGAGTGGCTTCGTAAGAAGCATTTCAAGGTCCTGGAGTGGTCTAGCCTGTCTCCAGATCTCAACCCCATAGAAAATCTTTGGAGGGAGTTGAAAGTCCGTGTTGCCCAGCAACAGCCCCAAAAACATCACTGCTCTAGAGGAGATCTGCATGGAGGAATGGGCCAAAATACCAGCAACAGTGTGTGAAAACCTTGTGAAGACTTACAGAAAACGTTTGACCTCTGTCATTGCCAACAAAGGGTACATAATAAAGTATTGAGATAAACTTTTGTTATTGACCAAATACTTATTTTCCACCATAATTTGCAAATAAATTGATTAAAAATCCTACAATTTGATTTTCTGGAATTTTTTCTCATTTTGTAGTTGACGTGTACCTATGATGAAAATTACAGGCCTCTCTCATCTTTTTAAGTGGGAGAACTTGCACAATTGGTGGCTGACTAAATAGTTTTTTGCCCCACTGTATAAGTCCGTATGTATAAGCAAGCATGTAGTTGAGTACGTGTGTGTGTTCATATCCACTTCATAATGTTCAGATATTTTAAACAGTTCCCATACCTTCTTTTTTTTCCGTAACCTGAAGTCCCTGTAGAATTTAGTACAGCCACGGTGTTATGGAGTTGTCTCGGAATAGCTGTCCATCTATAAAGAGTTTGTCCACAATGATAAAGACACGCCTACCATGCATCCTTTGTTGTCTTCATAATGGATACAGTCTCTTACAACATTTGTTTATCACCTTTGGAAATTGGTCATTGAGATCGAATTTGGTCCCTTTAAGGTCCCTTCCTCTGGTTTTAATCAGCTCCTTTTGTTGGTAGTGTTCAAATTTTGCGATGATCGGTCAGGGACCCTTGGTCTTGTCGCTCCGAGCTCCAAGTCTGTGTACTCAGTGGAAAGCCACCTTGTTTACAGTCTCTATAGGAAGCTTCAATGCGAATTTCCTTAATTCTCTGATCGCGCCCTCTGGATTATTGAATACCTCAGGAATACCAGAAAAAAAAATAGATTTTCGCGCATGCTACGACTTTGTATGTCTAATAGCATCTCCTTCATCACCCTGTTTTCCCTGAGTAGACAATCCATGTTGTAATCATGTATTTTTACCTTGGCTGTGAGTGTCTTGTTTTCTCTTTGGAGCTTGAGAATTTCACTCTGGCTGAACTCCAAACTCCCCCTCAGCCCTGCTACCTCCTCACACAACTTTTCTATTGTTGCATGGATTCCAGCCAGAGCGCTAGCCTCTACCTCAATGGTAAGTAAATTGTCCGTGTCTGTAGATTAATCTGTTTTTCTTTTTTTTGTTGGGTTAAAGTTATTTTGTGAGGCGGGTCAGATCTTTCCACGAAGGAGTATGTTGTTCCTCCATAGCGTAAAGCTGTTGGTACTCGTCGATTTCCCTCAAGATCTGCTTGGTATCCAGATTGGCTCTATACTGCAACCAGTTGTTTTACGAAAAGATAACAATGAGTATTTCCCACGACAACAACAGGTGTCTGTAGTACAGCCAGCTAGCACTCGCGGAATCCACGCAACAACAAAAAAAAGGAACATAAACTTGCAGTCCCAGCCATAAAGGCTAACAGCGTTGTGGAATCCTTAGTAACAAAACTTTAGTTTGGATTAAAATCCATTTCATGAAAAAGTTTTATTGTAAACAACAGACAGTACAGTGTCCTGTTGCGCGCTCTGATGACGTCTCTCTCTCGTAACATAACAAACTCTACCTATGGATTTCATATCACTGGGAATACAGATATGCATCAGTTGGTCATGTATACCTTAACAAAATGGGCTTTCCAATGGGTCTCAGAATCTTGTCACGGTATTTCTGTGTATTCAAATTGCCATCAATGAAATGCAATTGTGTTTGTTGTCCGTAGCCTGCCCACGCGACACATGCACATACACATGATCTGCAGTTGTGAGGCCAGTTGGACATACTGACAAATTCTCTAAAACGACGTTGGAAGTGGCTTATGGTAGAGAAATTAACATTAAATTATCTCGCAATTGCGCTGGGGAACATTCCTGCAGCCAGCATGCCAATTGCATGCTTCTTCAAAATTTGAGAAATCTCTGGCATTGTGTTGTGGGACAAACGGCACATTTTAGAGTGGACTTTTATTGTCTCCAGGACAAGGTTGACCTGTGTAATGATCAAGCTTTTTGTGCATATGGAACATTTCTGGGATATTCTATTTCAGCTCATGAAACATGGGACCAACACTTTACATGTTGTGTTTACATCTTTGTTCAGCGTACATTTCTCCACTTCAACTAAAACTAATCCCATGCTCTATAAAGTCAATTAAGACAACATCTAGCCACCCACACCAAGAAGAGCCCCAGTAGGCCTATCACTCTCAGATGCAACTCCTCAGGCCTGATATAACACTGTGCTGATATAATAATGCTAAACCCAGAATTAGTCTGTTTAGGTCTATAAACATATTCAATCTTATTTTAATCTACTTCAATTATGGCACTGTAGCATATATCCCACAAATTGGCCACCTTTTATTGGCCATCAATACAAGTTTGTTATTTTGTCAGCAATTATAATTAAATATGTTTATAGACCTAAACTGACTAAATTAAAAAGAGACATGAAACAAATTATAAGAAATGCTGGAAGTCATCTCTACAAAAACTAAACTGAAATGCCAATACTTCTAAGCAGTGATTTAGTACATTTAGTGTAGCAGGTAATACAGAGGATCTGCCCTAACACATGTGGGGTATCATGAGCAAATAATGTATACTGACACTCTAAGTCCTAAATCAAAGGACTATGCTCTCAGGAGAGAAAGGTAGAGCCATAGAATAGAGGACTTCATTATTCTTTAGGTACCCGATCTATAGCACTGTGTACAGGTACAGTTGAAGTCAGAAGTTTAGATACACTTAGTTAGGAGTCATTAAAACTTGTTTTTCAACCACTCCACAAATGTATTGTTAACAAACGAAAGTTTTGGCAAGTCGCTTAGGACATCTACTTTGTGCATGACATAAGTCATTTTTCCAACTATTGTTTACAGACAGATTACTTCACTTATAATTCACTGTATCACAGTTCCAGTGGGTCAGAAGTTTACATACACTAAGTTGACTGTGCCTTTAAACAGCTTGGAGAATTCCAGTGCCTCTTTGCTTGACATTATGGGAAAATCAAAAGAAATCAGCCAAGACCTCAGAATTTTTTTTTAGACCTCCACAAGTCTGGTTCATCCTTGGGAGCAACGCCTAAAGGTACCACGTTCATCTGTACAAACAATAGTACGCAAGTATAAACACCATGGGACCACGCAGCCGTCATACCGCTCAGGAAGGATACGCGTTCTGTCTCCTAGAGATGAAAGTACTTTGGTGCGAAAAGTGCAAATCAATCACAGAACTACAGCAAAGGACCTTGTGAAGATGATGGAGGAAACAGGTACAAAAATATCTATATCCACAGTAAAACGAGTCCTATATCGACATAACCTGAAAGGCCGCTCAGCAAGGAAGAAGCCACTGCTCCAAAACCGGCATTAACAAAGCCAGACTACGGTTTGCAACTGCACATGGGGACAAAGATTGTACTTTTTGGAGAAATGTCCTCTGGTCTGATGAAACAAAAATAGAACTGTTTGTCAATAATGATCATCGTTAAGTTTGGAGGAAAAAGGGGGAGGCTTGCAAGCCAAAGAACACCATCCCAGCCATGAAGCACGGGGTGGCAGCATCATGATGGATGGGTGCTTTGTTGCAGGAGTGACTGGTGCATCAGTTCCAAAGTTGTGGCAAATAGCTTAAGGACAACAAAGTGTAAGGTATTGGAGTGGCCATCACAAAGCCCTGACCTCAATCCTATAGAAAATGTGTGGGCAGAACTGAAAAAGCGTGTGCAAGCAAGGAAGCATACAAGGAGGCATACAAACCTGACTCAGTTACACCAGCTCTGTCAGGAACTTATTGTGGGAAGCTTGTGGAAGTCTACACCAAACGTTTGACCCAGGTTAAAATCAATTTAAAGGCAATGCTACCAAATACAAATTGAGTGTATGTAAACTTCTGATCTATTGGGAATGTGATGAAAGAAACAAAAGCTGAAATAAATCATTCTCTCTACTATTATTCTGACATTTCAAATTCTTAAAATAAAGTGTGATGGTAACTGACCTAAAACAGGGAATTTGTACTATGATTAAATGTCAGGAATTGTGAAAAACTGAGTTTAGATGTATTTGGCTGAAGTGTATCTAAACTTCCGACTTCAACTGTATGTCAATGGTACAGCAAATCGATCAAATCGATCAAAAAGTATGCTTTTGGATGAATAAAGTAGACTTGTCTGCATGTAATCCCAAAGTCCATCAGACTGTGAGTGTGTCCTGGCCACATGGAAAACTCTTGGCTATAAATATGGCTGAGAGTTTTTCCTTGTCAAGTCAGGTGATAAGGAAAAACTCCTGGTCATGCTCTACTCTCATGTTAAAGGAAAATACCACTCAGAAAATATATTTTGTTTCATTAGTCGACTGTTGATACAGAATGTTTTGCATGTCAGCAATCAAGTTTTCAAAATAGGAAACTTGATACAGAAAATGTGTATGATGCATTTTCATGCATTTTCATGGAGAGCCACCTTCTGATTAGAGGTTAAATTGAAAATTAGGAGGTGGGGAGCTCTGTTTGTGGGGTTTAGGGTTAGGGTTAGTCTGAGTACCAGTCTCTTTAGCTAACATTCCACTCCTTGCCACTCCCAGTTAAAGAGACTGGTACCCAGGCTAGTTAGGGTTAGTACTTTTATCCTATTTTCTATCCTGCTCCTCTTTGGACCCTTAGGATACTGTAGCTGAGCTCCGCATGGCTCTCTCATGGACCAAAGATGCAGGATCTTGGCTCAATTTAACAACTGTTTGTGATGTAAGCAGTTAAGACACATTTGCATTGAAGCAACGGCATTAATGAAGCAATTGGGAGCAAACCATTTGCTTTTCCAAATAGGATGACATATAAAAGTGAGCAGTGGGAACTATTTTGCCTTTGGTCAACTGAGTCCTCTATAATGCCTGCTCTGACTGTTATTTTGTGGGTGTGATTGTGTGAAAGTGGTGCCTACCACTCTAAATACTTGGTAATTGCAAGTGTGGTGAGGGAAAACAACTGTAATTAGGACTTGTCAAGCCAGTGGGCTAGAAATGAAAGAATTCTGAAATTCTGAAATGGTTCAGGTTCTCATAATAGAACCTTGGACCACGAATGATTATTTTATTTGGGCCAGTAGCTTTCTATGTGCACAGCATCAGCTTCCCCAGGTACTAATGACAGCAGTTCACACATGAGCTCCTACTCTTGCCTACCTCTCTGCAAGAGTAGGAGTTCATGTGAGAACTGCTGTCATTAGACTAATTCCAAGACCAATTCTATTATGAATAAATCATGTATGGAGAAAAATCAATACTGATTTTGATACTAAAATACAGTCCAGCTGACCTAAACATGCTTGCCTGTGGAGCAGGTGTGACCATATTACAGGGATTCTTCAACTGGTGTTGATTTGAATTCCAGGTACAATCACAACTGATCACCAGAGACCTATTTATCTCCAGTTGTCTTTGTATAATTGTAGAATAGAATGTCATGTTTCGTAGGCACCCACTGTTTCTCTTTCTCAAAGCTGCTTGCTTTATGATCTCAGTTACTGTACAGCCTGGCCTCAGAGCAATACGAATCATACTATACATATTTTTACGCACCTCGTATGATATGATCTAATGCTCTAGTTACTTTAGACAGAAACAAAAGTAAGATGTTGGTCGGAGAGGATGGGTAGTCGTATACCGCGACTGTCTAATGATCCAAAGGTTGCGTGTTCGAGTCATGTCTACTAACCACCAACATAAATTCTCTCAGTAATTGTCCTTTGTTGTTACCATGCAACAAGCAACCTGGTCTCAGAGAAAGACATATTCAATGTACATTTCTGTCATTTAGCAGATGCCCTTATCTAGAGTGACTTACATTAGTGCATTCATCTTACAATAGCTAGGTGAGACAACATATCACAATTTGAATGATATTGTACGACCACTAATCCATTCATAATGTAACCTAACGTAACATAAGATATCATACTAAATGGAGGGAAAGAAATGTACATACCAAATCCTACGAATTACCCTGAGACCAGGTTGCACTGCATGTAGAGCTCCCAGAGATTCATGTATTTCAAGAGCCAATTAATGGTAGGCACAACTTTAAACTGAGGAAAGCAAATAGCTGAGAGCCAAACAAGTTTATTCTAATCCACACTTTTTATTTTGCCTAATTAAATCAAGTTCCCTAACAGGGAAGAATTACCAGAGTACCCAAGGCCGAAGGGGGGGGGGGGGGGGGGGGGGGAGAGGATTTGAAAACATGGGAGGAGAACAAGACTATACACTGAAAATCCTTTGTTACTGTATAGGGCAGCCTTTCTTAAAGTATGGGTCACGACCAATGGTCAGAGTAAATGTATAATATTTAATTAATTACTGGAATTTATTTGGCCAAGTATATCTGCGCTCTCTGCTTAGCAGCGGTCTCTGCACAGTTTGGCAGCTGCGCGAGTAGGATAGGGCGATGCCCTTATGCTTCGCGGTTCACTGGATCTTTTTTCTGGAGTTTTCTTGAAGATCACTCCGCGACACACGATGCAGCGCTGTCATTCAGCAGTAGATGATGCGCTGCCAGCCACTGACTTGTCATTCCCACTCGCCATCACTCACCGCTATCATCAAATGGACTCATGCTAGCCACACGTTCTGACTGAGCTCAATTGTCATGAAACGCAGATACAGGGATGAGTTTCTCTCTCTTTCGTATAAACTTTGAGAAATAATGAGGAGCGCCCACAATGTGTTTTGTGCGGGGAAGTGCTTAACTAACGTTAGGAATGATTCTCTCAAAATGAACAGATTAATAAAACGACACGTCCTGACCAAACATTCACAGCATGATGGTAAACCCAGGGAGTTCTTTCAGAACAGGGCAGAATGCTTCAGGAAACAGTGCTTCGACAGTGGAAAAAGCATAGTTGTAATTTTATAACAGGTGATGATAAGCAGAAATAAGGGAGTACTAGCTCTCATAGTAGTAGATGTGAGTTTCTCTTTCAAACAATCCCGTGGCCTTGTACACAGCTAATAGCTAACATTAGCAAAAGCAAGCTAGCTAGTTACTGATGGTGCAACTCTTAGTAACAGTACAGATGAATATGAAAAATGATCAGGCCTGTACTGTAGAAAGTGTTGTAATAACATATTAAAACATGTAATGACGCATTCAGGGACTGTTGTTAAACACACGGATAACCCATGAATATACACTGCTCCAAACCCTTTGGGATGGGCTACAAAGACAAAGAACTCTGTCCAGAACCAATGAGATACCGACAACAGGCTGGAGAGGACTGTCTATCACCTACGAACAACCAACCAGGAGCCAGGACTACTAGAATCTACCTACGTCATTTCAATGTATAAATGTACTGCCCAAATATGTGTTACGTTCTCTTTTTCCGAAACCTCCCTAAGAGTGGACGATGAGAGCCGTGCTGCACGTTTGCCAAATATCACTATGCTAGATTAAAAGGCCTCAAATATACCGTATCCGCCTTGTCCAGAGTCTCATCTTGTTCTTGTCTCTCCTATAATTAATTCATGAACAAAAGGATTGTTAAAAATGAGTCTAGGTTGGAACTGTTGATGTTAAAATATAAGTAATAATTAGTATACTGAACTGGAATAAACTGATTGAAGCAAGATGCTTTGTGAGGCAAACACTCAAAGACAGCATGAAGCAGTCTCCTGCCTGACCGAGAAGCAGTAGATGTCATGATCCACTTTGGCACCGCATATCTTTTTGAGTCAGGGTTTTCAACTCTGACACACTTAAAACAAGTACATAAACAGTCTCAGCGTTGCACTATCAAAAACTGAGTCCAGAATAGAAATGCTTGTTGAAAACTTCAACCAGCCACACACCTCTCATTAGGACTGTGTGCTTGTGTGTGTGTTCTGGTCTACATCACATTTTTTTTTTTTACCTTTATTTAACCAGGCAAGTCAGTCAAATTCTTATTTTCAATGACGGCCTGGGAACAGTGGGTTAACTGCCTGTTCAGGGGCAGAACGACAGATTTGTACCTTGTCAGCTCGGGGGTTTGAACTCGCAACCTTCCAGTTCCTAGTCCAACACTCTAACCACTAGGCTACCCTGCCGCCCCATCTGTGTGATGTGATCAATCAGTTTATTCCAGTTCAGAATTTAAAATATGTATTGCATTTTAACAGCAACAGTTCCAAGCTTGATTTTCTTTTAACAATAATTTCTACAGTAAGATGTACAGTAGGACTGATCGTTTTTCATCTGTACTGTTACTCAGGGTTGCACTATCAAAAAGACAGTGTGTGTGTTCTGTTACTCATCTATGTGATCAATCAGTTTATTCCAGTTCAGAATGAAAATTATTTATTGTATTTTAGCAGCAACAGTTCCAACCTAGACAGATACATATAAGAGTGTTTTTAATGGGGGGAAATTAAGATTAATATATATTTATATGGCTATTTCATTTCATTGTTATTTGTTTTTGTCTATATTGCATAAGGCATAAGGGCAGAAATGTACTGATATTTACCTATAGTTGCATATTTTCTTAATCTTGGGTCCCAGGAAAACACAACATTTCTAATTTGGGTCCCAGGCTGAAAAGTTTAAGAACCCCTGGTACAGGGGACAGAGACACAGGTTTCTATGAATAAATAGCATCATCCAAAGATGGAGACGAGAGAAGAGAAGTCCTCACCACTATTGAGCAGTCCTCTTTTAAGCATTTGTAGCAATGCATTAATATTTTGTACACACAGACTCCGAAATCCAGTTTATCTTCAGACATGAATGAAGCTGGAGCAGTTAATATTTGTTCACAAATTAGTTAGACACTCTCAGTCAAACGCTCAAAAAGTTTCTGCATGGCATGTAAGCAGACTTGGGTGAGTTTAAAACGCACACGTCACATTGGCTACGGTAAAGAAACACAACATTTCAACTCTGTCTCATCCTCTCACTCTCATTAAACATGGATAATTACAGTGCTGGATTAAGAAACACAAGGTGTCGCAAACAATTTGTCTGTAAGATACTTCATCATCAAATTAAATTAACATTAACCCAAGCCTGAGCTTGTTTTTTCACTACCCGTCTTTGCATAATGCATGACTATTAGTTGTTTTGGTACATTGAAAGGGAAGGAAACATGTTGCCGTCTAATGTACAACATTTTTGAGGACAAAAATAATATACATATGGAAATGCTGTCAAATTTGCGAGTTGAGTGTATCTTGACATACAGTGCCTTTGGAAAGTATTCCGATCCCTTCACTTTTTCATACCTTTTTTGTTTTTATGTTACAGCTTTATTCTAAAATTGATTGAATCTGGGGTTTTTTTCATCGTCAATTTACACACAATACCCCATTATGACAAACAAAAACAGGTTATTAAAAATGTTTGCAAATGTAATAAAAATAAAAAACTGAAATATCACATTTCTATAAGTATCCAGGCCCTTTACTCATAACTTTGTTGAAGCACCTTACATCCTTGAATCTTCTTGGTTATGATGCTAAAAGCACACCTGTATTTGGGGAGTTTTTCCCATTTTTCATCCTCTCATGCTCTTTCAGGTTGGATGGGGAGCGTCTCTGCACAGCTCCTAGAGATGTTCGATCGGGTTCAAGTCCGAGCTCTGGCTGGGCCACTCAAGGACATTCAGAAACGTGTCCTGAAGCCACTCCTGCATTGTCTTGGCTGTGTGCTTAGGGTCGTTGTCTGGTTGGAAGGTAAACCTTCGCCCCAGTCTGAGGTCCTGAGTGCTCTGGAGCAGGTTTTCATCAAGGATCTCTCTGTACTTTGCTACGTTCATCTTTTCCTCGATCCTGACTAGTCTCCAAGACCCTGCCGCTGAAAAACATCCCCAAAGCATTTCTGTTTTATATTTTTTATAAATTTGCAAAAATTTCTAAAAACCTGTTTTTGCTTTGTCATTATGGAGTATTATGTGTAGTTTGAGGAAAAAATGTATTTAATCCATTTTAGAATAAGGCTGTAATGTAACAAAATGTGGAAAAAGTGAAGGGGTCTGAATACTTTCGTTATGCACTGTACTTTGCAGACATCAGTGCCAGTTGAATGGAGGCAATAAGAAGTGGCTCGTCAAGTCTTTAGAGCAGCTCGTTGCCATCAGGTCAGTGAAGACAGATGTGGCAAGTTGATCCAGATGGCTGGTGTGATACCATGGAGAACTACAGAGTATTTTAGGAAATCAAACATTGTGGCACAGCTTACCGACTTTGTTACTTAGTCAATAGTACATTATTCAAAAATAGACCAAATGCAAATTGTATTTTTGTTATGACTTGTTTATGTTTATTTCCATAATGTAATTTGAGTAGGTGCGCATTTGGTACTTTTCATACAGTAAGTATAATGGATTACTTTAAGTCCATGGCTTCTGGAAAGATATGATGGTGAAAATAAACTATTTTTGTCTTGACTTGAGCATAAATGCACATGAGTTTGTATGTGTGGACTGACTGTAGAACAACTCGTCTGTACAGTTTGTCTCTGCTTCTCAGCGCTAAAATCAAGTATTGACCCAATGAATCATCTTTGGAGGATGTTGGTGTACTTTTTACCTTAATCAAGCAGACAGTTCAATATTAGGTCAACAGAATTCTGCCACAGATGGTTATCGTGCATGAGTATATGCAGTGTTCTTCTGCCTGTTGCTGTAGGTCACCATAGCCTTTTTTCCATTTCAATTGAATTTATCATATCAGAACGGTGAAATGCCTATAGAAATACTGCAGTCACCTACTTCAAATAATCCATTACAAGTGGAAATCAGTATGACCCAAGCAATTTCCTTAACCATTTGTTTGTGTGAGGATTTTTGTTCAATACTACATAATGGTTAGTACTACTGTAACACAATGGACAGACTTACAGAAGGACTGGAACTAATGTGTAGGTACACCACAGATGTAGGTAATTTGATTTGCCCATTTTCTTTCTAGAGGCTTTTATGTAGAAGTGTAACGGATGTGAAACGGCAAGCTTAGTTAGCGGTGTGCGCTAAATAGCGTTTCAATCAGTGACGTCACTTGCTCTGAGACCTTGAATTAGTTGTTCCCCTTGCTCTGCAAGAGCCGCGGCTTTTGTGGAGCGATGGGTAACAACGCTTCGTGGGTGACTGTTGTTGATGTGTGCAGAAGGTCCCTGGTTCGCACCCGGGTATGGGCGAGGGAACGGTCTAAAGTTACACTGTTACAGAAGGAACCAATTATGACCATGATGTCTACTTATATTCCCAGCAGCATACCCCCCCCCCCCCCGCATCCCACTGCTGTCTTGCTTCTGAAGCTAAGCAGGGTTGGTCCTGGTTGGTCCCTGGATGGAATCACAGATGCTGCTGGAAGTGGTGTTGGAGGAGTAGTAGGGGACACTCTTCTCTCTGGTCTAAGGAAACCCAAATGCCCCAAGGCAGTGAAGGGGATTTTGCCCTGCTTACGCAGGTGGGACGTTAAACTCTCTGTGGTCATTACAAATCTTAAGAGTAGGGGTGTTAACCCTGGTGTCATGTCTAAAATCCACCTGGCCCCATTCCATCATGGCCACATAATTATCCCCCTCATTCCTAATTGGCATATATCACTTCTCTAGCTTATGTGTGTTGAGTGTTCTGGCACAAAAGTGTTTGCTATGCACCGCTGAGGTTGGTGCTACACATTGGTGGTTGATGAGTTGAGTTTCCCCCTACTATGTAAAGTGCTTTGAGTACCTCAGTTGGTAGAAAAGTGCTGTATAAATCCAATCAATTATCATTATTGTGACACAGAGGAGGTTGTCATGACTTTGTTGGTTGGAACATGTAAAACACCAGGTTTAAGGATTGGATTCCAGCATCAACCACACAGTGAACGTAATAGGTGCTAACTCTAATTCGATCTGCATAGATATGTCTGCTAAATGACCATAGTGTCTATGGATAATTCAGTGAAAAGGGTTGTTAAGATAAGGAAGGACATTAACTAAAGAACTTGAAATCACCTGAAAGAAAGTGCAGAAGAAGTGTACTGTGTGTAGGGGCAGACATTTGTGAACAAAAGACATGCCGTAGTAGTCACAGTCACATTTTATTTGGATAGTCCATCTGTAGATGCTGCTCTACAGATAATCAATTGCTAGTTTGTTGATTAGTATGACCATCTGTTGATAACCAACATCTATGCTAAGGTTACGGTTAGGGTGAGGTTTAGAATTAGGGTAAGGGTAAAGGTTAAGGTTAGTGTTAGGGATAGGATAAGGGTTAAGATTAGGGTTATGGGTTAAGGTTAGTAGCATCTACAGATGGACTATCCAAATAAAGTGTTACCGTAGTCACTGCTAGACTGGTAGATATCTTCAGCACAGTCAACATGTGTGTTTGTTAGTTCTATCTTTGACTAACGTTAGCTGGCATAAGCTAACAAACGCTAGCAAAAAGGGAGTAGCTCAATCTGGTAGCAATTTATTCCACTCTTGTCTATAAATGTCTTTGTCACAAAAAATAGAATTGCCTATATAGCTAACTCACTCTCTATTTGTGTGTTGGTTGCAATGGTGAATGTGTAGTAATCGTCTATGGTTGGTAAGTTGCTGGCTAGTAATCTTGCTACCAATTTAGTGACACTAGCTAGCTAGCTGTGCTAATTGTTACCTTCTATCAGTCTCATCTGAACGTCGTAAAATTCTTGGTTCATTGGATCAGTCTAAATCTTTGCACATACACCAAAATCGAAATTGCACCTCGGCTAGAAAAATAAATTACGGCCCATCTCTTGCATTTCAAAGATGATGGTACAATTTTTTTTTTACCAGATCAATTGTGTTATATTCTACTACATTCCCTTCACATTTCCATAAACGTCAAAGTGTTTCCTTTCAAATGGTACCAAGAATATGCATATCCTTGCTTCAGAGCCTGAGCTACTGGCAGTTAGATTAGGGTATGTCATTTAAGGCAAAAATTGAAAAAAAGGGGGTAATCCTTAAAAGGTTTAATAAGGGTTAATAATTGATATCAACTGCTTTTATATCAACTGCTATTGATATAAAAGCTCTTCAGATCTTTAAGAGAGTGGATTCGGGAGATAACCACTCTATAGAAATGAATGCTTCCGTGGTGCCCCAGGTTATTAATGGTTCAATTATTGCACGGTTTAATTCAACCACGTCATCAATTAAACATTAGTTAATCGATTTGACAAAATAGCATGTCATATAATTTAATCATACTAGAGGCACGACAGCATAAACATGAAAGCAACCAAAATGATTTTATAATAATTTCATTCTGTTTTTTTTTTGTTTCCATTCCAATCTTCCGACCATCAAAATAAAGTACTGAACCGATTCGAACCCCAAAAATTAACGGTTTATATTATTTCTTTATGTTCCTTTTCAAACCTCTGAAAAATATATATTTTTTTATTTAGCTCAACTTTACTTCACAAATCAGTGGGGATGGAGCAGCTTGCTATGGAGTGGGCAGAGCTAGCTAGCTCTAATTTCTGAATCACGCTTGTAACATCAGTAGGCTAGTAGTCTAATCAAATCAAATCAAATGTATTTATATAGCCCTTCTTACACCAGCTGATATCTCAAAGTGCTGTACAGAAACCCAGCCTAAAACCCCAAACAGCAAGCAATACAGGTGTAGAAGCACGGTGGCTAGGAAAAACTCCCTAGAAAGGGCAAAACCTAGGAAGAAACCTAGAGAGGAACCAGGCTATGTGGGGTGGCCAGTCCTCTTCTGGCTGTGCCGGGTGGAGATTATAACAGAACTTTGCCAAGATGTTAAAATGTTCATAAATGACCAGCATGGCCAAATAATAATAATCACAGTAGTTGTCGAGGCTGCAACAGGAACCTCAGGAGTAAATGTCAGATGGCTTTTCATAGCCGATCATTGAGAGTATCTCTACCTCTCCTGCTGTCTCTAGAGAGTTGAACACATCAGGTCTGGGACAGGTTGCACGTCCGGTGAACAGGCCAGGCCAACCAAGACAGGAAGACCACGTCAGTGACTCAACCCACTCAAGTGACGCACCCCTCCTAGGGATGGCATGGAAGAGCACCAGTAAGCCAGTGACTCAGCCCTTGTAATAGGGTTAGAGGCAGATAATCTCAGTGGAGAGAGGGACACCATCCAGGCAGAGACAGCAAGGCCGGTTCATTGCTCCAGTGCTTTCCGTTCACCTTCATACTCCTGGGCCAGACTATACTCAATCATAGGACCTACTGAAGAGATGAGTTTTCAATAAAGACTTAAAGGATGAGACCGAGTCTGCGTATGTCACATGGGTAGGCAGACCATTCCATAAAAATGGTTTGCAGCCATCCACTTCCTTATGTCTGAAACACAGGCTTCCAGCGAGGACAATTTTGGGGCTTCACTATGATTCATCGAAACGTACAGGTGTGTGTCATCCGCATAGCAGTGGAAGTTAACATTATGTTTTCGAATGACATCCCCAAGAGGTAAAGTATATAGTGAAAACAATAGTGGTCCTAAAACGGAACCTTGAGGAACACCAAAATGTACAGTTGATTTGTCAGAGGACAAACCATCCACAGAGACAAACTGATATCTTTCCGACAGATAAGATCTAAACCAGGCCAGAACTTGTCCGTGTAGACCAATTTGGGTTTCCAATCTCTCCAAAAGAATGTGGTGATCGATGGTATCAAAAGCAGCACTAAGGTTGAGGAGCACAAGGACAGATGCAGAGCCTCGGTCTGACGCCATTAAAAGGTAATTTACCACCTTCACAAGTGCAGTCGCAGTGCTATGATGGGGTCTAAAACAGACTGAAGCATCTAGTATACATTGTTTGTATTCAGGAAGGCAGTGAGGTGCTGCGCAACAGCTTTTTCTAAAATATTTGAGAGGAATGGAAGATTCGATATAGGCCGATGGTTTTTAATATTTTCTGGGTCAAGGTTTGGCTTTTTCAAGAGAGGCTTTATTACTGCCACTTTTAGTGAGTTTGGTACACATCCGGTGGATAGAGAGCCGTTTATTATGTTCAACATAGGAGGGCCAAGCACAGGAAGCAGCTCCTTCAGTAGTTTAGTTGGAATAGGGTCCAGTTTGCAGCTGGAAGGTTTACCGTCCATTATTTTCATCATTGTGTCATGCAGCAGTGAGGGCTCTTCGATACTGCACGGAACTGTCTTTCCAAGCTAGTCAGAAGACTTCCAGTTTGGTGTGGCGCCATTTCTGTCCCAATTTTCTGGAAGCTTGCTTCAGAGCTCAGGTATTTTTTGTATACCAGGGAGCTAGTTTCTTATGACAATTGTTTTTTGTTTTTAGAGGTGAGACTGCATCTAGGGTATTGCGCAAGGTTAAATTGAGTTCCTCAGTTAGGTGGTTAACTGATTTTTGTCCTCTGCTGTCCTTGGGTAGGCAGAGGGAGTCTGGAACGGCATCAATTAATCTTTGGGTTGTCTGAGAATTTATAGCACAACTTTTGATGATCCTTGGTTAGGGTCTGAGCAGATTATTTGTTGCGATTGCAAACGTAATAAAATGGTGGTCCGATAGTCCAGGATTATGAGGAAAAACATTAAGATCCACAACATTTATTCCATGGGACAAAACTAGGTACAGAGTATGACTGTGGCAGTGAGTAGGTCCGTAGACATGTTGGACAAAACCCACTGAGTCGATGATGGCTCCGAAAGCCTTTTGGAGTGGGTCTGTGAACTTTTCCATGTGAATATTAAAGTCACCAAAAATTTGAATATTATCTGCTATGACTACAAGGTCTGATAGGAATTCAGGGAACTCAGTGAGGAACGCTGTATATGGCCCAGGAGGCCTGTAAACAGTAGTTATAAAAAGTGATTGAGTAGGCCGCATAGATTTCTTGACTAGAAGCTCAAAAGACGACGACGTGAGGGTTTTTTCTGCAAATTGAAATTTGCTATCGTAAATGTTAGCAACACCTCCGCCTTTGCGGGATGTGTGGGGGATATGGTCACTAGTGTAACCAGGATATGAGACCTCATTTAACACAGTAAATTCGTCAGGCTTAAGCCATGTTTCAGTCAGGCCAATCACATCAAGATTATGATTAGTGATTAGTTCATTGACTATAACTGCCTTGGAAGTGAGGTATCTAACATTAAGTAGCCCTATTTTGAGATGTGAGGTATCACAATCTCTTTCAATAATGGCAGAAATGGAGGAGGTCTTTATTCTAGTGAGATTGCTAAGGCGAACACCGCCATGTTTAGTTTTGCCCAACCTAGGTCGAGGCACAGACACGGTCTCAATGGTGATGCTGCCTGGCCTGTACCCTATCTCATTGTGGAGCTAGGGGAGTTAGAGCCCTGTCTATGTTAGTAGATAAGATGAGTGCACCCCTCCAGCTAGGATGGAGTCCGTCACTCCTCAACAGGCCAGGCTTGATCCTGTTTGTTCATTCATTAAAAATCCTACAATGTGATTTTCTGGATTAGTTTTTCTCATTTTGTCTGTCATAGTTGAAGTGTACCTATGAATTACAGGCCTCTCTCATCTTTTTAAGTGGGAGAACTTGCACAATCGGTGGCTGACTAAATACTTTTTTGCCCCACTGTGAACCTAACAACTTAAACCCCTAGAGTTGATGTCTGCACCCCCAATGGAAATCTAATTAGCATATTAAAAACACCCGGTGGATTGAGACACATTGAATGCGTCTCAATCCACCTCTTCCGCTAATGTCCCACTTCCGCATCTGCGGTGAAAGGTGACAGAGGTAGAGCAATGTTTATTATGAACGTCCAAACTATTATGACCCCTCTATAGAAAGACGAGACTCTCACAAACACCGTTCTGCCCTACGACCACCACAAGCCTCTTGGGACACATTTAAATTTGGTACAGCCGATCTGCCAACTTCTGTCTGTAGCGTCCAAACAGTTTGGGCTACACACTAATATGACCCCTCTGTGGAAAGGTGACACTTTCACAAACAAGTACATGTTTTGCTCTAGGATGCCCACAGGCCTCACAACAATCGTCTGAAGGTCCCTCAGTACCAGTTGAAAACATTTATGGAAGTTTATATGGAGACTGTTTAGTGCCAATAATAAGGGATTAAATACAAAAAATATATTATATCTCTAAGTTATAGGATAGACACCTCAGAACTAACTTCCTTTAGATCTTTTTCGGGGGGCTATCTATTGTTCCATGTAGTGAATCTGTTATTTATTGTGTTTGTATGGGCTAATAGCAGTAAGGCCAAATAAAATTTTTCTTAAAATATTTTTTCTCTATGTTTTTTTGATACGTCAAAATTCCAAATCAAAGAGCAAAATGATCCTTGGTATGATCCTCTTAAAACAATTCCATATAGCTTAGTAGAACCCCTTAGTAGACTGCAATGGGTTAAATAACACATTTCTCTGAACAGAATACATGAAATAGTATGGAGACACAATAATCTTAGCCGCAGCTTCTTACTACTTGTCAGACATAGAGAATTGATACTGTACACTGGCCGTTGGGGTGTTCTTGGTATTCTGTATCTGTGTTCTGTATCAGATTACCTGTCCTCCAGGTTTTGATGTCTTTGCATTACTATTTTTACTTCACTACATTCCTAAAGAAAAAAATGTACTTTTAACTCCATTCATTTTCCCTGACACCCAAAAGTACTTGTTACATTTGGACAGGAAATCTGTCCAATTCACACACTTATCAAGAGAACATCTCTGGTCATCCCTACTGCCTCTGATCTGGCAGACTCACTAATCACAAATGCTTTGTTTGTAAATTATGTCTGAGTGTTGTAGTGTGCCCCCGGCTAACTGTAAATAAAATAAAAAACTAGAAAATTGTGCCGTCTGGTTTGCTTAATATAAGGAATTTGAAATTATTTATTGTTTTACTTTTGAAACTTAAGGACAGTGGCAAGAAAAATAATGTGAACCCTTTGGAATTACCTGGATTTCTGCATAAATTGATCATCAAATTTGATGTGATCTTCATCTAAGTCACAATTGACAAACATAGTGTGCTTAAACTAATAACACACAAATGATTGTATTTCCCTTGTCTATATTGAATACTTAATTTAAACATTCACAGTGTAGTTTGGGAAAAGTATGTGAACTCCGAGGCTAATGACTTCTCCAAAGCTAATTGGAGTCAGGAGTCAGCTAACCTGGAGTCCGATCAATGAGACGAGATTGGAGATGTTGGTTAGAGCTGCCTCACCCTATGAAAAACATTCACAAATTTGAGTTTGCTATTCAAAAGAAGAATTGCCTGATGTGAACCATGCCTCGGACAAAAGAGATCTCAGAAGACCTAAGATTAAGCATTGTTGACTTGCATAAAGCTGGAAAGGGTTACAAAAGTATCTCTAAAAGCCTTGATGTGCATCAGTCCACGGTAAGACAGATTGTCTATAAATGGAGAAAGTTCAGCACTGTTGCTACTCTCCCTGGATGTGGACGTCCTGCAAGGATGACGGTAAGAGCACAGAGCATAATGCTCAATGAGGTTAAGAAGAATCCTAGTGTCAGCTAAAGACTTTTAGAAATCTCTGGAACATGCTAACATCTCTGTTGATGAGTCTACGATACGTAAAACACTAAACAAGAATGGTGTTCATGGGAGGACACCACGGAAGAAGCCACTGCTGTCCAAAAAAAACATTGCTTAACGTCTGAAGTTTGTAAAAGTGCAGCTGAATGTTCCACAGTGCTGCTGGCAAAAATATTCTGTGGACAGATGAAACTACAGTTGAATTGTTTGGAAGGAACACACAACACTATGTGTGGAGAAAAAAAGGCACAGCACACCAACATCCAAACCTCATCCCAACTGTAAAGTATGGTGGCTTGGGGCTGCTTTGCTGCCTCAGGGCCTGGACAGCTTGCTATCATCAATGGAAAAATGAATTGCCAAGTTTATCAGAACATTTTGCAGGAGAATGTTAGGCTATCTGTCCGCCAATTGAAGCTCAACAGAAGTTGGGTGATGCAACAGGACAAAGACCCAAAATACAGAAGTAAATCAACAACAGAATGGCTTCAACAGAAGAAAACACGCCTTCTGGAGAGGCCTAGGTCAGAGTCCTGACCTGAACCCGACTGTGTCATGCCCTGATCTGTTTCACCTGGCCTTGTGATCGTCTCCAACCCCTCCGGGTGTCGCTTATTTCCCCCGGTGTATTTATCCCTTTCCTGTCTCTCTGTGCCAGTTCGTCTTGTCAAGTCAACCAGCGTGTTTTTTTCCGTGCTCCTGCTTTTCTTATCTCTCTTTTGATAGTCCTCCCGGTTTTGACTCTTGCCTGCTCTGACTCTGAACCCGCCTGCCTGACCATACTGCCTGCCCTGACCTCGAGCCTGCCTGCCACTCTGTACCTCCTGGACTCTGACTTTGTTATGATCTTTTTGCCAGTCCACGACCATTCTCTTGCCTACCCCTTGGATACTAATACATATCAGAGTCTCGAACCATCTGCCTCCCGTGTCTGCATCTAGGTCTCACCCTATGACCTCAAGAGAGCAGTTCACACCAGACTCCCAAGAATATTGCTGAACTGAAACAGTTTTGTAAAGAGGAATGATCCAAAATTCCTCCTGATCGTTGTGCAGGTCTGATCCGCAACTACAGAAAAAGTTTGGTTGAGGTTATCTCTGCCAAAGGGCGGTCAACCAGTTATTAAGTCCAAGGGTTCACATACTTTTCCCACCCTGCACTGTGAATGTTTACACAGTGTGGTCAATAAAGACATGAAAACGTATAATTGTTTGTGTGTTATTAGTTTAAGTGTTTCTCTATTGTTGTGACCTAGATGAAGGTCAGATCAAATTTTATGACCAATTTATGCAGAAATCCAGGTATTTAGGGTTCACATACTTTTTCTTGCCACTGTATATTTTAGCAATTCCATTTACTTTTGATACTTAAGTATACATAAAACCAAATACTTTTAGATTTTTACTCAAGTAGTATTTTATTGCGTGACTTTTACTTTAGTAATTTTTTATTAAGGTATATTTACTTTTACTCAAGTATGACAATTTAATACTTTTTCTACCATTGATTAGAACTGGAGAGTGGCACTCATGATCCTTTTGAAGCTTTGGTAGAACATACATAGATCATGATGGCTGCTGTGGTGAATTATGTATAATGTCCGATGTGCAGCCAAGGACATTCTGTTTCTGTACATGTGTCTTGGGAATAGAAGATATTACCTTTGGTATTACCTACAATGAATATACTAACAGCACAGGTTTGAACCCTTTGAACCCATTCTCACATGGACTTGGATAAAATGTAACTGAATCAAATATTCAACATGCATGTCACGACTTCCGCCGAGGTCGGTCCCTCTCTTTGTTCGGGCGGTGTTCGGCGTTCGACGTCGCCGCTCTTCTAGCCATCGCTGATCCATCGTTCATTTTCCATTCTTTTCCATTCTACACACCTGGTTTTCATTATCCAGTTACATGTTCGTGTTTAACCCTCTGTTTCCCCCATGTTTGTTCTGCGTGATTATTTCTATGTTCAGTTTGGTTCATGATGGCTGGTTTTTCAACGGGTGCTGTGTTCACCCGTGCGTAATATTTACCGTTGGTTATTGGTCAAGTGTATTTGTTTACCTTTTGCCTTTATTTTTTGAGTAAAGTACGTTGCTCACTCATTTTGCTCTCCTGCGCCTGACTTCATGCACCAGCTACACTCACCTTCTGACAATGCATTTCTGTCTGAGAGCATGAGCTGGTTTTAGCTGAGGATGATATCGGTAGTGGATATATTGCCTCTGATGATTGGCCTCCCGAGAAGGTTTATAATTACTTCAACGCCTATAGGCTATTAAGTAATTAATTTTAGATTTAGTATACCCCAGGGGCTTATAAAAATATTTAAACCAAGCGAATCAACTGAATCTCATTCCTCGTCTCTACAGATGTACAAACCAGTTTGCCCCTGTTACACATACTTTCAAACTGTGACTGTTGTATAGTGTATATTGTGCACTTTACACTCTGCTTGCTCTAAAGGAATACTTATTGTCAGTAGAACATGAGCATTAACCTTCTCTGTGTAAGCAAACATTACAACTTCAAGATCAACGTATCGTACCATATACTGTATCACCTATCGAACCCTGTTGTAGGTCTATTGACTCGTTGCTATCAGTGGAGGATGCTGAGGGGAGGACGGCTGGAACGATGGATGGAACAGAGTCAATGGAATGGCATCAAACACATGGAAACCATGTGTTTAATGTATTTGATAGCAGTCCACTAATTCCGCTCCAGCCATTGCCACGAGTCCGTCCTCCCAATTGAGGTGTCACCAACATCCTGTGGTTGCTATGATATCCATTGAACACATTGTGGAGCATTCAAGAATACCTGTGTACTGGAGTCTCCGTTTCTAAAGAGGTACCATCCGGACAAAACAAATTCATATTTCTCATGAAAACCCATTCTATAGTTTCTATTTACTCTGCCTTTTTCAAGACAATTATTTTTTCCAGGCAGCAGAGCTCTTCTCTCAGTCCTTGTACAGTACAGTAAGTGCTTTTGTTCTAAAGAAAGAAATGCCATCTGCAGCAGGCTTCTTGTCAACCTGAGAGAAAATAAGCACCTTCACTTGATGGATTTTGGAGATAGAGACCCTCTAAGCAGTTGGAACACAATGACAGTGAAGGGAGAAAAAAAGGTGAGGATATACTGTAGTTCGCTGAAAAGCAGAGGGAAAAAGTTTAACCCATCACGTTAGGCAACTTTTTTCATGATTCTGATTAACATATATTTGTTTATTTGTTTAACTAGGCAAGTAAGTTAAGAACACATTCTTATTTACAATGGCGGCCTACACCGGCCAAACCCGGACAACGCTGGGCCAATTGTGCACCACCCTATGGGACTCCCAACCATGGCCGGTAGTGATACAGCTTGGAATCAAACCAGGGTGTCTGTAGTGATACCTCTAGCACTGAGATGCAGTGCCTTAGACCGCTGCACCACACAGGACCCCAAATGAAACAATACAACTATAGATGTCTGATTTTAGAAAATTAAGCACTTTTCTTTGAGATTAAGGTTTTTGTGACTCATTAGTAGAGCATTTCAATATGTTGTTACTTGACAATTCTTGACAAACTTATTTCTGTGACATATAAATTGCAATTCATCATAATTTTGCAAATACATGTTGTATCCAGTTTACATCATTCAGTATGCAACGTGTAAAAAGTGTAGTCTCATTACAGACAGAACACATTTCTTTTTTTTGTGTTTTTTTTTGTGCATTTTTCCCCCTTTTTCTCTCCAATTTCGTAGTATCCAATTGTTTAGTAGCTACTATCTTGTCTCATCGCTACAACTCCCGTACGGGCTCGGGAGAGACAAAGGTTGAAAGTCATGCGTCCTCCGATACACAACCCAACCAAGCCGCACTGCTTCTTAACACAGCGTGCATCCAACCCGGAAGCCAGCCGCACCAATGTGTCGGAGGAAACACTGTGCACCTGGCAACCTTGTTTAGCCTGCACTGCGCCCGGCCCGCCATAGGAGTCGCTGGTGCGCGATGAGACAAGGATATCCCTACCGGCCAAACCCTCCCTAACCCGGACAATGCTAGGCCAACTGTGCGTCGCCCCACGGACCTCCCGGTTGCGGCCGGTTACGACAGAGCCTGGGCAGGAACCCAGAGTCTCTGGTGGCACAGCTGGCCGTATTTGACATTTCTAATCAGAATAACTTATTGAGCCAACATACAGCTAAAACTATTTGAGTTTTCACGAGTTGACATGAGGTTAATTAGGTACACCAACCCGTTCACGAAAATGGTTCGCTCCTACAGACAGTGAGTCACGTGGCCGTGGCTTGCTATTTAAAGCAGGTGGACAGGCATCGAGGCATTCACTTAATGTTCGATTGAAGGTTAGAATGAGCTAAATGACTGACCTAAGCGACTTTCAGCGTGGTATGATCGTCAGTGCCTGACGCGTCGGTTCTAGTATCTCAGAAACGGCCGGCCTCCTGGGCTTTTCACGCATGACTGTGTCTAGGGTTTACCGAGAATGGTGTGGGGGTGCGGTTTCAACATGGCTTCATAAACACGTGTTCCGAGGCGTCTCCACTAAGGGCTGATACTTGCATGTTTAAACCTTTTATATATCAAAATGATTTGCTGGCACACGTTATGTCCCTTGATACCAATTGAGCAACGTTTAAATGCCACACCTTGTAGAATCAATGCCCAGAAGAATTCAGGTTGTGCTGGAGGCAAAGGGGGGCCCGACCTGGTACGAGATGGGTGTACCTCATTTTCCTCTCCAAATGCTTGGAAATAAGTTATTAACCATTTCACATATGATGATCCATTAAGTGCGAATTTCATTTAAAATATGATCATGTTCAGTGTTTTGTTGTGACCCTTTTATTAAGCAGACTAAGGCCTAGATTTAATCAGATCAAGCGTTAAGCGGCGATGGCGACCCCCGCATAGCTGATGTTTTGACGTTGTCAGAGGTGTAACTGCGTTGGAGTTGTCAAATTGGTTGCAGCGTTAGATTTCCAGAACGAGAAAGGGGAACTATATAGAAATAATTACTCTCAAATTGAAAATCATTAAACGAAATAATGATTTCTATCAGCCTAATCGAGGTGTAAATTACATCTCACATTCCAGTGTTCGAACTTGTAAACAAGTCTGCATGAGATTTCTGTTAATGCCAATGGCAATGTCTGCTTTAGGTATAATGCCAGGAGCCGCTTGTAGATTTGACAGCTCTAACGCAGTTCTACCTCCAACACCTGCAAAACAACCGATTTGCGGATGTAGGCTAAAGCAGATCTGATTGAATAGAGCCCTAAACCTCTGGCAAACTTGTTGACAAGAATTGATCCAGGATCTGTTACCATGGTTTCCACTGTGCAAGAACCTGCAATTACAGGGACTGATCCATGTAATAATGTACATAATCATTTGTGTGACTTTCCTTAGCTAGCTGTCACACTGATAGTACACAGAAAAATAGCCATAACTCATTTGTTGATGCAAACAGATAAGCACAATTTGCGAACAAAGCCTTGGCCTTTATTTGTGTTCATACAATTTTGTTTGGATCCAACATACAGGTATTTGTTGAGGACAACCTTCCCCAAGGAGAGCTGCAGGGTATCCAGGCTTTTGGTCCAGCCATGCTATAACACAACACTGGACACCACACCTGTCACACCCTGATCTGTTTGTACTTGTTTCCACACTCCTCCAGGTGTCTCCAATCTTCCCCATTATACCCAGTGTATTTATACCTGTGTTCCCTCTTTGTCTGTTGCCATTTCGTTATGTTTTGTGAAACCTACCAGCGGTTTTCCCCTTGCTACTCTCTGGCCTAGATGGGTCGTACCTGAAACGTGATAATACGAACTAGCCATGACTGACCTAGCAAACTCAGATCAGCTCCGCAACGCCATCTCCTCCCAAGGAGCCACCATTGGAAGACACAAGGAGTTGCATTGTGGTCTTATGGAATGGTTCCAAACCTTGGCCGAACGCCATGACCAAGCTTTGAACACATTGCTGGAGCAATTCCGCGGGTTGTCGGTTAGGCAGCCTACCATGACGGTAACTGCCCAGTCCCACAGTAACCCGGCTGTTAGCAGCGCCGTTACTCTGGTTTCCCGGGATCCCGCTTACCTCCCCCGGAACGCTTTGATGGAGAGTCGGGCACCTGTTGGGCATTTCTCGCTCAGTGTTCCCTCATCATCGAGCTGCAGCCCTCCTCCTTCCCCTCGAACCGCTCTAACATAGCGTACCTCATCACGCTGATGTCCGGGAGGGCTCTCGCCTGGGCTACAGCAGTATGGGAACAACAGTCGGCCATATGCTTCAGTCTGGAGGAGTTTGTGGGGGAGATGAAGAGAGTTTTCGATGCTCCATTGTCCGGGAGAGAGGCTGCCTGAAGTTACTCCAGCTTCGGCAAGACTCCCACAGTGTGGCAGACTATGATTTCTGCACGCGGGTACCTGAGAGTGCCTGGAACCCGGAAGAGCTGTTCGATATGTTCCTGCAAGGGGTATCAGAGGAAGTAATGGTCGAGCCTGCACCCTGGGAATTACCGATGGATCTCGACTTTCTCATCGTCTTGACCATTCGGATCGATGGGTGACTACGGGAACTTAGGAAGGAGAGGAGATTCGGTTTCACACGCCTGTCCAAGGATTCCACCTCGCCTCCGAGGCATCCGGAAGTCCCCGACGGTCTGTTGCCGAAAGAACCTGAGGCTACCCGAGTTCCAGAGACTGCCGATTCACTTCATCCCGAGCCTATGCAACTAGGTAGAGCTAGGATGTCTTCAGCTGAATGGCAATACAGGCTTCCTACTAAGAATTGCCTATTGCGGGACTACTGTTCATTTCATCTCCACCTGTCCACTAAAAGACCAGGCTCATTGGTAGGAGCGAGTACTCTGGTGGGCCATATGGAGAACTTTCCCTCTCCTTACTTGCACCCCTTTTAATTTTGCTGTTGGGGGAACCAGTCAAAATCTCTCAGAGTACTCATCGACTCTGGTGCCGATGAGAGCTTTATGGACTTTATACCCTAACTTCCGAACTGGACGTTCCCACTTAGCCCATCTCCATTCCCATGGACGTTAGAGCACTGGACGGGCGCTCTATAGGCCAGGTCAACCACACTACCACCCCATCAACCTACATGTGTAAGGGAATACCCCCCTGAATTGGACAAAAATGAATGAGGTATGTTAGGGAACCACAGCGAGACGACCCAATTCCTGCTCATTAACATTTCTGGGATAGGGGGCAGCACTTTTGGATGAATAGCGTGCCCAGAGTGAACTGCCTCCTACTCTGTCCCAGATGCTAATATATGCATATTATTATTAGTATTGGATAGAAAACACTCTGAAGTTTCTCAAACTGTTTGAATGATGTCTGTGAGTATAACAGAACTCATATGGCAGGAAAACACCTGAGAAGAAATCTAACCAGGAAGTGGGACATCTGAGGTTTGTAGTTTTTCAAAGCTTGGCCTACCAAATACACATTGAGATATGGATGAGGTTGCACTTCCTAGGGCTTCCACTAGATGTCAACCGTCTTTAGAAACTGGTTTAAGGATTCTACAATAAAGGAGGGACTCATGAGATCTCTTTGAGTCAGTGGTCTGGCAGAGAGCCTCGGTCTCATGACGCGCGCTCCTGACAGAGATACCTCTCGTTCCAATGCTTGCTGAAGACAAAAGAATTCTCCGGTTGGAACATTATTGATGATTTATGTTAAAACATCTCAACGATTGATTCCATACATCATTTGACATGTTTCTAAAGGACTGTAATGGAACTTTTCGAGTTTTTGTCTGGACGAAATGCTCGTGCCTCATTAAGATGGATTACTGGGCTGAACACTCTAACAACAAGTGGCTATTTGGACATAAATTATGAAACTTTATGGAACAAATCAGTAATTTATTGTCAAACTGGGAATCCTGGGAGTGCCTTCTGATGAAGATCATCAAAGGTAAGTTAATATTTATGGTGTTGTTTCTAACTTTGTTGATTCCAAAATGGCAGATATTCCCCTGGCTGCTTTGGGCTCTGAGCGCCATTCTCAGATTATGCTTTTTCCGTGAATTAAAAAAAAATTCTGACACAGCGGTTGCATTAACCTGTTAGATCTCTAGGGGCGCTATTTCATTTTTGGATAAAAAACGTTGCCGTTTTAAGCGCGATATTTTGTCACGAAAAGATGCTCGACTATGCATATTCTATCCATATATTGACAATTTTGGAAAGAAAACACTCTGAAGTTTCAGAATCTGCAAAGATTTTGTCTGTAAGTGCCCCAGAACTCATTCTACAGGCGAAACCAAGATGATGCATCACCCAGGAATTAGCAGAATTTCTGAAGCTCTGTTTTCCATTCTCTCCTTATATGGCTGTGATTGCGCAACGAATGAGCCTACACTTTCTGTCGTTCGCCCAAGGTCTTAGCAGCATTGTGACGTATTTGTAGGCATATCATTGGAAGATTGACCATAAGAGACTACATTTTCCAAGTGTCCGCCTGGTGTCCTGCGTGGAATTCGGTGCGCAATTGCCAACTGCTTGTACTTTACCATTTGATTCAGGGGAGAAAGCATGTGTCCAAGAACGATGTATCAATGAAGAGATATGTGAAAAACACCTTGATGATTGATTCTAAACAACGTTTGCCATGTTTTCAGTCGATATTATGGAGTTAATTTGGAAAAAAGTTCGCGTTTTGAGGACTGAATTTTCGTGAGCATCTGCTATCCAACTGAGAGTATCCTCATTGAAAACATCAGAAGTTCTTCAAAGGTAAATTATTTTTTTTGAAGGCTTTTATGTTTTTGTTGAAATGTTGCGTGCTGGATGCTAACGCTAATGCTAACGCTAAATCCTTTGTTTGCTAGCTACTGTTACACAAATTATTGTTTTCCTATGGTTGAGAAGCATATTTTGAAAATCTGAGCTGACAGTGTTGTTTACAAAAGGCTAAGCTTGCGAGATGGCATATTTATTTCATTTCATTTGCGATTTTCATGAATAGTTAACGTTGCGTTATGGTAATGAGCTTGAGGCTGTAGTCACGATACCGGATCCGGGTTTGGGAGATCAGAGAGGTTAAGAAGAAGTCTATCTTTAATTCTGTGAATAACACTTGTATCTTTTATCAATGTTTATTATGAGTATTTCTGCAAAATCAAAACATTACTGCACGTCAGGCGCCAATGTAAACTGTGATTTTTGGATATAAATATGCACATTATCGAACAAAACATATATGTATTGTGTAACATCATGTCCTATGAGTGTCATCAGCTGAAGATCATCAAAGGTTAGTGATTAATTTTATCAATATTTCTGCTTTAGCTGTAAAGCATTTTTTAAATTGGACATGATGGGTAGATTAACAAGATGTTTATCTTTCATTTGCTGTATTGGACTTGTTAATGTGTGAAAGTTACATATTTCTAAAAACTATGTTTTAATTTCGTGCCCTGCCTTTTCAGCTGAATGTTGTCGAGCGGAACCCCTGCGCTAGAAATGTTAAGTCTCCTCAGGTTCCCTGGTATTGGAATTCTCCTGGCTCCAGTGACATAATCCCCTCACTGATTGGTCTGCTGGTGCAATCATCGGCTGGAGCCCCTTCTGCCATGCCCATTGCATGAAGTCAGCTCAGCCTGCCCAGGGACATCTTCTTGGGGGCTCAGAAGTTGCCCCGGACCTCTCCGCCATTCCTGCGGAGTACCAGGACCTCCGGGACGTGTTCAGTAAGGCCCGGGCCACTTTGCTTCCGCCGCACCGACCATATGACTGCGGGATTTACCTTCTCCCAGGCACCATTCCACCCCGGGGACGACTGTACTCTCTGTCAGGTCCAGAGACCAAGGCTATGGATACGTACATTGAGGACTCCCTAGCTGCAGGGTTCATCCGTCCTTCTGCCTCCCCCCACTGGTGCAGGGTTCTTTGTGGAGAAGTAGTACAAAACCCTGTGCCCGTGCATCGACTACCGGGTTCTCAACAACATCACAGTGAAGAAACGCCTTACGCTACCCCTCATCTCCTCGACCTTTGAGCCACTCCAGGGGACCACCGTGTTCTCCATGCTGGACCTACGGAACGCCTACCACGTGGTGTGGATACAGGAAGGGGACGAGTGGAACACTGCCTTCAACTTGGCCAGCGGTCACTATGAGTATCTGGTCATGCCATTCGGCCTTACCAATGCCCTTGCTGTGTTCCAGGCGCTGGTTAATGATGTTCTCCGCGACATGTTGAACCGGTTTGTCTTTGTCTACCTCGACGACATCCTCGTCTTCTCCCGCTCTGCCCAAGAACACGTGCTCCACATCCGACAGGTTCTCCAACGCCTCCTGTAGAATCAGCTTTTTGTAAAAGCAGAGAAGTGAGAATTCCATTGCTCCACCATCCCCTTTCAGGGTTACATCATTACTGCAGGGAGTTTACAGTTGGATCCCAGTTAGGTGAGAGCGGTGGTGGATTGGCATCCAGGGTGCAGCTGCAACGTTTCCTGGGATTCGCCAACTTTTATCGTCGCTTTATCCAGGGTTACAGCACCCTGGGCTCCCCCTGTCTACACTCACCTCTCACCAAGGTTCCATTCACGCAGTCCCCAGCTGCTGAACGGGCATTCCATGATCTCAAACACTGCTTCACCACAGTTCCCATCTTGGTTCATCCTGACACGTCCCGCCAGTTCGTGGTGGAGGGCGATGCTTCGGGTGTTTGGAGTGGGGGTCTGTACTGTTCCAACGTTCTGCCCTGGGCCTCAAGTTACATCCCTGTGCCGTCTTCTATTACCGCCTCAATGCCACAGAAAGGAACTACGATGTGGGGAATAGTAAGCTTCTCTCGGTGAAGATGGTGTTGGAGGAGTGGAGGCACCGGCTGGAGGGGGCGGAACATCTGTTCATTGTGTGGACCGAACACAAGAACCTGGAATAACTCCGCACCGCCAAGCGCCTCAATTCCAGGCAAGCTAGGTGTGCCCTGCTGTTCACCTGGTTCAACTTCTCCCTCTCATATCGGCCGGGATCCAAGAATGTCAAGCCGGATGAGCTGTCACAACGCTATAGCCCCGCCGCTTCTACCCCGGAACTCCTGACCATCCTTCCCACCTCATGCCTGACGGCACTTAGCTGGATAATAGGGATGCAGGTTTGTGGGGCTTCGGCATTCCCAGCCGAACCCCGGGGAGGGCCCAGATAACCAGATGTTCGTTCCTGACGCGGTCTGCTCCTCGGTCCAGGAGTGGGCCCACTCCTCCTGGCTTGCCTACCACCCGGGCACCTGGCGGACCCTGGCCTTTGTGCGACAATGTTTTTGGTGGCCTACTATGGTTCCTGACGTCTCCTCGTTCATCGTCGCGTGCACGATCTGTGCACAGAACAACACTTCTCGGCAAGCTCCGGCTGGTCTCTGTGCACAGAACAAGACTTCTCGGCAAGCTCCGGCTGGTCTCCTTCAACCTCTGCCTGTCTCTCACCGTCCCTCGTCTCACATATCCCTGGACTTTGTCACGGGTCTCCCCCGTCTGATAGCAACACCGCCATCCTGACCGTAGTGGATCGGTTTTCCAAAGCTGCCCACGTCATTCCTCTCCCCAAGCTACCCGCTGCTAAAGAGACGGACCAGCTCATGACGCAGCACATCGTCCGGTTCCATGGACTGCCAGTGGACATGGTCTCCGACCGGGATCCACAGTTCTCATCCCGGTTCTGGAAGGCGTTCTGCACACTCATTGGGTCGTCGGCCAGCCTGTCCTCCGGGTTCCACCCCCAGTCCAATGGCCAGTCAGAGCGAGCCAACCAAGACCTGGAGATGACTCTGCGCTGCCTGGTCTCCACCAACCTCACCACCTGGAGCCAGCAACCCTTCCTTGCTCTGCCACGGGTCTATCGCCCTTTGAGTTTTCCCTGGGGTATCAGCCCCCGCACTTCCCTGAGCAGGAGGAAGAGGTCAGCATACCTTCAGCCCAGATGTTTGACTGCCGCTGTTGTCATACCTGGAAGAGAGCACGGTCGGCCCTTCTCAAGACCACCTCCAGGTATCGATGACAAGCGGATCGCCACCAGACCCCAGCTCCTCAGTATCGTCTCGGGCTGAAGGTATGGCTGTCCACCAGGGATCTGCCTCTCTGGGTTTAATCACAAACTCTATCCCCGATTTATCTGCCTTTTCCCCATCTCCAAGGTCATTAGCCCCTTCCTACTTCCGGCGCCGATAGAGATGGCCGCCTCGCTTTGCGTTCCCAGGAAACTATGCAGTATTTCGTTTTTTTATGTGTTATTTCTTACAATGTTACCCCAGGAAATCGTAGGTTTTATTACATACAGTCAGGAGGAACTTTTGGATATAAGAGCAACGTCAACTCACCAACATTACGACCGGGAATACTGGACTTTCCCGAAGCGGATCCTCTGTTTGGCCCACCACCCAGGACAATGGATCAGATCCCAGCCGGTGACCCAAAACAACAGTGCGGTAGAAGGGGCAGACGGAGCGGTCTTCTGGTCAGGCTCCGTAGATGGGCACATCGCGCGCCGCTCCCGAGCATACTACTCGCCAATGTCCAGTCTCTTGACAACAAGGTAGATGAAATCCGAGCAAGGGTTGCCTTCCAGAGAGACATCAGAGACTATAACGTTCTTTGTTTCACGGAAACATGGCTCACTCGAGACACGCTATCGGAGTCGATACAGCCACCTAGTTTCTTCACGAGTCGCGCCGACAGAAGCAAGCATCTCTCTGGTAATAAGAAGGGCGGGGCTGTATGCCTTATGATTAACGAGACGTGGTGTGATCATAACAACATACAGGAACTCAAGTCCTTTTGTTCACCTGACTTAGAATTCCTCAAAATTAAATGCCGACCTCATTATCTACCAAGAGAATTCTCTTCGATCTCATAATCACAGTTGTTTATATTCCCCCCAAGCAGACACATCGGCGGCCCTGAAAGAACTTCATTCGAGTCTATGTAAACTGGAAACCACATTTCCTGAGGATGCATTTATTGTAGCTGGGGATTTTAACAAGGCTAATCTGAAAACAAGCCTCCCTAAATTCTATCAGCATATCGATTGCGCAACCCAGGCTGGCAAAACCCTGCATCATTGTTATTCTAACTTCCGCGACACATATAGGGCCCTTCCCCGTCCTCCTTTCGGAAAAGCTGACCACGACTCCATTTTGTTGCTCCCAGCCTATAGACCAAGATTAAAACAGGAAGCACCCGTACTCAGGTCTGTTCAAAGCTCCAATCGGATTCCACGCTTCAAGATTGCTTCGATCACGTGGACTGGGATATGTTCCGCATAACTTCGAACAACAACATTGATGAATACGCTGATTCGGTGATCGAGTTTATTAGCAAGTGCATCGGTGATGTTGTACCCACAGCGTCTATCAAAACATTCCCCAACCAGAAACTGTGGAATGATGGCAGCATTCGCGCAAAACTGAAAGCGCGAACCACTGCTTTTAATCAGGGCAAGGTGACCGGATACATGACCGAATACAAACAGTGTAGCGATTTCTTCCGCAAGGCAATCAAACAAGCTAAACCTCAGTATAGAGACAAAGTGGAGTCGCAATTCAACGGCTCAGAAACGAGAGGTATGTGGCAGGGTCTACAGTAAATCACGGACTACAAAAGAAAAATCAGCCACGTTGTGGAACACGGTGTCTCACTCCCAGACAGACTAAACAACTTCTTTGCTCGCTTTGAGGACAATACAGTGTCACTGACACGGCCCTTTACCCAAACCTGTGGGCTCTTCTTCACTGCAGCCAACGTGAGTAAAATATTTAAATGTGTTAACCCTCGCAACGCTGCAGGCCCAGACGGCACCCCCGGCTGCATCCTCAGAGCATACGCAGACCAGCTGGCTGGTGTGTTTACGGACATATTCAATCAATCCTTATCCCAGTCTGCTATTCCCACATGCTTCAAGGGGGCCACCAATGTTCCTGTTCCCAAGAAAGCTAAGGTAACTGAGCTAAATGACTAATGCCCTGTAGCACTCACTTCTGTCATCATGAAGTGCTTTGAGAGACTAGTCAAGGACCATATCACCTCCACCCTACCTGACACCCTAGGCCCACTCCAATTTGCATACCGCCCCATTAGGTCCGCAGACGATGCAATCGCAATCACACTGCACACTGCCCTATTCCATCTGGACAAGAGGAATACCTATGTAAGAATGCTGTTCATTGACTACAGCTCAGCATTTAACAACATAGTACCCTCCAAACTCGTCATCAAGCTCGAGACCCTGGATCTCGACCCCGCCCTGTGCAACTGGGTCCTGGACTTCCTGACGGGCTGCCCCAGGTGGTGAGGGTAGGTAACAACATCTCCACCCCGCTGATCCTCAACACTGGGGCCCCATAAGGGTGCGTTCTCAGCCCTCTCCTGTACTGCCTGTTCAACCACGACTGCGTGGCCATGCACACCTCCAACTCAATCATCAAGTTTGCAGATGACACTACAGTAGGCTTGATTACCAACAATGACGAGACGGCCTACAGGGAGGAGGTGAGGGCCCTCGGAGTGTGGTGTCAGGAAAATAACCTCACACTCAATGTCAACAAAACAACGGAGATGATCGTGGACTTCAGGAAACAGCAGAGGGAGCAGCCTCCTATTCACATTAACGGGACAGTAGTGGAGAGGGTAGAAGGTTTTACATTTCTCGGTGTACACATCACGGACAAACTGAAATGGTCCACCCACACAGACAGCGTGGTGAAGGAGGCGCAGCAGTGCCTCTTCAACCTCAGGAGGCTGAAGAAATTTGTCACCAAAAACACTCACAAACTTTTACAGATGCACAATCGAGAGCATCCTGTCGGGCTGTATCACCGCCTGGTACGGAAACTGCTCCGCCCATAACCGTAAGGCTCTCCAGAGGGTAATGAGTTCTGCACAACGCATCACCGGGGGCAAACTACCTGCCCTCCAGGACACTTACACCACCCGATGTCACAGGAAGGCCAAAAAGATCATCAAGGACAACAACCACCTGTTCACCCCACTATCATCCAGAAGGTGCATCAAAGCTGGGACCGAGAGACTGAAAAACAGTTTCTATCTCAAGGCCATCAGACTGTTAAACAGCCATCGCTAACATTGTGTGGCTGCTGCCAACATACTAACTCAACTCCAGGCACTCTAATAATGGAAAAGGAAAAAATGATGTAATCAATTCTGCAGTGTGGACACACCTACTCACTCACTTATTTTTACTATTCTACATTATTTTTACTATTCTACACTACTTATTTTTACTATTCTACATTGCAGAATAATAGTGCAGACATCAAAACTATGAAATAACACATATGGAATCATGTAGAAACAGGACATGACATTGACCAAACCATCCTCCAGGCTGTCTAAGGGCTACTTGACCAAGAAGGAGACTGATGGAGTGCTGCATCAGATGACCTGGCCTCCACATTCACCTGAGCTCAAACCAATTGAGATGATTTGGGTTGAGTTGGACTGCAGAGTGAAGGAAAAGCAGCCAACAAGTGCTCAGCACATGTGGAAACTCCTTCAAGATGGTTGGAAGCGTGTGCAAAGTTGTTATTAAGGCAAAGTGTATCTACTCGCCAGCGCTGCCGGAGTCTCCCGCCTGTCATGAGCCACCAGAGCTGCTAGTCTGCAAGGAGCCGCCAGAGCTGCCAGTCTGCAAGGAGCCGCCAGAGCCGCCAGTCTGCAAGGAGCCGCCAGAGCCGCCAGCCAGCATGGAGCAGCCAGAGCCGCCAGTCAGCGTGGAGCAGCCAGAGCCGCCAGTCAGCGTGGAGCAGCCAGAGCCGCCAGTCAGCGTGGAGCAGCCAGAGCCGCCAGTCAGCATGGAGCAGCCAGTGCCGCCAGTCAGCCAGGATCTGCCAGAGCCGCCAGTCAGCCAGGATCTGCCAGAGTCATCAGCCAGTACAGAGCTGCCCCTCTGTCCCGAGCTGCCCCTCTGTCCCGAGCTGCCCCTCTGTCCCGAGCTGCCCCTCAGTCCAGTCCAGTGGGTTCATTTAGAAGGGTCGCCGTGGTTAGGAGGCCACGGAAGCGGACAAAGACTATGGTGAAGTGGGGGCCACGTCCAGCAACAGAGCCGCCACCGCGGACAGATGCCCACCCAGACCCTCCCCAATAGGTTCAGGTTTTGCGGCCGGTGTCCGCATCTTGGGGGGGGGGGTACTGTCACACCCTGACCATAGTTTGCTTTGTATGTTTCTATGTTTTGTTTGGTCAGGGTGTGATCTGAGTGGGCATTCTATGTTGTGTGTCTAGTTTGTCTGTTTCTGTGTTTGGCCTGATATGGTTCTCAATCAGAGGCAGGTGTTAGTCATTGTCTCTGATTGGGAACCATATTTAGGTAGCCTGTTTTGTGTTGGGGTTTGTGGGTGATTGTTCCTGTCTCTGTGTTTGCACCAGATAGGGCTGTTTTGGTTTTTCACATTTCTTGGTTTTGTTAGTTTATTCATGTATAGTTTCTTTATTAAAGAACCATGAATAATAACCACGCTGCGTTTTGGTCCGCCTCTCTTTCGACGGAAGAATCCCGTGACATGCATATTGACTTTAAAAAAAGTTTACGTTCAAATGCCTCTCCTGTGAAATAGTGACGTGCAACATACGCCTAGTTTCCAGAAACTAGTCATATATGGTGTTGACATTCTGTTAAAACTGGAGACACCTTGGGAGACACTTAGCGGAAATACCAATCAATAATGATTTGTTTGAGGGAAGAAAGCAATTGGTTGGAAAACCCCAGGATCCCGTTTTGTATTGCACTGTTCACCCCTAGCAGGTTTGAGGATCATAGGCTGCATTTACACAGGCAGCCCAATTCTGATATTTTTTTTAGTAAGTGGTCTTTCGACCAATCACGCCAGATCTTTTCACATCAGATCTTCTTCAAAAGACCAATTAGTCTGACTGTGTAAACGCAGCCATAGTATCTTATATAATATCAAGTCCCAGACTTTTAGCTTGATTTTGATGTGCACCAAAGAGCATGATGAGATGCACATCTGGTCTCTTGTTGTTTCTCATCATATAGCATGCTTCTACCTACAGACGCCATTTCATGACAAAAACAAATATTATACAGTATCTCTTCAGTTCTAGGACTCAAAATGTAAGTCTGGATAGCAGACACATGTATGAGTCACCACGTGTATGAGTCACCACAGAAATTATACCAGAACTCTACATTTATATTTATCTGTGCTAAGAATAGAGTATGTAATTATATCAAAGTTACTAACATTTATGTAATTTGGCTTCGTATTTTGGGGCCTGACTAATCTTTTTCTCTTCCCCTCAGTTTTGGACAAGTAGTAAGTGGTTACTTCCCGACATTTGAATACGCTTTCCAAAATTATGTCTCTTCTGACCAGCGGAGAGTGTGACTCAGCAGTGCATTTTCTCTCTGACAGGCCCATTGGTTTACATAAGGGCCTTGCTTTCCTCTGCTCTAAAATGGGTTGACTCATTATGATGGCCCAGGGCCCCATGCTTTTACTGAGGGTGTGGGTTGACAAGATGCATGTCATAATAACTATATATACAGGCCTAGAGAAAGAGGGGGGAGATCCTTAACATTTCCTGCAATTCAAAGGATGATCATGTTAAAGTTTTGTCAAAAAAAGTTTTGTCCTAAATCATGCTCATTTATGCATTATTTCCACACCGCCCAGCAATTCTATGTTCAGTGTGTGGCCAATCTGTAGTGCCATTTAAACACACTACTGTAAATCGCACTAAATTGTAAAATGATAATCAGCTTCACAAAGAAAAATATAGGTATATTGATGTACAGCATGTATTGCTTGAACAATTTCCACATCTCTACAGAAGACTATTGCTTTCATGGTTGCATTGTGGGTAAAACTCACAGTAGTGTCCTTGGTTTCTCTATGCTTTAAGAATGCTCTTTAGTTATTAACCTGCAGACTACGGTTATGCTGATCTTTTACATACAAGATTCATTGATACTTTATCGGTCAACACTAAATACTACACACAATGTTTTTCATGGTTCAATGATTGCCACTAAGCAATGACATATGATACAAAATGAGATGAGGGTCAGTACACTCCTCACCACTAACTGTCTGCTTTGTTATTTTTTACATTAACATTTTAGTCATTTATGAGACGCGACTTACAGTTGGTGCATTCATCTTTAAGTAGCTAAGAAAAACAACTGCATATCCCAGTCATAGTAAGCACATCTTCTTGTCAATGAAGTAGCTATCAGCAGTGTAGTCAGTGTTAGTAAGAAAAGACAAGAGCAAGTGTTATTTCAAGAAAGGCAAGGGTGTTCGTTTTCAAGAAAGGTACGGGGGGGGGGGGGGGGTGGCATTGAGGCATTAATCAAGATACTCTTTGAAGAGGTATGTTTTCAAATGATAGGCAGGGACTCTGCTGTCCTAACATCAGGGTGAAGCTCGTTACGCCAATGGGGTGCCAGGACAGAGAAGAGCTTTGACTAGGATGAGCAGGAGCTGACACCTCGTAGGGGTGGAAGGACCAAGAGATGCCGTTATGTTATATATGTGGAATAGCATACAAGACTAAATAAATGTATGAATAATGAATTCTGCTCCTCAGAACTAAAGCTCCTCAGATATAGGTACTTAATAATCTTCAAGTGCTCTACTATAGTATACGGCACATTGAGAATATTTTTGTAACATGCACTGCTACTCTATAGGAGGGCTCTCATACTCTGGTAGAAACCATGTTGTTTTTTCTCAATCAGGCACAATCAGAGTAGGCACCTGCACTAGCAATCAATCCTCTATTACATCTTATGCGGTTAGCTATATGAGGAACACTGGCATAGTTTTATTTTGTCGCACGTTAGCTGTCAGTCAAACTTCGCAAAACTGAAAAACGAAATTGACCTCGACGGTAAAAGCACTTTTATTTGATTTGAAATGTTTCACCTTAATAGATAGTAATAGGCGCTTCCATAGCCCCTAGTGGATGGTAGGAAATTGACATAGAAATAAAATGATACTCCATGCCATCATTTCACCATTTCAAAAACTCCAAAATACGCTTTAATCGACTAGAGTCTGGGTTGAACCAAGAGGAGGCATGGTTTATATGCCAACCAGCTCTCACAGTCTCAGGTCAGAATTAGACGTTCAATCATGTTTCTCAAAGGTCAAATTTCAATGTTGTTCCAGAGGTCAAATTTCTAAGTATTTAAGGTTAAGTTTAGGCATTAACTCAGAATTTTTAAGGTTACGGTTAAATTCAGGGATTAACCCCAAATTGTTAAGGTTAGGCATTAACGCTGATTGGTTAAGGTAAGGGTTAAGGTTTGGTTTAAGGGTTAAGGGTTAAGGTTTGTGGCTTAAAACAACTTTCTATCACAGGATTCAAACTTGCAACCCTTGGAATCAGAGGCAGATGCTTATGCCCATCCGCCATCCCTGTCCACAATGCCAACGCAAAACTGAAACCTACTTGACGGTAACAGAGCTCACTGTTGCCCCTAGTGGACGGTTTCCATGTCATCTCCCGACATCCTCAGACATTGACAGACATGGAATACTGACTTGTATCACGGGTGACCTGGCTGTTTATGCTACTTATAATCCGAATCTAAGATGTGATTGACTGCTATTATGGGTAGAAAGAACACATCCCAAAAAGCACCAACATACAGTATTTCGACCCCTAAAAGCACCAACATCAGTGATTTTTAACCTCAAATTGAAAATGACACTTTCTGCAAAACAGTAACACTTTTTATTTTATTAACCTTTTCTAACAAAGGTAAATGGTTTAAATCCCCCAAAATAAGATATACAATATTTCACACATTTATAGTCAAATTTGATGTTTAAAAATATTCATTTTTGTATGTTTTTCATGTTTAATATTTTTTTCATCAATTTCACCCATAGCAACATGAAATGTTTCTGTTATTTATTTAAAGTGTTTCTGTGATACTCAGAAGCTGATACATTGGTGATTGAGCTAATCTAAAGTACCGGGAAGACCTAAGATAAGCATTGATGGGCGTTATAGGGCACTGGTGCCATCAGACTTTTATCTTTAACTTTGGAAAAGCTATGTGCTATCAATTCAGTTCCAATTGTATCTGAAAGATGACACTTTCAACTTGATTTGGAGACATTGACTTGTGGCTGCCTCAACCCCCAGGGGCCAAATCTGGGTGGCTCCATGTCTATATCTTTTCAGGGTACACACATTTACCTGTGCCAAATTTGGTGCTTTTAACACAAAGTTTACTATTGAGTCCACAATGTCAGCTCTAGTATACAAAAGATAGTTTATTTTTAATTCCTCCATATTGACACAGAAATCATCATAAATTGTGTTTTCATGTTGGTAACTAGTTGCTTGACAATGTCCTACAATTTCAGAAGGATAAAAAATTATCTTGGGGTCAAAATTGAACCTTGTTGGTGCTTTTAGGGTTAATTGGAGAACACAGGGGCCCCTCCCTTCATTCATCTCAATGTCCCTGTTTTCCAGGTACATTACAAAACCTACTGTCACACCCTGATCTGTTTCACCTGCCTTTGTGCTTGTCTCCACCCCCCTCCAGATGTCGCACATCTTCCCCATTATCCCCTGTGTATTTATACCTGTGTTCTCTGTTTGTCTGTTGCCAATTGGTCTAGTTTTGTCAAGTCAACCAGCGTGTTTTCTGTGCACCTGTTTTTTCCAAATCTTTGTTTTTCTATTCCTCCCGGTTCTGACCTTTGCCTACCCTGACACTGAGCCCGCCTGCCTGACCATTTAGCCTGCCCTGACCTCAAGCCTGTCTGCCACTCTGTACCTACTGAACTCTGACCTGGTTTATGATCTTTTGTCTGTCCATGACCATTCTCTTGCCTGCCCCTCGTTTATAATAAATATCAGAGAGTCTAACCACCCTTGTCTGCATCTGGGTCTCGCCCTGTATCGTTATACCTACAACAGTAACCATTAGTACAATAGAACATTTTAACAGCTTTTTCAGATCAGTCCATTTTCACCTCTTAGCTGACAGATTGATTGGGATGTGCTGTATTTCATCTGTGCAGCCTCCTCATCTGCCCCCTGTCATCCTTGAAAAGTGCCTTTGGTTCCTACGTCTCAAGCACAGCTCACAGGTCTCAGCCTCCCCTGTCACGACAGGAATCAGGAGAGGGGCGTTCTGAGGAGAGACAGGTGGATACAAACACACCACCTCGGACTACACCAGCGACAGATTGGAAGCAGGTGATAGTTGCCATGGTAACCCTACCTTGTTTGCACCAACGAATAGCTTGAATTTACCCCACCTGCTGTCTGAGAAGACAGCTCTGGATAGAGTGACAGACTCAGAGAATCCCTCCTATTTTTGTGTCCAACCGGTGGCATTATGAGCACTCCGTTCAGGCTGTCAGAGATTTTCAGAACAAAGGGGTGTTTTGGAGGTGGACAATAATTGGAAAATTGTTGTTGAAGATGAAAACTGAGTGAGGGTAATAAATGAATGGTAAATATGTCAAAACCCACAAGTTCTTATGATTCTGAATGCAACATCACCACACGAGTCAAGACGATGGACAAAGTCTCAAGATGTCTTTAACTTGTGAGTTGTCGTTTTTAGATTTAATGAGCACCATACCACAAACTGAGATGACCCCAATTAACCATAATATCTGTCTAAGGGAAACATCATTGATGATGGAACAAACATAGTAAACCCTTTCCAATTATTTTGCGCACCAACAAGCATAGACATGCCCACTACAACCAATGTGTTATTAATATTTAACCCCCCTATAGATACAGTATGAGACAGTATACATACAGTATAGGCCTATGGCTTCTCTCATACAGTAGCTGATTACAAGATTAAAATCAAAGTTACATTCTCAGTACTTATTCAAGTGCCAGTGAGGATGTTGACTTTCCCTGTGGTGCTGTGTGTCTTCTCGTCTCAGCTTTGGATAGCACACTGCGACACTTACGTCGGTTTGGTGCCAGTGTGAGCTTTAAACGGGTAGACTGGTGGTTTCACTGGGAGCTCTGTTACGGGGCACCTGGGACCTTTCTGGGGCCTTTCTGAACTGCGATCAGAGTTGCCTGGTTCTCACAGGTGCTCAAAAAGTAATGCAGTCTGAGTGCATTGTCTTGTTGTGCATGCAGGCAGCTTGTGCTTTTAATGGCTAATTTGAAACCAACCAGCCCCTTCCCCCTTCCTGTTTTTATAGCCTAAGTCTAACAATAACGCTCAGGTGATGCCAATGTAGACAGCGTAGACAGTCCCTCAGTCTCTGTCTGGCTACTGTGGTACACAAGCTGTGATGCATTGGGGAAGGCAGGCATTTGTCTAGTTGGATTCATAGGATGCACAACTCCCAGACAAGCTCATATTTAATTTCCAATACGTCAAATAGGAAAATAAATCACCATAAACATGATTGTGTAACAATATGTCCAAATTGTCCCTGTGGGTTTGGGTGGAAGTCTGTTTTATTTTCTCACCTACTAATTACCACTTCATCAACATGCTTATTGAACTTGATTTAAAAGGCAGCTAGCAGAGAGAGATGCTTTTCATTATTCAGTGAGCCCTGAGATTCAGTGAGCACTAAGACTTTGGCGATCAGGATTGTTTTCTTTCATTGCCTATGAGATTGATACAGTGCCTTCATAAAGTATTCACACCCCTTGACCTTTTCCACATTTTGTTGTGTTACAGCTTGAATTTAAAATGGATTACATTTAGATTTTGTGTCACAGATCTACACATAATACCCCATAATGTTAAAGTGGAATTGTGTTTAAACAATGTCTTATAAATTAATATACAATTTAAAGCTGAAATGTCTTGAGTCAATAAGTATTCAACCCCTTTGTTATGGAAAGCCTAAATAAGTTCAGGAGTAATAATTTGCTTAACAAGTCTCAACATAATACGTTTCATGAACTCACTCTGTGTGGAATAATATTGTTTAATTACATGATTTTTGAATGACTATCTCATCTCTGTACCGCACAATTACAATTATCTGTAAGGTCCCTCAGTCGAGCAGTCAATTACAAACACAGATTCAACCACAAAGACCAGGGATGTTTTCCAATGCCTCGCTATGAAGGACACTTATTGGTAGATAGGTAAAAAATAAAAATAAAGCAGACACTGAATATTCATTTGAGCATGGTAAAGTTATTAGTTACACTTTGGATGGTGTATCAACACACCCAGTCCCTACAAAGATACAGGTGTCCTTCCTAACTCAGTTGCCGGAGAGGAAGGAAACCGCTCAGGGATTTCAACGTTAGGTCAATGGTGACATTAAAACTGTCACAGAGTTTAATGGCTGTGATAGGAGAAAACGTATATCATTGTAGTTACTCCACAATAATAACCTAAATGACAGAGTGAAAAGAAGGAAGCTTGTACATAATACAAATATTCCAAAACATGCATCCTGTTTGCAATAAGGCACTAAAGTAAAACTGCAACAAAAAAAGACAAAAAAAGACAAATTATTTTTATGTACATTTTCTTTGTTATGTTTGTTTGTTATGTTATGTTTGGGGAAAATCCAACACATTACTGAGTACCACTTTATATATTTTCAACCATGGTGGTGGCTGCATCATGTTATGTGTATGCTTGTCATAGACAAAGGCTAGGGAGTTTTTCAGGATAAAAATAAACGGTATAGAGCTAAGCACAGGTGAAATGCTAAAGGAAAACCTGGTTCAATCTGCTTTCCAATAGACACTGGGAGACAAATTCACCTTTCAACAGGACAATAAACTAAAATACTTATTTAAATGAGATCCTTAATTTTCAATACATTTGATAAAATATTTTTTTTTAAATGCTTTCACTTTGTCATTAGTGGGTTTTGTGTAGATCGGTGAGAAAAAAATATATTTAATACATTTTGAATGTGGAATAAGTCATGGGGTATGAATACTTTCTGAAAGCACTATAGGTGCAATTAAGGAAGGGATTATGTCTTATTAAATGACAAGTGAAAGTGTGGCAGGCTGGCTACAAAGAAAATTCCAATTAGTTAATGAATTGACAAATGACTTTACAGCGATACTTTGACTTTCTTTGACCTTGGCAAGTGTGTGTTTGTGCTTTCTGTCATCTTTCATTTTCAAAGACTACTTAATAAATGGTCATAAAGCTGTCATATAATGGTTGATGTCTTAACTATGCCCTTTCATGTTGAAATGTTTGAGGATACCAAAGGGGATAGAAAATATGCACTCTCAGTGGTCACATTTACATATAGTACCATATGTGACTGATTTACTATTCATGTATATAAAACACTGAACCAATGTGACTGACAAATGATGGACAACTAATTATATGCTGGGTGAAAAAGGCCTTGGAATTGATAATCTAAGACTGCATCAGTCAGTTCACCATTTAGTTCCTTTTGGGCAAAACATAATCCAAAACACAACCGAAACAAGTAGGAAATGCATCCAACAAGTATGTTGAGTCACAAGCTTGATGTAGTCATTGTGTGTAACGAATATAGGAGCAAATACTAAACATTCCAATACTTTAATACAACATAAGTGAATTTGTCCAAAGACGCATGACTTCTTCAAATAGGGGAATAGAGACAAAGTGCTTTCATTTCTAATCGGTAAAACATATATGGTAGCAGTCAAAAGTTTGGACACCTATTCATTCAAGGGTTTTTCTTTATTTTTACTATTTTCTACATTGTAGAACAATAGTGAAGACAACACAAATATGAAATAACACGTATGGAATTTTGTAGTAACCAAAAAAGTGTCCAACAAATCAAAATATGTTATATTTGAGATTCTTCAAAGTAGCCACCCTTTGCCTTGATGACAGCTTTGCAAACTCTTGGCATTATCTCAACCAGCTTCATGAGGTAGTCACCTGGAATGCATTTCAATTAACAGGTGTGCCTTGTTAAAAGTTCATTTGTGTAATTTATTTCTTAATGTGTTTGAGTCAAACACTTGTGTTGTGACAAGGTAGGGGAGGTGTAAAGAAGATAGCCCTATTTGATAAAAGACCAAGTCCATATTATGGCAAGAACACCTACATTAACCAAAGAAAAACAACACTCCATCATTACTTTAAGACATGAAGGTCAGTCAATGCAGAAAACTTTAAAAGTTTCTTCAAGTGCAGTCTCAAAAACCATCAAGTGCTATGATGAAACTGGCTCTCATGAGGACACCCACAGGAAAGGAAGACCCAAAATTACCTCTGCTGCAGAGGATAAGTTCATTAGAGTTACCAGCCTCAGAAATCACAGAGTTCAAGTAACAGACACATCTCAACATCAACTGTTCAGAGGAGACTGCATGAATCAGGCCATGATCGAATTGCTGCAAAGAAACCACTACTTAAGGACACCAATAATATGAAGAGACTTGCTTGGGCCAAGGAACATGAGCAATGGACATTAGACTGGTGGAAATCTGTCCTTTGGTCTGATAAGTCCGAATTTGAGATTTTTTGATTCCAACCACCGTATCTTTGTGAGACGCAGAGTAGGTGAACGGATGAGGTGTGATGGTGTGGGGGTGCTTTGCTGGTGACACTGTCTATGATTTATTTAGAATTCAAGGCACACTTAACCAGCAACCACCAGTCTTCCACAGCATTCTGTAGTGATACGCCATCCCATCTGGTTTGCTCTTAGTTGGACTATCATTTGTTTTTCAACAGGACAATGACCCAACACACCTCTAGGCTGTCTAATGGCTATTTGACCAAGAAAGAGAGTGATGGAGTGATATATCAGATGACCTAGCCTCCACAATCACCCGACCTCAACCAAATTGAGATGGTTAGGGATGAGTTGGACTGCAGAGTGAAGGAAAAGCAGCCAACCAGTGCTCAGCACATGTGGAAACTCCTTCAAGACTGTTGGAAAAGCATTCCAGGTGAAGCTGGTTGAGAGAATGCCAAGAGTGTGCAAAGCTGTCATCAAGGCAAAGGGTGGCTACTTTGAAGAATCTCAAATATAAAATACATTTTGATTGGTTGAACAATCCTTTGGTTACTACATGATTCCATGCATGCGTTATATTATAGTTTTGATGTCTTCACTATTATTCTACAATGTAGAAAATAGTAAAAATATAGAAAAACTCTTGAATGAGTAGGTGTGTCCAAACTTTTGACTGGTACTGTATGTATGAAAATACCCTAAAATAAAAGTTGACATTCTGTACTGTCGCTTTAGATGAAATATGAATTTGACATAGTATCTCAAATCTAAAATGCTGAAGTATTGAGCCAAATTAAAAATGTTAGCTTCTCTGTCCAAATACATATGAAGGAGGTGTAAATGCAGGGCCACACAAAACAAGTATTACACAGTGTAGTAACTTTCATTGTCACGACCAATCATTTACTCAGGTAGTCCCTAATAAGCACACGTCAGGTCTGACAAACATAGACATAAAACATTTAAATTTCAACTCTATTGTCATTCAATATTTATTTGCCATCTTTGTGACCTTCAGAGTCTGGGCAGCAGCATCACAGCCCCACTTGTGAGGGTGTTTCACATAACTGTACACACACAGAGAAGACATATTTGGAAGATCCATTTGCTTCTGAAAGAGCTTGAGTTGCAGCTCTCATAGTACAAAGGAGCTCGGAGCAGCCTAAAGTCGATGCATGTCGCAGGGAAACACAGGGAGTTTCTTGGCCAGGCAACCTTGCTCCTCTCCCTGCCAACAGTGAGTGTAAGGCACTCTGAGGGATGCCACAGGAAGCCATGTTGAAGCACCATTAAGGCAGCTCACGCTTCCAGCTTATTGATCTAGGTTGGGAATTGGGACTATGTCAAACAATTTAATTTAGTCAGGAGACGAAAGGTATTCAAATGAGTATTAATTTGTATTCCGGTTGCTTGGTCTCTTTTCTGTTGTCTAGCATGCACCCCAAGTTTTAGGTCATGCTACATGTTGAGTAGCCATGTCAACAGCCCATTCTCCGTAACCTGGACTTGAACATCCATTTGGCTTCTCTTCATGGCTTTGAGGAATAGAATGCATTGAATTTGACTCCAGATTTATGACAACTCCTTTCAATACAACAACATAAAATACCACTTCTTTTTTTAAAGCATTCCTTAATGAGAAGCATAGATAATGATGCTCACTTCCTCTTTACAGGTCAATGTCATTTCTATGACATCAGCACCATTTACACATATCGAATCACCCCAACTCCCTCTGTCTAGAAGCAGTCTAGTCAGCAAAACTCACAACATGGAGCGAGATATGCTGAAGTGCAGGGCTTACATTTTGCTGTCATTAGCAAAACTGGCAGCCTGGCACAGTTATTATTAAAATGATGATATGCTGCATGATTCATCTCCAGTTAGGCTTTTACAAGGCAAAGTTGAGCCATTTTGAATATGGAATTACCTTGGGCAAAAACGTGTTTAACTTAATGAATAGGTTTGTGTCAAAACTAGTATTTTGGCCATTTGCAAAAGCATGCTATTCACGTCGCATTTAGCAATCTTCTCGTTGTACCCTGCCACACAGAGTAAGACTCTGGGGGACATTTCAAAGACATCAGTCGATCTCCACAGTCAAGGCATTTACACTGAGATGCAGTCACATTAACAAGCCCCTTTGGATAGCTGTGCACAATCATGTACCAGCTTAATTTCCCTCCCACTCTGGTGAACTATGCATGGCTGTATGCAAATCAGCCGAGGATTACATGTTTATGAATTTGAAAGCAATTCCTCAGTAAAACAATTATAGTATCACAGCACTCAACAGTACACGACTGACTACCTTGTAGGAACAGGGGTCAAGAGAACAGGAGAACAGTTATTTTAGCACAGACCTCTGTGAGGGTACAGTACAGCCCATTATCAGTCTCAAAACATCATTCTGTGATGTTTTTTCAGAAATAAAACTTCACAACTTATGATGTTTTATGTCAATGCATTGCAGTAAATGGGAAAAGAAAAGGTTCAACCAATTGACATTCATGTCAATACATTGCTGTAAACAGGAGAAGAGAACTGTCAACCAATTTAATTTTATGTCAATACATTGCAGTAAATGGGAAAAGAGAAGCATCAACTAATTGAAGTGTATGTCAATACATTGCAGTAAATGGGAAAAGATGAGTGTCACAGCGTTGACACTAATGTAAATACATTAGTATTTTAGTATAGGATCCCCAATTAGCTGCTGCCGAGGTAGTGGCTACACTTCCTGGGGTCCAAACAGGAAATAACACAACAAATACATAATATACATACAGTAAATATCAGTGGTGTAAAGTACTTAAGTAAAAATACTTTATATTTTTGACAACTTTTACTTTTACTCCACTACATTTCTCCTGACATCAAAAAGTACTTGTTACATTTTGAATGCTTAGCAGGACAGGAAAATGGTCTAATTCACACACTTAAAGAGAAAATCCCTGGTCATCCCTATTGCATCTGATCTGGCGAACTCACTAAACACGAATGCTTTATTTGTAAATTATGTCTGGGTGTTGGAGTTTAAATTTAAAAAACAAGAAAATTGTGCCGTTTGGTTCGCTTAATATAAGGAATTTGAAATTATTTTTACTTGTTCTTTTACTTTTAAGTATGTTTTAGCAATTACATTTAATTTTGATACTTAAGTATATTTAAAAACATAATTTTTTATTACTTTTACTCAAACAGAATTTTACTGGGTGACTTTACTTGAGTCATTTTATATTAAGATATCTTTACTTTTACTCAAGTATGAAAACTGCTTGAATAGACAGTTTGGTACCTTCAACACCTCGCACAAAGACCAATAGTGATGCAGTCAATCTCTCCTCAGCTTTGTACCGGGAGAGATTGACATGCATGCCATTGACATTGCAGTAAATGGGAAAAGAAAAGCATCAACCGATTTACCTTTATGTCTCTCACTTTAACTCCACATCTTGGCTCAACCCTAACCCTAGGCATTACTCTAAACCTAACTTCTTGTCCACATCCCGGCTCAACCCTAACCCTAGCCATTACTCTAAACCTAACTTCTTGTCCACATCACGGCTCAACCCTAACCCTAGCCATTACTCTAAACCTAACTTCATGTCCACATCTTGGCTCAACCATAACCCTAGCCATTACTCTAAACCTAACTTCTTGTCCACATCCCGGCTCCACCCTAACTCCAACCTTGACCCTAACCCTTATCCTACGGCTATATTTAGGGTTTAGCCAAGAGGTGGAGACAAAGCTAGGGTTAGGGTTAGGGCTAATGTTAGGATTGAGCAGGGATGTGGACATGAAGCTAGGGTTAAGGTTATGGCTAGGGTTATGATTGAGCCGGGATGTGGACATGAAGCTAGGGTTAGGGGGTTTTGGATTAAGGTTATACTCTGCCTACTTGCCTGCCTGTCTCCCTGTCTGTCAGGTTATGGTCAGGGTTAGGTACAAGGACAGAGCTCTAAGTGCCAGAGACAAGTCATGAACCCCTGGGAGGATGCACACCGCTACGCGACTGGCGAGCCAAGGAGACAGGCTGTTAAGGGATTTGTTATCAATAATGACTAATTATGTATACATTTCAATCAGGACTGACTAATCAGAATACTATTATGTTACTGTATAGATGTATGAATTTTCTTTTAATGCTAGTACTGAATATAATGTGTGTAAATATAATCAAGAATTAGAACAATGACTGTCTGTTCCTTGGTAGAAATTAATGAACTTATCGTCAGACTGGCTAGAATGCTTACCTCCACAGAAAGATCTTGGCTCAGTCATAAATTATCTAAATTGGTGAGAGAACTATACTGCCATTGAACCGGTAGGAGAAGAGACCGGACAGTTCGAAAACTAATGAAGTAATTTTCAGTTTATAACCTGTTGTAAATTGTTTCATGTTCAGTACTCTCGAGAATAAACATTACTGATTGATTTTGAGACTGGTCTCTGTCCATTTTATGCAAATAAGGGTCTTACAAATTCTTAGGAGTGGACAGAGTGTTGAATTGAATTAGTTAAATAAAACATAAAGGAATTGAATTTCTGTAACACAGGCCCACGCGTATAAGCCCCTAGAGTGAATGGCCCCGCTGATATGGGACCACACCATTACCTTCTTGCCCTTTGTGCTGATGTCTGTGCCCAATCATGTGTGTACCATGTTTTGTGCTGCTACCATGTTGTGTTGCTATCACATTGTTGTCATGTTGTGTTGCTACAATGCTGTGTTGTCATGTGTTGCTGCCTTGCTCTCTTGTCATGATGTGTGTTATGTCCTATACAGTGCCTTGCGAAAGTATTCGGCCCCCTTGAACTTTGCAACCTTTGGCCACATTTCAGGCTTCAAACATAAAGATATAAAACTGTATTTTTTTGTGAAGAATCAACAACAAGTGGGACACAATCATGAAGTGGAACGACATTTATTGGATATTTCAAACTTTTTTAACAAATCAATTACAGCTGTAAGTCGCTTGGGGTATGTCTCTATCAGTTTTGCACATCGAGAGACTGACATTTTTTCCCATTCCTCCTTGCAAAACAGCTCGAGCTCAGTGAGGTTGGATGGAGAGCATTTGTGAACAGCAGTTTTCACTTCTTTCCACAGATTCTCGATTGGATTCAGGTCTGGACTTTGACTTGGCCATTCTAACACCTGTATATGTTTATTTTTGAACCATTCCATTGTAGATTTTTCTTTATGTTTTGGATCATTGTCTTGTTGGAAGACAAATCTCCGTCCCAGTCTCAGGTCTTTTGCAGACTCCATCAGGTTTTCTTCCAGAATGGTCCTGTATTTGGCTCCATCCATCTTCCCATCAATTTTAACCATCTTCCCTGTCCCTGCTGAAGAAAAGCAGGCCCAAACCATGATGCTGCCACCACCATGTTTGACAGTGGGGATGGTGTGTTCAGCTGTGTTGCTTTTACGCCAAACATAACGTTTTGCATTGTTGCCAAAAAGTTCAATTTTGGTTTCATCTGACCAGAGCACCTTCTTCCACATGTTTGGTGTGTCTCCCAGGTGGCGTGTGGCAAACTTTAAACGACACTTTTTATGGATATCTTTAAGAAATGGCTTTCTTCTTGCCACTCTTCCATAAAGGCCAGATTTGTTCAATATACGACTGATTGTTGTCCTATGGACAGAGTCTCCCACCTCAGCTGTAGATCTCTGCAGTTCATCCAGAGTGATCATGGGCCTCTTGGCTGCATCTCTGATCAGTCTTCTCCTTGTATGAGCTGAAAGTTTAGAGGGACGGCCAGGTCTTGGTAGATTTGCAGTGGTCTGATACTCCTTCCATTTCAATATTATCGCTTGCACAGTGCTCCTTGGGATGTTTAAAGCTTGGGAAATCTTTTTGTATCCAAATCCGGCTTTAAACTTCTTCACAACAATATCTCGGACCTGCCTGGTGTGTTCCTTGTTCTTCATGATGCTCTCTGCGCTTTTAACGTACCTCTGAGACTATCACAGTGCAGGTGCATTTATATGGAGACTTGATTACACACAGGTGGATTGTATTTATCATCATTCGTCATTTAGGTCAACATTGGATCATTCAGAGATCCTCACTGAACTTCTGGAGAGAGTTTGCTGCACTGAAAGTTAAGGGGCTGAATAATTTTGCACGCCCAATTTTTCAGTTTTTGATTTGTTAAAAAAGTTTGAAATATCCAATAAATGTCGTTCCACTTCATGATTGTGTCCCACTTGTTGTTGATTCTTCACAAAAAAATACAGTTTTATATCTTTATGTTTGAAGCCTGAAATGTGGCAAAAGGTCGCAAAGTTCAATGGGGCCGAATACTTTCGCAAGGCACTGTATTTAAAAAATATATATATTTTTTAAATCCCAGCCCCCATCTTGCAGGAGGCCTTTTGCCTTTTGGTAGGCCGTCATGTTAAACAAGAATGTATTATTAACTGACTTGCCTAGTTAAATAGAAAATAAAAATATGAAATGTACCAGGGGGGCCACCAGGCCTGAACCCCGAGTAGAAGAGTGGGGCAGTGGTTTGGGCAAGAACCCCCTTGAGATTAAGGTTAGGGTCAGGGTTCGGGGAGAGCTTAGATAAACTGGGTTAGGGTTAGGGCCTCAACCCAAGACATAACCCTAACCTTAATCCAAATAACAGGCTAGAAACACAATTCACATATTGGATTGTTCACCAGATGCTAAATAAATGCAAGCCTACACCTAACCATTAATTATTGACAGTGAAAACTTGGTCCCACAGAGAACAAGGCCCTTCTTCCATGGAAAACCATTACCTACAGTCCTTATTTGTGTCACCAGGGGACCGTCATGACCCGGCATATGAAATTTTAATTCAATTGGTCACAATGGTCTTGCAGATCTACTACTACTACAAATAATAATACATTTTATTTTAAGGACCTTTAAAGACACTCATAGCCTTTTACATACACAAGATAATCAGCAAGATAAAAATAAATACAATCACATTAAAATAAGTAAGTATACTGTATAAAAGTATCCTAAACATAAGGATGAAATACAAGACAACAGAGGAACTGGGAAAGCCTATGTGAAGAGTTGTGTCTTTAGTTTGGTGTGTCTTTAATATCTGTATAGATTGTGAGGTTCTGAGATCGAGAGGAGGGGAGTTTATGAGTTGTGGGGCTACACTGCTAAAAGCACGGTCTCCCATGGAGCACAGCCTGGTGGAGGGATGATGATGAAGCCAGTGTCAAAGGAGCGCAGTGAACAGGTGGGAGTGTAGGGATGCAGGAGTTCTGTAAAGGTATGTCGGCACCAGTCCATTGAGTGCTTTGTTGGTGAGCATGAGCAATTTTAAGATGATGCTGCATTGAACTGGGAGCCAGTGGAGTTTTATGAGGGTGGGGGTGGTGGGGTCCCAAGGTCTGGTCTGTGAGGACTCGTGCAGTTGAATTTTGAATATGTTGAACTCTGTCCAGAGTTTTGGTGGGGAGTCTGTGGAGAATGTTGTTGCAGTAGTCCAGGTGTGATAAAACTAAGGCGTGAATGAGGGTTTCAGCAGTAGAGTCAGTGAAAAAGGGTCTGAGTTGTGAGATTTGTTTGAGGTGGAAGAAAGCTGACTTGGTGATGTTCCAGATGTGGGGTTCAAATTACAGAGTGGGGTGAAATGTAACACCAAGGTTCCTGACTGTGGAGTTGGAGTTGATGGTGCCGTCGTCGATTGTCATGTTAAGTTGACCCAGTTTCTTGATGAGGGAGTTGGGGCCCATGAGCATGATCTCTGTGTTGTCGTCATTTTGTTTAAAAAAGTTATTTCTCATCCGTTTTCACTTCACGGAGACAGTCAACAGCAGAGGAAAATGGCAGAGTGAAGTTGGGTTTTGTGTGGGTGGAGATTTGTGTGTCATCTGCATAACAGTGAAATCGGAGTCCAAGTTGAGGAGGATCTGACCAAGGGATAGCATGTAAATACTAAACAGTTATGGACCTAACACCCAGTGGCCCCAGCTGAGCAGGGGGCCCCACTATCAAAACTAAATAAATAAATACTGAATTAAATGTAATTCAATTATCTATAACGAGGAAGGTAACATATCTACAAGGGCACTACTACAACTTTAAAAGACGAAGGAAATTACAGTCCGTATTTCCCAATGTTGACATTGTTATGACGTTGGCCTGGGGGTAGGTTTATGACAGTCATAAATACCTCTTTCACCCTTTTTCCTCTCTTTACCCTACTGATGTTACATTTGCAAAACCCTTGGTTAACATAGAGATTCTGGGAACATCAGAAGGTGGGGGGAAATGAACTATATTCTGGTAATCCGACCAATTGAATATATACGGTGGTACTTAATGAATATGATGTCAGTTCAGTTTTCATCTGAGACATTCTCATCAATGATAAGATGACATAAACTCTACAGTGGAAAGTCTACGCATCAGAGTTATCGCATTCACATGGAATTGTTGTTCAATTTAAATGTTTGAATATGAAATTATTCGTGATGGTTGAAATTAAATGAGATTTTAGCTTCTAAAATGTGAGATTTGGGTTTTCATAAGATAGGGCTCTGCTCAATCAGTGGCCCGCCCCTGTGAAGGGACATGGGCTGTACAACTTTTCAAACACGCCTCCTCTCCCTTCCTATATAAGCCCTTGATGACAATATAACCTCCTGTTCCGAGGACGTGAGGACGACGGTCCAATGTCAGAATGGTTAAGAAAATAACTACAGAACGAAGCCAACATCAGCGTGAGCTTTGGTTGCGAATGGTATGAACTTTGAACTCTCATTCACTACAGAAGTGATACCTCCTTGCCATTGAGTTAGCAACAGCCACTGCAAACGAGGGTTAGGAAGGAACAGACAGAGTATCCTGTCTACCACACAACGACGTTACTACAACGTCTTCAATTTACCAGCAGAGACATTCTTCAAAGGACAAAGGACTCGGTTGGGCAACACAGCCTTCCATCTACCACCAACCTACCAAAGCTCAGCTCAGAGTAAATATTTATTGCATTTCCTTTTCCAAATGGGCGGTAATTTAGAATGCATAAGATACTGTATTTACGATAGCACAGCTTCGCCCTTTATTCCTCAGTCTTCCCGCTCTTTCACTCAAACCCAGACCCTTTTCTTTTGTGTAACCAGCTGTCATATCTGTTCTGTCCGCTAGGGACGTTTTCCTTTATGACGTAATTTGTAATCAAGTTATGATTTAATTATGTGTCTGTGTAATTCTGTGTGATTAGTTAGGTATTTAGTAAATAAATAATTAAACCCAATTTTGTATTGCTGATTCAACTTGTTAGCTGGGGTTCAGGCAGATAACCAAGAATTTACAACTTTCAGATGAGACTGAATTAAGATGATGATTAATATTCACTGCTCTTGATGTAAAATATCACTACGTCTTGAAGAAATTGTTCGGAAGATAACAGCTCTATAAATATTATTTTGTGGTGCCCCAACTCTCTAGTTAATTACATTTACATGATTAGCTCAATCAGGCAATATTAATTACAGAGAAATTATTTTAGTGGAGTGTGGTCTTTTTCAAAACTTTCTTTGGTGAAAAATAAACTGATCATCAACGCATCAGGAAAGACTGAATCACTTAACGCTGATATCCCATGAAAGGGACGTCCTTTGTGGATTGTATTTTACCAACGTAATAAAGGACTTTTCAGCTAGAAAAACAAGACGAAAATACTTCTAAATGTAAGGACGTTTATTTAGTAGCCTAATATGTGCTCTGTTTGATGTCTTTAGCTATCCATCAGTGGACACTCCTCAGAGGAGGAAGGGGAGGACCATCCTTCTCAGTGAATTTCATACAACAACAAAAAACTTTTAAAAAGTTATCCTTTTTAGATAAAACTATACTAAATATAATCAGATGTTCCCAAGTAATTTATTAAAACAGTCTAGGTCTACAGTAGCCTCAACAGCACTCTGTAGGGTAGCAACATGGTGTAGCCGGAGGACAGCTAGCTTCCGTTCTCCTCTGGGTATATTGACTTCAATACAAAATCTAGGGGGCTCATGGTTCTCACCCCCTTCCATAGACTTACAGAGTAATTATGACATCCAATTATCCTCCAACCTATCAGAGCTCTTGCAGCATGAACTGACATGTTATCCACCCAATCAAAGGATCAGAGAAAGAATCTAGTACTGAAAGCATAAGCTACAGCTAGCTAGCACTGCAGTGCATAAAATGTGGTAAGTAATTGACTCAAAGAAAGAAAAAGACGATAGTTGAACAGTCACCTAACTCCTGATTGGAGGAACTGCAAGTGTTACTTACGGACTTCTCTCTGTGTTGCTGTGCTGTTTGTTGCTACTTGGCTACCTGACAAACTTTTCAGTTTTTACTTTTAATAAGTATTTAATAAAAATCTGCATTTAACACATTTACCAACGTCTTAGTTTTTTTCCTTCACTCAACTTTTTTCCTTCAGCTTTTTCACCCAGAACACTTTATCTGGACATGATTCTACATGACCGACACCAGCCGAAAAAGCTAAATAGTAACATTAACACTATGCCATCTAATTGCAGTCGCTGTACTCATAATATACAGGAGAACTATAGCCATGTTGCAAGCCCAGTTTCAGATGCAATCGTTAGGCAAGAGCAATTTATTATTTATTTTGTATTTTACCCCTTTTCTCTCCCAAATGTTTACCCCTTTTTCTCCCAATCGCTGCAACTCATCAACATGCTCGGGAGGCGAAGGTCGAGTCATGTGTCCTCTGAAACCTGACTTACCTAACCATGCTTCTTAACACTTGTCTGCTTAACCCGGAAGCCAACCGCTCCAATGTGTCAGAGGAAACACCGTTCACCTGACGACTGAGGTCAGCCTGCAGGTGCCCGTCCGCCACAAGGAGTCGCTAGAGCACGATGAGCCAAGTAAAGCCCCTCCGGTTGGATCGAACCCAGGTCTGTTGTGACTTCTCTAACACTGTGATGCAGTGCCTTAGAAAGCTGCGCCACTCGGGAGGCCAGGCAAGGACAATTTAAGTGTAGGAAAGAATGAAACAGCATCTGTGCCAGCAGTTAGTACAGGTAGTAGTATAAATCCCCCCACACAGTCCCCACACCCGGACAATTTTCTCAAGGCTTCTGGAAATAAATGCTGTCGGGATGCTCAACCGGTGTCGCTCATTCAGCTGACAGAAACATTCAACTGGTGCTTCCCATTAAGCAACGAGTCATAGTCAGAGGCCAAGCCTTTTCACGTCTCTCCTCCACCCGTTATGGGGTCTGAGGTGCTGAAGCCTCTCACCATTAGCTCTGACAAATTGAAAACCCTAGTCATTGGCAACTCCAATACCTGCAATATTAGACTTAAAAATAATCATAAAGCTGTTTACGCTTCAAGATTGTTTTGATCAAGCGGACTGGGAAATGTTCCAGGCAGCCTCAGAGAATAACATGGATTTATACGCTGACTCGGTGAGTGAGTTTATAAGGAAGTGCATTGGAGATGTTGTACCCACTGTGACTATTAAAACCTTCCCTAACCAGAAAACATTTGCGCAAAACTGAAAACGATAACCACCATTTAAACATGGAAAGATGACTGGGAATATGGCCGAATATAAACAGTGCAGTTATTCCCTCTGCAAAGCAATGAAACAAGTGAAATGTTGGTATGAAATGTTGGACAAAGTGGGGTTGCAATTCAACGGCTCAGTATGTGGCAGGGTCTACAATATATATATATTTTTAAACAGCCACGTCATGGACACCGAGGTCTTCATCCAGGCAAACTTAACACCTTCTTTGCCAGCTTTGTGGATAATACAGTACCACAGACGCGGCCCGCTACCAGGGACTGTGGGCCCCCGCTCTCCTTCTCTGTGGCAGATGTGAGTAAGACATTTAAACGTGTTAACCCTAGTAAGGCTGCTGGCCCAGACGGCATCCTTAGCTGCGTCCTCAGAGCATGCGCAGACCAGCTGGCTGGTGTGTTTACGGACATATTCAATCGCTCCCTATCCCAGTCTGCTGTCCCTACATGCTTCAAGATGGCCTCCATTGTTTCTGTACCAAGAAGGCCAAGATAACTGAACTAAATGACTATGGCCCCATACCACTCACTTCTGTCATCATGAAGTGCTTTGAGAGACTAGTCAAGGATCATATCACATCCACCTTATCTGCCACGCTAGACCCACTTCAGTTTGCATACCGCCCCAACAGGTCCACTGCACACTGCCCTATCCCATCTGGACAATATGAATACCTGTGTAAAAATGCTGTTCATGGACTACAGCTCAGCATTCAAGAACATAGTACCCTCCAAGCTCATCATTAAGCTTGAGGCCCTGGGTCTCAACCCCGCCCTGTGCAATTGGGTCCTGGACTTTCTGACAGGCTGCCCCCAGGTGGTGAAGGTAGGAAACAACATCTCCACTTCGCTGATCCTCAACACTGGGGCCCCACAAGGGTGCATGCCCCCTCCTGTACTCCCTGTTCACCCATGACTGTAGGGCCATGTACGCCCCCAAGTCAATCATCAACTTTGCAGATGACACAACAATAGTGGGCTTGATTACCAACAATGACAAGACAGCCTACAGGGAGGAGGTGAGTGGTCTTGGAGTGTGGTGTCAGGAAAATAACCTCTCGCTCAACGTCAACAAAAAAAGGAGATGATCGTGGACTTCAGGTAACAGCAGAGGGAGCACCCCCCTATCCACATCGACGGGACAGTAGTGGAGAAGGTGGAAAGTTTTAAGCTCCTCAGTGTACACATCACAGATAAACTGAAATGGTCCACCCACACAGACAGTGTGGTGAGGAAGGCTGAAGACTGTTAAACAGTAATCACTAACTCAGAGAGGCTTCCTACATACAGACTCAAATCATTGGCCACTTTAATAAATGGATCACTAGTCACTTTAAATATTGCCACTTTAATAATGCTTACATATCGTACATTACTCATCTCATATGTATATACTGTATCTTATACCATCTATTGCATCTTGCCTATGCCGCTCGGGCATCGCTCATCCATATATTTATATGTACGTATTCTTATTCCATCCCTTTAGATTTGTGTGTATTAGGTAGTTGTTGTGGAATTGTTTGATTATTTGTTAGATATTGCTGCGCTATCGGAACTAGAAGCACAAGCATTTCGCTACACTCGCATTACCATTACCAGATAAACTGAAATGGTCCACCCACACAGACAGTGTGGTGAGGAAGGCTGAAGACTGTTAAACAGTAATCACTAACTCAGAGAGGCTTCCTACATACAGACTCAAATCATTGGCCACTTTAATAAATGGATCACTAGTCACTTTAAATATTGCCACTTTAATAATGCTTACATATCGTACATTACTCATCTCATATGTATATACTGTATCTTATACCATCTATTGCATCTTGCCTATGCCGCTCGGGCATCGCTCATCCATATATTTATATGTACGTATTCTTATTCCATCCCTTTAGATTTGTGTGTATTAGGTAGTTGTTGTGGAATTGTTTGATTATTTGTTAGATATTGCTGCGCTATCGGAACTAGAAGCACAAGCATTTCGCTACACTCGCATTACCATCTGCTAACCATGTGTATGTGAGCAATACAATTTGATTTGACTTGATTTACTAGGGGGCAGGGCTACTGACGTAAAGGCTAATCTGAAGAGGGTGCTGGCTACGGCTAAAACTGGCGAGCGTAGAGAGTATAGGGTTATTGTTATCCACGTTGGCACCAAAGATGTTAGGATGAAACAGTCAGAGATCACCAAGCGCAACATAGCTTCAGCGTGTAAATTAGCTAGAAAGATGTGTTGGCATCGAGTAATTGTCACTGGCCCCCTCCCAGTTAGGGGGAGTGATGAGCTCTACAGCAGAGTCTCACAACTCAATTGCTGGTTGAAAACTGTTTTCTGCCCCTCCCAAAAGACAGAATTTGTAGATAACTGTCCCTCTTTCTGCGATTCACTCACAAACAGGACCAAGCCTAGCCTGCCGAGGAGTGACGGACTCCATCCTAACTGGAGGGGTGCTCTCATCTTATCTATCAACATAGACAGGGCTCTAATTCCTCCAGCTCCACAATGAGATAGGGTACAGGCCAAGCAGCAGGCAGTTAGCCAGCCTGCCAGCTTAGTGGAGTCTGCCACTAGCACAGTCAGTGTAGTCAGCTCAGCTATCCCCATTGAGACCGTGTCTGTGCCTCGAACTAGGTTGGGCAAAACTAAACATGGCGGTGTTCGCCTTAGCAATCTCACTGGAATAAAGACTTCCTCCCTTCCTGTCATTATTGGAAGAGAGTGTGATATCTCACATCTCAAAATAGGGCTACTTAGCGTTAGATCAAACCAAGTCAAACTTTATTTGTCACACGCACCGAATACATCAAGTCTAGACTTTACCGTAAAATGCTTACTGACAAGCCCTTAACCCAACAGTGCAGTTCAGGAAGACTTAAGAAAATATTTACCAAGTAGACTAAAATAAAAAGTAATAATAAAAAGTAACACAATAACAATAACGAGGCTATAGAAAGGGGGCACCGGTACCGAGTCAGTGTGCAGGGGTACAGATTAGTTGAGGTAATTTGTACGTGTAGGTGGGGGTGAAGAAACTATGCCTAGATTATAAACAGCGAATAGCAGCAGTGTACAAAAGGGAGGGGGGTTCAATGTAAATTGTCCGGTGGCGATTTTAATAATTGTTCAGCAGTCTTATGGCTTGTGGGTAGAAGCTGTTTGCCGAGCGGTAGCAGAGTCTATAACTTGGGTGACTGGAGTCTCTGATAATTTTATGGGCTTTCCTCTGACACCGCCTATTATATAGGTCCTGGATGGCAGGAAGCTTGGCCCCAGTGATGCACTGGGCCACACACATTAGCCTCTGTAGCGCCTTACGGTCAGATGCCGAGCAGTTGCCATACCAGGCGGTGCTCTCGATGGTACAGCTGTAGAACCTTTTGAGGATCTGGGGACTCATGCCAAATCTTTTCAGTCTCCTTTGACGACCCTCCCACTCTGTCTGCTGAATTCTTTCTCTTTGCTCTTGTTTTTCTTAGGATGTCAGTGGGCGGAGCTGGGAGGGTCATCAGCAAAATGGGACACACCTGGGCCCGGGTGTGTCCCGGGATAAATGCACCTATAGAAATTTGCTGTCATAAATGTTAGCAACACCTCCGCTTTTGTGGGATGAGCGGGGGATATTATCACTAGTGTAACTAGTAGGTGAGGCCTCATTTAACATCGTAAATTCATCAGGCTTGAGACATGTTTCAGTCAGGTCTTCCCCATTCATTGAGGAGACTCTCTCCATGCAGACACACTGTTTGATTTCGGATGTGGCATTTTTGTGGCCGGATTGCTTGCTTAAGCATCTTTCCACCCTCCTCATTATCACATCTATACACACAACCACTCACTTACAGTACTGATTACTGACTACACACTTCATTGTTTATTTGTATACAGGTTACCTCAGTTAATAAATATATTTTTGTTATTCCTTATCTCCATGTTGTCTCCTTATTGTTATGGGCTTCGAGCCGGTTCGTGACACTCCTGAGGGGGAAAAGGTTTTGTCATGCCCTCTTCACGACTGTCTTGGTATGTTTGGACCATGATAGTTTGTTGGTGATGTGGACACCAAGGAACTTGAAACTCTCCCTCACTTCCAAGGCAGCCATAGCCAATGAACTAATCACTGATCATAATCTTGATGTGATCGACCTGACTGAAACATGGCTCAAGCCTGATGAATTTACTACTAGTTACACTAGTGATAATATCCCCCGCTCATCCCACAAAAGCGGAGGTGTTGCTAACATTTACGACAGCAAATTTCTCTCTTTTTTTCTACTGTATTTTCATCTTTTGACCTTGTACTCATGAAATCTATGCAACCTATTCAATCACTTTTTATAGCTTGTCATGCCCTGACCATGGAGAGCCCTTGATTCTCTATGGTATAGTAGGTCAGGGCGTGACTAGGGGGTGTTCTAGGTTTATTATTTCTATGTTGGTGCTCTTGGTATGGTTCCCAATTAGAGGCAGCTGACGTTCGTTGTCTCTATTTGGGGATCATATTTAAGGGTTCCCTGTTTCCACTTGCTGAGTGGGATATTGTTTTGAGTTAGTGCATGTAGCACCTCTAATGTTACGGTTCGTTTCTTTTTGTTTGGAAGTTTCACTTAAATAAATATGTGGAACTTGTCCTCTGACAAATCAATTGTACATCTCGGTGTTTGTCAAGGTTCCGTTTTAGGACCACTATTGTTTTCACTATATATTCTACCTCTTGGTGATGTTATTCGGAAACACAATATCAACTTTCACTGCTATGTGGATGACACAAGCTGTACATTGCAATGAAACATGGTGAAACCCCAAAATTGCCTACCCTGGAAGCCTGTGTTTCAGACATAAGGAAGTGGATGGTGGCAAATGTTTTAGTTTTAAACTCGGACAAAACAGAGATGCTAGTTCTAGATCACAAGAAACAAAGAGATGTGCTGTTGGATATGACAATTAATCTTGATGGATCTACTCTCGCCTCAAATAAAACTGTGAAAGACCTTGGCATTACTCTTGACCCTGATCTCTCGTTTGACGAACAAATCAAGAATATTTCAAGGACATATTTTTTCCATCTTCGTAACATTGCAAAAATCTGAACCTTTATGTCTGGCCCAGGGGTGCGAAGGTGAATGGCAAGGCACTGGAGTGACGAACCGCCCCTGCTGTCTCTGCTGGCTCCCCTCTCTCCACTGGAATTCTCTGCCTCTGAACCTATTATGGGAGCTGAGTCACTGGCTTACTAGTGCTATTCCATGCCATTCCTAGGAGGGGTGAGTCACTTGAGTGGGTTGAGTCACAGATGTGATCTTCCTGTCTGATTTTGCGTACCCTCAGGCCCGTGCGGTGGAGGAGATCTTCATGGGCTATACTCAGCCTTGTCTCAGGGTATTAAGTTGGTGGTCTGTTGATATCCCTCTAGTTGTGTGGGGACTGTGCTTTGGCAAAGTGGGTGGGGTTATATCCTGCCTGGTTGGCCTTGTCCGGGGTATCGTCGGACGGGGCCACAGTGTATACCGGACCCCCCCGTCTCAGCCTCCAATATCTATGCTGCAAGAGTCTATGTGCCTATTGTAATACTTCTGTCTTATCTGGTGTCCTGTGTGAATTTATCAAATTCTCTCTCCCTATCCCTCCACTCCCAGAGAATCTGAGCCCTAAGACCATGCCTCAGGACTACCTGGCCTGATGACTCCTGGCTGTCCCCAGTCCACCTGTTCGTGCTGCTACTCCAGTTTCAACTGTTCTGCTTGCAGCAATTGAACGCTGACATGTTCACAGGATGTACTACCTTGTCCAGGACCTGCTGTTTTTGATTCTCTCTCTCTACTGCACCTGCTGTCTCGACCTCTGAATGACCCTGCTGGTCATCTTTGAACGTTTGAAGAACAATACTGCCTTATTGGCCATGCACAATTTCCACCCGGCACAGACAGAAAAGGACTGGCCACCCCTCAGAGCCTGGTTCCTCTCTAGGTTTCTTCCTAGGTTCCTGCTTTCTAGGGAGTTTTTCCTAGCCACCATGCTTCTACATCTGCATTGCTTGCTCTTTGGCATTTAGGCTGTGTTTCTATATAGCACTTTGTGACAACTGCTGATGTAAAAATAATAAATACATTGATTGATTGATTGATTTTGAACAAATTCATTTCATTCCAAAATTAAGAAGAACTAAGAGAGAGATAGAGAGATATTTCGTCATTTTTTTCATTTTCAGTGTCATTAAATGTTGTTAGACATGACTTTGTATTGGCTGGTAGGCCTATAGAGGACTGTCCTCTGTGGCTGTGTTGTGTTGGGTTGAAACGTGGGAGTGACTTGTGGTTGCTAATGCTGTTTTGACGAGTTTTCTGACTCTATAGTGATTCCATTTTCCCAGTAGGTAGGCCTGCTCATTACAGTTGATGTTAGTAGCATGTGTTACTGTCTCAAGGAGAGTGATATATGCATTTGCACTGTTTGTATGTCATTCCGATTGTGCACATGATATCAGTTGGTTTGCATTTCGTTCATATCGTTGCATTGATGTATGCCATTAGTATGTGTGCAACATCCTTGTGTGCAACATACTTATTTCTATGGATGTGGAGTTCATAGTGGTAGGGCAAATAAAACATTTTTGCCGATGCTTGTCTTATTTGACAAGGGACTCATAAAGAGCTGCACCATTTCTGTATGGACCTTGCTTTAGGCATGGAGTGCATTGTCATGCTGAAACAGGAAAGGGACTTCCCCAAACTGTTGCCACAAGGTTGGAAGCACAGAATCCTCTAGAATGTAATAGCATGCTGTAGCATTAAGATTTCCCTACACTGGAACTAAGGAGCCTGAACTAGGGCTGTTACGGTGACCATATTACCACCACACCGGCGGATCCCATCAGCTTTCTATAGGCTAGGCTTACTATATTTATTTCTCAACTTTCCTAACATTAAGCACATTTTCACTTTACAACAGGAATATAGCCTACCTAGCTGGCATGAAAATAAACCACGGGAATATAACGCTATATAAGGGCATAGGTGACATGTATATTTCCTCCCCTGCCCCTGTCTCTAGACAGGTGCATGATAAAACAAATTTCACACATATATTACTTAGGACTGTGTATGTAAAGACAAGATTAAATCAAGAATAGTTTGATGGGGGACAATATTAGCCTATCACTTGTGAATGATGTTCAGCTTGTGCAGTAAGGCAAGAAACAGAGCATGCCTTTTTTGGGAAATGTTTTCAAATCATAATTGCGCACCTCATGTAGCCTAGCCCATACGCCAATATGTTTTGACAAGGTTTGTATCACAACTAAAGTGGCCAAATAACGTATTTAAATGAAGCACATTAAGCTGTTTAACAACCGGTGTAGAGCCTAACTGGTATACATAGGCAGTGCGTAAGTTTCAGGTTTGGGGAAGATATTTTTCACCATAAAAATGCACCTATATAATAAAGTATTACATGCATAATCGCATTTGCGGTCATGTTTGGGAAAGGTGTTTTCCTGCTAATTGATTGCATTTTGGAACATTTGCACATAGTCTACTGCGGTGTGTGCATTGCTGCGCTTATCAAATCAAATCAAATTTATTTATATAGCCCTTCGTACATCAGCTGATATCTCAAAGTGCTGTACAGAAACCCAGCCTAAAACCCCAAACAGCAAGCAATGCAGGTGTAGAAGCACGGTGGCTAGGAAAAACTCCCTAGAAAGGCCAAAACCTAGAAAGAAACCTAGAGAGGAACCAGGCTATGTGGGGTGGCCAGTCCTCTTCTGGCTGTGCCGGGTGGAGATTATAACAGTACATGGCCAAGATGTTCAAATGTTCATAAATGACCAGCATGGTCGAATAATAATAAGGCAGAACAGTTGAAACTGGAGCAGCAGCACGGTCAGGTGGACTGGGGACAGCAAGGAGTCATCATGTCAGGTAGTCCTGGGGCATGGTCCTAGGGCTCAGGTCCTCCGAAAGAGAGAAAGAAAGAGAGAAGGAGAGAATTAGAGAACGCACACTTAGATTCACACAGGACACCGAATAGGACAGGAGAAGTACTCCAGATATAACAAACTGACCCTAGCCCCCCGACACATAAACTACTGCAGCATAAATACTGGAGGCTGAGACAGGAGGGGTCAGGAGACACTATGGCCCCATCCGAGGACACCCCCGGACAGTGCCAAACAGGAAGGATATAACCCCACCCACTTTGCCAAAGCACAGCCCCCACACCACTAGAGGGATATCTTCAACCACCAACTTACCATCCTGAGACAAGGCTGAGTATAGCCCACAAAGACCTCCGCCACGGCACAACCCAAGGGGGGGGGGGGGGGGGCGCCAACCCAGACAGGATGACCACATCAGTGAATCAACCCACTCAGGTGACGCACCCCCTCCGGGGAAGGCATGATAGAGCCCCAGTAAGCCAGTGACTCAGCCCTTGTAATAAGGTTAGAGGCAGAGAATCCCAGTGGAAAGAGGGGAGCCGGCCAGGCAGAGACAGCAAGGGCGGTTCGTTGCTCCAGAGCCTTTCCGTTCACCTTCCCACTCCTGGGCCAGACTACACTCAATCATATGACCCACTGAAGAGATGAGTCTTCAGTAAAGACTTAAAGGTTGAGACCGAGTTTGCGTCTCTGACATGGGTAGGCAGACCGTTCCATAAAAATTGAGCTCTATAGGAGAAAGCCCTGCTTCCAGCTGTTTGCTTAGAAATTCTAGGGACAATTAGGAGGCCTGCGTCTTGTGACCGTAGCGTACGTGTAGGTATGTACGGCAGGACCAAATCAGAGAGATAGGTAGGAGCAAGCCCATGTAATGCTTTGTAGGTTAGCAGTAAAACCTTGAAATCAGCCCTTGCTTTGACAGGAAGCCAGTGTAGAGAGGCTAGCACTGGAGTAATATGATCAAATTTTTTGGTTCTAGTCAGGATTCTAGCAGCCGTATTTAGCACCAACTGAAGTTTATTTAGTGCTTTATCCGGGTAGCCGGAAAGTAGAGCATTGCAGTAGTCTAACCTAGAAGTGACAAAAGCATGGATTAATTTTTCTGCATCATTTTTGGACAGAAAGTTTCTGATTTTTGCAATGTTACGTAGATGGAAAAAAGCTGTCCTTGAAATGGTCTTGATATGTTCTTCAAAAGAGAGATCAGGGTCCAGAGTAATGCCGAGGTCCTTCACAGTTTTATTTGAGACGACTGTACAACCATTAAGATTAATTGTCAGATTCAACAGAAGATCTCTTTGTTTCTTGGGACCTAGAACAAGCATCTCTGTTTTGTCCCAGTTTAAAAGTAGAAAGTTTGCAGCCATCCACTTCCTTATGTCTGAAACACATGCTAGCAAGGGCAATTTTGGGGCTTCACCATGTTTCATTGAAATGTACAACTGTGTGTCATCCGCATAGCAGTGAAAGTTAACATTATGTTTTCGAATAACATCCCCAAGAGGTAAAATATATAGTGAAAACAATAGTGGTCCTAAAATGGAACCTTGAGGAACACCGAAATTTACAGTTGATTTGTCAGAGGACAAACCATTCACAGAGACAAACTGATATCTTTCCGACAGATAAGATCTAAACCAGGCCAGAACTTGTCCGTGTAGACCAATTTGGGTTTCCAATCTCTCCAAAAGAATGTGGTGATCGATGGTATCAAAAGCAGCACTAAGGTCTAGGTGCACGAGGATAGATGCAGAGCCTCGGTCCGATGCCATTAAAATGTAATTTACCTCCTTCACAAGTGCCGTCTCAGTGCTATGATGGGGTCTAAAACCAGACTGAAACATTTCGTATACATTGTTTGTCTTCAGGAAGGCAGTGAGTTGCTGCGCAACAGCCTTTTCTAAAATTCTTGAGAGGAATGGAAGATTCGATATAGGCCGATAGTTTTTCATATTTTCTGGGTCAAGGTTTGGCTTTTTCAAGAGAGGTTTTATTACTGACACTTTTAGTGAGTTTGGTACACATCCGGTGGATAGAGAGCCGTTTATTATGTTCAATATATATCATTTAGAAATCAAAAACAAATGACAAAAATACATAAAATACTAATAAAAAATCTAAAGTAACAAGTAATTAAGGAGCAGCAGTAAAATAACAATAGCGAGGCTATATACAGGGGGGTACCGGTACAGAGTCAATGTGCGGGGGCACCGGTTAGTCAAGGTAATTGAGGTATTATGTACATGTAGGTTGAGTTATTAAAGTGACTATGCATAGCTGGTAACAGCAGAGAGTAGCAGTGATGTAAAAGGGGGGGGGGGGGGGGGGTCTAATGCAAATAGTATGGGTAGCCAATGCTTCACATAGTTTTAAAAAACAGACACATCTCAACAGCAACTGTTCTGAGGAGGTTGCGTGAATCAAGCCTTCATGGTCGAATTGCTACAAAGAAACCACGACTAAAGGACACCAATAAGAAGAAGAGACTTGCTTGGGCCAAGAAACACGATGTGCATGCATGTGCAGCATGGAGGTGTGATGGTGTGGAGGTGCTTTGCTGGTGACACTGTATGTGATTTATTTAGAATTCAAGGCACACTTAACCAGCACTGCTACCACAGCATTCTGCAGTGATAATCCATCCCATCTGGTTTGCGCTTAGTGGGACTATCATTTGTTTTTCAACAGGACAATGACCCAACACACCTCCAGGCTGTCTAGGGGCTATTTGACCAAGAGAGTGATGGACCAAGAGTGATGGAGTGCTGCATTAGATGACCTGGCCTCCACAATCACCCGACCTCAACCCAACTGAGATGGTTTGGGATGAGTTGGACCACAGAGTGAAGGAAAAGCAGCCAACAAGTGCTTTGCATATGTTTTTTTTTTTTCAAAAAATTGTTTACAGACAGATTATTTCACTTATAATTCACTGTATCACAATTCCAGTGGGTCAGAGGTTTACATACACTAAGTTGACTAAGCCTTTAAACAGCTTGGAATATTCCAGAAAATGACATCATGGCTTTAGAAGCTTCTGATAGGCTAATGGACATAATTTGAGTCAATTGGAGGTGTAACTGTGGATGTATTTCAAGGCCTACCTTCAAACTCACTGTCTCTTCGCTTGACATCATGGGAAAATAAAAACTATCAGCCAAGAACTCAGATAATAAATTGTAGACCTCCACAAGTCTGGTTCATCCTTGGGAGCAATTTCCAAATGCCTGAAGGTACCACCTTCATCTGTACAAATAAAGAGTACACAAGTATAAACACCATGGGACCATGCAGCCGTCATACCACTCAGGAAGCAGACGCGTTCCATCTCCTAGAGATGAACGTACTTTGGTGCGAAAAGTGCAAATCAATCCCAGAACTACTGTAAAGGACCTTGTGAAGATGCTCGATCAAACAGGTACACAAGTATCTGTATCCACAGTAAAACAAGTCCTATATCGACATAACCTGAAAGGCTGCTCAGCAAGGAAGAAGCCACTGCTCCAAAACCACCATAAAAAAGCCAGACTACGGTTTGCAAATGCAAATGGGGACAAAGATTGTACTTTTTGGAGAAATGTCCTCTGGTCTGATGAAACAAAAATAGAACTGTTCGGCCATAATGACCATTGTTATGTTTGGATGAAAAAGGGGGAGGCTTGCAAGCTGAAGAATACCATCCCAACCGTGAAGCACGGGGGTGGCATTATCATGTTGTGGGGCTGCTTTGCTGCAGGAGGGACTGGTGCACTTCATGAAACGGATGGCATCATGAGAAAGAAAATCATGTGAATATATTGATGCAACATCTCAAGACATCAGTCAGGAGGTTAAAGCTTGGTTGCAAATGGGTCTTCCAAATGGACAATGACCCCAAGCATACTTCCAAAGTTGTGGCAAAATGGCTTAAGGACAACAAAGTCAAGGTATTGGAGTGGCTGAGTTAAAATGTATTTGTCTGAGATGTATGTAAACTTCCGACTTCAACTGTACCTGTCTATATAAGGTCCCACAGTTGACAGTGCATGTCAAAGCAAAAACCAAGCCATGAGGTCGAAGGAATTGTCCAGAGAGCTCCGAGACAGGATTGTGTACCAGAAAATGTCTGCAGTATTTAAGGTCGCCAAGAACACATGATCTCCGTCGTTCTTCGAAGAAGTTTGGAATCACCAAGACTCTTTCTAGAGCTGGCCGCCAGGCCAAACTGAGCAATCGGGGGAGAAGGTCCTTGGTCAGGGAAGTGAGCTGAGTTCCTCTGTGGAGATGGGAGAACCATCCAGAAGAACAACCATCTCTGCAGCACTCCACCAATCAGGCCTTTATGGTAGAGTGGCCAGACGGAATTCACTCCTCAGTAAAAGCCACATGACAGCCCACTTGAAGTTTGCCAAAAGACACCTAAAGACTCTCAGACCATGAGAAACAAGATTCTCTTGTCTGATGAAACCAAGATTGAACTATTTGGCCTGACGGTGAAGCATGGTGGTGGCAGCATCATGCTGTGGGGATGTTTTTCAGTTACATGGACTGGGAGACTAATCAGGATCAAGGCAAAGATGAACATACAAGTACAGAGAGCTCCTTGATGAAAACCTGCTCCAGAGCAGGAGCTCAAACTGGGGCAAAGGTTCACCTTCCAACAGGACAACAACCCTAAGCACACAGCCAAGACAACGCAGGAGTGGCTTCGGGACAAGTCTCTGAATGTCCTTGAGTGGCCCAGCCGGAGCCCGGACTTGAACCCAATCTAACATCTCTGGAGAGACCTGAAAATAGCTGTGCACCGACGCTCCCCATCCAATCTGATAGAGCTTGAGAGGATCTACAGAGAGGAATTGGAGAAACTCTCCAAATACAGGTGTGCCAAGCTTGTAGCATCATACCCAAGGAGATTCGAGGCTGTAATCACTGCCAAAAGTGCTTCAACAAAGTACTGAGTAAAGGGTCTGAATACTCATGTAAATGTAATATTTAGGTTTTTTATTTTTTATAAATGTGCAAACCTGTTTTTGCTTTTTCATTATGGGTTATTGTGTGTAGAATGATGATTAAAAAAATCAATTTTAGAATAAGGCTGTAACGTAAACAAAATGTGGAAAAGGGGGTCTGAGTACTTTCCGAATCTACTGTATGTATCTATGGAGCATAATGTATTTACAGTTTTAGTCACATGTTTTCAAATACTGGTGACAAATAATGCATTCGGATTATTGCATAAATTGTAATGGACACCTATGATGTGTGTAAAATTATTTTTTGAATGTTGTACTGATTATAATGAGCTAATGCTAAACTACTTGACAGCTATGTGTGGTGCCATGTTTGTTTACATTACACAATGCATTCTGGGTGTCACGTAAATGTCTATCAGACCAAAGATGATTTAAGGAGGTGAAGGAATGGTTCACTCATCTTACAAGTAAACTTCCCGGAAGTGAATGAAGGGACGTGAATGATCGTAGACTTGAATGATCATCTGCTCTTATTATCTTTGGTTGACGCGAAAAAACAAACATGGCGGCGTCGGATTACTTTCGCTTTCTAGAAGGTGTTTTACTCAATTATTTAGATCAATGGTGAGTTCACCCGTGATGTGATGAATTATAAATAGCAATTGCTATTAGCTAATTCATTTTGTGGTTTCTGTCAGCCGAGAGTTATCTAAACATAAAGGCTTGTGTTACATCAATCTTTCCTCAGTTAGCACTAGGACTAATTTAGCCTTCATTTTCCATTTTGGATGATTGTGTATGCCATCGCTACTTCTGTGAATGTATGAACTTTGCATCCAAAAATACACTTTTTTTTCCTAGCCACCGTGCTTCTACATCTGCGTTTTTTGCTGTTTGGGGTTTTAGGCTGGGTTTCTGTACAGCACTTTGTGACATCGGCTGATGTAAAAAAGAGCTTTATAAATAAATGTGATTGATTGATTGATTGATCGATTAAAGTCATGTCCCCCTCGTCCTTAACTTTTCCTAAATACTTTTATATAACACACTGTCCTTAATTTTAATATCACAAATCGATAACCAGTTTTAGGACATTTCAATTTTTTAATGCTTTCCCCCGGCCTGCTCCACTCCTTCTCTGATAGTTGAGTTTGGCATGCCCAGTTGATAATCACCCCGATAATCGCCTCAAAACTGAACCTAAACTATACTGAAACTAATTGCACATATAACAACCACAGATTCAATAAATTAAGTATAGTATGATGGGGAGAATGTGTTCATGGGAGAGGGAAAGCGAACGACGCATGTAATCGGCCATTGTGAATGAAGAACAGGGTGGGGCATTCTATTGTATGCATCTATTGTAATTATAATCTCAAAACTGTGTACCCTATATCAGTCCACTGAATCCAAGCAGTCTTATTAGTCCACTCTAGGCCTACTTGGAGTAGAGAGCGTGTGTAATTTACAATGACAAGACCAAGACGAATGGATGCACATGCAGCCTTAGCGTTGCTACAAGATCTGAATGAAAATGACTCAGACGGCAGGGAAGAAATGGATCATGACATCTCTGATGATGATTATTCAAATTCATGCTGAACGGCTTTCCATATCTGGGAAAGAATCCATATCGGGCAGCAGGTAAACGAGTGGCGGATAATGTTTTGGATCAGATGCCACGGCTTGTACTAGTTTGAAGGAGGAACTTGCCGCTGGCCTGTTGCTGTGTTCTACAACATGCTTGACTTGGCAGTTATCAACGCAAACATGTTGTTTAAGCAGTGCATGAACAATTCTTATTCTTATTTTGATATCGTTTTTAAGGATCCCCATTAGCTGCGACCAAGGCAGCAGCTAGTCTTCCTGGGGTTCAGAAGTATTTAGGCAGTTATATACAATTAAAAATATCACGACATTACATTTCAGAACACTTTTCGCAACACATTAAGTGTGTTTCCTCAGGCCACTACTTTACTATCACATATCTACAATACAAAATCCATGTGTACGTGTGTGTAGAGTGCATGTCTTCTCGTGCGTATGTGTGTCTGTGCCTGCGTGTGTGTCTCTTCACTGTCCCCACTGTTCCATAAGATGTATTTTTATCCGTTTTTTTTTATCTGATTCTACTGCTTGCATTTTCCATGGCTACATGGAACTATGTGGAATAGTTCCATGTAGCCATGGCTCAATATAACTCTGTGCGCCTCCCATAGTCTGTTCTGGTGGCATGTCTTGTGGGGTGTGCATGTGTGTCGGAGCTGTGTGCTAGTAGTTTAAACAGACACCTCGGTGCATTCGGCATGTCAACACTTCTAACAAAAACAAGTAGTTGGTGAAGTCAATCTCTCCTCCACTTTGAGCCATGAGACATTTACATGCATATTATTAATGTTAGCTCTCCGCGTACATTTAAGGGCCAGCCCACTGCCCTGTTCTGGGCCAATTGTAATTTTCCGAGGTCCCTCTTTGTGGCACCTGACCACACGACTCAACTCAATAGTCCAGGCGTGACAAAACTAGAGCCTGTAGGACCTGCCTTGTTGATAGTGTTGTTAAAAAGGCAGAACAGTGCTTTATTATGGACAACCTTGTCCCCATTTTAGCTACTGTTGTATTTTGACCATGACAATTTACAATCCAGGGTTACTCCAAGCAGTTTAGTTACCTCAACTTGCTCCATTTCCACATGATTTATTACAAGATTTAGTTGAGGATTAGGGTTTAGTGAATGATTTGTCCCAAATACAATGCATTTAGTTTTTTAAATATTTAGGACTAACTTATTCCTTGCCACCCATTCTGAAACTAACTGCAGCTCTTTGTGTTGCAGTGATATCACTCGCTGTAGTAGCTGATGTGTATACTGTTGAGTCACCCGCATACATATTCACACTAAACAACACCATGAGCAGGAGAGACTTCATCATGAGTCAGGCGCACAGGCTATGTGAGAGACATTACTGTATGAGGGCCAAGGCAGCAGCAAAGATTCCACGCGAGCCATTGCACAAGGAGGAGATACTGCAAGATGGTCAGGTGCACTTGGAAGAGAACGCACGGCACCTGTTTCAGCTGCAAGCAACTTGCTTGTGGGAAGTGTTGCAATCAAGTGAAGAAGATTTGTGGTGACTTTTAGGACAACGGATAACAGCTAAATGAGATCCAACTGTTGTGTGAAGACGCACACCATACTGTAAGCTCGAGCGAGGCCACAAATAATGTGTCCAGTAACTGAAAATAATATACTATTTTTAACCGCTGTCATATCAACACTTATATTCATTATGTGCTGATTTTCGCTATTCAACTGATGTTTAGGCTACTGATTTGTTTGTGATATTTTCCTCATTGACTGTGTGTTTGAGCATTTATATATTTATTTTGTCATTCTAAAAATAAGTGTTTCAACACACATGCTTTCGGTTTCAAAGTTGTGACAAAGGCACTCCACGAATAAAATAAACTTTACACTTGAAATTATATGTTTTTAGTATTCACGCCCCTTGACTTTCTCCACATTTTGTTGGGTCAGCCTGAACTTAAAATTGAATACATTAGATATTGTGTCACTGATCTACACACAATACCCCATTTTTTTTTTTTAATCAAAAATGAATTAAAAACGAAAAGCTGAAATGTCTTGAGTAAATAAGTATTCAACCCCTTTGTTATGGAAAGCCTAAATAAGTTCAAGAATAAAACTGTGCTTAACAAGTCACATAATAATAAGTTGCATGGACTCTATGTGCAATAATAGCGTTTAACATCACATCTCTGTACCCCACACATACAATTATCTGTAAGGTCCCTTAGTCGAGCAATGAACCTCAAGCACAGATTCAACCACAAAGACCAGGGAGGAAGCCTCATGGACATAGACTTGGCGCTCCGGAACTGCTTTCCATGCGGAAGCAGAGAGAACAGTCTATGACTAGGGTGTCTGGAGTCTTTGACAATTTCTAGGGCCTTCCTCTGACGCCGCCTGGTATAGAGGTCCTGGATGGCAGGAAGCTTGGCCCCGGTGATGTACTGAGCCATACGCACAACCCTCTGTAGTGCCTGCGGTCGGAGGCTGAGAAGTTGCCATACCAGGCAGTGATGCAACCCGTCAGGTTGCTCTCGATGGTGCAGCTGTAAAACCTTTTGAGGATCTGCCAAATCTTTTCAGTCTCCTGAGGGGGAATAGGTTTTGTTGTGCTCTCAACCTGCTCCACAACAAACCCGCCAATGAGAATGGGGGCGTGCTCGGTCCTCCTTTTCCTGTAGTCCACAATCATCTTCTTTGTCTTGATCATGTTGAGGGAGAGGTTGTTGTCCTTGCACCACACAGTCAGGTCTCTGACCTCGTCCTTATAGGTTGTCTCATCGTTGTCGGTGATCAGGCCTACCACTGTTGTGTCAACAGCAAACTTAATGATGGTATTGGAGTCGTGTCTGGCCGTGCAGTCATGAGTGAACAGGGAGTACAGGAGGGGACTGAGCACACACCCCGTGTTGAGGGTCAGCGTGGTGGATGAGTTGTTGTTACCTACCCTTACCACCTGGGGACGGCCAGTCCGGAAGTCCAGGATGCATTTGCAGAGGAAGGTGTTTAGTCCCTTAGCTTAGTGATGAGCTTTGAGGGCACTATGGCGTTGTACGCTGAGCTGTAGTCAATGGATAGCATTCTCACATAGGTGTTATTTTTGTCCAGGTGTGAAAGGGAAGTGTGGAGTGAAATATAGATTGCATCATCTGTGGATCTGTTGGTGCGGTATGCAAACTGGAGTGGGAATAGGGTTTCTGGGATAATGGTGATGATGTGAGCCATGACCAGCCTTTCAAAGCATTTCTTGGCTACAGACTTGAGCGCTACAGGTTGGTAGTCATTTAGGCAGGTTACCTTAGAGTTCTAGGGCACAGGGACTATGGTGGTATGCTTGAAACATGTTGGAGGTTGAAAATGTCAGTGAAGACACTTGCCAGTTGGTCAGCGGATGCTCGGGGTACACGTCCTGGTATTCCATCTGGCCCTGTTGACTTGTGAATGTTGACCTGTTTAAAGATCTTACTCACATCGGCTGCGGAGAGCGTGATCACACAGTCATCCTGAACAGCTGACGCTCTCATGCACGTTTCAGTGTTACTTGTCTCGAAGCGAGTATAGAAGTAATTTAGCTTGTCTGTTAGGCTCGTGGCACTGGGCAGCTCTCGGCTGTGCTTCCCTTTGTAGTCTGAAATAGTTTGCAAGCCCTGCCACATCCGATGAGCATCGGAGCTGGTGTAGTACGATTCGATCTTAGTCCTGTATTGACACTGCCTGTTTGATGGTTCGTCGGAGGGCATAGTGAGATTTCTTATAAGCTTCCGGGTTAGAGTCCCTCTCCTTGAAAGTGGCAGCTCTACCCTTTAGCTCAGTGTGAATGTTGCCTGTAATCCATGGCTAATGGTTGGGGTATGTACGTACAGTTACTGTTGGAACGACATACTTGATACACTTATCGATAACGCCAGTGACTGATGTGGTGTACTCTTCAATGCCATCGGAAGAATCATGGAACATATTCCAGTCTGTGCTAGCAAAATAGCACCTGCTTTTAGCACCTGCTTCATCTGACCACTTTTTTATAGACCGAGTCACCAGTGCTTTCTGCTTACATTTTTGCTTGTAAGCAGGAATTAGGAGGATAGAATCATGGTCAGATTTGCCAAATGGAGGGCGAGGGAGAGCTTTGTACGCATCTCTGTGTGGAGTAAAGGTGGTGTAGAATTTGTTTCCCTCTGGTTGCAGATTTAACATGCTGTTAGAAATGAGGTAAAACTGAATTAAGTTTCCCTGCATTAAAGTCCCTGGCCACTAGGAGCGCCGCCTCTGGATGAGCATTTTCCTGTTTGCTTATGCGGTATACATCTCATTGAGTGTGGTTTTAGTGCCAGCATCAGTCTGTGGTGGTATGTTGACATCTACGAAAAATACAGATGAGAACTCTCTCGGTAGATGGTGTGGTCTACAGCCTATCATGAGATACTCTACCCCAGGCGAGCATAATCTTGAGACTTCCTTAGATATTGTGCACCAGCTGTGGTTAACATATATGCATAGGTCCCCACCCGATGTCTTACCAGAGGCTGCTGTTCTATCCTGCCGATAGAGTGTATAACCCACCAGCTGTATGTTCTTAATGTCGTCGTTCAGCCACAACTGGGATGAAACATAAGATATTACAGTTTTTAATGTCTCGTTGATCCCATTTATTTTCCAGCGATTGAACATTAGCTAGCAGGACGGAAGGCCAAGGCAGATTAGTCACTCATCACTTGATCCTCACAAGGCGCCCTGATCTTTTTCCGCAAAATCTCTGTTATCTTCTCCAGCAAATGACGGGGATCTGGGCCTGGTCGGGTGTCTGTAGTATATCCCTCTCATCCGACTCATTGAAGAAAACTCTTCGTCCAATTTGAGGTGAGTAATCAAAGCTCTTTTCGGTCATAAGAGATGGTAGCAGCAACATTATGTACAAAAAGCAGGTAACTTGGTCACGAAAATAAGAAAAGCAATCAAATTAAATTGTTTACCTTCGATGAGCTTCGGATGTTTTCACTCACGAGACTCCCAGTTAGATAGCCAATGTTCCTTTTTTCCAAAAATATTATTCTTTGTAGGCGAAATAGCTCCCTTTGCTCTTCACGTTTGGCTGAGAAATCGACCGGAAATTGCGGTCACGAAAACTCCGAAAAATATTCAAAATTAGCTCCATAATATCGACAGAAACATGGCAAATGTTGTTTAATATGAATCCTCAATGTGTTTTTCAAATATCTATTTGATAATATATCCACCGGGACAATTGGTTTTTCAGTAGGACCGATTGGAAAAATGGCTACCTCTGTATTTTACGTGAGAATCACTCTGAGAGCCATCAGGTGACCACTTACACAATGTAGCCGCTTACGGGTATTCTTCAACATAAATGCGTAAAACTATGTCACAATGCTGTAGACACCTTGTGGAATACGTAGAAAAAGTAATCTGGTTGATAGCCCATTCACTGCTTAATAGGGACGCATTGGAACGCAGAGCTTTCAAAACATGAGGCACTTCCGGATTGGATTTTTCTCAGGCTTTCGCCTGCAATATCAGTTCTGTTATACTCACAGACAATATTTTTACAGTTTTGGAAACTAGAGTGTTTTCTATCCTAAGCTGTCAATTATATGCATATTCTAGCAATTTGTCCTGACAAAATATCCCGTTTACTTTGGGTACGTTATTTTTCCAAAAATGAAAATACTGCCCCCTAGTCACAACAGGTTATTAAATTAAGAGCCAATAAGAAGGCAGCTATCCCCTCCGGCACCATATCCCTTTGAGCATGGTGCAGTTATTAAATACACTTTGGATGGTTTATCAATACACCCAGTAACTACAACGATACAGGCACCCTTCATAACTTAGTTACCGGAGAGGAAGGAAACCATTCAGGGATATCACCTTGAGGGCAATGGTGAACAGTTATATAGTATAATGGCTATGATAGGAGATAACTGAAGATGGATCAACAACATTGTAGTTACTCCACAATATTACCATAAATAAAAAAAAGAAGCCTGTACAGAATAAAAATATTTCAAAACATGCATCCTGTTTGCAATAAGTCACTAAAGTAATACTGCACAATAAAATAGCAAATAAATTAACTTTTTGTCCTGAATACAAACCATTATGTTTGTACAACTCTTCATATTTTCAATATATATTTTTTTCTTCCACTTTGACATGACTATTTTGTGTAGATTGTTAAATCCATTTTAATCCCACTTTGTAACACAACAAAACATGGACAAAGTAAAGGAGTGTGAATACTTTCTGATGGCACTCACTGTATTCTACAGCAACATAAAATAATGATCATGCTCATGCTCTTTCAAATATTTACATTTCGTATTCTAATTTTGCTTTACACCAACATAAACACAACCAAATTACATTGGCACAAAGGATTTATTAGACTGGTGGTGGCTATTAGTACTCATATTCTACTGTAAACATGGCTACTGGTACCCCTATTCTATTGTAAAAATGCATACGGTCATGGCGCTTTGAGGATGAAATGCTCAGGCATCTTTGTATTTTATGATATTTGTCTGAAAGTACTGCTAGAGTGTAAAATACACATATTTAGGAAAAGTCATGGACAAGTGGGTTCAAGGTTTTTATTGAAAGTTGTTAAAATTACAAAATTGAAAACGGACCGTCTTAGCGGTTTTATTGTTCACTAAGGCAGTGAGCATGGGGTCAAGGGAGCAGGTTGTGGTTTTGGATTTAGAAAATTGTGAATTGATGATGGTTTTAGGGAGATGACATTGTATGTTCTCAGGTGGTGAGTCAGACAGTCCTGGGGGGGCGGGGGGGGGGGTGAAGGGGTCAGATGAAGGATAAGTCTTTTGCAGCTGTTGGTAGATACAGTAGCCTACACTTTGTTTTGAAAGGAGGCCAGAAAACGGTCATGAAATGTTGTCAGCCAGTGATTGTCAAGCAAATAACTGCCGGTCTCACAGTAATTGACTGTTAATTAACATAAACACATTTAGCATCTCCTGTCTTCCACGCATGCACTGATGCAGACCTTTGGAACATCTACATTTTAATGAGTCTAATAAATCCATGTAATATAGCCGACACCATTAAAATAAATCAATTATTTATTTTAAAACAGGTCTAAAGAAACATGATATGAAGAAAATGTAGTATTTTTCAGAAGAACTGAATAGCATATATTGCTTTATCATTATGTTAGGCCCTGATCTGGGTATGCCATATGGCTGTGGGCTACACTAGTTAATTTAGCAGACACGATTTGCTTAGAATTCTGTGTCATTATTTTATAGTACTTTATAGTATGAAGAATACAATTGAACATAGCTGAATAAAATAGAAAGGATATTTCCTCTAAACAATTTGAGGGAGTGCTCACATGCGGCAATTCTCTGTTTAGCGGTTAACAAAGAAACAGGTAATCATATATGCTTAGAGTTATTTATGCTACTTTAGATTCTCAATACATTCTAAGGCTGCATGATGCGACTCTAATGATGATTTGAAAAAAGTTGCATGAAAGCCATGAGCTGTGCTTTGTTTCTGGAGCAGGCTGTACACACTTCATCAGTCTCTCATTCACAATTTGACAAGCACTTGATAATGCCTCCTGGCTGATATACCCTTTGTGTGGTCATAATCCCTCTAAAAAAATCCATGTCTTTTGTGGCCAGAGGCTGTTATACACTTGGGCTGAACATAACAATTATTATTCCCTTCTCCCCGCTGCATGCCAAAGCACCTCTCACTCACATGGCTCTCAGTCTCATAGGCTACAAGTGAAGACAGACACATCGGGGACACATCTGCTTGCATCCTTATACAATTCCGAGGCGCATATTGAAGACATTGGAAGAACTGTCCACAATTATTTTCGTCAGCCAACAAGATGAGTAGGCCTAACGAACAGAAAAAAGCACAAGCCTATGTCAATCTACTATCCCACATTGTACAAAAGTTGACGCTTCTATTTGCTGCGAGAAATATATATTCCAAACATACTGTAGTCCGGGACAATTGTGGGATGCGATAGATCACAAATTTATACAACCACTAGCATCAAAATAACTTTTAAAAGCAATAAGGCTGATGCAACAGGTCAGAACATTTGGTTAAAATCAGTTAGGATCTACACCTGTTGTAAAGCGGATTAATGTGCTTCATTTTAAGACGTTATTTATCCACTTTAGTTGTGATACAAACCTTAACAAAACATATAGGCCTATGGGCTAGGCTACATGAGTGCGACTATGATTTGAAAAAGATAAAAGAAATGGGCATCGTTGTGATAATATATAATTCACAAGTCATAGGCTAATAGTTTCACCCATCAGACTATTCTTGATTTAATCTTGTCTTTACATATACTAAATAATATATATGTGAAATTTGTTTTGATTTAGAATGAACCATTATCATGCACCTTTGTCAAAACAGGTTCATTGGGGAAAAAAAATACATGTCATCTATGCACTTAAATAGCGAATGGAGGATGCTTTTCCTGTAGTTTATTGTCATGCCAACCAGGTATACTGCAGTTTTAAAGAGAAGCAATGTGCTTAATATTAGGATGGTTGAAAAATAGATATATAGGCCTGGCATATAGAAAGCTGATACGATCCTCCTCTTCTTAATAGGGGCCATCAGTGTTTTCTCAAGCAATTGCATTGCCTATAGAAATGTTGCGCAACATGAGCTCATGGGCTCTCATGAAGTGTTTGATTCAATTTTCGAACATTTGCATTAATCATAGTGATTAGAGGTACAACAGAGTGCTGCGTACCAGGTAGTTAGCAAGTTTGGTAGGCTACTAATGATCATCAGCAGCATCAGAGCTTGGCGAAGCCTAATTACCGTGACTAACAGGTTACATGGAATTTGACTGCCATCATGACTCGTGACCGCCGGTGTGGCGGTAATACGGTCACCGTAACAGCCCTAGTCTTTCACCAATTTACCTATTGCAGCTTTATCACCAACGTTTTTGTCTTTAATGCAATGTATTGACTTCTGCGTCAAATCTATTGATGCAAACCTATACATCAATATCCTTAATGCATATATTTTGCATTGAATGCAATGTATTAACTGCATCCAAAATCCAGTCTGTGGAAGTGGGAAAGAGGAGAGGGAGGGAGGGAGGGAGGGAGGGAGGGAGGGCGGGAGGGAGGGAGGGCGGGAGGGAGGGAAAGGAGGGAGATAGAGATAATAGAGGGGGGAGATAGAGAAGAAAGGGAGATAAAGGGGGATAGAGAAAGAGAAGAGGGAGGAAAAAAATTAATAGAATTGAGAGAGAGGTATCGAGACAGAGAGAGTGGGAGGAGGGAGAGAGCGAGCGGAAAGGGAGAGAGAGAGCGAGAGGGGAGGTAGAGAGGGGAACGGGCAGAGGCGGTGAAAGAATGGGGAGAGAGATAGAAGATAGTGAGAGGGTGGAAAAGAGAGGGGGTGAGGGTGGGGGAGGTGAAGTATGGTTGATGCTAATCTTTTCCCATTTACTGCAATTTATTGACATAAACATCAATTGTCGACGCTCTTTTTTTCCTATTTTAATTTGGTTGACGCTTTTCCCATTTACTGCAATGTATTGACATAAACGTCAATTGGTTGATACACTTCTTTTCCCATTTACTTTGATGTATTGACATAAATGTCAATTGATTGATGTCCCCCCCCACCCACCCCCCATTTACTTTCATGTATTGGCAAACATCAATTAGTTGATGCATTATGTTGTGATGTTTTTTAGAAAAAACGTCAGAATGGCCTTTTTCTATGATATCATGTTGCACAGTAATTCAATTAAAATGCCTCTCTCATTAACAACACAACAACTATTTAAACAAAGGAAGAAAGATTGAAGTGTACTGTAAAAAATCATTTCAAACATTTCAAAATAAGTGAGGTTTTAATGCCAAAGAATATGGGGAGAGTAGTGAAAAACAAAAACAATATGATACAAGATAACAATACATTAGAGGCTACTCTGACTAGCTGGTGCATTTCGAAACAGCCCCTCTATTTTACCAGGAATTAGGAGTCTTTGGTTTTGTAAGTATTCTCTTTGAAATGTGTTACCTAGTCATATAACACACACAGTGGGTATTACAACATAGACGTATATGCACAGCTTGAAAGAGATTATTGGTGTGATTTTGTGTGTCACTGGGCAGGGTTATGAACTTGATATAACAACGGAGTCTACATTATTTACCGGAGTCATAAGAGGTTGACATAATAAGGGAAAACGGGAGCCCACCATAAATAATGCAATCATATATCTCTTTGACTATGCCAATGGTAGAATACCTGCCAATACAAAAAAACTCTCTCCTATCTACAAATTCTCATCCTTACACAGTATGCCTATGTGTGAGTAAAAATGGATTGAACTTTTGAACTTCAAGAGGGACGGTGACTAACTAGTAAGTAGGATTTAGTGAGACATTTTTCATTCGGTGGATTAAATAGTGTCTGTCCGTCAGAAGAAAGATAGCGTGAGGAGCAGGCAGGGGGTTCTGTTTGCAGTGGTCACCCACACGTTGATCGCGATCGACTGGCCAATCTCCAAAGCATACCTAGTTGATCACCAAACATTTCTGTAAGAAACCCAACAATAAAGCGCTGTTGGTGGTAGGTGTACTTGATTCAGCAAACCGTAGCGCCGGGAATGCAAAGGTTTCCCATGTTGAACCATTTCGTGTGCCTGGAGTAGTGCTGGAACAGACCATAGTTGATCCGTGATCCTTACGGATCTCCCCCCACCATGGTTCGGCAAGCATGTGAACCGCGGATCAATTGCCAGGTTTAACCATCACAGTGTGAAATACAGGTTTTACTGCCGCTGTTACTTTTTAAAGTCATAATTCCCTAAATCTCGATGCAGAGTTGCAGTGCAAAGATAAAGACAAGACAAGTGTTTTACTCTGAAGCCTGACGGTTGATTTGATTTTTTTTAAAAACAGTAGTTTGTACTGTTCACGTGAACGGGGCATGTTGAATCCCAACGAGTCAACCCTGGATGCTCGCGTTGCAAAGAAGAAAAAAAGAGCAGTGATGAGCTGAAGAACTGGAAAAGCCTCCAGCTTCATTTAAGTCTCATGTATCGGAGTATATATATGATGACGGAAGAAGGGTGGTGGAAAACACCATTACGGTGAATAGGCATTGTGCCAGAAGAAAGCCGTATGATCATGGAAATACATCGAGAATGGACACTCATTTAAAGCGTCATCACCCTGGTGTGTCAGTGACGGGAGCCAACTCAGCCAAGAGACAACAACTTCTCACCGCTGCAATTAAGCAGCCATTTGCTGCAGAATCAGACCGGGCTGAAGCCATCACCAAATCTATTGGGATGTTTATCGCTGCAGACCTGAGGCCATACTCTGTTGTGGAAAACAAAGCGTTTAGAAATATGGTGAAAGTGCTTGAGCCACGCTACGAAATCCCCTCGCGCCCCCCACTTCAGTATGAAGATCGTGCCAGATCTTTATGAACAGGAAAATACCAAAATTGTTGACAAATTATCCAAGGCATCCTCTGTTGCCCTCACCAAGGCAACGGAAAGCTACGTGACTGTGACTGCTCACTACACCACAGAGGAGTGGGATATGTGAAGTCCGGTGCTACAGACACGCCTCTATGAGAGTCATACAGGCACAAATCTGGCGCAAGTACTGCTAGGAGCAGTAGCAGAGTGGAAGCTAGAGAGGCCCAATTGAGACATTTCTATCACCACAGATAATGCCAAGAACCAAGTAAATGCAGTGATAGAAGCTGGACTGGGGCCACAGTCCAGAACATGTTTAGCATCCCAAAGGGTAATCTCAGTGAACCAGATGGACCGCCTCCTTGGGAGGATCAGGAAGGTGGTTTCCTTTTTTCAACGACACACAACAGCCGCTCATGTGCTTAAGACCAAGCAAGAAATGATACAGCTACCGACCCACGAGCTCATACACGATGTCACAACAAGATGGAACTCCACTTATGACATGTTGGAGAGCTATCTTGAGCATCAGGCAGCTGTATACTCTGCCCTGACAGACAAGACCCTGAAAAAAACATGCACATTATCACGTGAAAGTGGCAGAGGAGGTACTCCAGATGCTCAAACCCCTCAAAACAGTTACAACCCTATTGAGCACTGAAACTGCACTGTCTGTGTCCATGATCCTACCTCTGAAAACAAGGATTCTACAATCCATGGCCCCAAGAGAGGAAGACAGCACCATCACTAGAGATGTCAAAGCTGCCATTAGAGAGGACCTGAACCCCAGATACCCCCCTAATGTACAGGACTACCTTCATAGCTCTACTTCACTGGATCCAAGGTTCAAGTCCCTGTGTCACCTAGACCCTGCCCTACACCGGAGGACATACAGTGATCTCACCACTGAGATTGTGGCCACTGAAGAGGTAAAAAAATGTAAATATGAGTGAATTACTTCATAAATATACTGCAGTCTAATCTTAATCTATTCTATTGCTATTAGAATCATCCATTTTTTATTTGGAATAATAATGGCTTTTATTAAATGTTATTGCCACAATTACAGTTCTATGAAATATGAAAATAAATAATTTGTTTGTTTAATAGTCATTTTTTTATGCAGGGTCAAGCCACAGAGCCGACAGGAGAAGATTCAGAGGCATCTCCACCACAAAATAATTTGGCCAAGAAGGAGCTTTTCGGGGAGACCTTTGCGAGCAAGGACACAGGCAAGACGTTTGCCAACACCATCAAAAGAGGAGATGGCATCCTACAAGGCAGCAAGCGTCATTGCAGTGGATGGTGATCCACTAACATGGTGGAAAAGCAATGAGTGTAAATACCCTCACATTGCCATGATGACAAGATGCTACCTGGCTGTGCCTGGCACTTCAGTTCCTAGCGAGAGGGTGTTCTCCACGGCAGGGGACATAGCGACCTACCCTCTCCCCAGACAATGTAGACATCCTCATCTTTTTGAAAAAGAATTTGAAGTCATAAGCTCAGGTCTGCTTTGCTTTCTTTTTTAAAAACTTTTGTTTGATGTGGACACAGGCTATTTTTTCATTCACTATTGTTAAAAGGAAGAAGGTATCATGCCTCATATTGCACTTCAATTTAACAATTGAGTATTGAATATTTTATTTTAAGATTTTATTTCAACATTGAAAAGTTCCTTGCTTTAAGTGTTCTTAAAGTAATAAATGGAAAGCAAATTTATATTTGTCTCCCTTTTTTTTGTGTTGCTGATCCGAAAAGATGATCTGACTCAAAACCGCGATCCGATCCGTGAGTTTTGTGATCCGTTGCACCACTCGTCTGAAGGTATAACTCCACCTACCCGGCAGGTCCAGTGCACCTATAGGCCTACCACTGGCCAATCAGATAGCTCAGATTCTTGTGTCTGCACAGTTTCTTCAAGCCATAGACTGTACAAAGAAGCCTTGAACGTACAGCAAAGTTGATACTGTGAGATTTCTAAACTTTTAAAGCCACGACCAGAGACTCAACGAATACAGCAAAGAGCTGCTGTTTTTAAGAGTGAGGTCACATTTAAGTTGTTATTCAGGATTGTCAACAATTTGTTCAACACTTTTCTAAGCCACTCATGCTACAACCAGCAGTGCAGCTGCAATGAATGACTATGGCAAAGTGTTCCGATAAGCTTGCGTTGTTATTATTAGTTGTTTGCTGCTTTTTTCATATTGAGGAATATTTAACTTTCTCTGGTCATAGCAGTTAACAACATGAATTGGCGCATGAGGCAGAAATAATGCAGCACAACTTGAGTTTCGCTATCAGCTGGAAGACTGTATCCCCTTTTCTCAGTGGCGGGATGGTGAGGTATGCTCACTCAGCTGTGCCTCACAAGTAATGCAACAAATGATCTATTACCAGTGTGATCATATACCATTTTTTTTTTTTAAATGGTCTGGCAGGAAGAAAGAAGCTTAATTACAGTCCATTAGGGACAGACCTCACACGGACAGACTTTGCCTCTCTGAATCATCTCTTCTCTCTAGAATCAACTGACCTGAGGTGAAACACTCACATATAAAATACATCTATTTTACTTTTTGGCTAGGTGACATGAGGACGCAAATCATAAAGATAGAGATGCAACATTCTCTATATCGCAGACAGCTACATTCTTGGAGCTTTAAAAAGGGACATTCATGTTACTTCTAAACATCTGTTATTCATGTCACGTCTACTATTAGTAAATGCATTGTCAATTTACTCTACAGAACCTGTGTACACGCACACATAATCCCAGCTGGCAGAGGCACACATAGGGGATGGGGCCGGGAGGCTAGTGTGACCATGGTTACTTACCGTCTTTGCATGCGAACTGTATGCACTCGACTCATCTGTACATAAAAGCTCACCTCTCTCCAGGGACAAGGACATAGGCAGCAGAATCAAATCCCTCTGCATTTGATCTGATGGGGAGAAAGTTCCTGGCATACAGATTGAGTTTCTGCTCTGTGCATGCCTCCCAATGGGATGTGAACAAACTGTTGGGCTAGGGACATGCAAAGAATAACGGAAAAACAGAACTGACACCCACGGATGATGACTGTCATATTTACCCTCCTGTCTGCTGGCATGAGAAACGAGGAACTGTGCTCTCCCTGGGGCCCTACACCACGATGGGATGAGGATGAGGAAGCCATCAGGAAGGCTGGGTGGTTACATAACGGCAGCAACGCCAGTACCCCCACAGCATTTGACTGATAGCAGTAATGCTGTCAAAGAGTGGGCCCATGCCATGTTGAAGACATGAGCTAACACTATGGGGGACTAAGCATGAGAAGTGGGTACGTGTGTGTATGAGGTGATGAGAAGGTGTGGAGACAGTTCATCAGTCCGCACAAATCCAAAGGACTCGAGAGAATACATGCATACAATCTACGTTGACAATTCTCCTTCCCTATTGGCAAAGGTTACAGTGATTACTGGAGCTAGTGTGGTTTGGTTTCAATAGCTTACTGTACATGCAGTGTCAAATATGTTGTATGTTGATTCGCGTGATTTACATCTCAATGTTATTTAAACATTGTGATCCGTCTCCTGCTTCCTTTTGTTTGTTTTTTACAACCTGTTCAAATAATTGTTACCGAAACGGTTGTAAAATCCAGAGCGGTCTAGTTGGTTAGTAGAGCAATAGAAAAATAAACCTGATATACAATTAACTTATTTTCACCTCGTTTTGCTGGACGTAGGCTAATGTGCTTGGTCTGCAATCCTCTGATTAAGCTTATCCTCAGCTTATAAAGATGTCAGCAAAAGCTCATTTTAATAGCATAGAGCTGTTTAATTCATTACCAAATGTAAACTTAACTATGGAGTGAAAAGGGAAAGGAGCTGGAGGTACATTTTTAGGTTTATTTTACACAACTAATTACGCAATAAATTCAACGCCCCCATGGGAAACACACTAGAATATAAAAGTGTTTAAAACTACAGCATGTGATTTTCCCCTAACATGATGCAACATACTTTAAAAATATTACCAAGGAACCACTCTTTTGCTTATGTCAACAGAACTGGCTCAGACGTTCAGGCAACACACTGAGCCATACTGAGTAAGGAATAGAATAGACACGGGCCAGATAAAACAGCAGGAAAAGACAGTCATCAGCTGATTGCTTTCCTCACTATTCCAGTTCTGAAACAACCTGCTGTAATAGAAAGCAGACACAAAGAAAGTAAAAGAATACCTAACAAACCTCTAGCCTTATGTTGATAGGAACCACATGGGGGGTTTTAATGGTCTGGATGAATAACCCAAAAGTTGATATCCTATTAGATATACTGTTTATCCCAGAACTCACCGTATACTGTGGCTTGAATAAACCCAGACAGTGACAACTAACACAAAGTAACAATGTTCCAGCAGCAGCAGCAGTGAGACAACTGTGGTAATAAACATCAATGATGTATCCCTGTCACTCTGCCAAGGTAGTGATGTTGAGACAAACACTCAGGTGCACCGTGCAACCTGATTTAACAGGCAGCACAAACCCTTCTAGTACACACGTCTGTCGGTCTGTCTCGCTGTCTGTCTGTCAGGGCATCCATTCCCGTCTCTTATCTCCTCGCAGAAGGATGGCGTTTCAATGTCACCAGACGCCCCCCTCCTGAGTCCCAGCTGTCAAGCCCCCTTGTCATTACGTCCCCTCCCTCCATTTTGTTCTGTCAGGGTGGATGAGGTCTGACTACAGGTGACAGCTCGGGGTGCTCCTGGGAATGTCAAGCAGCTGAAATACAGCAGGAGGCCACGTTAGGGAGGAAGGGGAAATCAACAAGCACACAATCTAACTAAACCATGCCGGGGCCTCCCGAGTGGCACAGTGGTCTAAGGCACTGCATCACACTGGTAGCTGTGTCACTAGAGATCCTGGTTCGAGTTCAGGCTCTGTCGCAGCCGGCCGCGACCAGGGGACCCATGAGGCGGTGAAAAATTGGCCCAGCGTCGCCCGGGTTAGGGGAGGGTTTGGCCGGCATGGCTGTTCCTATCCAATCACGCTCCAGCGACTCCTGTGGCGGGCCGGGCGCAATAAATGCTCACACTGTAGCCAGGTGTACGGATCTGAAAAGGAGGTTGTACGGATCGAGGAATCCTAAATGTACACTCCCTTCCATATGTATTTGGACAGTGAAGCAACATTTTTTGCTTTGGCTATAATCAAGCATTTTGGATTAGAGATGAAAATACCTCCAAAGATGGTGATTTTCATACATATCTGTTTTACCTTTTAGAAATGAAATCACTTTTTATATCTAGTCCCCCCATGTAAAGTCACAAGTTTTTTGGACAAATTCACTTATAGGGTATTAAAGTAGTCAAAAGTTCAGTATTTGGTCCCGTATTCCTTGCAAGCAATGACTACATCAAGTTTGTGACTCTACAAAATGGTTGGATGCATTTGCAGTTTATTTTTTGTGCGTTCTGGCTCGTGATACACTTTCAATACCTTTGGATAAATAGAAGCATTAAGCAATCAGTTAAGCCAAATCATGACGGCATTTTGATTCCCTTCCCAACCTCCCCCTGGTTAGGAAATGCCGGTATTTATTTATTAATTCATATGTATGCAGGCACCATTTCTGACTCTAGCTGTAAGGCAACATGTGAAACCAGGAAAGACAAAGCCATTCTAATATTCACACTCATGACACAACTGCAACAAATTTCCAGATCAGACTGCACTCTGCATTTCAGACCATGCCTGCCTCAATTGTAACCGAGTGAGCTCTGACATGAAAGCTGTGAAAGGGGGAGGGATGCCTGTTCACTTTGTAAATTCTAACCATTATAATAGAATGCACAGGCAGGTGCCAGGCCATGGTGGGGAACATAATATTGGTAAAACTATACGAGGCTAGAGGTGCAATCTCTTTCTAATCAGGAGCACAATGGGGATAACAGGGACAATGGTGACAGAGTAACTGAAAAATATGAGAGAGAAACCATGCCTATTGAGAATTTGTTTGTGTTGTGTGGATGTGTGAGTTCACAGAGAAAGAGAGCGAGAAAGCAATAGAATGGAACGGAAGGAAGCGGAAAACCCCACTGTGAACAGAGCACATCATTCGCTTTTTCCTTCCTGTCTACGTCAATGAAAGTATATATATTTATTTGTCAAAGATCAGACTATGGCCAACCTGTTATTGTGTGGACTGTAATCCGGCCAGTCGATAATACATAACCAAAACCTCAAACATACACAGGTAATTATTTTCTAACAAAAATACGATTTTTATGTTTCAAAGGGATGGTTGATTTTTAAATCTACACTACATGACCAAAAGTATGCGGACACCTACTTGTCTAACATCTCTTTCCAAACTCATGTACATTATTATGCTATAACAGCCTCCACTCTTCTGGGAAGCCTTCCACTAGATGTTGGAACATTGCTGTGGGGACTTGCTTCCATTCAGCCACAAGAGCATTAGTGAGGTTGGGCACTGATGTTGGGCGATTAGGCCTGGCTCGTAGTTGGCGTTCCAATTCATCCCAAAGGTGTTCGATGGGGTTGAGTTCAGGGCTCTATGCAGGCCAGTCAAGTTCTTCCACACCGATCTCGACAAACCATTTCTGTATGGACCTTGCTTTGTGCACGGGGGTATCGTCGTGCTGAAACAGGAAAGGGCCTTCCCCAAACTGTTGCCACAACGTTGGAAGCACAGGAGAATCTAGAATGTCATTGTATGCTGTAGCATTAAGTTTTCCCTTCACTGGAACTAAGGGGCCAAGCCCGAACCATGAAAAACAGCCCCAGACCATTATTCCTCCTCCACCAAACTTTACAGTTGGCACTATACATTCGGACAGGTAGCGTTCTCCTGGCATCCGCCAAACCCAGATTCATCCGTCGGCCTGCCAGATGGTGAAGCATGATTCATCACTCCAGATAATTAATTTCCACTGTTCCAGAGTCGGCAAGCTTTACACCACTCCAGCCGACGTTTGGCATTGCGCATGGTGATTTCAGGCTTGTGTGCGGCAGCTCGGCCATGGAAACCCATTTCACAAAGCTCCCGACGAACAGTTCTTGTGCTGAAGTTGCTTCCAGAGGCAGTTTGGAACTCTGTAGTGAGTATTGCAACCAAGGACAGACGATTTTTAAGCTACGCGCTTCAGCACTCGGCAGTCCCGTTCTGTGAGCTTGTGTGGCCTACTTTGCGGCTGAGCCGTTGTTGCTCCTAGACGTTTCCACTTCACAATAACAGCACTTAGGCAGAAATTTAACAAACTGACTTGTTGGAAAGGTGGCATCCTATGACGGTGCCACATTGAGTCACTGAGCTCTTCAACTACTGCCAATGTTTGTCTATGGAGATTGCATAGCTGTGTGCTCGATTTTATACACCTGTAGCCCAATAGACTCATTTGAAGCGGTGTCCACATACTTTTGTGTATATAGCGTATTTGACATTGGCCTTGGCTGATCGAGCCAGACAGTTTAGAAAAGGGATACTTCGGATTTTGGCAATGAGACCTTTTATCTACTTCCCCAGATTCAAATGAACTCGTGAATACAAGTTTTATGTCTCAGTGTCCAGTATGAAGGAAGATTGAGGTAGTTTTGCGAGCAAATGCCCAATGACTGGAAGTCTATGCGTATCCACCAGATACCCATAGATACCCATATACTTCCAGTCATTGTGTTAACGCTAGTTAGCAACTTCCTTCAAACTGCATGCAGAGACAAAAATGGTATCCAGGAGTTCATCTGACTCTGGGGAAGTAGATAAAGGGCCTCAATGCCAAGATCACGAAGTATCCATTTAAAAACTGTCTGGATCGATGTAAAATATACTATATATACAAAACAACATTGTAGTTACTCCACAATACTAACCTAATTGACAGAGTGAAAAGAAGGAAGCCTGTATAGAAAAAAATTATATTCCTGTTAAGCATCCTGTTTGGCACTAAAGTAAAACTGCAAAAAGTGTGGCAAAGCAATTAACATTTTGTCCTGAGTACAAAGTGGTATATTTGGGACAAATCCACTCTCCATATTTTCAAGCATAGCGTTGGCTGAATCATGTCATGGGTATGCTTTTAATTGTTAAGGACTGGGGAGTTTCAGGATAAAAATGTATGGAATGGAGCTAAGCAAAGGCAAAATCCTAGAGGAAAACCAGGTTGTCGGCTTTCCACCAGACACTGGGAGATGAATTCACCTTTCAGCAGGAAAATAACCCAAAACACAGGGCCAAATCTACACTGCGGTTGCTTACCAAGAAGCCAGTGAATGTTCCTGAGTGGCCGAGTTTCAGTTTTGACTTAAATCTACGTCAAGACCTGAAAATGGTTGTCTAGCAATAATCAACAATCATTTTGACAGAGCTAGAATACTTTTGAAAAGAATAAATGGGCATGTGTTGCACAATCCAGGTGTGGAAAACTCTTAAGAGAATTACCCCAAAAGACTCACAGCTGTAATCACTGCCAAAGGTGATTCTACAAAGTATTGACTTATGGGTGTGGATAATTACAGTACGTGAATTAGATATTTCGGTATTTCATTTTCCATAAATGTGCAAAAATGTCTAAAAACTTGTTTTCACTTGGGTGAGAGAAAAATATGTTTAATCCATTTTCAATTCAGGCACTGTAAAATCCATACCATTAACATGCATGACCATTAATATACATTGAGGTTTTCATTAATAATGGAGAGTTCGATGCATTCTGATGACAGCCACAGGAACCTGCTTGATTGCCTTCCTAATAGCATATTGTAATTCCTGCAGCCATGCAAGAAATTATGAAAAAAGACAAAAAGGGCACAAGGTAGACTCCCTACCGTATCTATGTGTCGTTAGCTATTGTGATGGTAAGATTGTGTAACCACGAATGCTACCAGGTCATTCAACTCACCTACTACATAACATCTGACCTATGGACAACAATCAACATTGAAAAAGGTACTGCACAGTCTTTCATATCTCAAGGGCAAGCTTCTTATCAATAACAACACTTCCCGTCCCCCTCCTATGGCTGTACCCCATCACACTCAAACTGCAGCACAACTTCTGCATACGGTGGCAACAATGGCTGAGGATAATTGGCTGGCACAGGGAAGGTTTCTCTGAAGTTTATTGGCACTTGGCGGCCCCAGCAAGAGTCTCTTAGGTGTAGGAGCATTGGGACGAGCCCAACAAAACCCCTGTCTGTCTCAACTCTGCAGCAATTTGACGCAAGCTAGCAACAGAGGAGCTTTGGGGGAGAAGCCTGGGAATGGGAGAAAATTGGAAATGCAGCAGAGTAATAATGGAGTGATAGGGTGGGGGGTTGGGGTGCAGGAGAGAAATTGTTATTGGTTTGAAAATATCTGGTTGACATGAGGGGAGAGAGGCAGTTGTGTCGTGGTGAAAGAGGAAGGATAACGGCACAGCAGGGGGGATTCTTGAGAAGGAGAGGCTGGAGGAAGACAGAGAGATAGTATATAGTTATAGATAATAGCCTCTCTGATACTTCCTATGGATGTTAAGGGTCATTAGGAAAGACCCTTAACATCCAGAGAAACATCCTGGGGCACTTCACCCACTTTGACCCATTCTCTGTCCTTCCCCTGTCCAATCAGGAGGTGCCACTCTGTCCTCCCCCTGTCCAATCAGGAGGTAACAGACTGGCATGGTGGTGGGTGGCAGATGACAACAAGCTGACCTTTAATGGCAGAGACACTTCACTAGTGGCTGTGAGATGTGCGATGTGAGCAGATCAGGCGATGACAGAGGTGCTGCTTGACAAGCTTTCAGCCGTGAGGAAATGTTCCGCGCAGCCAGGCATGCTGCAGGGAAAGAGAGACAGTGACACAGAGGGACAGGGAGAGAGAGACAGAAGGAGAGGGAAGGACGTGAAAGAAGGACTGAGGGAGAAAGAGACTAAAATAGATTGGGTGCATGAAGGGAAAGGGACAGAGAGAGAGCGAGAGAGAGAGGAAAGACAAAGCGAGAGAGAGGGACCTGGAGGGATAGTGAGTAAGTCACAGTGATAGAAGCAGGGATGCCTTTTTCTGAACCAATTACAATCTGCCAATGAGGGATGTGCTCTTCCCAGATAGGGCCAGTGAAGGGAAATCATTCAGAGGGTTCCAGGATCCCAGGCTGCAGAGAACCATGGGGAAAGGACCTGGGACTGCAGTATAGATTCAGTAGTTTTAAGTTCCTCGGCATCCACATCACAGAGGACTTGACAAGGACCATCAACACCACCACTCTTGTCAAGAGGGTGAAACAGTGTATCTACGTCCTGGACGGCTGAAGAAATTCCTCTCCAAATACTACCGCTGCACCATCAAGAGCGTCCTGAGCGGTTGCATCACAACCTGGTACGGACATTGCTCTGTCCACGTCCGCAAGGGCCTCCAGCGGGTGGTGAAGATGGCCCAGTACGTCACTGGGATCGTGTTCACCACCCATCCAGGACATCTACTCAAAACGGTGCCTGAGGAAATCTGGCAGCATCCAGCCACGAGCTGTTCAACAGACTTATCGTCGGGCAGATGATATCGGAGCATGAGATCTGATACCAACAGTTGAGGTCTAATACCAGACAGTTTCTATCTACAAGCCATCAGACTGCTGAACACTTGAACTGATCACCTGCTCTGATTCTCCGCACCTTAACACACATGCACCCACACATCACAACTGCTGCTACCAGACTCTTATTATGATTGTTAAATACTGCACCATTTAAAACACATGCCCCCAATTCCCACTTCCCCAATACACATGTAAATATTGGACTATAAATTGTGCCTGTATTATATATATATATGCTACAAATGTTTATTCTATTCTACTGATCTTTTATTAGTTCTTATTGTTGCTGCATTGTCGGGAAGGAACCTGCAAGCAAGCATTTGTTTGGACGGTGTATACCATGACTATCGCGTACACACGACTAACAAAACGTGAAACTTGAACTTGAGGGATGGATGGCAAACAACTCCATGAGTGACATGGAACTCACAGAGGAAGTACACTTTGGGTTGAAGGTTTAAATAGAACTCTCTCTATAGGGCTGAAGAGTTTATACAGAGAGGGAGAGATTGCAGGCATGCGTACGTGTCTGCGTGTGTGCACGTGTGTGCTTTTGTCCTTGCGGAGTGTGCACGTGTGCCTGTCTGCCTGCCCCTGGCTCCTGGGGTTTCACTCAGGGTCCTCTCTTTAACCATGCTCATCACCTTTCACTAATGCAGCATGGCGTCGTGCTGTGAGCCTGACTGAGGACCAGCAAATGAAGGAACAATGCACAAGTCAATGTGCTTCTCTGGGCTCAAGGCCTCAGTCAATTGTAATAGGCTGTGTAGGCTGAGTGAAAGAGGGAAGAAATAGGCTATGAGAAACGTAATTTAGTATCGTCTGACATCCATCACAGTATGTCTAGTCCTTTTCCAAGCTACGTGTCTTCTTCACAAGGAGCAGCATATAACCCAGGCAAGTTGAAGTGGAAATGTGTGTGATATAATTTTCAACTGCGACAGCTTTATAATCGACCGTATGTATTCATAACATCAATCGATCACCAGGGCAACAGCATACTTAACTGACCATGGTCAACCCACAATTCTTGGTCTATTTCTTAAATCGTGTATTTTTAACTGTTTTACCTGAAACATTATGGGTATTTTTGAAGAGACAGGAATGAGTTGGTTTTGAATCTATGACAATAACATTCTCTGAAAAGTTTTGTTTTTAAAAGAATACTCTGTTTGCTTCATCATTTACATGGCCTTTTTTTCTACCTAAATTTCATGTCTAAAGCATGGCTCTTTAAAAGAATTCTATAAAACATCCGGCCTCAAATGTCACACCAACTGATAAACTTCAAACGTTGTTACCTTTGTTTGTTCATTATTGTTCTATGGGTTGGTGCATAAACAAGGTGTTCAATATGCTGAGTAACAACACGCTCTAGTGGAAAAGGGACCGAAGGTCCTTCAGACAAATGGGCCAAACATATGGGGAAGAATCTCAATTGCATACTCCTCGCTTCCTCGCTCCTCGAAACTCATTCTCAAAATCCCTCTCCTCTTCTCTTCCAATGGGTTTTGAGGAGACAAGGAGAGGACAAGAGGGGTATGCAAATGAGATTCCCCCACTGAAGTGCTATCTGCTGCATCATGACACTGTTAATGGCTTCATAATGATGTCCTCTTCCTGACTGTTAATGAGACCAAGGGAATGCTTCTGCGGGAGAAAAAAAACACAAGTGCATGAAAAAGTGAGAAGTGATATCAAGGAAATAGAAGAGGGATAGATGGGGTCGAAGATGTTGCTACTAATTCATTATTTCAGGTAAACACATCAACTTCAGGTTCGTTGTTCATGCCGATGTGTTCGAGAAGTAAATGCTCATTTTGTATTATAAAAAGAGACAGCTAATGGCTTTGACTTACTGAATAAAACATGCATAAACAAGTATTTATTTTTCAGTTCTATGGAAAATGTGTTTATATAAGGATACCTTGTACATCCTCAGCAAACTAAGCACAGATCATACAAAGAAATACACTAGTCTTACAAAACAATGAATCATTTTCTGTATAAAAAAAAGGATATATTTTAAGTACAAACGTGCACAAAAACCTTGAAAATAGTTCCCCTTTATCCTTGAACGATAACAATGCATGTTTACAAAAGCACAGTAGCAGTAATGATTAGGCTAGTCATTCATCTAACTGCATTTGCATTCAGTCTGAGGATTCGGAACAAACGGTGTGAGAGAATATTCCATGTATATTGGCAGTGTATTGCTATTGAGAGCCATTCCACATATATAAAACCCAAAGTGGACAAACTGACATTTCTCTGGGAGTCATTTCCGTGTACAAATGTTTGATGGAATTCAAATGAAGGGTAAGTGGGGTGATCTGGTGTTGTAAGCTGATAACAGAGTGTGTACAGCTCAAAAGGCATTCACACCCGCAGCGCCCCTCCTTTCTCTCCTCTATCACCAGACGTTGTGCTGGAAGGCATTCTAGGGCATAATTAACTCTTCAGACAAGCTGTAAATTCCCATCTCCATCCCTGACTAGGATGACTCAGAGATTGACTTATTGAAAAAATACCATTTAGGTTTCCATCTCCAAATTAGACAGGGCAACAAAAATCTCACCGGATAATGTGCACTGATAATGACACTCGTTTTACACGTGGTTGGTGAAAAAAAACGGCCTTCACTTATCCCAGCAACAGGTGATCATTACCAGCCAAGCGCTCACCCTCCTCAGTCACGCACAAAAAAACTACTGCACTCTGGGTACAAAAAAAATCATTAGACAGATCAAACATTGCACAACATCAATGAGGTTAAAAATAGAGAGTAATGAGAGATTCGATTAGCTACATATTGAGAATATGGGTAGAAAAGAAAGCAATCCTTCTTCATAGAGCTACATCTGATTAACCCGAGTGAGTTAACCTCCTGGGTAATATTATTGATCGTCTACTCAGAGCTCATAGTTGTACTGCAGAAGCGGTCACACTAGACCAGGAACAAAACAACGTGAAAAAAGGCATGATGCAGCCTACTTCTTCGGCACATTCTCCATCAGTCCTCCTTAATTTTAAGGACCTGTCATACTGCCCTCTCAAACGCTCTCTCTCCATCTCACAGAAAAATCAATCATACGTCATAGTTCTATCATAAGTTGAAAGTGTTGTAGCAGTGGAACAAAGTGCCAGCCCAAGTGGTGGATTGCTTTTTCTCAAAGCAATAAAAAGAGCCTCCAACTTGTTCTTCCGTGAGTCCAAGAGTATGAATGATGTATTTTCGCACACAGTGCCATGATGACGGGCAAGGAAGACCCAAGATTGTATCTGCCTTTTCACTTACTTGGTAACAAGTTTCATAGTACAAGTATCCCGTAGAAGTAGCAGAGAGAAATCAATGTAACCACTAAGTTGTGTGAATCAGTGGTAAGAGTCCTCTTTGGTGGGTACAGCTCTGAACAACACCAGTCAATACTGTACTCAGCCCTGAGCATCCACCAGTCCAGTCAGTCAGTGTCATCCCATGGATGAGAGTTTTGACAACTGTACATCCATGCTGAATTGCCGATGAAGGCACACTATTTTCACCTCCTTGTTTGAAGTCTGTATAAATAAAACAAACATTCACTGAGATATTAGTAGAAAGCAACAGGAGAAGAAGACTGACAGATGCACACAAAGAGATAAGAAAAAGATGAACACCAACACAATAAGAGCCACAAAGTAAAGCTAAATACATAAGGTGGGAGAGACATGGGTAAACACAGCCAATCACACAGATCAATGCTCTTGTGCAGACACACAATAACAGAGATGAGAGCTCTGAGCTGACCTTCGCGATGGATGGGGCTGTCAGAACATCACAGTCTCTGGTTCGGGTTCTGAGTGGCGGTTGGTCACATGGCGATGACCCTGGAAGTGGACCGACTCTTTGAGGCCCTCCCTGGAATGGTGCATGCTGGGAGTAGACTTCAGTAGACTAACTGAGGAGAACAGGCCTAAAGCAGGAGAAGATTGGATAGGGATTAGAAATATCCTTCAATAATCTAAAGCAGGGGTGTCAATCAATCAAATTTAAGAATTTCTGAAGGATATTATGTTTTAAAAAAGACCTAAGTGTCTTTACCGTGTTCAGCCCGCTAACAATCCCCAAAATGAAAGCTACACTCTTAGAAAACAGGGTTCCAAAGGGCTTCTTCGGCTGTCCCCATAGGATAATCCTTTTTGGTTCCAGATAGAACTCTTGGTTTCCATGTAGAACTGTCTGTGGAAAGGGTTCTACATGGAACCCAAAAGGGATCTACCTGGAACCAAAAAAAAGGTTATTCAAAGGGTTCTACTATGGGGACAGCAGAAGAACCCTTTTAGGATCTAGATAGCACCTTTTTTTTCTCCTAAGAGTGTAGACAGTCCGGAACCATCAAAAAGTCCCAAAAGATTGGATAGAAATCATATTTTGTTTCAGATCTTGACAAGGCAATATACCCAATTTGCCATGAAGCCTCGGTGAAGACAGAATGTGGCCCCGAGGGCAAAATGATTTTGACATGCCTGTTCTTAAGCAACAGAGCTAGTGTTATTAAACTCAGTTCTGAACATATTTCGCTCAGACAGCGGCATGCCAGTCTTAAAAGAACATTATAGCTCTCATACCTCTGCCTTCAAGGTCTTGATCTCCCAGCTGAATGGACACATCAGCTGAATCCCACTCATAATTCTCATCCACTGAGGCCTTTCTCCTGAAGAAACACACGCACAAGCGGAAAGTTTGTAATGGCTAAAGTTGAAGATTTTCTCTCATCAGCTATTCATTATGTTGCATGTTGCTCAATGTCAAAGGGACAATGTAGAAAGAAAGCATTAGAGATACTAAATAAAGGGAGACTGAAGTACATACTAGCTCAAGGGACAGACTCACCTTTTCAATGTCTCCATGTCCTGTAGGTGTGACTCCACTGTGTTTCCCTGCATCTCCTCGGTGGACTCAGGAGAGCTGGTGAGGGTTGGGGACAGGCAGATGGACATTCGCCCGTTTGGAGGCTCCAGACTCCCCCTGCCACTGCTCTGGCTGGCATAGCTACTGTAGCTCCCCCCCAAGTCTGGCACTCCCCGATGATACCTCCCAATCTCCACCTCATGTCCCCCATACCTCTCCTCCTTTTCCTCCTCCACTACTACCTCCTCCTGCTTCTTCTCCTCCTCCTGGGGTGGCTGAGGGGTATGGTGAGGTGCAGGCCAGCTGTAACCCCTGAGCAGGGAGGGAGCCGTGGTTCTGCCTCTACAGTCTGGGGGTCTGGGGTGCTCCCTGTGGTCCCTGGGGAGAGATACATTCTTCCTGGCCTCCATGCGCTGCACCGACCTCAGGGCCTCCTGGTAGGTGATGGGCCACCTGTAGGCATCTGGGAAGATGGAAGCCTTCTTCCTGGGGTCGTGGGTGGGATGACTGGGGCTGGAAGGCACTGAAGGAGGGGTTGGGGGGAGCTGCGTCTGTCTCTCCAGCACCGGTCTTCTTACGCTTTGGATGTGCATATCACCCCCATATGCTTCACAGAGCTGCTGTGGGGCCCTGCTGGGACATCGGGTGTCCTGGTGGGGAGGTGGCGGGGGAGGGGGAGGCAGAGAAGCAAGGGGGGCCTCTGTGTGAGTGGGGGTCTCAGGAGCTAAGGAGTTTTCGGGTTCAAAGAAGACAGAGTCTGGGCGGAAGGAGAAGGGAGAGGAGCAGTTCTCCTGGCTGAGAGAGTCGACCCAGGCATCAGGCGTCAGGAAGTTACCCAGGGATTGTCTCCTGGAGTCTAGACTCTGGCTGCGTTGGTGGTTGCCGCCGTTCCTGTTCTGAAAGCCTCCTAGACTGATAGCCTTCCTGAGCGCCGGCCTAGGAGGCTGAATGGTAGCTGGGCTTCTGCTCCGAGATGACCTCCTGTGCCACTTCTCCCGCTCCTCCCTAGGCACTGGGCTTTTCCTGTGGGCCAATGGATGGGCTCTGTGGCCTTTCATGGTCTGTGGTCCTCTGTGGTCTTTCTCAGCCAATGGGGACTCATTGTTTACCTGATGGGCATGTCTCTGGTGCCTTATGGGATTTGTAGGAGGATCCACTGAGCCTTCATCCTCTGGTTCATCCACAGTCATTTCTACACATTCTGAGAGATCAACCGATGTGTGTAGAGATGACTCTTCACATGGCTGTGACCTTGCTAACTCCACTCTCCATGAACCAGGCACTTTGTGGACAGAGACATCTGGCTTAGACTTGTGTGAAATGCTGACATTACATTGATTGTTCTTGCCGTTCCATTCATGTGACTCCAAGTCACCTCTCTTCAGCTCTGTTGATATGTGAGTTTCATCACAAAGCCCTGTGTGTGTCTTGACCCTTGCAGTCTCCATCCCTTCCTGCCTGTCTAGTGGCTGTTGGCTCACCCTCCTCTTAGAGTGACACTCTGGTCTCTCTGACCTGAAGGGGTGTTGTGTGACAGGTGACAGAGAGGGACACTGGGTGAGTGGAGGGTCACAGTGGAGGACCGCTGTCCTCTCAGCGGGGGTCTGATGTGCTGGGACAAGGCTGGTGGCTGAAGTGAGAGGGCTGGCCTCCCAGTGAATATAGGACGGGGGTGAAGGGCCTTTGGCCATGCTTGAGCACCCCCTGTTGACCTGGGGGTGACTGAGATGATGGGGGTGACTGAGATGATGGGGGTGACTGTGTGGTGAAGTGTTGTCCTGAGGTTTCCATATTGGATCGCACTCTTCAAACTCTCTCCACCTCACCTCGTCGCTGCCTGGTCCCTCTCTCTTCCCGTCTAAAGTAGCGTTACTATCAAGTGTGTACTTCCGTAGCTCTCTCTCCAGCTCCTCTCTCTCCCGGGCCAGCTTCAGACACCTGCTCAGGTTGCCGGTCTCCTTCTCATGCTCCATCTGCAGGACCAGGGTGCTGGCAGTGGCTGGCTGGACAGCTCGCTTTAGGGATGGGTATCCTGGATTGCTTTCCTCCAGGCTTGGCTGGGGGGACATGTCTGAGTTACTGTCTGAGTAGAGACTACTCTTGTCTGGATGTCCAGCACAACTGTCCTGCTCCTCATCCAGGTAGAAGCGTCCGTGGAGGGAGAGGTGTTTGGCCATGGCCCGGACCCTGGTCGTGGGGTTGGGGTCAGTTCCACCACAGGGGGGTAGGTCCACTGAGAGGACAAAAGGCGGTTCCCTCCCCACTCTCTTCTCAGAGCGAAGGGACACTGACCTCTGGACCCCAGTGGATTGTGGGAAGTCTTTCCTCAGGGATCTCATGGTATTGGAGGAAGGGGCGGAGGCCTGGTCGTAGGGCTGCACAATGAAGCGACCGTCTGGACCTCTAGAGATAAACTCTAGAGGGGAATTGGGGGAAGAGCCTATCCTGGGGAGGTGGTGATGGTGGTGGGCAGCATAGTGAGGAGGGGGTGGGGGGCAGGAGAGCAGCTGCTGGCGCTGGTCCTTGTATTCACTGTGGCTGGGTCTGCCAAAGGAGGAGTGGTCTGACTGGGAGGAGGAGCAGGAGGAGTGGGAGCCGGGATAGTGGGGGTGGCAGTGGGGAGGGAGGAGCTTCTGCTTCAGCACACTGTCTGGACTGCTAGCAAGCGACCTGCTACAAGAGAGAGAGAAGGGGTTTAAAGGAAGGGAGGGAGGGAGGGAGGGAGGGAGGGAGGGAGGGAGGGAGGGAGGGAGGGAGGGAGGGAGGGAGGGAGGGAGGGAGGGAGGGAGGGAGAGAGAGAGGGCCATTTTACTGAGCCATCACCATGTCTTGAGATGTTTTGTGAAAACATATTGAGTCATCTTAAGACATGTCTTAGAGAAAATGAAAATGTGTCTATAGCGAGTCATGAAGACTTCTTAAGCTGTCTTGAAGATATCAGTCTTGAAAAAAAAATACATTAAGACAAAGGCGATCTAGGGTATGGTAAAATTAAAATCTCCTAAAAGTCAGGAAAAAAAAAATCAACCTACAGTAATTAAAACAAAATGGCGAGAAGGAGAACAATTAATGATATTATGGAGGAAGGGTACTTACGTTGAAGGGGGGCTTTTATAGATGGCAGGAGGGAGATCTGAAGGGGGGATGATGATTCACAATGACAGTCACCATGGAAAGGAAATAAATGAAAAAAACTAAATCAAGCCCAATAATATGAGCCCAATCAAAGCAGACAAAAATGGCCAGAGCCACAGCAATGGGCCGTGCCTCAAAGTTAATTACACTCACATTAATCAGCCACATTAATGAGGAATGACCCTAATTAGCTAGCAATGTAAACTAAATTAACTTATTTTACAATGAAAGGGGAATGGGGTTGACAAGCATGGCGATGTGTCTATGCACTGAACTATGGTTTAGGAAAGTGTATTGGAAGTCAACTACATGCTGTATAATGGTGTTCATAGTGCATGTGATCAGTAAGTGATCATGTTTCACCATCTGTCATCTTCCTGCGTCGCTGGTCTCTCTTGTGACTGAAGATACACACGGTTCCCAGGACCAGGATGAGGGCCAAACACAGGAAGCCCACGCCGCCCATCACTCCAGCCAATAGCGGCTCGGGAACAAACTCCAGGAAGCGGGAAGTGGCAGGGTACATATCCATCCCTGTGACATGACCGCAACATCAGCATCCATAACACAGAACTCTACCACAGCCAAATGTTAACAATGCATTCCTTACAGTAAATAGACTAGGGCAGCTTGTCCAACACACAGTATGATAAAAGCATGACACTATCACTGATATATCCGTCTTCAATAAGTCCCATGGTGAAATATGAATATGTAAAAAAAGCCAGATATGGTCAAATTCTAAATACGTTATTAGCTGCAATATTTTATAACTCAGACTCTTAAAAAGACCAGTATTCTCCAGAGGGCTGTTCTAATTCTGTAATGGGCCTGTGGTGCCTGTGGTAATGTTACAGAGGCTGGTTCTGCCTGGCTCCCCAGCCTGAAACACTAACCCATGGTGGAGACGTTGACTGATGGACTGGGCTCGCTCAGCAACTCCCCTCGCCGGGACAGCAGCCGCAGCTCGTACACACAGTCCTACACACACAGGGGAGGACGGAGGGACGGGGGGATGAAACCAGACTTTGTCAACATAGGATCACGCCTGCAATGCTAATCAGGCTCATCTGAATTCAGATGTAGGGAAGAGAAGGATAGAGGGACAGAGGAGGCAGACAGAGAGGGGAGAAAGGACATAGATTGAAAGAAGGAAGAAAGATGATCGCTGTCATATGATAAGCCTGAGAGAGGCTTCCTAATTTAAATACCACTGTGGTGTCTAACTGAGATAAGAGACTTTAAGACTGATGTCTGCTGACTGGTCTCTGAGGGAGTGACGAACAGGGACTGGCGGTTACCTTGCGCAGACCTGGAACGATCATCACACTCCTATTGGCACCGATGTCCTCGTCCAGATTGAACCACTCCCCTTGCTCAGTGCGCGATTGGAGGACAAATCCAGTGATGGGCAGGAACTGAGAATAGGCGGACCACTGCAGGACTATACCTGCCAAGCTCTGATTGGCTGACAGCGATGTGGGTGGCTCTAGTTTCGCTCTCCTTGGGAGTGGATCTGAAGGCGTAAGACAGAACACACTTTAAAAAAAATAGACCACTTAGGAACTATAATTTGGAGAATAATGTTCAAGCATGCAGCCTTAGAGTAGACAATGTCATTCAGGCTCTAAAGATACATTGTAAACAGAGACACTTCAACACAACGGGTACTGACTCAGAGTTCGGGTGGTGGCGATTTCGCTGAAAGGCCCAGTGCCCACTTTGTTGTGTGGCAGGACACTGAACTGGTACTCTGTGGCAGGGACCAGCCCTGTCACCTGCAGACTGGAGCCAGAGGAGGGCACAGGCACAGAGAGCCACTCCTGTTTCTCCCCACTGTCACCAACAGACATCTGCTTCAACCTGCAGAGAGAAGAGGAGAGTGAATGGAGAGAAAGGAGAGAGAGACAGAGATAGAAAGAAAACAAACATCATTTTGAAAAACTCCCATATCTACTGGGTGAAATAACACAGTGTGTCATCACAGCAGCAATATTTGTGACCTGTTGTCACACGAAAAGGGCAACCAGTGAAGAGCAAACACCATTGTAAATACAACCTATATACAGTGCCTTGCGAAAGTATTCGGCCCCCTTGAACTTTGCGACCTTTTGCCACATTTCAGGCTTCAAACATAAAGATATAAAACTGTATTTTTTTGTGAAGAATCAACAACAAGTGGGACACAATCATGAAGTGGAACGACATTTATTGGATATTTCAAACGTTTTTAACAAATCAAAAACTGAAAAATTGGGCGTGCAAAATTATTCAGCCCCCTTAAGTTAATACTTTGTAGCGCCACCTTTTGCTGTGATTACAGCTGTAAGTCGCTTGGGGTATGTCTCTATCAGTTTTGCACATCGAGAGACTGACATTTTTTCCCATTCCTCCTTGCAAAACAGCTCGAGCTCAGTGAGGGTGGATGGAGAGCATTTGTGAACAGCAGTTTTCAGTTCTTTCCACAGATTCTCGATTGGATTCAGGTCTGGACTTTGACTTGGCCATTCTAACACCTGGATTTGTTTATTTTTGAACCATTCCATTGTAGATTTTGCTTTATGTTTTGGATCATTGTCTTGTTGGAAGACAAATCTCCGTCCCAGTCTCAGGTCTTTTGCAGACTCCATCAGGTTTTCTTCCAGAATGGTCCTGTATTTGGCTCCATCCATCTTCCCATCAATTTCAACCATCTTCCCTGTCCCTGCTAAAGAAAAGCAGGCCCAAACCATGATGCTGCCACCGCCATGTTTGACAGTGGGGATGGTGTGTTCAGCTGTGTTGCTTTTACGCCAAACATAACGTTTTGCATTGTTGCCAAAAAGTTACATTTTGGTTTCATCTGACCAGAGCACCTTCTTCCACATGTTTGGTGTGTCTCCCAGGTGGCTTGTGGCAAACTTTAAACGACACTTTTTATGGATATCTTTAAGAAATGGCTTTCTTCTTGCCACTCTTCCATAAAGGCCAGATTTGTGCAATATACGACTGATTGTTGTCCTATGGACAGAGTCTCCCACCTCAGCTGTAGATCTCTGCAGTTCATCCAGAGTGATCATGGGCCTCTTGGCTGCATCTCTGATCAGTATGAGCTGAAAGTTTAGAGGGACGGCCAGGTCTTGGTAGATTTGCAGTGGTCTGATACTCCTTCCATTTCAATATTATCGCTTGCACAGTGCTCCTTGGGATGTTTAAAGCTTGGGAAATCTTTTTGTATCCAAATCCGGCTTTAAACTTCTTCACAACAGTATCTCGGACCTGCCTGGTGTGTTCCTTGTTCTTCATGATGCTCTCTGCGCTTTTAACGGACCTCTGAGACTATCACAGTGCAGGTGCATTTATACGGAGACTTGATTACACACAGGTGGATTGTATTTATCATCATTAGTCATTTAGGTCAACATTGGATCATTCAGAGATCCTCACTGAACCTCTGGAGAGAGTTTGCTGCACTGAAAGTAAAGGGGCTGAATAATTTTGCACGCCCAATTCTTCAGTTTTTGATTTGTTAAAAAAGTTTGAAATATCCAATAAATGTCGTTCCACTTCATGATTGTGTCCCACTTGTTGTTGATTCTTCACAAAAAAATACAGTTTTATATCTTTATGTGTGAAGCCTGAAATGTGGCAAAAGGTCGCAAAGTTCAAGGGGGCTGAATACTTTCGCAAGGCACTGTATATTTATTTATTTTCCCTTTTGTACTTTAACCATTTGCACATCATTACAACACTGTATATATACATAATGACATTTGAAGTGTCTTTATTCTTTTGGAACTTCTGTAAGTGGAATATTTACTGTTAATTTTTATTGTTTATTTCACTTTTGTATATTATCTACTTCACTTGCTTTGGCAATATTAACATATGTTTCCCATGCCAATAAAGTGCCTTGAATTGAAAATTGAATTGATAGAGAGTGTGTGTGTGCGCATATTCTATGCACAATGTAATATATCTATGTGATAACGTAGAGATTCTATACAATAGCATTATTTTCAAGAGATGGTGTCACGATCGTCGTATGGAGTAGACCAAAGCGCAGCGTGGTTAGAATACATTCTCCACCGCATAACACGGTGCCTGCCCGGTACAACGCCCTCTCTCTCCACGGTAAGCACGGGGAGCTGGCGCAGGTCTCCTACCTGACTTCGCCACACTCCCCGTGTGCCCTCTCCCAATAAATTTTTGGGGCTGCCACTCGGGCTTCCAGCCGCGCCGCCGTGCTGCCTCCTCATACCGGTGCCTCTCTGCTTTCGCTGCCTCCAGCTCTGCTTTGGGACAGCGATATTCCCCTGGCTGTGCCCAGGGTCCTTTGATTGCTGCTGCTGTCCGTTACCACGCTGCTTGGTCCATTGTTGGTTGGTTATTCTGTCACGATCGTCGTATGGAGTAGACCAAAGCGCAGCGTGGTTAGAATACATTCTTCTTTATTTAATGAAGAACACGAAGAACACTTAAACAAAAACAACAAAACGAATAAGACGAACGTGACCGCTATATAAACAATGTGCTACCGTGCAACATAGACTCCGGCCGCAAAAACCTAATCTAAAGGGGAGGATCCGGGTGGGCCTCTTTCACGGCGGCGGCTCGGGTGCTGGACGTGGACCCCACTCCACCATAGTCTTAGTCCGTTTTTGTGGCCTCCTAGGAACGGCGACCCTCGCCGCCAACCTAGGACTGGCAACCCTACTAAAGGACCCCACTGGACTGAGGGGCAGCTCCGGACTGAGGGGCAGCTCCGGAGTGAGGGGCTGTCCTCCACTCACGTTCAATGCAATATGTTGCTAATATGGTGACACAGCACAAGGCCATGAAGAGGGAGACAGAACATAGACTAGAAGAGTAGATGACTCACCAGACTGTGAATTTCTGGGTGTATCCCCCATCAAAGCCTGGTTCCCAGGAGACATTGGCCTGCTTCGCCCCTGGAGTGACAGACACCAGGGTGGCAGCATGGGGACTGGTGCCTGACAGACAGAGGAGGAGAAGAGAAAGAGGGAGCGAGAAGTAAGAAGGGGAAGAATAGTGATAGGATGAGCGTTGCGTCATTATTTTACATTGATTCGTAACATACTGATGCGGTTACATAACGTCATGAACAATGTTCGCAGTAGCCTAGACTACTGTGCAGCTCCCCGGGGACTGCCATGCAGAATAAATATCAACCCACAGAGAGAAGCACGAGATTGAACTTCACTCAACTTTCTAGAGCAGTAGTCAATCTCTAAGGCATTCCTAGTCGATCGCCAAACATTTCTGTAAAAAAAACAACGATAACGCCTTGTGTTCCTATTTTTTGTTTTTTCGTCTCATGCTGTTGGTGATAGGTGCACCCGATTCAGCTGCCCTGCGTGCCAGGTAGGTGAATTGATGCCATTTTTAATCATTTCAAGTGTTTGAAGGTACAAACTCTGTCTACCCAGTGGGCCCAGAGAGTAAATCAAGTGCACCTAGTAGGCCTACCGCTGTCCAATCGGATGGCTCAGATTACCGTGTCTGCAGAAACGTAGCAGGCATAAAAGAAAACTACAGCAAAGATGATACTGTGAGACTTAAAACATTTAAAACCATGACTAGAGACAAACTGTCAATGAATACAGCAAAGAGATGCTGTTTTCATGAGTGAGTTCATGTTTAAGTTCTTACTCAGCACTGTCAACACTTTGTATTCAATACTTTTATAAGCCATAAAATACATGTTCTTCCTATTTCCACTCAGCGCTGCAACAAGCACTGCAGCAGTAATGAATGAGTAGGAATGTGTATATAGGAATAGGCTTGCGTTGTTGTTATTATTACCGGCTTGGGTATTTTTTTATATCAATAATATTTCACTTTCTCTGTTCATAGGAGTAACAGCATGAATTTGTGCATGAGGCAGAAATAATGTGGTTTTGCCATCAGCTGGAAGACGGTGTCCCTTTTTGGTCAGTGTCAGTGGAGGAAAGGGAGAGCAGAGGGATGTTGAGAGGCGGACCCTCAGTCTGCTGCTCTCTCCCTCCGCTGAGACTGACCATCGGATGCAGGCACCATCAGCCCAGTAAAATAAAAATAAAAAGTGAATTATTTAAATGTATGCTCACTCAGCTGTGCCTCACAAGTAATACAATAATGGATCTATTAATCGTTGTGTAAAAAAGTGGTCAGATAAAGCAGATTCTAAGCTACAGGACTGTTTTCTTAGCACAGACTGGAAAATGTTCAGGGATTCTTCCTATGGCATTGAGGAGTACACCACAACAGTCATTGGCTTCATTAATAAGTGCATCGATGACGTAGTCCCCACAGCAACCATACGTAAATACCCCAACCAGAAGCCATGTATTACAGACAACATCCGCACTGAGCTAAAGGCTAGAGCTGCCGCATTCAAGGAGCGGGACTCTAACCCGGAAGCTTATAAGAAATCCCGCTGTGCCCTCAGACGAACCATCAAACAGGCAAAGTGTCAATACAGGACTAAGATCAAATTGTACTTCACCGGCTCTGATGCTCGTCGGATGTGGCAGGGCTTGCAACAATTACAGACTACAAAGGGAAGCAAAGCCGAGAGCTGCTCAGTGACACGAGCCTACCAGACGCGCTAACCTATGATGCGCAAATAACGCAAATAACACTGAAATATGCATGAGAGCACCAGCTGTTCAGGACAACTGTGTGATCACGCTCTCCGCAGCAGATGTGAGTAAGACCTGTAAACAGGTCAAAATTCACAAGGCCACAGGGCCAGACGGATTACCAGGACGTGTACTGTGAGCTTGCGCTGACCAACTGGCAAGAGTCTTCACTGACATTTTCAACCTCTCCCTGTCGGAGTCTGTAATACTAACATGTTTTAAGCAGACCACAATAGTCAGGACAACAACCTCTCCCTCAACATGATCAAGACAAAGGAGTAGATTGTGGACTACAGGAAAAGGAGGACCAAGCCCATCCCCGTCCCCATTCTCATTCTCATTGACGGGGCTGTAGTGGAGCAGGTTGAGAGCTTCAAGTTCCTTGGTGTCCACATCACCAACAAACTAACATGGTCCAAGCACACCAAGACAGTTGTGAAGAGTGCACGACAAAACCTAATTCCTCCTCAGAAGACTGAAAAGATTTGGCATGGATACTCAGATTCTCAAAAGGTTCTACGAGATCCTCAAAAGGTTCTACGAGAGCAACAACTGGTTGCATCACTTCCTGGTATGGCAACTGCTCGACCTCCAACCGCAAGCCATTACAGAGGGTAGTGCGTACAGCCCAGTACATCACTGGGGCCAAGTCAGAGGAAGGCCCTAGAAATTGTCAAATACTCCAGCCACCCTAGTCATAGACTGTTCTCTCTTCTACCGCACGGAAAGCGGTACCGGAGTGCCAAGTCATAATACTCCTGAATATCTAATCAAATGGCTACCCAGACTATTTGCATTCCCGCCCCCCCATCTTTTACGCTGCTGTTACTCTCTGTTATTATCTATGCATAGTCACTTTAATAACTCTACCTACATGTACATATTACCTCAATTACCTCGACTAACCGGTGCCCCCGCACATTGACTCTGTATCGGTGCCCCCTGTAAATAGTCTCGCTATTGTTGTTTTACTGCTGCTCTTTAACTACTTGTTACTTTAATTTCTTATTTGCATTTTTTAAACTGCATTGTTAGGGGCTTGTAAGTAAGCATTTCACTGTAAGGTCTACATCTGTTATATTTGGCGCCTGTGACTAATAAAATTTGATTCATGATCATATAGTCTACCTCAAATTTCAATGTTTTATTATTATTTTATTTTTTTAATGGCCAGAACAACAATGTATTTATTGGCAGGGCAATTCCAGCAAAGCCAATATGCAGTGATAATGTATTGGGTTTATAGCTTACTGCACAAACCTCATTTCTACAGTACTGTTTTTAATAGGTCAATGTTGCATAGGCTTGAGTTTTTTAAGTCATGCAAAAAAACATATCTGAGTGGTAGATCCCCGGCTTGCATTTTGACTCAGAAAAGGTTGGTGACCACTGTTCTAGAGTTTTCCCTGTTAGTTAACACTATCAACGTTTCCCTTTACTGTGGCAATTGTGGTCGAATCAACGCAAAATTAGACACTTTAATGCAACATCATGAAACTAAACAAACTATGCAAGAGATTTTGCATCGGAGTATGATTCCATTGCACTAACATGCACGACTCAGCCCGTAGTAGACCTGTATGCAAATAGACCATTGTCATACTGTATATGGATCTGTGCCATTTACTTTGAACTGGACTGTGTCAACAGCACAAGTGGTCGTGAGTAGATGGGCTTGTTTTGAGATCAAAGCGAGAGCTGCATGTAGCCACATTTTGTTCATATCCTTTACCAGTTAGTGAGTTAATAGCCCAGTTATAGATCATTTGTAGTCAGCAATAGGGGAGTGATTGCTTCCTGCAAGAGTACAAAACGTGCACATTCCTAGACATCTTTGAAAAGCGAGTCAGGTAAAGAGCTTTTTTTGTCTTAAAGGGGAAGTGTTGTATTTTGAGATGGGCTTGAATAAGCTAAGTAGCCAATAAGCAGAGGGTAGCATAATTTGTCTGCTTCTTGTAATAATGGTATGGAAATAATAATGCATATTATTTTGTAAAGTGGTTTCTTTCATCAAACAATACAACAACATGTTCAGTCACCTCGTAGGTCTAAACGGACAAGTGGATAAACAGGTTCATGTCAAGCCCTGTATGTTTTTTTTCAAAAGTCTCATGGAATGTAGGCCTACATTGAACACCGCACATTGGCTGCATGATAGAACAGCTATTTCCATGTTAAAATGTTATGGGATGCATTTTCTCCATTGTTTTTCATGGTAGGCCTACATTATGATCAAATAGCCACAGTAGCCTACTTGGCCACTGTTAAAACAGTAACTTAAAGCAGCAAACGTGCGCTGGAAGTTGCAAAGAATCTTTACAAAGTTCAAGTTTGCACTCAGCAAACCTGAAATTTGCTCAGTGCTGAAAAACAGAGAGAACATTGGTAATGAACACTTTACATAGTAGCTACATTAATAAAGATGAGTAAGTCAGTCAGTCTGTTCCACTCACCCAGCACTGAGATGAGAGTGCTGGCTTTGACAGTGGCCACGCGGTTTGTAACGCTGCACACCCACTCCCCCTGGTGGTCTTTACTGAGAGGAAGCAGCAGCAGGGAGCCGTTAGCTGCTACAGAGTACTGAGAGCGTGTGGCAGGTCCAACCTACAGATAGGGAGGACAGAGAGATCAGACTACAGAGTACTGAGAGCGTGTGGCAGGTCCAACCTACAGACAGGGAGGACAGAGAGATCAGACTACAGAGTACTGAGAGCGTGTGGCAGGTCCAACCTACAGACAGGGAGGACAGAGAGATCAGACTACAGAGTACTGAGAGCGTGTGGCAGGTCCAACCTACAGACAGGGAGGACAGAGAGATCAGACTACAGAGTACTGAGAGCGTGTGGCAGGTCCAACCTACAGACAGGGAGGACAGAGAGATCAGACTACAGAGTACTGAGAGCGTGTGGCAGGTCCAACCTACAGACAGGGAGGACAGAGAGATCAGACTATAGAGTACTGAAAGTGAAGGGCAGGTCCAACCTACAGACAGGGAGGATAGAGAGATCAGACTGCAGAGTACTGAAAGTGAAGGGCAGGGCCAAACTACAGACAGGGAGGATAGAGAGATCAGACACACAAGCTGGGCTGATTGTTGATGAAGGGCAATCTGCAATCAGTGAAGTGTTTGTTTGTCTCTGTTTGTCGGGAGAGGGGTGCTTGTGTAACAGTATAAATTTAAACCGTCCCCTCGCCCATACCCGGGCGCGAACCAGGGACCTTCTGCACACATCAACAACTGACACCTACGAAGCGTCGTTACCCATCGCTCCACAAAAGCCGCGGCCCTTGCAGAGCAAGGGGAACTACTACTTCAAGGTCTCAGAGCAAGTGACGTCACTGATTGAAACGCTATTTAGCGCCCACGCTAACTAAGCTAGCCGTTTCACATCCGTTACACTTGCTTGCAGGTGTGTGTTAAATAATAGCTAATTCTGCCTCAGGGTTTGTCCACAGTTCATACTATCGTATTAACACGTTGACTGAAGAAGTCAGTAGAGTAGTCATTTGCTGTGGGGTCTGTTGGAGTGTTCTCACCTTGCTCCAGGTTATACTAGGGGCTGGATCTCCAGTGGTCTGGCAGGGAATAACAAGCATTCTCCCAACCTCCTGTCTATACTCCTTACGGGGACACACGCTGAGTGACGGGGGGTCCTGTGGGTCATAACAAAACAACCAGCCATGTCATTTAGTAAAGGAGTTTATCGCAATTAGAGAAAGTGAGTGAAACAGTTGATTACCTTCAGCTTTAGCCACGATTATTCTATTTAAAAAAGGATTAGATCCTTAATTAACTTTGATACAGAGGAGCTATTGTAATCAGACCACATTAAACTCAATTCATGTAACAGGCTGACAAGCAGAAGAGTGTAAGAAGGTCATCAAAATGCTCATTGGCTATCTCAGATAAGAGCGCTCTTCAGAATGAGAGAGACTTTTAATTGGGTAGCATTTTATTTTACAGTGTTTTCATAGGTATTTATCTGCAATTTACAAGGAAACTAAGTGGTAAACATGGGACATTCTAGTCTAGTTAAATTGCACAAAATTAGTAACCAACTACTTGCTTTCAAATTGGTAGCAATAACTTTTTAAAGAAACAAACCACTATTGCAGAAGTTATTATTATGCAACTACCATTGTACCACGTCATTTCTAAGTAAATACCTGGTCATTTATGTACTGTACAATAAACTGCTAGAGGACATTGGGTGTACCCTGACCTGTAGGATGACTTTCGTGGGCCCTGATTGGCCCATGGTCCCGTAGCTGTTGTAGGGGGTACACGTGTATACGCCTGTTGCATCATCATTGGCAGTAGCCATGAACACCGAGCCTTCAGATGTCAACGTCCATCCTGGGTACTGATTAGATAATACAGAGAGAGGGATCAGACAATTTTTTAATTCAGCTTTAATGTGAATAATTATGTAAACTATGAATAGCAACTAATATCTTAGCTGAGGATAAAGCTAAGTGTTATAAGCCCAAAAAATGATATATGGTGCCTTCGGAAAGTATTCAGACCGCTTGACTTTTTCCACATTTTGTTATGTTAGAGCCTTATCCTAAAATGTACCAAATTTAAAAAATCCTAATCAATCTACACACAGTTTCTAGAAATGTTTGCAATTTTTTTTGTATTTTTTTTTTTAACAGAAATATCTTATTATTCAGACTCTTTGCTATGAGACTCAGAATTGAGCTCAGGTGCATCCTGATTCCATTGATCATCCTTGAGATGTTTCTACAACTTGGTTAGAGTCCACCTGTGGTAAATTCAACTGATTGGACAAGATTTGGAAAAGCACACACCTGTCTATATAAGGTCTCACAGTTGACAGTGCATGTCAGAGCAAAAACCAAACCATGAGGTCGAAGGAATTGTCTGTAGAGCTCCGACACAGGATTGTGTCTGAGTAAGGGTACCAAAACATTTCTGTAGCATTGAAGGTCCCCAAGAACACAGTGGCCTCCATCATTCTTAAATGCAAGAGGTTTGGAACCACCCAGACTCTTCCTAGAGCTGGCTGCCCGGCCAAACTGAGCAATTGGGTGAGAAGGGCCTTGTTCAGGGAGGTGACCAAGAACCCGATGGTCACTCTGATAGAACTCCAGAGTTCCTCTATGGAGAAGGGAGAACCTTCCAGAAGGACAACCATCTCTGCAGCACTCCACCAATCAGGCCTTTATGGTAGAGTGGCCAGACAGAAGCCACTCCTCAGTAAAAGGCACATGACAGCCCACTTGAAGTTTGCCAAAGGGCACCTAAAGCCTCTCAGACCATGAGTAACAAGATTCTCTGGTCTGATGAAACCAAGATTGAACTCTTTGGCCTGAATGCCAAGCGTCACGGCTAGAGGAAACCTGGCACCATCCCTACTGTGAAGCATGGTGGTGGCAGCATCATGCTGTGGGGAGGGACTTTCAGAGGCAGGGACTGGGAGACTAGTCAGGGTTGAGGCAAAAATGAACAGAGCAAAATACAGAGAGATCCTTGATGAAAACCTGCTCCAGAGCGCTCAGGACCTCAGACTGGGGCAAAGGTTCACCTTCCAACAAGACAATGACCCAAAACACACAGCCAAGAAGATGCAGGATTGGCTTTGCAGGATTGGCTTCGGGACAAGTCCTAGAGTGACCCAGCCAGAGCCCAGACTTGAACCCGATCGAACACCTCTGGAGAGACCTGAAAATAGGTATGCAGCGACGCTCCCCATCCAACCTGACAGGATCTGCAGAGAAGAATGGGAGAAACTCCCCAAATATAGGTGTGTCAAGCTTGTAGCGTCATACCCAAGAAGACTTGAGGCTGTAATCACTGCCAAAGGGGCTTCACAAAGTACTGAGTAAAGGGTCTGAATACTTAAGTAAACGTGATATTTCCGTTTTTTTATATATACATTTGCAACAAAAATAAATAAAACTTTTCGCTTAATTTTGGGGTATTGTGTGTAGATTGATGGGGGGGGGGGATTGAATCAATTTTAGAATAAGGCTTTAACGTAATAAAATGTGGAGAAAAAAATCAAGGGGTCTGAATACTTTCAGAATGCACTGTATAAACCTCTGTTAAATGGAAACATATTCTCTGTTGAGCAGTAGGCATACAGGGCATATTGATTCCTTATGGAAATGGTCAAATCAGCAGCATTAGACAATTAATGGCTATCCCTAATGAGGGGATATATAATCTCCACCATGGCCAGATCCAGTGGCTGTCCATCCTTGGTCCAGTCGACGCGGAGCAGGGGTGGCTGAGCTCTCACGGGGCAGGAGACCAGACCTCCCAGGCCTGTGGGGAGATATGTCTGCGGTGGCATCAGGAGAGCCTGGGCAGGGTCTGAAAGGGAGAGAGGAAACAACCTGAAGGTTGGAAGGGATTTATGGACAGGTAGGATGTGTCATTATGTGGGGACTGAAGATTGGAGAGGAACGCATCAACAAATGGACACTTACGTGTCACAGTGAGATTGGCAGATGCAGTAGGCGGAGTCAACAGTCCGTTGGTGGGCATGCAGGTATAGTTCCCAGAATCGCCTGGGGTAATGCGGGTGATGAGGAGGGTGCCGTCCACCATGATCTTCACACGGGACTTCAGAGCCCTAACAACAACAAAAAAAGAAAACATAAAACCCATTCAGACACAGAACCCGCAAAGGACATTCAAATGGAGCAAACGCCTCATTAGAAACATTACAACATTCGCAAAATCCCATGTAAATATACAAATCCAATATAAAGACACCGGGTCAAAATGTACCAAACTCACTCTATGTGGTAGACATTCTCTCCCTCTCTCTGCCACACATAGGTCATGTTGGGAGGATCAGCCAAAGCCTGGCACTGCAGCTGGGCATCCTGGGTCATGTTGAGGGAGGTGTCCTTCGGGGGGATAACAATGACTGGAGGACCTGTTTGAGATGGAAAGAAATCCCTGATCTTTTCTATGATAAAAGTCAGCAGGACATGGCAGATTAGCAAGATATCTAAACTCCAATCAGTTATCTGGTGAGAGCAACACTGCACAGCATGACAGTGACATTCATGTTGGGAGATTATGGCTGATTGGGATAAATACTTAGAGGATTTGTTTGAAGGCCTGTTTTATAGGCTTACATAAGGATTTGAAAAAGTGACTACAGCCAGAAATCAAAGCCTTATTATAATCCTAACAGGTGTCACTGCCAAAAACACAACCAAATCTAAAACGGCATATCCTGGTCATATTGACGTCATGCGACATAACATAGTGCGACTTAAAAAATAAATGGAAAATATTTTGTTACATAAGTGAAATTTATGAGGGAAAATATCCACAGTATGGACACACCATATAAACCCTTGGGTTCAACTGTAACTGAACATCACACAACCACCACCAGATGGCGATAACAACTCTCGACACTCAGAGGATAATTAAAGAGCAGCAAAAATAACAATAGCGAGGCTATATACAGGGGGTACCGGTACAGAGTGAATGTGCGGGGGCAGGTAATTGAGGTAATATATACATGGTAGAGTTTATAATATATACATGGTAGAGTTTAAAGTGACTTATGCATAGATAATAACAGAGAGTAGCAGCAGCGTAAAAGAGAGAGAGGGGGGGGGGGGAATGCAAATAGTCTGGGTAGCTATTTGATTAGATGTTCAGTAATCTTATTGCTTGGGGGTAGGAGCTGTTTAGAAGCCTACTAGACAAGGTGTTGGGAGATTCCTATGAATGTTTCTGTTCTTCCAGTATGACCCAGGGGGAAACTGTTGACGGGAATCTCCTGAACAAACAAACAGACAAATAGCGACTGACCTTTGACTTTAAGTTTTGTCACATGAGTCACATTGCCCTCCGCATTGGAGGCGAGACATTCATACTGTCCTCCTGCCTCCCTGTCCACTGCTCTGAGAGACAGCGTCCCACTCAGAAACTGAGAGAGGGGGAGAGAGAGAGCAATGAATTTCCCTGCAGGGACAATAAAGTTTGCATTGAGAGAGAGATAGATTGCAATGTTGGATTGTAGGGGTGATGTTTTTTTGATTCCTCACCTCAACCTTGTCTCCTTCAATGAGAGTACCATCTTTAGCCCAGGTTATGGTGGGTGGTGGGTTACCATGGGCAACGCAGGCCAGAGAGAGAGGATTCCCCACTAGAGCCTCCATGACAGGGGGAGGGGTCTTGCTGAAAATAGGAGGAGCTACAGAACAACAACAAAGACAGTCAACACAACATCCTCTATCCCTTTTCCACAGAGACAGTTAAACAGTTTGTAAAGGTGAAGATCTCACAAAAACAAAGCAGAATCAGCAGGTTTACCATAGTTTAAAGTCATATTGGCTGAAGGCGCTTGACCTGGGGTAAGCAAACATCCCTTAGAGGCCAGTCACTTACTGTACAGCTCACCATGAGTAAAGCATGTGTTTGTTTAGGAGACAGAAAGAGATGTTCTGCCTGGCCGTGTGCTCCAGGCCCTCCTGCCAAGGCATCTTAACCTTATTAGACAATGAGCCTGAGACATGACCCTGCCGTTGCCCGGGCCATGTGCCTGGCTAATCTGTCCTAATGCCTCGGCGCCTCTCCTGCTCCTCTCTCACCCCACCAAAAGTCTTCCTAGTAGGAACGTGTCCTACATGGGTGCGTTTGTCTGAGCAGTCGTGTTTTGTTGAAAGAGGTCACAGAGAGACAGAGGGAGTGTGTGTATATGATATGATAGGGTACGATGAGGATAGTAGGACTGTATGGCCTTAAAATAAAGCCCCTCCCCATCACAAGCCCCTCCTCTCACCGGTGACAGACAGCAGGGTCCAGGTGCCATTGCGGGTCTCATCTGTGGTTTTGTCCAGCAGGAGGATGCGACACTCGTACAGGCCCTGGTCCTCTATGAGGAGCCCCTTCACCCTCAAGACAGTATTCCTCACCAGAGACACACGGCCTGGAGACACAGGGGAGGACACAGGAGTGAGAGGGCACGAGACAGGGTCAGAACCAATCAAACCATTGGAAATAATGAGGAATTTCAGGGAGGTTCAATACAAAGAATGTGTTTTACAACTGATAGGAGTGTTCTATGATACTTCAATTGCCTACAGATAAAGCCTTCACTTCCAAACATACACGCACACACACGCACTGGGATCGTCATCGAGAGCTTTGAAATGTTATCTCCTGGTTGCCAGGTGACTGCACCCTGTGGCAATGGTGTTTGCTGACTCACCCCTCCCTCCTTCCCTGTGGCGTCTCTCTCATCTCCCTCACTCCATTTCTCTTAAGTTGTCATTTCTTTTGCTATTCAATTAAGCCATATTTGTAACTAAATGACTGAAACAGTGCAGTTTAGCAGCGTGATAAGCCTGGACTTCACAGACAGGGAAGCACTGAGGAGAATATCCAGACACATACAGCTGCTGCATAAACATACAAGACATTACAAGAACGCGAGCCTGCCTCACACTGTAGCGCTAATGTGTTTGTGACATTGAGTCATTGAGGTGTGTTGAGCTAATCATTAACGCCAGTCCATGTCTCCAGTGACAGGGAGGGACCGTTTCTATGCCCACAGTGGGGATCAGGAAGCTACTGCAGTTAAAGGGGTGGTGGCTGTGATAACAGATGAGGAACCGACTATGACATCACATGCTGTTTACTTTTTCCAAATGGAATGGGGGCTAAATCCACATGTGTCACGGTCAGAGCAACATACCCATTCTCACACACACACGCACGCACACACCAACTAGGGATTGGATCACCTACCGCTGTTGTGATTTGAAAAGGTTCACATGAAAAAAGTGCATCTCTAGATTTGAATAATATGTAAATTAAGAAAGCAAGAGGAGAGAGAGAAAGCAAAAGGAGAGATAGAGACAGGGAGAGACACACACGTATGCACTAACACAGGCACGATATTGCATATGCAAACAAATCAACTCTGTAATGAGTTTAGTGGGGCTTAGTGTGGGGTTTCAGTGAAGGCATTGTTGATTTAAATACAATCACAAGACTGGCCCAGTGAGCCTTCTCTTTGGCAGCCATTCTCCCACATCATGGCATTCTCTGCAACCACCAAATGTCACTCCCCTCCACCACTCCTCTAGCCTCGTATATACCAGACTTATTAATGCTGCAGCGAACCATTCACGTAAGCTCGAGGGATCAAGCCTCTCGCGAGGCTACCACTCCTCCCCCTCTTTCTCTCGTTCTCCACTTGCCGGTCCCTCCTCTCCTTTGGCACTCTAATGATCCAAAAAGTATTTATGTTGACCGCCATGTCAGTCTCTGTCTGTTTAATCCAGGACAACACTCTCTCCCACACCCATTATTACAGATACAAGTGTGGGACATCAGAGTCCGATGTCACTAATAATAATAATGCTTCCATTGGATGTCCAGTCCTGCAACTCAAAGAATTGGACCACACCCCATTGCTCTGAATGCATCACTAGACAAAGCCCAGCTAGGTTTGATCCTTCAATGGCCTCAGCTCTCAGGTGACAGTCCAACGGGAAAGCATCTACACTAGCAGCACAGACACATGACAATGACTCAGCTCAAATAATGCACTTATTTCAATACACTACAACCCAATAAAATGTTATGTTTTAATTTGTAGATGAATGGCAACAATCAAACAGATTAGATCAGGATCACTGAATTATGCTAAACCTGCACACAGGCTGCCTTCAATCTACTATAAACAGCTTTGCATTTGTGTAAATATCTGAATATGTTTTGTTGCCGATGGGACTTTCCAAGTGCCCACGGATATGAAATTCAGAATCTATGGTCCCTATCCCTTCCTTGAGACATGTCGTCACCCTTGGGCAAAGGTTTCCCAGGCGCTGGTATTCTAGTTTCGGTCAGAGAAGAAAGCAGATAGAGTTACCTCCTGAAACCCTTCAGTTCCTAATGTCTGCATGTTGTTTTCCTGTTAAGAGACGCTGTGATCATTTGACATTTGAATCATCACAGTTTGGCTACCAACTCAGAGACTAGGAAACTGCTATGGTGCCGTATGCATGCCTTAATGAAATATTAGTCATTCAATATAAGTCAGTAGCCTAATAATCGTAATATGATCCAGAGCTGGTCCGTAGATGTTGGAAAATATACAGGCCAGTACAGTGGGGATATTCTTTATGTATTTATGATTTGCTTTGTAGACACTCTGGTAGTAATGTAGAGTACAGGATATCATTATGTTACACAGCATTTATACAGCTGTATTTCACAAAGCATTGACTATTCTCTCTCCCGGGGTCTGAATCAGCATTTCTGTGTGTACAGAACTAACAACCTGCTCACTTCTCCAGATCACTTCTCTCTCTCTCTACACAGCACTCTCCCTCTCCTCTGCTCTATATACACAACAAACACTGAAAAGACCCATTCAGCTCTTCCTCCTCCGTAATAGAGGGGAGAGGGCTGACCTATCCAGAGGACATTAGTCAGACTTTCTCCTCTTTAGGTTTCTTCCTAGGTTCCTGCCTTTATAGGGAATCTTTCCTAGCCACTTTCCTCTACATCTGCATTGCTTGCTGTTTGGGGTTTTAGGCTGGGTTTCTGTATAGCTCTTTGTGACATCTGCTGATGAAAAAAGGGCTTTATATATTCATTTGAGTGATTGACTTTCTTGCTTTTTCTTTGGCAAGAGCAGCACTAAAGATTGAGGCATCCGTTATCTCTCATCACCAAGTCATATTACTCTGAATGGCTTTATAGCAAGTCTGCTCTACAGCAGTGTCAATGAGGCATGTATGGTTATCGTATTTCCCTGTCTGGTTGGCATGGGTGTGTCATCTGGCTCTCTAACATTCTAATACGAATTGGCTGAACAGGTGTATAGTGTGATTCCTGAGCCCTAGCCAATACACACATATGAATGCACTGCACCCGTGCACAAATTCCAATGATCAGAGACAGCTCTAATCTCACACCCGTTGGAAGACAGATCTTCCTCTAGTTAGGTTCGTCCTAAAACACACAGACATGCTCTCCCTCTGTCCACGTCAATCCCTTTGTCTGAGACTTTAAAGGACAGAAGCCGTCACAAAAGGTATTTCTGCTCTATTGAAGATCTCTTTCCCCCATAGACTGCCTTTTGTTCTCTGACCCTGGGCGGAATGGGGACAATAGACCATGATGCAATCTGAGAGGACCAACGAACACAAAGCCCCCAGCTCACACAGACCATTGGGGTGCGGTGCAGTTAGCAGGACTGAAGCTGACAAAGGGAGGAGTTACTGTTGTTTTTTGAGTGAAGATAGCTGTTAAGGAAGGATATAGGTAGGATGAAGTCTGGGTGGACTTTTACTGTAGGAAAGGGGGCTTGACAGTGTTAATGGACAAGGCTTCTGGAAAAAACTGTTTGGGGTCTGGAAACCTCAGCCTTGGGCAACAGATGATACCAAAGCGCTGAGACGGATCTGACAGGGGGCTGAAATGAAACACTCTCACTGTAAGATTAGATCCCAGTCGAGCCTCTGATGGGCTGAATATGGACTTACCCTCATAGTTGGGATGCACCCGAGGAGCATACACTCCAAACTTCATCAGGACTGGGATGTCGAATCCCTGGCGCACCCATTCCACCACGTGCAGGGGCACAGACGCACCCGCGTAAGGGAGTGGCAGTCTACACGCCATCTCCACCACACCCCCTACCTTGGCACGCACCACTGGCTTCTGACCGTGAGTGACCCCTATGAGGGTCAACAACAAAAAATACATTATACGCATTATAATCCTGCTGAGGGAAATGGCTGAATGTAGGGACAGGTATGGATGTGGCTGTGGAGAGAGCGAATGACAGAGAGTTCATTACAGAGGGAAAGCATTAAGTACTCTACTCACACAGAAGGCACAGTGCCGTCACCATGGTAACATCCAGAAAATAGTCTCTTTTTGGTCCCATAGCTGCCAGTCAAACAGCCTCCAGCATACTTGATCTGTTGACAAAAATACACACTTGTCACACATTGCATCTTGCAAACAAAACAGACACCTGTCACCTCTCTCCAAACTAGCGGGCAAGAGAGAACTGACAGTTGTGTCTAGCTTATAGACATATGGAAGATGTGTTTAGATTTCTTCAAGTACCTTTCTCAAGATTGGAATTCACCCCATATCATTTCACAAACGGATATCCAACAGACAACCCTGCCAAAACCCTCCCAGCCCTACATGGTTCTCATAACTTCAATGCTCATTAAATGTCACATAAATCTACAGAGTCCGTTTTGCAGAGCACCTGACCAGCTCCAGTAAGAATCAGTGTGGTTTTCTCAGAGTGCTTAGTGAACTTGTTGGCTGTCAGCAGTCAAGGACAGAAATAATCTGGGCTGCCTCAGACATACAGCAGCCAGTAGCACTGTACTGCATGTGGTGCATCCGTCATTGGTGGCATAAAGCTGGCAGTAGGCTCCTTCAAGCAGGTCAAAGACGATACTGTGCTTGTTTTTATGATCCACCATAAATCCATGATGAAGGTCTCCAGTCAGGGGGGAAGTCAGAGCCTCTGCTATTATAACCTACAGTAACCCTACAGCAAGGGTCTGCAACAGGCGGCCTGTGGGCCAAAACCGGACAGCAAACCATTTTTTGGGGGCCCACCAGTTTTTGGTCAAATCACCTGGAATTCAGCAAAGAAATTGTTTAATTTGTTCCCAAGTATCCCCTCTAATAAAGAAAGATGAATCTATGATTGTGTCTCAATATGATCAAGGTATGAAGTTATTGTTATTTTCAAATACAATCTATTTTTGGGCTTAGTTGTGGTCAATTTGCAGTGTATAAATTATTAAAATGATGTTCTGCCCCGACGACCATCCACTCTGAAAAATATTGGCCCACGGCTGTATCTAGATGCCTACAGTATGCCTCCATAAAGCTAGAGATGCATGGATTGTTTTGCTGGAGTCCTTGACCACATAAGACGTGTGTGGCGTGCTCGTGTGAGGGAGCGATTTAACGGGCTAATACTCCACTCAACACTCCATCCCCAGCACACTTTACCACACACCACTAATGCCAGCTTATTACGCTAAGTTAATTAGAGCCACTGCAGACCGCAAGAGCAAAGGCTATTCTTAGAGGGAGCAGCGGCACTCACCAAATCCCACGGACACGTGTCATCCTACGCATACACCCACAAACCAACAAGTCCACCAAAGAGAGCTTGCAATCAAGCTCAAGAGGATTTCATAGCAATTCAAAATGCATTTTAACTTCAATAAAAAATATTGAATGCATTGAAATGTAAAAAGTATCAATAGTAAATAGTGCATAAGTACAGTTGAATATGTATAGAAAGCCATTTTCTATGGGGCTTCACTGTCGGTATTAGAGAGGGAGAGCAAAAGGTCAACAGTGACCGCTCCCTGAATGACCAACTGAATACGTGCAGCAAGACTCACCCTGTTAACACAATTTCATATAGGTCATAGGCTACGTATAAATTGACACTCACCATAAAACTTTATAGGACTCTCTTGCACAAGATGACAAACGCAATTAAATAAGATTGTCTTGTAAATTGAGTATCATGAGGAAGTCTCTAGTACTACAGTAATAACCAATTTGAGTGTGCTTGTCTGTTGTCACTCTATTTCAATTGCATTACTAAGCAAGCTGCCTCTTCTTTTTCTCCCAAACAGAGAGAGGATGAAAGGTTTGACTGGTTAGGAAGAAGGGCTTGGTGTGTACACACATGGCTGACTGTGTTTCTGTGGATAAGCAGCAAACCTACTGTCCTAGCATTTGGCTCACAATGAACAAGGACTAATACCCAAGAGACCCTACTCCAAGAAACCCTACTCCCAGTGCTTTTTAAATGCCCGTCTCACTCCAGCATGGAGGTCAGGTAGATAGAATAATCTGTTCTGGAGGCCAGCCACACAGAAGAGACAACTAAGCATTCATAAAGAGACCGATGACATAATTCATCTGTGCTGTAGGTCTGTCTCATTCTAAGATGTCCTAATCTGAATCCTAATCTAAATGCAAAGTAAGCCCTGAGTGTACAATCGGACTGTGACAATGGAGGTGATTTGGGTGGTGCAATAGCCATACATAGTGAATGTACAGTTTTACGACCATGATTTGTTAAAGCAAGCAAAGATTGCTTCTCTCTTCAAAGGAACATCACTGCAATAAAGCAATAAAAGAGGGTGAGGAAAAACAGAGCCAGAGCAATAGTCAATACTGGGATAGTCGACAGAGAGAGAGAGAGAGACAGAGAGAGGGAGAGAGACAGAGAGACAGAGAGAGACAGAGACAGAGCAATAGTCAATACTGGGATAGTCGAAAGAGAGACAGAGAGAGAGAGACAGAGAGAGAGAAAGACAGAGAGAGCAATAGTCAATACTGGGATAGTCGAGAGAGAGAGAGAGAGACAGAGAGAGAGACAGAGAGACAGACAGAGAGAGAGAGGAGATTGTACGTAGTTGTAGACTAGTGAAAGGTCTGAAAACATTGGGAAAAAGGTGTTGTTTATCCGTTTGGTTAAGTGTTAGGCCTAATCAATAAAGGAGTTTACTCATTATTGAACCATAACTAAGAGAATGAGACAGAGTGAGAAACAGAGCTGTGAAGCTTCTTTAACCGTGGCAACCTAGGCCTGGGCAATTCCCTGAGTACACTTCCTGCCTCCAATAAGCAGCGTCGCCTTACAAACACACTGATGACGTTAACACAACGCTCCTGCAATGTTTGTAGAGCAAAAACAACAGCCCTAGTCAACGGGCAATGCCTATCTTTGATTTATCAGCATATAGGAAAGCAGGGAGGGCAGTGAGAATGTTACTGGTGAAATACTATGTGTATTACTACATTTAATCAGGGAAATGGGCAGCGATTGATTTGTAGCCACTAGAGAATACTTACCCATTCACCTAGCTCTATAACCCGGCCATAACCCTGCCTGGACTGGCTAGAGAGGAAGCTCTGGATGCTGTTAAAATAGATGCTTTGGCCAGATGTGCATTTAAGAGGGAAGGATTCCAACTCATCCTTTGGCACTATGGGTGCGAGAGAGATTCTCACTCTTATTCTATTCATGTGAAACGGAAGAGACGGGTTAGGCCTATCACGTGGGTTTTGGGGGTGAGGCATTGGCCGCAATATTAAGAGAGGCCACAAAGATCCCACACCTCTGAGTGATGCCGTGATTGAAAGTATTTTTAGAAGCTCTGTGAATGTGTGTGTGTTTGTTGCAGAGATGTAGAAATGTTCTACAAGCAAAATAATAGATTTGAAAGGTGTCTTTGATGATCACACAGAGGTGACTGGATAAGCAGGTGTATTACACACCTGTTAATGCAGGTTGATCCTGCCAGCCGTGGTTTGAGGACTGAGGTAATGAGGACTGGTTGTTCCTAGTCATAACAAAGCACTCAGAACCCCACAGGTGAGATATTGTGCTCTATTCAGAACAAATTAGGCTTCTCATTCTCTAAGCCTCAAGGTATAAGGGCATCTTCTGAGTAATAGCAAAATAAAAGGGACGGTTTTCCCTGAACCTAGAAATCATCAGGGAAATGATTACATTCTGTTTGGAGGAGAGTTACCAGTAGATCTCTTGCCAGTGGGCTGGAATCGCATCATGACTGATGCAGTTCACACTTATAGCCTATTTTTTTTTACCCCTTTTCACTCAATAGTGATAACAATCTCAATTTAAAAGCATCAAATGGTATATGCTTGGAGTATGTGGTTTAAATCTACAGTAAACTAACATAACCCCCACAACCCAAATTCACAGCAATGCTAGCACATGTTTTACAATAGCCTATTATACAATTACTTTTATTGTGTGTCCTAAATTACTAAGGCAAGAGTAAAGTCACCTCACACCACGTGACTCCAGTGATTCAGGAGGACTTTAAACCTGAGCATAAATAATAAATATGAGGCTGGCATGGTAGTCAACTGCAAACACTGGCTCAGAGTACAATGAACCCAGTGATCTCTTAAACAAGTATCCCAGTTCCCTGTTTGTCATGTCTGCGACATCAGAGCAGGTACAAGTGTCGAGGTTAGTCTAAAATAAAGACGCTCAAAAAGAACTGGCTTGTAAAATAACTTTTGAGATAGGTCAAGACTCACATTTAAGTCCTTGAACAGGTTAAATCCTACAAGGTTCTAGTAATAAATATTTAAAAAGCCATACAGAAGAGATAAAAAAAATGTATCTTGAAGTTGTCGGGGAACAAATTGAGTTAGCAAAATACAATTTACCTGTTTTACACTAATGCAAATAAAGGCAGGTTGTATTTCCATTTAGTGCGTCAGTCTGAAGTATTCTTTCAGTAATTCCTCTAGTCCTCAGTGCAAAAGTTACAGGTGTTTCACCGTGTTATTCTCAGGTGGCAAATATGTTGTTTCAAGTTTCAACAGATTTGCTGATCCTTACTGAAATATCGAATAGTATATGCAATTTAAAGCAAATCAATGATGGCGCATTCTGCGCTGAATTCTCAAATACAATTGCTAGACGCGTTGTATATCCATCATATTTCCTCAGTAATATCCAACATGTATACGAAGATTCACGATACTCCCAATGTTAGAAAGTACCCTAAAAAGCAGAAAATAACTTTCCCTGCACCTTTGATGCTCCGTAGCGAAGGTTTCTACTCTCTCACCTCTTCCCTCTTCATTGAGCCGCTTGTTTGACCAATCACCTCCCCCTCCCGCTCTCCCTCACACACGCAGGCAAGCGCTCGCACGCACGTACAATTTTAGAAAAAGGTTTGAACCAATTGTGCTTTTAACTCTCCAGTCTATTTACCTTTTTAGCACGTTTGTGTGTGGTTTAAAATTGTATTTTGTAGGCCTTCTTGTTTTTTTTAAACATTTTATTTAACTAGGCAAGTCAGTTAAGAACACATTCTTATTTACAATGAAGGCCAACCCCGACGACGCTGTGCCCATTGTGCGCTGCCCTATGGGTTTCCCAATTACCACAGGTTGTGATACAGCCTGTTGCTTTCCTGCATGGACTAAAACTAGCTGATCAAATAAACAATTAAAGATTTGTGAAACTAGACTGAATGAAAATGTAAAATAGGCTACACTAGAAGAAGAATTTAATAATATCCACACAAAATGTATGCTTTTTTTTAATGAAAAAGATATTTCCATTGGAAAAACAACTGCAGGCTATTCCAGTTTGTCTGACAGTAATGAAGCCTGGTGCAAATGCATTATACCCCATTACCGATGACTGTAAATAATATTTCCCATTCCATTACAAAGATTTGGCCCAAAAATATTTCAATAGATGATATGGGAATATTTCTTCAAGCTATTATTCCAGAACAGAGGCAGGTCATAAAAAACATGTTTCAATTGAGACCACAAGAGGGGGCACTTCGACAAATCAAATCAAATCAAATTTTATTTGTCACATACACATGGTTAGCAGATGTTAATGCGAGTGTAGCGAAATGCTTGTGCTTCTAGTTCCGACAATGCAGTAATAACAAGTAATCTAACTAACAATTCCAAAACTACTGTCTTGTACACAGTGTAAGGGGATAAAGAATATGTACATAAGGATATATGAATGAGTGATGGTACAGAGCAGCATAGGCAAGATACAGTAGATGGTATCGGGTACAGTATGTACAAATGAGATGAGTATGTAAACAAAGTGGCATAGTATAGTATAAAGTGGCTAGTGATACATGTATTACATAAGGATACCGTCGATGATATAGAGTACAGTATATACGTATGCATATGAGATGAATAATGTAGGGTAAGTAACATTTATATAAGGTAGCATTGTTTAAAGTGGCTAGTGATGTATTTACATCATTTCCCATCAATTCCCATTATTAAAGTGGCTGGAGTTGAGTCAGTGTCAGTGTGTTGGCAGCAGCCACTCAGTGTTAGTGGTGGCTGTTTAACAGTCTGATGGCCTTGAGATAGAAGCTGTTTTTCAGTCTCTCGTTCAATTATAGTATCAGTAAAACCTTGTTATTGCAATGTTCATAGCAAAGACCTACACTGATTGTACAAAACACCTTCCTAATATTGAGTTGCGTGAAGTTGGCTGGATGTCATTTGGGTGGTGGACACGGGAAATTGTTGAGTGAAAAACCCAGAAGCGTTGCAGTTCTTGACACAAACCAGTTACCCTGGCACCTACACCCCACTCAAAGGCACATACATATTTTGTCTTACCCATTCACCCTCTGAATGGCACAAACACAATCCATGCCTCAATTGTCTCAAGGCTTAAGTCATTCTTTAACCTGTCTCCTCCCCTTCATCTACACTGATTGAAGTGGATTTAACAGGTGACATCAATAAATGGATCATAGCTTTCACCTGGTCAGTCTGTCATGAAAAGTTCAGGTGTTTATAATGTTATGTACACTCAGTGTATACGCTTACGAGCTACTTGCAGCTTAAAATCTTGAAAGCAAAAGGACATTCAAACAAGACCAAATGAGGTGCATTAGTGCAATCTAGCAAGACGCTCTATGTATCCTGCAAAAAAGTAACAAGTAGCATGTTGATCAAGAAATGGAAGTATAATTTTTCCTATTTTAATAGAAAAAAAAGAGAAAAATCAGGTATTTGTACAAAGCCATGCCATTGGATAGTTCATTTTATTATTATCATAAATCTGTAACGTAAACTGGATAGTCTCTTTTACAACCAATCACACATCTTTAGAGAGCATTACAAACAGATAGTCATGACAAATATATAACAGGCCTTGCATATCTTAAATACTCTATCAGTAATAAATACTGTTAAGTTTAAAGCCAAAGCCACAGTCGCATTGCACACGTGTGATATGCAATAAAACAAAGAGTAAAGTTAAGCCACTTGGTGATGCTGTTTCTCAGTCTGGGAGATACTCGAGGTAAATGAAACAGTCTCATGCAGCTAACAGGGGCAAAAAGGTGGCTCAGTCGTCAAAGTCTGGAATGTCGTCATAGGAGTATCCGCGGTAACCCTTGGAGGCGTAGTAGGCGATTCGTAAATGGTAGAATCCAGGAAGGAACACAAGGATCCCAATGATGAGGACTGGAACTGTACGGTCCGGGTGCTGAAAAATAATTGCCTATTTAGTTTATGTATCACAATCAGTGCCTGATTAACAAATTAGCCTGTGTTTCAGTATCTTTCACAGAGAGGCCGCGCACACACAGATACAGGCGCTCTATCCATCAAATTACAATTTGGCACATATGGATCATACAACACCACAACCCTGACAAGGCAGGGCTGTAAGAGGAAGTACTACGTAGGCATACTGACCCCCACATGGCCAGTCAACACACATAGCATTTATTCTCCAAGTGATGTCACACTAGAGGGAGTGTGCTAGAAATGGACACTGATGACCACATACAGTACTACATGTTTCATGGCATGCAATGATGTAAATCGGTTTTAATTTAGGGGTTTGTTTTTGATGTTATGTGCACACACTGTTGAGATGAGAACTCTTGAAATATCTGGAATTGAATGGTCACTGATCTACATGGGTGTGGAATGTGAAATGCACAGACACCCAGGAAAGGATTACACGTCAAGCTCAATCAGCCAGGTGCTGGAGGAACCTAGGAGACCTGATACATTGATCCCCTTTAGGATGTTCCTGAAGAGGAAAGCAATGAATAACCTGCCATTGTCATTTACAATTACATTATAGCATTGTACAGTGCATGACTTGGGATGGAATAAGTGCAGGCGCTGTCTTTTTCCATGTCGGTCCATTAGACTATGTCCACCAAAATTCACAAATGACATTATGCTATAGAGACCTCTGATTATTCACTGTTAATGGTTCATACACATTTTATGACTTAACCAAATTTTCATGACTATATCCTACATGAAAAAGTAAGCATTTTGAATGGAAAGCTGCTGTGTGATCCCATGTAGACCTACCACCTCCTGCCGTTTTGCCACTTAGCACCCCACATAGATCTGCACTGTTAGTCACACATTGTCAGCATGTGGTCAACCCTCCATCTGGAGAGCTCCTGGGTGTGCAGGCTTGGCTTTTTAAACATTACAAACAAATACTTAATTCCTTCATTCAACAAATCAGGGATCAAATGGATAAGGTATGCTACTTCAAAACAATGTATCTAACTATACATGTTTATGCACAGCAAGTTATTTGTCAATTAAACTATTCTTAGAATATGTTTTACGTTGTCATAATTACATGGCTACTGTGTAGAGGGGAATCCCAGCTTTTATTTAGGCTCTACAGTGCTGGTGGAAAGGCAACAATGAAATAAATGATTAGTTAGCTATAGTTAACTGCTACAAGTTATGTTTTGAATTGGTGATCTAGTTAGTCTGTCTGTCATTTTATACTTGCTGCTGAAATGTCGCTCTCTGTCTCCACGGGCAATAGCCCACTGGCAGACACGCAGCACCACAGACAGGCACTGAAGGGTCATTCCAATAAGGGCTCCCGAGTGGCGCAGCGGTCTAAGGCACTGCATTGCAGTACTAGAGGCTTCACTACAGACCGGGCTGTATCACAACCAGCCGTGATCAGGAGTCCCATAGGGCAGCGCACAATTGGCCCAGCGTCGTCTAGGTTCGGGGAGGTTTTGGATGGGGTAGGCAGTCATTGTAAATAAGATGTTTTTAACTGACTTGCCCAGTTAAATAAAGGCTATGTCGTTTTTTTTATTGATTGATCATATTTAAGTGTGTTTTCATGAATTACATCAACAATTATAAAATTAATTTCCATGACCTTACAAACCCTCATTTGACAACTTGGAACAGAGCATCATGCCATTCAGGCTGGCACATTTTCAATCTGCGCAATCTCAAACAGCCTACTGTCGCTCACAGATTCAGAATAGCGGCAAATAAACTTGAACAAAGCAGAATCAGGAACTGAATTCCCACTCTTCATTGCTATTCAATGAAGATCCTGCCTTCATTCCACTTTGATCAACCTTTTTTTTGCCTCAGTGTGTGAATCTGGGCCAGCGATAGATTACTTTGTTTCTATAGAGGAGCCGGACAAAGTCATCACATAATACTGTAGTACTGTAGGTGATGTTGCTGCTGATGGTTTCTTTCAAGCCAGGATATCAGCCCGCAAAAAGGGCACCGTTGTTTTAAGAGGTCAAGCTACTGCAATGACGTCATATACACTAAAAGTATGTGGACACCACTTCAAATGAGTGGATTCGGCTAATTCAGCCATACCCTTTCCTGTTTCAGCATGACAAAGCAAGGTCCATACAGAAACAGTTTGTCGATATTGGTGTGGACGAACTTGATTGGCCTGCACAGGAGCCCCGACCTAAACCCCATCGAACACCTTTGGGATGAATTGGAACACCGACTGCGAGCCAGGGCCAATCGCCCAACATCAGTGCCCGACCTCACTAATGCTCTTGTGGCTGAATGGAAGCAAGTCCCCGCAGCAATGTTCCAACATCTAGTGGAAAGCCTTACCTGAAGAACAAAGGGGGGACCAACTCCATATTAATGGCCATGATTTTGTAATGAGATGTTTGACGAGCAGGTGCCCTCGTACTTTTGGCTATGTAGTGTATGTATGTCTGAGCTACTCACCGAAACTTCTATGGATCCTGCAAGGAGAAGCGCACCGATTACAATCAGTAAGGAGCCAATCAGGAAGAGGAACGTAGCCAGGGCAATAGCCTTGTAGGGAACTTTGGGAGGGCTTTTCTTGAACTGTTTGGTATAAAAGGTAAAAAGATAGGATTCATAATAACCAAGACAACCACAGGTTACAATGATATGTGATATGACAGAGATGACTCCAAAAAGGCTCAACTATAGGTGGTTGGGAGGTAAGAGAGATATGCATGTAATGCAACATCCAGTTGTCTGTGTCTCACCTGCAAGTCAATGTAGCCATCCTCATCGCCAGCTAGTCTTGAGTACTTAACTTTGTTACTGGATACCCCACCAGCAGCAACAGTGCTGCGTGCAGGCATCATTACAAGACGGGAGCTGTGTCAGGATGGAGAAGGCGACAACTTGAATGGCATTCAAATAACATGGAAACTCATATAGACCATATAACTTAGTGTCCAGAAAGCGATATATGAATAGCTAGTTATAACTTACATAAGTAGCTATAGCTAGCTAAATACTGTACAGACAGAGTAACTAGCTAGTCGCTACAGGCACACAACTTGGAGGCTAGGCACTGCACAACAGAGGTGTATTCATTACGCCGACTCTGTTGCAAAACGTTTTGCATCAGAAACGGTTTATTACTCCAAACAGAAAACGTTTTGCAATGAAAACGAGTTTATTGGACAAATTCAAGTAGGTCCCTCCCCGTTTCAAATCAAATGTATTTGTCACCTGCTTCGTAAAAAACTGGTGTGGGCAAACAGTGAAATACTTAATTACGTGCTCTTTCCAACAATGCAGAGAGAAATAAAATAAAGAACTAATATGAAAGTAAAACACGTAATAATAAATACACGAGTAACGATAACTTGGCTATTTATGGGTACCATAGGTAAGAGGTATACTGTATATGTACACAACTAGGAATAAAATAACAGTAGCAGCAGCGTATAACGTATGACGAGTAAAAAACATATTTTTTTAAAGGTTGTGCAAAGCATTTACTCTGTTTGCTTCAGTTTGGTACTTAAAACGGTAAACGGTTTCCGTTGCGATACGTAATGATTACAACCGAGGCCCTGGTTTCCCGATAGCGATGGAACTCGCTTACGAGTGTTTTAAAGATGCATCATTCCTACAAAGTCCGAAGATGTAACACCCAACGTTTCCCAAAACACCACGCAAAGAGAACGTTCGCTATAAGTGCGTCGTTGAGGCATGTGTCGATACTGATAGAGTCTAAAGAAATGAAACGCTGCTCTCGGATCAGCTTTCCCCATTTAAAACTTACACTAACATTATAATTATTCCACAATTAAAGTTATCACCTATGGCTGCACATATTGAGGAGGCTATTCTAATTCTTACATTATAATAATGTACTAAATGATGATTTGCCAAATTGTGCACATTAGGCTACACATCATGAATATATTGAGACTAATTACAGACAGTAAGTAGCTAAATATAAAAGCAATTGAGTCAACATTAAATACATTGCAATATGCCTATAGTCTAATGTATTTATATTTTAATGCAGTCATCAGTTTTCATTTGAATCATCTTTTTATACGTCTTCGTTTGTATCAATTGCAAAAGACATTGTCAGCTTTGTATTTGTTGTCAACTTCGTTCTGAAGTTATCGGTGGTCACAGAAAGGCAGAGAAACCATGTGATTTTATGTTTAGCGGAGATCTTCTGTGTATTAAGTAACGCGGGAGGACAAAAATTGAAGGTTACGCATGTAACCACAGTTGTGTGAGCTATATGGATCACTCCAATATATTGATATTTACTCCCGTATACACCGGTGTCACAGCTGGGGTCCACCCCTGTACGTAGACCCCATGGCCGCGACACGTTCTCTACATAATTTTTGAGGCACCGTAGCACTGTAGAGGATTGGAGTGATCCATGGCTACATAAGTAATCTTCGTTATGTTTCACTATATTGGATCACTCCAATATATATTGGTATACCCGTACCAGATTAGTCGGTGCTAGAGGGACCTGGCCAACCAGCGGCAAAGTCCCAGAGTGGGACCGAGCCGCAGGGGCTGTCAATGTATGTGTGTGGGGTCCTGCCACAGTCCCACGAAAGGGAGGCGATGCCCAGGACTGCTGAACCAACCAACTAGTACCGCTGAATCAACCCAAAAGTACCTAGCAAAGGTGCAAGAGGAAGCCCAGCTGGCCACAACACAGATCTCAGTAGAGCCAAGGACGCAGCCACACCTCGTGTTGAATGTGCCACCACAGATCCCAGCACTGGCATGCTAGCCAGTACGCTGTTGTAATCGTGTCCACGATCCAGTGAGAGCCTCTGCTTTGATAGCCCAGCCCCCAGGACTCTCTCACCATAGCAGACAAAGAGCTGGTCTGTTGTTCTCACTTGTCCAGGAGTGAGGAGATCTCCAGCCACAGGGTTTTCAGGGGGTCGTCCACCGTGGTGACACGAAGGCCCCTGAAGGACGGGGGCCGGCACCGGAATTGGAGTTGGTACTCCTCGAGCATTGTGGACAACACCCAGGGGGACTCCACACCCTCATCCCACTTTGCCCTTTGAGACCGAGAGAAGCGGCCGAGGAAAGGCGTGTCAGGGGTCCTGCCTCTCCTCTGGCATCCTGAGCGCCTGCGTCTCCCAGGCATGTCCCTATGGAAATGACGGTTAACACCATCTCACCTGTCACAAAGGTAAGCCATAAGCTCAGCCAAACCAACAAGGCCATGAAGCAGGGGTCTGACGCCCTGGGAAAGCTTATGTTGTGACCCGCTTGGTGGAATAGGAACCCGGTGAGGGATAAATTACCCAGTACAGTACCTCTGCAAAAACCGGGGAAGCCCTGTGTGGGAAAAATGGGCTGTTGCTTCACCGCACGCTGTGCCCCTCCCCGCTTTCGTCCCTTAGCACGAGGCGACTGGGAAGGAGAGGGACCCCACCGTTGTTCGGGTGCAGGTGGGTGGCGACGGTCCGTCTGCCTTGGACCCAGGGCAGCGGGCTGAACCATCTCAGGGTCTGCCGGTCCCTATGAACCTTATCAGTCTGCTCTAGAATGTCATCAGCCCTGGGGTGATGGGGTGAGTGGCAAATGTGCTCTGGAGAGCTGGCAGACGCGATTGGGCCAGCCAGAGATGGCGCCGGGAGGTAACCACCTGCACCGTGGCCCGTCCGTTGGCGCGGGCCAGATCCCTCTGGAGCAGGGAAAGCAGGCAAGACACCTTGATCACGTCCTGGAGGAGCTCCTATGTGCCCTCCTGCAGCCGGGAAAACAGAATCTGCAGGTAGGCCTGCAGCAGCAGTTGGTAAGGAGGCCAAGGGTGCAGAGGGACCCATATGTGGCTTTCAAGTCCGCATCAAAGACTCTGGGGGGTTCCGCCTTCAGTCGCGGGTTCCGCCCTGGCAGAGGCCCAGCAAGGCCTCACAGAACTCAGCAGAGATTGGGACAGTTGGAGTCATCGCCATCCACCAGTTGATGTCCAGTGCAGTGGTTACCCAAGTGAGTAGGATCCTCATAGCCTCGAGCCGCTGGGGGCGCTGAAGCCCCGTTTCCGGCTTCTGATGGCCTGTCAGCCTGGTAGCCCCGCTCATGGTGAACAGTGCCAGCACCGTCCCCCAGGAACAGCCTATTACTGGTTAACAGGGAACAGTTGTCATCGCCATTGAAGCTATCAACCTCCTGACGCAGGAAATGTACCCTCCATTCAATGTGGTCCCGGCCGATTCATGCCCCCGTCCAGGACTGGCAACAGATGGGCTCTACCTGCAGTGGCTCCGGCCATGCTTCCTGGGAGGGGTACTGGGCCCAGTAGAGGGACTAACAGCTCGCTGCCGCACCACTCCTGTTGGATGGACCTCGTCCCCAGCCTGAGACCGGCCGACCCACCCGCGCATGGCCTCCAATTGTGCCAGGTGCAGGCACCACACAAAACAGGCATCCAGTAGGGAGCTCCACCGCTCTCTCTGCGTGGCGGATCCCCAGAGGGGATGGCACCATCACAAAGGGAAGCCATAAACTCAGCCAAAACAACGAAGCAGGGGTCCGACACCCTGGGAGTGCTATGTCATGACCCGCTTGGAGGAATTATAAATTATCCAGTACCTCTGCAAACACAGGGAGAAACAGGCAGACAAAAAAAACAGCAAAACAGGTAATGGATTTGATTTATTCGTTTTATGCCAACTGCAATAATACGTAGCCGGTTTAATATCCAAGCAGTAAAAACAGCACCATATGGAGTTACACCCGTTAAGGAACCCGTTAAGGAACTCCAAAGTTAATGTCTCAATGTAGTGGAAATCCCACCACGACAATCGCACACTGCAAGGGAATGAACAAGTAAAAACCCCGCAGGATAATTAGCAGAGAACCCGCGCAGCATTACATCAATTCACAACACACACATAGAACAAGCCAGTCTGCAAGTTGTGTAAGGTAAATTCAAGTTTGTGGCAGCAAGTTCCACCAATATATTAATGCACACGGCGTCGTAGTGAAACGCTAAAGAAACACAAGCACGACAAAACAACGGCGGAAGATACAGATCAACCGCGTGCAGCGAGTCGAGCACTCATGAGGGGCTGGCCATATGGCCAGCTGCAAACAGCCAGTGAGTATACTTCCACGCTAGATATTACACTGATCAGTGACTTACCATACGAAATTCTGAAAGTTTCTACCTCAAAACATACGGACGTCCGCCGAGAAAATTAAAGAGAACGTGTGTCACGGCCATGGGGTCGGACACAGGTGTACGCTGTAAATCTGTAAATTCTCACCTCGGATGTAACCCAATATAGTGAAACATAACATCTAACGCATTTAGCTGTTCTACGAATGGCCTGAGACAGGCGCTAGATTACGAGCATTTTGTAGTACAATAACGATGGTTTTGTGAAACAGCTCGGAGATTTAACGATGCTTTCGATTAATTTAGCCTTTAAAATGTTTTTGGCAAACTGGGCAGTGTTATTGACAGTTACGTTATCTAGCTACATTCAAAGGGGGGTGTATTCATCACGGAAACCGTTTATCAATTAATAAACAAACTGAAGCAAACAGAGCAAAAACGGTTGTTTCTATTCGACAAAAGTCAGGTAGGCCCCTCCCCGTTTCGTTTGCTTCCGTTTAATAAACGTTTTATAACCGAATCGGCGGTATACACCCCTGATGAGCTGGCATAGTTTGCTAGCTAAATAAACATTACCTCTCACCTGTATTACTGCTGGACGCAAAATAATAAGTGTCATCAACGTAATACTATTTTCCCCAATAAATGCTAATTTCGCGGTAGTGATAGACTTTACAAATAGCTACAGTGTTTTGTTCACTTGTTTTCTATCTACAGAACTTCACCAAGCCCTCTGTCTGCTTCCTTGTTTTCCCGTATTCGTGGCTGCGCGCGCAGGAATTGGTACACCATACAGCCTTCTACGGTTGACCGTCTCGAGCGGCCATATTAGTAAGGGCAGAGTAAATAGACTGGTTGGCATGCTACCCCTGGCTACTCTTTATACAATTAGTGGTATAATAAGCAATATGGCAAACAAAACTGAATGACTCTTGTAATAACTTGGGTGACTAACCCTACATGTTTTTTTCCTAACTCTAATATGTAGTATGTTATATGAATATAACAAAATAAGTATTCACTCACTATCAGCTTGTTAAAATGGTAGCTGTTATGAAAACCTCTACATGCATTGGTGATCTCCAAACCAATTAAATGGTTTGAAATGCTATACAGACACCTTAACTTTCCTGCCTGAGAAATGGAAATAAATCATTTTTTCACCTACAAAAACGTACAACACAGAAAATGACTTACAGTTGTACAGTTGGATAATTAAATGTATGATAAGTAATCATGGCCCCTTATGCTAATTAAAATCGGACCTGGATATTTTGATTGATTAGGAGACAAATCAAATATAATAGCATAAATAGTTATATTTGGTTGTATTACTATATGGTTATGAACCATCTCTGATAATAGCAAACTAAACTAAATCAAATCAAATGTTATTTATCACATGCAGCAAATACAACTGGCTTAGACTATACAGTGAAATGCTTGCTTACAAACCTTTCCAAACGATGCAAAAATAATAATACAAACAGTCCAGGATCCAGTTGCAGAGGGAGGGGTTCAGTCCCAGGCTCCTAGCTTTGCCTGATGCTATAGTACAGTAGATCAATTCAATAACATTAGCAGTCAGCTCACATGTAGAGACGCAAGAAGCCATATGAGTGGCTACTAATCTACAAGTCCACTCTAATGAGGTGCAGAATTCAATTAGAATCGACACAATTTCTTTGAAACACTAACATGGCTATTGTAGTTAAAAGAAATAAAGAAAAAAGCAATGCCATTCAGTTGATGGATTAATGTGTGTTTGTCTTGCTAGTTCATATAATTTACTCCCTTTATAATATTATTGTTTTTCTGGTGGAATCAGTTTTAGTCTGTGGTAAGTGTTAGAAGAGGGGTACAATCGATTTCACAGCTAAGCTATTAGATGCCGTCATGTTGTTGTCCTGCATAGTGTGTGGGTGTACCGTAAGGCTGGTTCAGTACTAAGCTGGCTGCATGGAATGATGGTTGATTTAATTTTTTTTTCTCATGTTGATGTGTGTTGCAGACCATGGTTATTATAGTATTGTGTTTATATATTTGTTTTTTATTTGAAATTCAGTTTAGTTTGTTAGTTTTCAGATAAACTTGACTTGTTTTTATGTACTTCAATTTTATAACAACATTTATATATCGGTTTAGTTTTAGTTTCAGTTTTATTGTTAGGGACAGAAAGTAGCCTATGCGTGGGAGGCTAGGAGCCATGTACAATGCATTCGGAAAGTTGTCAAACCCCTTCATTTAATTGATTAGACATGATTTGGAAAGGCACACACATAAGGTCCCAAAGCTGACAGTGCATTTCAGCGCAAAAACCAAGCCTTAGGAATTGTCCGTAGAGCTCCGAGACAGGATTGTGTCAAGGCACAGATCTGGGGAAGGGTACCAAACATTTTCTGCAGCATTGGTCCCCAAGAACACAGGGGCCTCCATTATTCTTAAATGGAAGAAGTTTGGAACCACCAAGACTCTTCCTACAGCTGGCTGCCCAGCCAAACTGAGCAATCGGTTGAGAAGGGTCATGGTCAGGGAGATGACAAAGAAACTGATGGTCACTCAGACCGAGCTCCAGAGTTCCTCTGTGGAGATGGGAGAACCTTCCTGGAGGACAACCGTCTTTGAGGCACTCCAACAATCAGGCTTTTATGGTAGAGTGGCCAGACGGATGCCACTCTTAAGTAAAAGGCACATTTTTTTTTTTTTTTTTTTTACAGGGCATTATGTGTAGATTTGATGAGGAAAAAATAATATTACATCAATTTTACAATAAGGCTGTAACGTAATAAAATGTGGAAAAAGTCAATGGATCTGAATACTGTCTGAATGCACTGTATATGTTGTATAGTTTTTGGAGAATTCACTTCTTGCCACTGTGGGGCAGTAATGCATATGGTGATGGGTCAGGTAATAGGTTAGGTTAAGTTTAAAGGTAGACTCCGCAAGATGATGTAGATGCGCAAACAACCAGGAGAGTTGAAGTGCGAGGCTAAACTTCTCAGCTGTTTTGGTCCCGTAGCTACTACGTTGTGGGAGTGTGAAGTGCACATGCACAGATACTCTGTGTCACTGTGTGAGAGCAAAGTCTTGCATTGCGCTCCTCTCAAAAATGATGAGATCAACGGTCATGATGTTTTGACTGCAGTCGACTGCAAGTTTTTGCAGTTGGCCTTTACCAAATTCATCCTGCAGCCATCACCTGTATTGTAGGGTGCTCTATTGTCAACCAATCATTAGGGTGTTTTTGTTTGACCCATGTGAACGTGACCAAAGAAACAGAAACCCATTTGTATACAGTTGTCCTGACGTTGCCCTCTTTGGGTATAGCAAGCCCCACCCCCCACACCCTGCCTCCCCCTGCCTCCTTCAACTAGGCTGATGTGGTCAGAGAGAGGTCTTAAATTCCTGAGGAGAAGACCCTGCCACATGGCCACACAATATAAGAGGCAGAGTACATTTTCCTAGGGAACAAAGGAATTTCTTCCACCTCACAGAACTTGAGGTACGAACAAATTTCATGTTCCGGAGAAAGTACAAAAGATCGGTGAAGAATCCAGCTACGAACTGGTCCGTTTGTTACAACTTGGGGAAGCTCATGGGAGACGTGTGGCCACATTATCATAACGCTGTTTATATAATAGCCTCAGATATGAGGTTTACGCCTAATTGTTGTATAAGATGAATGAGTGAGTATTGATACTGTTTGTAAAACTGTGTAATCTGATTTTGGACTGTTTAATGAAGGAAAATCCAATACCCTTTTGATTTGAACTAAATCAGAGGACCGCCCCCGAGCCCAGTTAGGGTCAGTTATCCTGGGACAGCCCCTTTTCTGCAATTCTGAATAAAACTATCAAACTATCGCCAGACCATGTTTCTCTCAATCAAAGTACAGAGTACAAAGATTGCAGACCATTGCTGAATCTTTTAACCATACCACGTGGTTAAACTCTTAGACTATCGATACCGACAGAATAAGAACAAGTCTTTGATATTAATTACTAGTCTACAGCTAGGAATTCGGTATCATTGAACGCGAAGAACGACAACCGCCGAAACATCCATTCTATAACGAATGAAGGAATGTCACTCTGAACTACCCTCTATAACCACAACCGAGAGAGAGAGGGAGAGAGATGGATAATTCTACAAAAGAAACAAACTTTTCACCAGCGATCAAGATGACACACTGAGCGTAAATATATATATTGATTGCAATTGTTCCCGAATGAGTGAGCGTTCATGTGTAAAGGATTTCCATTTCAATTGTTATAATTATCAACTCTGTAGTGACTTCTCAGCTGACCCCCACTCCCTGTTTTGTCCACCAAGCCGCGATGCCGGTTTAGCCCACTAGGGCACATTCCCTTATCATTTCTTGTAACCATATTTACTGTGTTTGTTTATGCATTTCTGTGAATTACTTAGTTAGTAATAAATCGTGCAGATAACCAACAATTTACGACGTTTGGAGACTAACGTGAGGTAAAGTAAATAATTCATTAATCAGAAGACTATGGATCAGATATGAAAATATCTGAAAAGTTATTTTAGGAAATTATAACTTTGTAATCTGAATATTTTCCTTGGTGCCCCAACTTCCTAGTTAATTACGGTTACTGATTAATCAGTTTGATCGCGTAATACTAATTACAGAGAATCTTTGATAAAACTATAAGTCTTCAATTTAATGATAGTAAAGACACGACACAGTGGATATATACATACAAATGTGATATTTGAGGGTCTATCTCACTAATGATTGTTCAAGGTGGACACATAATATTCAATTATGATTATAGTTTTTGTTTGACACGGGGGTTAGTTACATGCTTATTTCAACATTATAAAGAAAACATTTAATAAACCATTGCAACACTGCCCTGTTGATCTGAGCTTTGCTGTTGGAAAACCACATTAGTGTGTGACTTTTGGCTGTCGCAGATGCACCTCCCCCGACTTCACTACTTCGACTTTCGTCCACAGTCAGTTGCTTTAGCCTTACCCCTCAAACGCACCCAATATCTGCGGCGCTGCTCGTGGCAACGTCATCTCGCTGAGTCTACCTTTAAATTATGATGTCGATCTTAATGTGACCTGCCTGATTCAGAAGCTTGAAAACCTCAAACTGAACATAATTTATTCGTTTTTATTTTATTTTAGTTTGGGAGTCAAAGATCACATTTTCAGTATAGTTTTGTTAATTATTTTATTTCAGTTTAATAAATAATTTTTCCATGATTAGTTTTCATTGTAATTTCAGTTTTAGTTTACCCTCATTGTTGCAGAAAGTAAATAATGCAGCTGAGTGGTTAATTAAATGACTTGATGTGGCATTAAGTGCTTCGGCAAGTATAACTGAGCATGTGTATTTGTGTGAGATTGTGAGTGGTTGAAAGAAAGTGAGTACATCAATTAGTGAGGAGGGAACATGATTGACAGCAACCATGATGTGGGCCAATGTCATGGGAGATACAATGTCTGTGACAAGACTAGATGCTGACAGTGGAATGAACGAGGTGAATGAAAATGAAATTACAAATTGCTTCCAAGATCCTCAGGAGAGCAAAAACAGAAGTGATGTATTACATTTTCCTCCTCTTATTACATTTTTATTTCCTGGCATCTCAAAATACCACAGCCCTCAGGTCTTGATGAGTCACCATATTGCATACTTTGAGATAGAAGATTGAGAATGGTTTTATGAGATTTTATTTTATTTGTTTTATGAACATCATCATGTCTCTGTTTCCTGTTAGTTCCATTCTGGGTATTTGTGCACCACAGGAGGTTGGCGGCACCTTAATTGGGGAGGATGGGCATATGGTAATGACTGGAGCAGAATAGGTGGAAAGGTATCAACAATTTCAAACACACGGTTTCCATGTGTTTGATGTCATTGTGTTTGATGTCATTCCATTTGGTCCGTTCCAGCCATTACTATGAGCCGTTCTCCCCTCGGAAGCCTCCACTGCTGTGCACACTCAAACTTCTTCCTGCATTTTAACAGTTACCCGCAGAACAATTAGACACAGTAATCTCTTAGCACCCAGCCTTCACCCCACTATGAGTAATTTATCAATTATCCACCTGGAGCTGATAAGAGGAAATTGTATTTCCCACCACTGAGTGGCGGTAGGAGAAGAGGATGTCTGCATTTGCCTAGCAATGGAGATTGAGTTTTACCCAAATATAATCCGTTTATAATGTCTGAAGTTTTACGTGCTATGTTAGGAAAGTTCAGTTGTGAGAGGCTGCCTCCAGTTTAGCAGTAGCAAAGTGTAATCACTGCCTGCTGAGATGACTACCACCAGAGGCTTCTCCTGGGGCATTGATTCTGACTTACCCACCTGTATTTATCTGTATAGATATGTGTTGCTGTATTTCAACCTTTCTTTTACTGTTGTTTGTTTGAACACAACAGTGTTTGAATCAACAGACTTGCTAAAAAACTGAATGGGAAGAGGGGGTTAACTGGAATCAAATTCAACAAGTAACCAAGTAGATGTGCACATTGTCGTGGACTTTTGACTTGAGAAAGGCTACTAATTTGTGTAGACATTGCCAAGGCCTTCTCCAATGAGTCACACAGTTCGTCTATGATATAACGTTTCTAGATGGATTGGCAAGCAATTGTTGTCCTTCAATATTTGTCTAATTGTTACTGTAGGCACTTGGGCTCAGTTTGAGTTCATCCAAGACTAATTGTAATTACATTAACTTGTGGGAAAACGATTCTGCCGTGCTTTTAATATTCCCTGCACAGCATTCTGTCTCAGTACCCATAAGAGAAACAGCACTGCCGTGCTTTTAATATTCCCTGCACAATATTCTGTCTCAGCACCCATAAGAGAAACAGCACAGTGGTGGGCCAATTACTCTTGTGTTATTCATTTTCATTACGCTCTCTCTCTCTCTCTCCCAAAACAAAATAAATAAATAGAAAATAAAAATCAGGAAAAACCATGTTATCAGTAGGCATACAGTGGCAGAATAATTACGGAAGGGGTGAGACAGTACTAACAGGTTGAACATGTTTGCATTTATTCTGTTCAGCTAAGTACATGGACATTAAATAAATGCCTTGCCAATTAAAACATACAATTACAGTGCCTTGCGAAAGTATTCGGCCCCCTTGAACTTTGCGACCTTTTGCCACATTTCAGGCTTCAAACATAAAGATATAAAACTGTATTTTTTTGTGACGAATCAACAACAAGTGGGACACAATCATGAAGTGGAACGACATTTATTGGATATTTCAAACTTTTTTAACAAATCAAAAACTGAAAAATTGGGCGTGCAAAATTATTCAGCCCCCTTAAGTTAATACTTTGTAGCGCCACCTTTTGCTGCGATTACAGCTGTAAGTCGCTTGGGGTATGTCTCTATCAGTTTTGCACATCGAGAGACCAACATTTTTTCCCATTCCTCCTTGCAAAACAGCTTGAGCTCAGTGAGGTTGGATGGAGAGCATTTGTGAACAGCAGTTTTCAGTTCTTTCCACAGATTCTCGATTGGATTCAGGTCTGGACTTTGACTTGGCCATTCTAACACCTGGATATGTTTATTTTTGAACCATTCCATTGTAGATTTTGCTTTATGTTTTGGATCATTGTCTTGTTGGAAGACAAATCTCCGTCCCAGTCTCAGGTCTTTTGCAGACTCCATCAGGTTTTCTTCCAGAATGGTCCTGTATTTGGCTCCATCCATCTTCCCATCAATTTTAACCATCTTCCCTGTCTCTGCTGAAGAAAAGCAGGCCCAAACCATGATGCTGCCACCACCATGTTTGACAGTGGGGATGGTGTGTTCAGCTGTGTTGCTTTTACGCCAAACATAACGTTTTGCATTGTTGCCAAAAAGTTCAATTTTGGTTTCATCTGACCAGAGCACCTTCTTCCACATGTTTGGTGTGTCTCCCAGGTGGCTTGTGGCAAACTTTAAACAACACTTTTTATGGATATCTTTAAGAAATGCCTTTCTTCTTGCCACTCTTCCATAAAGGCCAGATTTGTGCAATATACGACTGATTGTTGTCCTATGGACAGAGTCTCCCATCTCAGCTGTAGATCTCTGCAGTTCATCCAGAGTGATCATGGGCCTCTTGGCTGCATCTCTGATCAGTCTTCTCCTTGTATGAGCTGAAAGTTTAGAGGGACGGCCAGGTCTTGGTAGATTTGCAGTGGTCTGATACTCCTTCCATTTCAATATTATCGCTTGCACAGTGCTCCTTGGGATGTTTAAAGCTTGGGAAATCTTTTTGTATCCAAATCCGGCTTTAAACTTCTTCACAACAGTATCTCAGACCTGCCTGGTGTGTTCCTTGTTCTTCATGATGCTCTCTGCACTTTTAACGGACCTCTGAGACTATCACAGTGCAGGTGCATTTATACGGAGACTTGATTACACACAGGTGGATTGTATTTATCATCATTAGTCATTTAGGTCAACATTGGATCATTCAGAGATCCTCACTGAACTTCTGGAGAGAGTTTGCTGCACTGAAAGTAAAGGGGCTGAATAATTTTGGATGCCCAATTTTTCAGTTTTTGATTTGTTAAAAAAGTTTGAAATATCCAATAAATGTCGTTCCACTTCATGATTGTGTCCCACTTGTTGTTGATTCGTCACAAAAAAATACAGTTTTATATCTTTATGTTTGAAGCCTGAAATGTGGCAAAAGGTCGCAAAGTTCAAGGGGGCCGAATACTTTCGCAAGGCACTGTAGCTCTGTTATCCTTACAAAATCACTCTGGACTATATTCAAGCCTGCATAAATGACATACCCATTCAGCAATGCCTTAGCATTGTATCCTTTTAACCACGGGCAGAAATGAATGTCAAAGGACCACCATATGAGATACAAATGTATAGTGGAGGCTTAACAAGGGACATAGATTTGCCTTCACAATGCCTTCAGTGGAGACAATCGTAGTAGGTAGAGGAGGTAGACACCAAGTCTTGAACCTCAGCATGACCTCTCAGTCCAGGAGAGAGAGATTAAGAATGAGAGACTACTTCTGTATAATGATCAGAGATATACATTACTTTTCTCCTAAATCTACATGGGTTATGTAACCGATTGGGGTCATGACCAGGTCTCAAACGTTACAACTTGATTCAAACTTAACCTGAAAATGACACAATTGGTAGAGGACAATGCCATTTTGCTCCTCCTGCATTGAGAATTTAAATTTAGAAATGACAAATGGACATTATGACCTTCCAATTCAAGTTCCATCTTCATTTTCACCAGTCAGTGCCATTTGTCAGATCATGTGTCATCTACATAACGCTATTCATGTGTTCACGTGAACATTCTCTCTGTCACATAACACACCAAAACACACACACCTACCTTCAGGGCGGACATGACATTAAATGAGATAACACTTTATTTGCCAGCACAGACATTTGTAAATGTGAACAAAGATATATATTTCTGAAGGAGGGTTGTCTCAGGATTGGTGGAGCCACAGAGTCTGTGGTTGGGTTATTCAGTCAATTCATTCTGTGGATGAAGTCATTTATGATGGCTTGGTTTCAGTAGTATATGCCCTGAGTGAAAGTTTCTAACAGGATCAGAATATCTACCCTGGGAAATCCTAAATGTATTTTTAACTTAACACCTCGAGTGGCACAGCAGTCTAAGGCACTGCATCTCAGTGTAAGAGGCGTCACTACAGTCCCTGGTTCAAATCCAGACTGAATCACATCCGGCCGTGATTGGCAGTCCCATAGGGCTGCGTACTATTGTCCGGGTTTGGCTGGGGTAGGCTGTCATTGTAAATAAGAATTTGTTCTTAACTGGATTTGCCTAGTAAAATATTGGAGCTATAGCAAACAAAAGAGTCGGTCGCTAAAATGACATTTGTTACATTTTGTTGACAGTACAGCAGGTTGTCACAAAATGTAATTAAAACAAATATGTAAATTGGGAGAAGATTAAATTTGCATGAACTTAATAAGAAAAAATATTATTTTCTATTTTTCTACCAATAATTTAATTATTTATGGAAAGAAATAGTGGCAATACCACAGTCCCTAGTTACCAATTCCAAGATCAGCAGCACTTAAGAAGAGCTCCTCCATAAGTTGCAATTTTTGTGAACAGTTTTGTCAGTTCAGTGCATTGCTGTGTTCTGCACGTCTAGAGGAATTGAAAGATACTTTTCTTTTGTGGAAATATTTTGGAGAGATTGATCGACTTGGTTCTTTGTCACGTGTGCTCCCTTTCCTGCCTCAAGGTCACCAGGCTACTCATTATGGCGCACACCTGTCACCATCGTTCCGCGCACCTGCGTGTCGTCAGACTCACCTGGACTTCCCTGATTACCTTCCCTATATATGTCACTCCCTTTGGTTTCTTCCCCAGGCTTCATTGTTTCAGTTTCATGTCTGTGTGCTGTTAGTGGTTTTTGGTTTGTATTATGTATCGTTTATTTTATTAAAACACTTACTCCCTGAACTTTTTTATGCTATGGTGACCAGCGAGCTGAGATAAGGGGGGACTTTACCTAGCAGGGTCTTGTAGATGACATGGAGCCAGTGGGTTTGGCAACGAGTATGAAGCGAGGGCCAGCCAACGAGAGCGTACAGGTCGCAATGGTGGGTAGTATATGGGGCTTTGGTGACAAAACGGATGGCACTGTGATAGACTGCATCCAATTTGTTGAGTAGTGTATTGGAGGCTATTTTGTAAATGACATCGCCGAAGTCGAGGATTGGTAGGATGGTCAGTTTTACAAGGGTATGTTTGGCAGCATGAGTGAAGGATGCTTTGTTGCGAAATAGTAAGCCAATTCTAGATTTAACTTTGAATTGGAGATGTTTGATGTGGGTCTGGAAGGAGAGTTTACAGTCTAACCAGACACCTCGGTATTTGTAATTGTCCACGTATTCTAAGTCAGAGCCGTCCAGAGTAGTGATGTTGGACAGGCGGGCAGCTGTAGGCAGCGATCTGTTGAAGAGCATGCATTTAGTTTTACTTGTATTTAAGAGCAATTGGAGGCCACGGAAGGAGAGTTGTATGGCATTGAAGCTTGCCTGGAGGGTTGTTAACACAGTGTCCAAAGTAGGGCCAGAAGTATACAGAATGGTGTCGTCTGGGTAGAGGTGGATCAGAGACTCATCAGCAGCAAGAGCGACATCATTGATGTATACAGAGAAGAGAGTCGGAAGTAGTTTGTGAACCAGGTGAGGCAATCATTTGAGCAACCTGCTTCCTGACCCTCAGCGCACATCATTACAGAATGACGCCTCACCTGAGGGAAGCATCAGGGAGTGTTTAAAAAAAAAAAAACTTTTTATTATTATCCATTTTTTTTGGTGGTAATGACGTGGATCCGGGAGCCGCTACAGGCTCTCATGCCTCAGACCGATTGCCAGGCTCCCCTGTTCCACCGGCTGGTCAGGCTCTCACGCCCATCAGCTGGTCTGTCAGGTTCCCATGCCCCAGCCGGGGACAGGTTCCCGCGCATCAGCAGGGGTGACCGGTCCACTCCTGATTCCCGGGATTGTCCCTTTGGTTGGCGTCCTACAGCGGGAGCCGAACGCGCCTGGGAGGGGGTACCATCATGAATGCTCTCTCCGGTGCTCTAGGTCTTCTTGCTCCCGCATCTCAGCCGGACTGACAGGTTTCCTGCGCCACAGCAGAGGTGACCGGTCCACTCCTGATCCCCAAGATAGTACTATCACGTGTGCTCTCCGGCCTCTAGGTCACCAGGCTGCTCATTATGGCGCACACCTGTCACCAACAGTGCACCTGCGCATCATCAGTTTCATGTCTGTGTGCTGTTAGTGTTTCTTGTTTTGTATTATGTTCCGTTTATTTTATTAAAACACTCACTCCCTGAACTTGCTTCCTCACTCTCAGCACCCACCATTACATTCTTACTCATCTGCTAAATCATCAGGCAACACAAGGAAGAAATGGGATAGGGAAATTATAAACCCAACAAGGACAACAATAACAATTAGGACATAGATAAATCAACAGAGGGAGAAAGAGGAAGGATTTATGGAGGATAGTTTAGGCCTTGCTAGTGAAACAAGTATTTAGATGAACAAACAAGCGGAAGAGCACGTGGAAAGGAGGTAGAAACATTCTTAACATTGAGAGTATCTTAATATATGGTAATGTATTGTTTCATTAACATATTTAATAACTTTTATTTGTATTTATAAAAGTGCATTGTTTAAAAAGTGCATTTATCTGTAGGTGCATTATTTTAGTAAGTGCTTTCATCAAGAGACACATGAACATCATTCTAGAGTGGAGGGCATTGTTTACAGGTCACCATGGAGATGAAGATGGATGCATTCTCTAAGCATTGTTTCAGAGACCTTGCCGTCACGTATCCTGAAAATGTTACAAGTGAGTCAGGAAAAAATCAATTAAAAAATCAATTGCAAAGAGATTCCCCAGAGACTCTGAGGGCTGACTTCATCCTAAAAGCAAACAAGGAAATAAAAGGAGACTATCTGTTCTACACGGATGATCCTAATGCTTAGCACACAGCTCTCCACAAGACCAACAATGAATTTAAAATGTCAGAAAACGTTTGTTTCATATTTATAATAACACTGTAATGGTTCAATGTTCAGAGGCGAGTCTGGAACAATTTGTTGCTGAACTTAAAACCTCTCCACCGTCACTACATACAACACTCCCTCTCCCTCTCCCTCTGTACCCCAATATGTAGTCTCCAGTGTTCCTCTCCCTCACCTGCAGCAGACACAGCCCTGAGCATGCCTCTCTCACACGTGACACCTGGAGTATGGCCTAACGTATACCTGGCCTAACGTATACCTGGCCCACCATCCCATCCTCAGCCTGGACTGTTTTTAATGACAATGTACAGCTGTACAAAGAGGCAGTCCCCACTTTTGCCAGGACGTTAAAGTATGTTGCTCTGGGTGGCCAGTCCACCTCACCCCACAGTAGCAACAGAACCCTGAGACAAATCAGACGCTCCCTTAGACCTGCATCTGGTGGCGCCTCACAGAGACTGGAGAACAGCCAGCAACACTGCCCCCCACACCACCCTCCACCACTTCTCTACCAGGATCTGCATACAGATACACTGCGCTATCCCCAAGCCGTACCCAGTCAAAGAGTGCAGAGTTTAGAGCATCGCCGGCCACACTGCCCTCCACACCACCCTCTTCAATTCCCCCTACAACCTCCCTTCCATGCTTCCAGACCAGGCCCGCCTCAGCACAGCTCTACCAGACCTGACCCATCACAGCACAGCTCTACCAGACCCGGCCCATCACAGCACAGCTCAACCAGACCCGACCCATCACAGCACAGCTCAACCAGACCCTACCCATCACAGCACAGCACCAGACCCTACCCATCACAGAGGTGGACTGGGCCACTCCAGAAGGTGTATTTTTTTCTTTATTGCCATTCTGTTGTTGATTTACTTCTGTGATTTGGGTCATTGTCTTGTTGCATCACCCAACTTCTGTTGAGCTTCAATTGGCGGACAGATAGCCTAACTTTCTCCTACAAAATGTCTTGATAAACTTGGAAATACATTTTTCCGGCGCTGATAGCAAGCTTGTCCAGGCCCCGAGGCAGCACAGCAGCTCCAAACCATGATGCTCTTTCCGCCATACTTTACAGTTGGGATGAGGTTTTGATGTTGGTGTGCTTTGCCTTTTTTCTCCACACATAGTGTTGTGTGTTCCTTCCAAACAACTCAACTGTAGTTTAATCTGGATATTCTGCCAGTAGCGCTGTGGAACATCCAGAATACCACCCCTACCTTGTCACAACACAACTGATTGATTCAAACGCATTAAGAAGGAAAGAAATCCACAAATGTACTTTTAACGAGGCACAACTGTTCATTGAAATGCATTCCAGGTGACTACCTCATGAAGCTGGTTGAGAGAATGCCAAGAGTGTGCACTCCTGTCAACAAGGCAAAGGGTGGCTACATTGACAAATCTCAAATATAAAATATATTTCGATTTGTAATAAAACTTTTTGGGTTACTACATGATTCCATATGTGTTATTTCATCATTGTGATGTCTTCACCATTATAATGTAGAAAATAGTAAAAATAAAGAAAAACCCTTGAATGAGTAGGTGTCCAAACTTTTGACTGATACTCTATATTGGTCAGGTTTTAGACCAGGTCATAGCACTATCTCTGCTGGATCCCTAGTTATAAATTATGTGGTATGGATTAAAGGTAACATTGTGCTGCCCTCTTCATTGACCTGTCAAAGGCTTCAATACTGTTGATCACTCACTGCTAATTCAGAGGTTTTCCTCAATTTGCCTAGACCAGGCTGCATTTAACAGTTTACAAATTACTTGACAGATAGAACTCAATGTGTATCTACTGATGGTGTTAAATCAACTTTCCTGGATATTACGAAAGGTGTCCCGCAGGGGTCGATTCTGGGTCCTGTACTTTTTACTGTTTATATTAACAATATTGACATGTCTGTAAAACAAACTGTAACCTACACTTGTATGCCGATGATACTGTTGTGTATGCTATTGCCCCAGCGGTTGACCAGGCTATATCTGAACTACTTTATTGACCTGAAATTAGTATTGAATGCAGGTAAAACTAAGTATATGTTGTTCTCTAGCATGCATAACAATGTACTTTGGATGGTGTCCATATTGATCGTATCTCTGCTTACAAATATCTGGGCATCTGGATACATGAAAAGCTGTCTTTTATAAAAAAGCATATGGATGAGTTAGTTAAGAAGCTATTAAGAGAATAAAAATGTACTTATATAGAAATAGGTCCTGCCTCTCACTAAATAGTAGAAAGCAGATTATTCAGTCGACATTCCTATTGGTCCTAGACTTTGTTGACATCATCTATATGAACACAGCTGCCATTTCATTAAAGTGATTAGATGCAGTTTATCAGATCGCACTGCTCTTTATTTTAGGCAACAATTTTTGTACTCATCACTGCATTCTCTACCAGAAAGTTGGTTGGCCCTCTTTGATATCACGTAGGTTGATACATTGTTATATTTTCATTTATAAAGTCCTTTTACAAAAAGTCCCACTGTATGTAACATCATTACTTTAGACATAGGAGTTACCACCCCCGGTCTCAGGGATGGTTAACTCTGGAAATTCCTTTGGTCTATAATGAGTTCTTGCACCTTATTTGTGGAACAATCTTCAAAATGTTATTTAATTTGATGCCTCTAGGGCAATTCAATTCAAAGCTGATTAAGGACCTTATTACTGATTTTATTTAGCCTTTATTTAACTAGGCAAGTCAGTTAAGAACAAATCCTTATTTACAATGACGGCTCAGGAACAGTGGGTTAACTGCCTTGTTCAGGGGCAGAACGACAGATTTTTACCTTGTCAGCTCGGGGATTCGATCCACCAACCTTTCAGTTACTGGCCCAACGCTCTAACTAGTCTACCTGCCGCCCATGATGAATGCGTTGGCTTTTTATGACCATTTAGTATTTCTATTGATGTGTGTATTTTCTGTAATTTATGTAATCCAAGGCACATCTGTAAAAGACACCTTGGTCTCAGTATGACTCCCTGATAAAATAAAGGTTAAATAGCCTATGCTACTGATTGTGGACTATGAAATGTGAAAAGGAGATGTTGGGTGGTGGAGAGTAGGGGTGGGAAAGAAAGGAGGGTGTTGTCTCACACAGTGTTGAATATCAGGTGAAATGCGTCTCTAGCTGGTGCATTTCTCTGAGGGTAGCAGCAGCAGACAGATTCCTCAGGGAGCTACACCGGGTGTGTGCGTCTCGACATAACAGCCATAAATAGCCTACCGTCTGAATAGTTTGTCCAGTCCATACGAAAAATACATTTGCTTTGATCATACTTGTACTGTCAAAGAACGGTACTCGTTTGGGAGGCATTTAGGGATAACAAGGTAAGCCATTCCCATTTTTGCATGAAATGAATTTGATGAAATATTGTTGTTGAATTCTTATTCAAAACGAGCTGGTGGGAATGTGAGTCAACTCCGTTATTTCTAACTAAATTCAACATTTGCCTGTACCTATTGGATATTTGAGACTAGTGCAGAGACTAGTCTCAGATAAATAAATTAAAAGTAATGTACCTATCATTTGCTTTAATTATGTCTATAGCCTACTTATTCATGTTTAATAATTATGCTGTCCTTTTTGTCTACTAAATGTGTCTACTTTTTGTCTATTATATTGTAACATGTAAATTATTATTGAAAGAAGTTATAACTTTAATTTTTTTCTTTTAACAGTTTGAGAGGAAATGTAATGAGAACTGTTGACTATAATTGGAATGCATGGTCTGCCCTCAGTCATTTGCATTTTCAAATGTCCTGCATCATTTCACATCTACTTGCTTTCAATTAAAATTCAAAGAAATGTGAGACTTTTACAAATAGCCAATCAAAAACCTTTGAAAATGCCATGAGATAGGCATGACATTAGTAGACTATAAACAATCAGAACACTGCCTAAGAAGCACATCACTTTGCTTACTCCTCCTATATGTGGAATTTGTTTCACAATTGCTCCTCAAAACATGCAATAAATCAATCAATTATAATGTACCATAAAAAAATGCAATATGTAATATTTCTACAAGACAATCAGTCAACTATGAGGACTTCCTGTGCTATGAGAAAGCTTTGGTGGCATCACCAAAACAGTTATTTTTCAATAGCACTGAATAACTCAAACCATTGTTTGTGCACACAATAGTCTCAGGCTACATTTACACAGGCAGCCTAATTCTGATCTTTTTCCACTAATTGTTTTTTTGACCAGTAAGATCAGCTCTTTTGCCAATATTTGGGCAAAATATCAGAATTGGGCTGCCTGTGTAAATGCAGTATATTAAGGCTGCAATATTCACTGATAGGCATGTGCAGAATATCAAAACACCTGATGCTTGTTTGACATGCTAATATTTTTCTTTATGGAGACTAAAGTGGGAAAATCTGTCAAATCAATGATAACAATCCCAATCAATGAAAGTTCAAACCCACTAGGCACACACTGATTGAATCAATGTTGTTTCCATGTAATTCCAATGAAATGTGGGTTGTAGACTCCGTCTCATGCTACCACTAGAGTGAAAGCACCGGCAGCATTTAAAGTGACCAAAACATCAGCCAGGAAGCATAGGAACTGAGAAGTGGTCTGTGGTCACAACCTGCAGAATCACTCCTTTATTGGGGGTGTCTTGCTAATTGCCTATCATTTCCACCTGTTGTCTATTCCATTTGCACAACAGCATGTGACATTTATTGTCAATCAGTGTTGCTTCCTAAGTGAACAGTTTGATTTCACAGAAGTGTGATTGACTTGGAATTACATTGTGTTGTTTAAGTGTTCCCTTTATTTTTTTGAGCAGTGTATTTCACCTTGCATCAAAGACAAAGTAGTAGGCTACAGAACAAAGGAAATATGCCTCCAAACAGTTTAAAGAGCACCAAAAAGTGACTTGCCAAGTGTTTCGTAAGTGCCAGGTGCGTGCACTTAGACGCTTAGTATAAATGAAGATTGCTGAATATGCATTTATAGCATGGGGATCATTTATCATTAGGCTGGCCTGGACAAAGGAAGCTGACAAAACAACATATGGCCACAGGAAAATGAAATGTAGGCCTATAATAATAACTTCCATGATCATAACTTTAAATTCTATGAAGCCTGGGTGCAGTGCCAGTCTGTTTCTGTTCTCATGTCAAACATTTGACATGACTATGAGTGACAAAGAGTTAACATGATCGAACAGACTGGCACTCAAATGATACAAATGATATATGATGTATTTTCTGGTAGTATCTAAGGATAATTATTTAGAGATTGAGGTTGCCCCAGCTGAGGTCAGCATTAGCTGTCTAGCAGAGTTTGTTATCCTGCTTCACAAAGAGTCATACTGATTAGGACTTCAAGATATAGATTGCTGACATACAAGCAGGGGCGGACTGGGACAAGAATTCGGCCCTGGTATTTTATCCACACCAGCCCACGTCACAGTGCGCCTTCAACTAAAACAAATACAACATGTAAAAACACCACTGGAGATACAACTCTGCTCTAGCCATTTTGTTTGCCTCCTATTGCGCTGTCTTCTGTCTCAGCATCTTCTCTGCTGTCACTCTGTGCTTCCTCTTGTTCTTCTGTCTATCTGCCTGTCCGCTTAAGCCTTATACGTTATAAAAGCCAAGCGACTTAGGCTATAATGCTATATTGCAAAGTAGTGCCTTTCATATGTGTTCCCCTGAATCAACACTATTATTAATATCACAGGGCTCCAGACTAACATTTTTCCCTGGTGTCACTGGTGCCACTTACTTTTACAGCTGGTGGCACCAGCCCATGATTTGGTTGGACCCAAGTCATGACTAATCATCTTATAAAGTCATTCAAAGTGCTTTATGAAGAAGTCTAATATTTCAACTACTGAGGTATTCAAGAAATACATTTTTTCATCGAACACTTCCAAGCAGGAATGCATGGTTCAAAATATTTTGCTATGCAACCTGATCCAGTGATTATCAGGAATGTTGGTTTAACAATTAGACTTTAGTTGCTATGTTTTAGGACTTCATCATTTCCAGATTTTTTTTCTTCAATCGAGATGAATTACATCTTTATGCACATTTATATTGGGGTTTAACACCTGAGGAAGTGGAAACTTAAAACACATAACTAGATCGCTAGTAGCCATGTATTCATCCAACAGTAAATTGATTGTCCTAAAAAAAAACTTTGCAGTTGTAGGCTACTACCCATGAGACCTATTCCGAGTTCGAATCTCATCACAGACAACTTTAGCATTTTAGCTAATTAGCAGCTTTCCAGCTACCTACTACTTTTTAGCTACTTTGCAACTTCTTAGCATGTTAGCAAACCCTAAATGTAACCTTTTTAGCTAACCCTTCCCCTAACCTTAACTCTAACCTTAAACATTTAACCTAACTCCTAAACTTAACCCTAACCCTAACCTTAACCCTAACCCAGCAAACATTAGCCAGCTAGCTAACCTGGATTTATGTAAAGAATAATGCGAGATGCTCTGAGACCAGCTCAATGCTATCTTCTAATCTTACTATAGCACAAGAGAATTCAGCAATATGTGACAGCCTTATGAAATGTATTGGAAGTTCACAAGTAATAAGATAACTGAAGAAATGTTGCGACTGTGAGCAATGAATTGGACACAACTAGACGTTTCTGTGGTCTTTGGTTGAAGTGGTGCCCTGAAGTCCCTGAAGAAATAAGGTTGCATTTCTCTAGTGAGTAGAGATTACATTGAATGGTCTTTAGTGTTTTGTGGGTCTCGGGTTAATCAATCATCTTTACTGTACATCAACTGTCTTTGAATGTTTAGCTGTCCTTTTGCTGTTTTAACTCCAGTCCTTTAAATATACTGTACTGTATATGTAAGGGTACATTGTGGAAACACCAATATTATGTATTGCTCTACAGACTGCTTCATGATCATGACAGTCATCCTCGTGTTGAGTCATAATGAGTCATACACACACCTAGAGGTAGGTTAGGTCTCCCATACGTATGGTCATGTAATCATCCATCTAAGGCACAGCCAGCTTTAGATCCCCAGCCAGTTCTTTAAAAAAAAAATCTCATATCAAACCTTCTGGGCATCAAAACAACCTCTTATTGGCCCACCTCTCAGGCTTCTTTTGCCAACCCCCAAATCGGGCGCCAAACTAAGGAGCAGGCAGGCATACTGTACCAACTCCCCGAACTGTCATAACCGGACACTTATTAAGTCCAACAGCTCAAAGAAAAATGACAATACTCATTCCATATTACTGAACCTGGCATAACAACCCATCTCTTTGCTTGTCTTTGATCCTGCTGGACCATTTGACCGGCATTGCATTGCGATGGCTCTATCACTATCCCCTTTCCTGCTACACCAACATTTATCTCATCCAATGACATGCAAAATCTCCAACACGTACACCCAGAGTGGTATTGAGTGGAATTATCAGTCCGCTGCCCTTCAGAACTTTAATGCACTGCCCTCTGTACAGTTCAATCCCTGGCCTGTCATCTAGCTGCTGAGTAACTATAGGGAGCTGTGTGTGAAAATTAGCCTGTCTCAGTACTCACACACAGCCCGTTACAGAGACCAGCACATGTTGTTGCCTGATTTATGAAAATGTGCTTTTGTTTTATATATCTATTTATTTTCATAACCTCTATGCTTTGTTGGTTTCCCTCATAACTTATGTCTTGACTACCAATGATTCTGTGTCAGTGGAGCTGCTGTTTGAAGTCAATGGTTTTATGTATCAGGAGGTGAATCGACAGATAAATTTCAGTAATGTTGTTTGGATGAAAAGTAAATAGAAAATGCTATGTTTCTTGAAGCGGGACCTCTTGTTTACTCTGGCGGCATTGTAATGATGTGTGAAGTGAGGAAATCTTTACAGAGAAGCTCACTCTTGAGGAAGAATATATTTGGTAGTCTAATGCATATTTACAGCACGCCCATCATCTTATGTATATATATATATATATTGCTGTGTTGTGGTTTTATCTAGGATTATTATCAAAATGTTGAATATCCTTTAATGTAATGGATGCCTGGCATGTGTTTGTACTATGACGAATGCTTACTCAGTCTCAGGCTTATTCAGTCTTATTTGCAACAGTGACTACATTTAGCTTTTGCCATTCTGTAAAACAGGGATGGAGCCTGCGGGATGGCTTTTTTATTAACTGCTCTCTTTCTACTGTGTTTTTAGTGGGACTTCTGTTCAATGAAAACATCCCTCCAGCAAGTTTCTATCATGCCATTTCAGTCCCATCGTGAAAGAGACACCATAAACATATCGGATCTTGACTTTATGACCCAGAAAGCCCTGCAGCCAAACTCCAAAGACAGATGGCGCAACAAGCAGTGGCAGTGCTGAAGATTCACTATCCTGACCTGTCAGTGTTTTTAATGTTACTGCCAAAGACATGTGTTTTATGCAGGCATTGGCAAGGGCTCATGCCTCCTAGCATGAAAGATCTGTGATTGAAAAGGTACAAACTTCTCCAGTCCTGAGTCACAAGAAGGGCAAATACAAATGGTGGACTCCCAATGCCGGTGCGGAAGTTTGCATTTAACCAAACATGACAGTCAATCCCAAAGACATTCAACTAGTGAATGAACCGTAAATAAACCCAAAATGGTTCCCTCAGATGAGAACATCACGTTCCCTGTGTCAGAAAGCTGTCCCAACTGCAGTTCCTCCTCCTTCGCTGAGGTGGATATCACTAAGGCGGTGACCCTGGGCCTGGTGATGGGGGTGTTTGTCATCTTCGGGGTTCTCGGTAACATCCTGGTTATCCTGTCTGTGGTGTGCCACCACCACCTACGCTCCGTCACACACTACTTCATCGCCAACCTTGCGGCAGCAGACCTGCTCCTGAGCTCCACCGTGTTGCCGTTCTCTGCCACCTCGGAGGTCCTAGGCCGCTGGGTGTTTGGCCGGTCTTTCTGCAGTGCCTGGGCCGCCCTGGATGTTCTCTGCTGCACTGCCTCTATCCTCAGCCTGTGTGTCATCTCTGTTGACCGCTACCTAGCAGTCAGCTACCCGCTGCACTACCCTGCCATGGCCACTGGGCGGCGCGGCCTGGTCGCAGTGGCAGCTCTCTGGGGCCTCTCGGCAGCCATATCCGTAGGTCCACTCTTCGGCTGGAAGGAGCCCGACCCAGAGGACGAGACTGAGTGCCGGATCACAGAGGAACCGGGTTATGCTATTTTCTCTGCCCTGGGGTCGTTCTATGTGCCACTAGCTGTCATCCTGGCCATGTATTGCAAGGTGTATGTGGTGGCCAAGCGGAAGACTCGAGACCTGAGGGAGGGAAGGAAGAGGGAGGGGGGGATGCATACGGAGGGAGAGGGAGTGACACTGAGGATTCATCGGGGAAATGCCCCTGCTAAGCCAGAGGGGCAAGAGGAGGAGGGAGAGAAATGCATCATGAGGCGGAGACGCACCACCTTCGCCCTCATGCACCTGCTGAAATTCTCCCGAGAGAAGAGGGCAGCCAAGACTCTGGGCATTGTGGTTGGCTGCTTCGTTCTCTGCTGGCTGCCCTTCTTCCTGGTTATGCCCATTGGTGGGTATCCCACAATGCCTTTCCTTGCTCTCCCTATGTGCTGCTACCTGCCTTTGTTTTGAATTGCATGGAAATGAGAAAGTGAATGCGATATGAAAATGAAAGCAGATACAGAGACTTTTAATATGAAAAACACAAGTCTAATCAAATGTTGAATAGCAGTATCATAGGGAGTAACATAGAGCTGGGAATTGCCAGGGACCTCACAATACAATATTATCACAATACTAAGGTGCCGATACGATTCTCACAATTCTATATGTATTGCGATCCGATACTACGATTTTATGCAATTTGATATTCCAAACATATTGCTCACCATGTCTGCTGCAGCGGGACAAGAGAGAGTCATGAGAAAACAAGTTTTGATCAGTCATGGAAATAAAGGTGCTAATAACACGTTTGCTCACCCTTTAAAAAGAAGATGAATGAAGCCAGAGAAGAAGAAATGCCTGAGATTTGAAATTGATACGTAAGGGAAAATCAAGTCTGAAATTTCAAAATGAAAATCACAAACTTCATAAGCCTTTTTAACTTCAAATACACTACAACATTTAGGTGTCCTGGAAAGTTCTCCTGCAACAGGGAGATCAAATTACGATCATACATCTGTACAGCCGACTAGCGCTAGCTAATGTTAACTACCTACCTCTTTTTTTTGTAGATACTTGGAGTCATAGAATATATTATAATATCGCCAAAAAGAATCTTGCGATACTCTACTGTATAGATTCCCCCCCCCACCCACCCCCCCCCCCATCACTAGAATAACATCACTGAATGATTTTGCATTTTTCTCAAGAAAATAATCCCTAGAACTGATTTCCCATAGCAGCATATAAAGCCCCCTTACTGGATAGAATGTGATTGCCAATGCCTGACTCACAATGTGTCATTTTCTAGTCAGGGAAGCTTCCCTTCCAAATCTCTTAAAAATCAACCCCACCACTCAACTCTATTGAACTGTGAAATGTAAATCTTAACCTCTCAATGGAAAAGCACGAAATGTAATGGAAATGAATGCTTTTGAGACTGAAAGAGGGAATAAGCCACAGGACCTATTTTCTGCATATTTCCTGCTTCAGTGCACCAAAAACAATGGTAGGAGCCGTAAACAAATGCTATAAATGCTCTATTATAGATATTCAGCTCCAAAATCACTGGTGTTAGCTTAGCCATGGGATGAGTCATGTATAACAACTGTTCAGTGATTTGAAAGATAAGAGCTATACACTGAGTGTACAAAACCTTAAGAACACCTGCTCTTTCCATGATGTAGACTGACCAGATGAATCCAGGTGAAAGCAATGATCCCTTATTGATGTTACTTGTTAAATCCACTTCAATCAGTGTAGATGAAGGGCAGGAGACAGGTTTAAGAAGGATTTTTAAGCCTTGAGACAATTGAGACGTGGATTGTGTGCCATTCAGGGGGTGAATGGGCAAGACAAAATATTTAAGTGCCTTTGAACAGGGTATGGTAGTAGGTGCCAGGTGCAACAGTTTGTGTCAAGAACTGTAATGCTGCTGGATTTTTCACGCTCAACAGTTTCCACAGAATGGTCCGCCACCCAAAGGACATCCAGCCAACTTGACACAACTGTGGGAAGCATTGGGGTCAACATGGGCCAGCATCCCTGTAGACCGCTTTCGACACCTCGTAGAGTCCATGCCCTGACGAATTGAGGGTAAAAAAAAACAAAAAAAACATGTTTTTGTCCACTCAGTACATATGATCATGTGATGATAGATGTACAGTCAAACCCAACGTTGCCTCACAGCTGTCATCAACATCGTTAATACCCCCACAAGCCTGTGAGAATGTGATTAATGAAATGCCAAAAAATGGCTATGCAGACTTTAAAATCCTTGATTGAGGATCCGATAGATCTGTAATTCAAGATTATATGGAGATTAGGGTTGAACTAATTTACTGTAAATTAACAGATTATCAAAAGGCCTGCTGATGGTCTGGTTCCCGAATACACATCCTTTGGTCTTGGGAAGTGTAGCTGAATCTATTCAGATTCTGTGCACTTCTAATCCTACTTTAGAATTCATTTATACACAATTTCTTGATGGAAATTCAATGAGTCCGATGTTGGAATAGCCTTTTGATTTATTTGTGTTTCATTGTATACATAACAACAGAGTCTACGACCCTGGTCTCCCCTCTTGAATGCTCCGTATACTTGTCTGTTTTCTTTAGTTGTACATCAGGAATTCAATTACTGCCATGGAGAAGCAGAGCAAATGAAATACCAGTGCTAAACCGAATAGGGTTATACTTCAGGGAAGAAATGAAATGAACAAAAACACTATTCATTCTTTTATTCCAAAGCCATTATAAACAACAACCATAAAGGGCATGATGTTGTGCGCAGTAAGCCGGCGCCCCACAATCACCCTTCATCTTTCCAAGGCAGCAAAGAATTACTGGAGTCATGCATTTCAATAGAAACAGAACTTCAGACCTGCGAGCCCAATATTCTATGTCAAAGCTAATGCCCCTGAGATTCTCAGACTATAGGAATGAAAGAGTTGAATGTTTTAGACCTTTAGAGACAAAGCTCTTCAGATAGAGAGATACAGGTACACTACAGATCAAAAGGTTGGACATTCAATCATGTAGTAACCAAATAAGTGTTAATAAACAAATCAATATATATTTTGAATTTGAGATTCTTGAAATAGCCACCCTTTTCCTTGATGACGGGCTTTGCACACTCTTGGCATTGTCTTAACCAGCATCATGAGGTAGTCACCTGGAATGCATTTAAATGAACAGGTCTGCCTTCTTAAAGGTTAATTTGTGGAATTTCTTTCCTTAATGTGTTTGAGCCAATCAGTTGTGTTGTGACAATGTAGGGGGGGGGGGGGGGGGGGGGTATACAGAAGAAAGCCCTTTTTGGTAATAGATCAAGTCCATATTATGGCAAGAACAGTGCAAATAAGCAAGGAGAAACGACAATCCATCATTACTTTAAGACATGAAGGTCAGTCAATACGGAACAATTCAAGAACTTTGAAAGTTTCTTCAAGTGCAGTCGCAAATACCATCAGGCGATATGATGAAACTGGCTCTCATGAGGACCACCACAGGAATGGAAGTCCCAGAGTTACCTCTGCTGCAGAGGATAAGTTCATTAGAGTTACCAGCCTCATAAATTGCAGCCCAAATAAATGCTTAACAGAGTTCAAGTAACAGACACATCTCAACATCAACTATTCAGAGGAGACTGCGTGAATCAGGCCTTCATTGTCAAATTGCTGAATAGTAACCACTACTAAACGACAACAATAATAAGAAGAGACTTGTGAAGAGTCTTCTTCACAAGAAGAGACATCATTGTATATTTTCCTTAGTTGCTTTAGTTAATAAATGTATATTTTGTTACGCCTTATCTCCACGTTGTCTCCCTTTTGTTACGGGCTTTGAGCCGGTTCGTGACACTTGCTTGGGCCAAGAAACATGAGCAATGAACATTAGACTGGTGGATATCTGTCCTTTGGTCTGATGAGTATAAATTCGTGGTTTTTGGTTCCAACTGCCATGTCTTTGTGAGACGCAGAGTAGGTGAACGGATGATCTCCGCATGTGTGGTTCCCACCATGAAGCATGGAGGAGGAGGTGTGACGGTGTGGGGGTGCTTTGCTGGTGACACTGTGATTTATTTGGAATTCAAGGCACACTTAACCAGCATTGGTACCACAGCATTCTGCAGTGATATGCCATCCCATCTGGTTTGCACTTAGTGGGACTATCATTTGTTTTTCAACAGGACAATGACCCAACACACCTTCAGGCTGTGTAAGGGCTATTTGACCAATAAGGAGAGTGATGGAGTGCTGCATCAGATGACCTGGCCTCCACAATCATCTGACCTCAACCCAATTGAGATGGTTTGGGATGAGTTGGACTGCAGGGTAAAGGAAAAGCAGCCAACAAGTGCTCAGCATATGTGGGAACTCCTTCAAGAATGTTGGAAAAGCATTCCAGGTGAAGCTGTTTGAGATAATGCCAAGAATGTGCAAAGCTGTCATCAAGGCAAAGGATGGCTATTTGAAGAATCTCAAATATAAAATGTATTTTGATTTGTTTCACACTTTTTGTGTTACATGATTGCATATGTGTTATTTCATAATTTTGATGTCTTCACTATTATTCTACGATGTAGAAAATAGTAAAATAAAGAAAAACCCTTGAATGAGTAAGTATTCTAAAACTTTTGACTGGTAGTGTATGTTGGCCTTCCATACATCTTATCAGATAACCTTGAAGTAAGTACACGGTGAACACCAGAATGTCTGAGCTGCCTCTGCTCATCCTCTTGCTGTATTCAATACAGATAAGGGTCAATAGGAAATGCAAATGATTCATGATTCATATAGACGTTGTGAACTACTGTACTTGCTATATTGACAGATCCGTTTGTGTGTGATTTCTGTCTGTGTTCTTTCCACAGGCTCCATATTCCCATCGTACAGGCCATCTGACACCATATTTAAGATCACCTTCTGGCTGGGCTACCTCAACAGCTGTATCAACCCCATTATCTATCCCTGCTTCAGCCAGGAGTTCCAGAGGGCCTTCCTCAACGTTCTGCATGGACGCTGCCTCAGACAGGGTGGCAGGAGCTCCAAGTCTCTGGGGTTTGCTCCTTCCTATAGTCCCAGTCCTGGTCCATCGTCTCTTTTTAGATCCCAGCCTCACGCCTCCTCCTCCTCCACCCCCCCTACCCAGCCACGCCGAGCCGCCTCCCCAGCCTCTCATGCCTCCTCCTCAGCCTCTCACGACTCCTCCTCAGGCTGCTGGAGGACCTTCTCTGGCTCATCTTCCTCGGTGGGGGTGCCAGGCCATACCCAAAGTACCCGGGTCCACAGTAAAAGCCTGCTGAAGGTGTGGTGTTTTGCAGCGGGGGAGAACCCGTCCCAACAGGGTGCTGCTTGCCTGAGCCCCTCAGCCCCTGGTGCTACATGTCAAACGAAAGTCCATTGCCACTCCCTGGGAGCAAGAGGGGAGGCTGTCTGACTGGGAACACTAAAGGATTCTGGGTAATTAAAATTTCCCCCAAGTTCTGGGAAAAGATGTGGCACTTATTGGCATGAAGTTAAGACATCTCTCTCGAGACCTGCTGGAATCAGTCAGTACAGCTATTGACATAAAGCTGATGTGTCTTCATGTTTTGGGAAATGGGAGAGAGTACACCCACTGAAGAAGATACTGTAACACACCTGAAGGTAGAGATGTACTGTACTGTATGTGCTTCACTGTAGATGTATGTACAGTATGAATCAAAAGGATACACAGTGTCAGTACAGAAACTGAATAAAGAGTACTGAGTCAGTAAAGAGACCAGAGTTGGGGAGTAGCTGATTACATGTAACTGCAATCAATTATGTTACCAGCTAAAATATTGTAATCAGATTACAGATACTTTAGAAAAACTAGATTACTTCTTGGATTACTTTTAAATTCAGAAAGGCTGTTTGCGAAAAAATACATTATGATACCTTTCTGTTTTCTCAAATCAAAATAAAATCAAATTTAATTTGTCACATGCGCCGAATACAACAGGTGTAGACCTAACTGTGAAATGCTTACTTACAAGCCCTTAATTAACCAACAATGCAGTTTTAAGAAAAATAAGAATTAAGAAAATATTGACTAAATAAACTAAAGTTAAAAAATTACAAGAGTAACAATAAGGAGGCTATATACAGGGGCTACCAGTACCAAGTCAATGTGCGGGGGTAGAGGTTAGTCGAAGTAATTGAGGTAATATGTACGTGAAGGTAGGGGTAAAGTGACATTGCATAGACTATAAACAGCAAGTAGCGGGGTCAATGCAAATAGTCTGGGTAGCCATTTGATTAGCTTGACGGTAGAAGCTGTTAAGATGCCTTTTGGAACTAGACTTGGCACTCCAGTCCTGCTTGCCATGTGGTAGCAGAGAGAACAGTCTATGACTAGTGTGGCTGGAGTCTTTGGCAATTTTTAGGGCCTTCCTCTGACATTCAATTGAGCATTGATAAAAAGGAACAAGTTTAAGATAATTCCAACTGAGTCTGAACACAAGTTTAGGACCACTATGATGACACACCAAATGTGTTTGATGGATCCGTTTTGTCTTGTTCTGATGTCTCTTAAGGGGAAAGTAATCCAAAAGTACCTGAAAGTAATCAGATTACGTTACTGAGTTTGGGTAATTGCAAAGTTATATTACTGATTACAATTTTGGACAGGTAACTAGTAACTGTAACAGATTCCATTTAGAAAGTAACCTACCTAAACTTGACAGAGACTGAATGAAAATGTGCTTTCTGGTCACCGAAGATTATTATTTGAGGATGATGTCCAGACATAGGTTCAATTTACCGTCCATACTGCTACCTTTTTTTGGACAATATTTATGACAAGCTTACCATCATGTGCAGTTTTCACGGTGCTTTGTACTGAAAAATGTAACGCGTGCTCGGCTCTGACTATGTAAAGTAGCTACTGTGCTGCTGGTGTGTATGCTTGTGTCTTGTGACAGTGGTCTCTTTCTTTACCTACTCAAATAGCAGAACATGCACAGCTAGATACTCCGACACACTAGACCCAGAGAATGAGCCAAATACCTGCTATGCATTGCAGGATGTTATAGTTCATTGATCAGTAAAGATAAAGTCTGTAAGAGTCTGTGTAACCCATTTCAATCTTAAATGCAATGGAAATTGTGTAAAATATAGAAAATATTTATTATTATGCCTCTCTCCAATCATAGTTGAATATTTCACTGTATCTGCACCAATCCCCAATGAAAATTAGACATGTCACCTGTTGTTTTGCCTGTGTGATGAATAATTATAATCAGGAATGCATGGCCTTTTTTAGCTGTTAGTCAGCCGTCAATACATAGTATTCCAAACATTAGGAACACCTTCCTAATATTGAGTTGCATCCCCCTCATCCCTTTTGTCCTCAGAACAGCCTCAATTCATCGGGGCATGGACTCTACAAGGTGTCGAAAGTATTCCTCAGGGATGTTGGCTCCAATGCTTCCCACAGTTGTGTCAAGTTGGCTGGATGTCCTTTGGGTGGTGGACCATTCTTGATCCACACGGCAAACTGTTGAATGTGAAAAACCCAACAGCGTTGCAGTTCTTGACACAAACCGGTGCGCCTGGCACCTACTACCAGACCCCGTTCAAAGGCACTTAATTATTTAATCTTGCCAATTCACCCTCTGAATGCCACATATACACAATCCATGTCTCAATTGTCTCAATTGTCCCCCTCCCCTTCATCTACACTGATGGAAGTGGACTTAACAAGTGACATCAATAAGGGATCATAGCTTTCACCTGGATTCACCTTGTCAGTTTGTCATGGAAAGAGCAAGTGTCCGTAATGCTTTGTACACTCAGTTTATTTAGTATGTTATGACTTCAAATATCCATATAGCCACTTGTTAGACACCAAAATACAGGGAGGTTCCAACTTATTCCCATTAATCCAATCGGTCCAATAATAAACAACTTGAGATATTTATTGATTGTAATGGTCATAGCATTCGTTAATAGTCACACACAGTCCGGTTGTTTGTCACACAGTCTGGTTGTTAGTCACACAGTCCGGTTGTTAGTCACACAGTTCCAGGGTTGGTTAATGAAGGAGAGATTTTAATTCAGATAACAGATTCTAAAGTGGTATGGAAAAGGTCAACTCAAAAATGACACAACAATTATCCAATAAAAATAGATGAAATGATACCAAACAAAACAACACAATAGGATGACAACACCTGGATAGGTATTTTACTGCTTTGAACAGACTAGGGGACATACTGCCATCTTGTGTCATGAGAGTGTACTTGCGCTCATAGGACTGAGCAGACCATTTGTCCTGTGGGGATTTGGTGAGCCTACAGCAATTTCCCAAAGTCGGTCCGGGGCCGTTTTTGTTTTTGCCCTAGCACTACACAGCTGATTCAAGTAGCCAACTCATCATCAAGATTTGATTATTTGAATCAGCTGAGTAGTTCTACAGCAAAAACTAAAATGTGCACGGGGGCATGACTGACTTTGGGAAAACCTGGCCTACATTACATTTATTTATTTTATTGAATCTTTATTTAACTTGGCAAGTCAGTTTAAGAACAAATTATTACTTACAATGCCGTCCTACATGAGCTGAATAAGTAGAGAGGCAACATTGACGTCTGTATCTTTGCAAGAGGCCCCTTGGAGAGTATTGAACATTCAGTAATGTTTCTGAATGCTCTGTAATTCACAGTATAATTGTTTGGAATTGTTTGACCGATTTGGATGTTTAGCCTTACTATTCATATTCATATGGTCTTTCCTACACAAAGGTTTTAATATTGTTGTTAATATTGGGGGGCGCAGTAACCTTAATACAGGGCACTATAGGGCTAGACTTAAACACTACACACAAATCAAATGTCAGGGCGGCAGGTAGCCTAGTGGTTAGAGCTTTGGGCCAGTAACCGAAAGTTTGCTAGATCAAATCCCTGGCATTTAACCCACTGTTCCTTGGCCATCATTGTAAATAAGAATTTGTTCTTAACTGCCTTGCCTAGTTAAATACAATTTTTTTTTTAAAATATGTCACTTGAAACATTGATTAATGTGCACTGTCCCTGTAAAAATAAAATAAACTCAATAAACTCAAACATGATCATTGGCCATGTGATGCGCTATTACCAAGGGTGAGGAGTGGAGAGAGGGAACCCATTCTACCCCCTAAGGTCAGCACACAACAATCACCAAAAAAGCCAGAGGCTGAGTTTTGTTTTTGATCTTTATTTGTTTTGGTTATTGTTTTTACATCACCATCCATGGGATTTGACACTTTCCATAGAGAGCAAGCATCCTCAAAACCCCACAGCCATCAAGACAAACACCATCACACAGTTTCACTTTCCCAATCGGAGGGGGTTAGGTGGAGGGGGAGGACAGGGGTGTGGGGTGGGATTTGAACAGCATTATCAACATCCAACCTAAAACTCTCAATCTGTGTTTCGCTTACATCACATATTAGCGTGGCATATAAAAACATCCAAACTGACAGACAATAAGAAGGAATGTGTGTGTCTGTGTGAATGCTTGCATGTGTGTGTCTATAGCCCTGTTTATACCTGGAGCTAACATGGGTGCTTTGTCCTGATCTCGTCTACATTCTGATTGTGCCCACATTTTCAGACGTGTCTACACATGGTATTACAATGTGTTTGTTATCTGTCCACTGTGTCTGCATTGTGACAAGATTTCCTGGTCCCTTACTTTGTGTAATCATGATTACTTGATGTAATCAGTCAATGCTGCCAACTGTCAATGATTTTAGAGGGCGGAATAATTATTTCAATGGTTTCTCTGTCTAGATCTGTCTACACTTGTAAGATATCCAGACACCTGTCAAAAAATGTGAGCACAATCTGAATGTGTACAAGATCAGGACAAAAGTTAGAACCAGGTATAAACGGGGTTTGTGTGTATACAGTATATTGTGGAGACACGATGGCAGCGCCAGCGTTGACAACTGGTTTATAATATCTGAGTCAATGGGTGCTCCACCACAGCGTTGGATGACTGGTAGATATCTGTGGCCTTGTAGAGGAACTCTGCGTAAATGCTGTGATGTGAAGCTTGTGGTGCCCTCTTAAAGATGCAATTCAAGGGCCAACAAATCCTGGGTCAGCAGAGGTATGTGGATCCCACCCAACTAACCAAAAGCTTATATACAGACGGTGACACACTGAAACAGTGTGATTCTGCAGCAGCAGTTCATTTTTTAGAAAAGCAGGGTTGGGAAGAAAACGTGTGTGTGGAAAGAGTTCTACAGAGTGTATGGCTTCCATACAGCTAATCTGCCACAGACACCATGCTCTTCTAGTAGCACCAGGTCCGGAGGGGTTGCTATGGGCAAATTCCGATCTTACAAGTGTTGCCATGACAAACAAAAATCGGGGCCCAGGGTGACTCAAGGGCCTCATAGTCAAGGCAACAGAGGGCAACAATGGAAGAGCCAGAGAGAGAGAGAAAGAGGGAGAGAGAAAGAGCTGGGTCGAAAAGAGCAGACATACTTTGAGTCTCAGGAGGGCTCATGCGCTCCTGGCTGACAGATCTTATTTGTGCTTTGGCAGGCCCCTTGCTCCACCCTCCAGTCTATGGGAATAGAGGTATGAATCATGTTAACCCTGCGTCCCCCTCCGTTTGAGAGAAATGCAGTCCAACACCAAGCAAGCAAGAGACTCACGCTGAAAAAATACCAATACATTGGCCAGGGTTTTCCATGGGATGAGAAGAACAACTGGAGAATCTAAAATCTTAAATATTGTTAGTCATCACAGTAAAATAATAATGACAAAAATAATCACAACAATAACCATAATCTGAATAATGATGACCATAATATCTCAATGAGAATGATATAAAAGTGAAGAGGCAAAGAGAAAATAAAGTGAGTTTTTGCTCAGTCATGTAGCCTACTCTTCACATTTGAGGGCGGAGACTTGTCCGAGCCTTAATCTTACGTGCCAGACAGTACAGTTTGGACACAGCTACTCATTCAAGAATTTTTCTTCATTTTTACAATTTCCTACATTGTAGAATATTAGTGAAGGCATCAGAATGATTAAATAACACATATGGAATCATGTAGTAACCAAAAAAGTGTTAAACAAATCAAAATATGTTATATTTGAGATTCTTCAAAGTAGCCACCATTTGCCTTGATGACAGCTTTGCACACTCTTGGCATTCTCTCAACCAGCCTCGCGAAGTAGTCACCTGGAATGCATTTCAATTAACAGGTGTGCCTTGTTAAAAGTTAATTTGTGGAATTTATTTCCATCTTAATGCTTTTGAGCCAATCAGTTGTGTTGTGACAAGGTAGGGGTGGGTATACAGAAGATAGCCATATTTGGTAAAAGACCAAGTCCATATTATGTCAAGAACAGCTCAAATAAGCAAAGAGAAACGACAGTACATCATTACTTTAAGACATGAATGTCAATAAATCTGGAAAATGTCAAGAACTTTTCATCAAGTGCAGTCGCAAAAACCATCAAGTGCTATGATGAAACTGACTCATGAGGGCCACAGGAAATGAAGACCCAGAGTTACCTCTGCTGCAGAGGATAAGTTCATTAGAGTTACCAGCCTCATAAATTGCAGCCCAAATAAATGCTTCACAGAGTTCAAGTAACAGACACATCTCAACATCAACTGTTCAGAGGAGACTGAATCAGGCCTTCATTGTCAAATTGCTGAAAAGAAACCACTACTAAAGGACACCAATAAGAAGAAGAGACTTGCTTGGGCCAAGAAACACGAGCAATGAACATTAGACTGGTGGACATCTGTCCTTTGGTCTGATGAGTATAAATTTGCAATTTTTGGTTCCAACTGCCATGTCTTTGTGAGACGCAGAGTTGGTGAACGGATGATCTCCGCATATGTGGTTCCCACCGTGAAGTATGGAAGAGGTGGTGTGATGGTGCTTTGCTGGTGACACTGTGATTTATTTAGAATTCAAGGCACACTTAACCAGCATTGGTACCACAGCATTCTGCAGTGATATGCCATCCCATCTGGTTTGCACATAGTGGGACTATCATTTGTTTTTCAACAGGACAATGACCCAACACACCTTCAGGCTGTGTAAGGGCTATTTGACCAATAAGGAGAGTGATGGAGTGCTGCATCAGATGACCTGGCCTCCACAATCACCCGACCTCAACCCAATTGAGATGGTGTGGGATGAGTTGAACCGCAGAGTAAGGGAAAAGCAGCCAACAAGTGCTCAGCATATGTGGGAACTCCTTCAAGACTGTTGGAAAAGCATTCCAGGTGAAGCTGGTTGAGAGAATGCCAAGTGTGTGCAAAACTTTCAAGAAGGCAAAGGGTGGCTACTTTGAAGAATCTCAAATATAAAATATATTTTGATTTGTTTAACACTTTTTTGGTTACTACATGATTCCATATGCGTTATTTGTAGTTTTGATGTCTTCACTATTATTCTACAATGTAGAAAATAGTACAAATAAAGAAAAACCCTTGAATTAATAGGTGTCCAAACTTTTGACTGGTACTGTATGCATATACACAATTCTGAGATATAGTCATCTGGCTGCATTAGATCATCCAAACCCTGACTGGAGTGACCCTTTCACCTGAGTGATTGAACACTAACAAGCAGACCTCCCTCTCAACCCCGTCTAATCTCGTTCCCTGTAGGCGGTCACACTGAAGTGTCAAACTTTAATTTCCCTGCTATGGATTCCTTATACACATATACCATTACTACCCTGAAAGAGACTCTACCTTCTAAGGGCTTCCTATGAGACCTTAACACAGCCAGGAAAACCAAGGGTCCAAGACACAGCACAGTGCTGGAAGGACATACAGACACCCCTTGTTCTGTGAGTGCATGCGTGCGAGTGCGTGTGTCTAACAGTGTGAGTGAGTGTGTCTGTCACAGTGTGAGTGAGTGTGTCTGTCAGAGTGTGAGTGAGTGTGTCTGTCAGAGTGTAAGTGAGTGCGTCTGTCAGAGTGTGAGTGAGTGCGTCCGTCAGAGTGTGAGTGAGTGCGTCTGTCACAGTGTGAATGTGTTGCTCTGTGTTGAGTCATGGAGAGGAACAGGCGAAACACTGCAGAACAGCAACTTTTAGGCCAGGATCTCGCTGACATGCGAGTGAAGGTAGAAAAACAGCTGCCAGACTGCTTTGCCTTAATGAAAACCAGACCGTGCAAAACAAAGGGCCATTACCAGCACTCCAGGTCTGAGACCCAAGGAGTAGTGCACTGGGACCAGTGTGTGTCCCATCCCTTACACATTAACACTGCACACGAGTTAGATATACATTACTCCATGTCTACTTTCAAGCTCAGATGAATAGTGTTCAGCCTCAGGCCACTACTTACAGAACGACACCAAATATAAGAACAGTTAAAAACTAAAACATTAGAACATATTAAGTAAGCATGGTTGTTTTTAAAGGAGCATTATCAGTGGAATACGAAATAACAAAATCTGGCACCTTTGTATCGGTTAACATCAGCTATTTTACATTTTTATCTTACCAGCATAAGAATAATACAAAATCGAACTATCAGTACAACTTCTGTGGGTTCAGGCACATAAAGAGTTAAAAAGGAAAAGGGGAGTGCATGAATTAAAAAGAGGAGGCCGGGAGCAGAAAGACATTCAGTCTTCTGAATGCACTGGTTGGTACTGAGACATTCTAGAACAGAGGGAGGGATGCTGCCTGCAACACTGTCAATTAAATGGTGTATGAATCTCAAAGATCCCATTACAGTGATAGATCACAATCCCCTTCAGGCGAGGTATATGGGCACATACTGTACTATAGCGTAGCTGAGTACGAGTGTGGCACCATCTTGCAAAGAGGGTGAGTTGAACGAGGCTATGAAAAATTGGGCATTCCCTAGTATTCTGACAAATCTTCCTTCCTTCGCTGCCGCCCGGTTACACTCCTCCCAACATCCTACATTTGAGTCACATCTCCTCTCATGGGCCGTTAAGTTCCATGATGGCCTCTCCCTGGGAGACGTAATACAGCGCTCTATTCACAGCCTGCCAAAACCCCTTCTCCTCTAATCTACTGGACTTTCCTGGCTCAACAGCAGCTTCCAAATATGGACCATGTTTTTTCAGTCCATTTATTCCTTTAAACAAAGCTACTGGTGGGATGACATGAGATGAGCACCAGTGAGAAACTCCTTTAAGGTTTTCAACAGTGGTTCAGCTTACTACTAATCTCATGCCTCATCCCATAACCCGGAGGACGAGGATGGCATACTACCAGCTTTAAACAATAACAATGGACAAGTCAATAAATTGTGTTGATCGTAGCCAGTGCTGTATTGATCTTAACCGTGTGGGAGAGGACGAGCACAGTGGAGGGCAAGGCTGTATAAACAGTATAGAACAAACACAAACCAGTGAAAATATCAATATTGAGGAAAGCATAAGCGACTTATCTCTTCCATGTTTGTTCACTACATAATGTTAGCGCAACTAATCTGATGTAGAACATGTTACCCATGTGTCTTCGTACTTCAGTTACCCTACATTGAAAATGAAAAAAGACTAACGGAAACAGATTGGACTTCCTCCATGCAAATGCGACATGCACTGTCTTGACCTTTTGGCCGTGTTAAAACTGCTCAGTCTAGTCTCACTTGACCCCTCTACTATAACATGAACATCAAAAACTAAACTGAATGATACATGGCAGGAAGAAAGTACAGTAGAGAACACTAAATAATACAGTCAAAAGTGCTCAAATAAGGGCTGTTGTTTTCGTCTCTTTTTTTTCTTCCAATGAGGCAAATTTTTTATAGGCGTCTGCTTTATAGTGGGGTGTCGGGGGAGAGAGAGTGGGGGAGAGATGTACGGAGCGGCAGACGGGGGAAAGAGATTGAGGAGGGGAGAATTGGTTTGGCTCCTGGTGGAATGGCCCCTAGTCCCTGATGCCCCTCTCCTCAAGCCCTCGTTTCCCCTGGTGGCCAATGGGAGGGGTTAACCCAGGCTGGTGATGTTGGCCCTGCCACCAGGTGGCTCCACAATGCGCTGGGTGTTACGCCGAGGAAGGTTGTCATCAACTTGAGCACCTACAAGTACAGAAGAGGAGGAGGAAGTCAATATCACTGTGTTATGACATTTTCATTGTTATGAACATATCAGAGTTTATCATCAAAACTATGATAGGTATAGGCCTCCCGGGTGGCGCAGTGCCACCAGAGACTCTGGGTTCGAGCCCAGAGCCGGAGCCCGGCTAAGACCGGGAGGCCCATGGGGCGGTGCACAATTGGCCGGGTTAGGGGGGGTTTGGCCGGCAGGGATATCCTTGCCTCATCGCGCACTAGCGACTCCTGTGGTGGGCTAGGTGTACGGTGTTTCCTCCGACACATTGGTGCGGCTGGCTGCGCGCTGTGTTAAGAAGCAGTGTGGCTTGGTTGGGTTGTGTTTCGGGGGACGCATGGCTCTCGACCTTCACCTCTCCGGAGTCCTTACGGGGGTTAAAGCGATGAGACAAGACAGTAACTACTAACAATTGGACACCACGAAATTGGGGAGAAAAAGGGGGGTAAAAAAAAAGATAGGTATAATGTCAGATAGATATCTCTAGTGAATGGATTCATGGATCCACCCCAGTGCTCCTCACCAGATAGGCTGAACCCTGACTGGTGCAGGTTGCGGACAGGCTGGGCGCCGGCTACTGCCTGCTTGGCTGGAGAGCTCTTGGCAGAGGAGGCAGGAGTCATAGTTTTGGGTGTGACTGACACCTCACAGACAGGCCCGTCATACAGCCCCCGGGGAACACCCCTTAGCTCAGCCAGCTGGAGAACAGGGAGGAGGCAGAATCAAGAGTCAAGATCAAACAACCCAAACCTACTGCATGGGTTAAACCCCCCCCAAAACACTATAAATAAAACTTAAGTCGACCTCAGATCGATTGTCTGCAGGGTGAAATTAACTTACCCTTTCATGTAAACGAACTTCCCCTTTCATGTAAATTAACCCCCCGTTTCATGTAAATTAACCTCCCCTTTCATGTAAATTAACCTCCCATGTCATTTAAATTAAGTTCCCCTTTCATGTAAAAAAGCTTTTAGGGAAAGATGATCATTTTGAACATTAAACTGTGAGTTTGACCAGCTCCAGTCCTTTTCAATTCGATTAAACAATATATATACAGTATATACCTTAAAAAATATATAATAACTACTGTACAACCAAAAAATCCATATGATGGAAATCTGTTGCAGTGACAGAACTTTTACCCTGCTACTGAAACGCAACATCCAACTTGTCAGCAAATACCCTCATCTTATCATGAGTCAACAACTTAACATGATACAGAGTATTTGAAAAGGAAACCCACTCCCTTGGAAATAAAACACATCAATGCAAAAGACAGCACACCACGATGACGCAGTTCCAAAACAGTGCCTTACCCTGCTGCGGGCCTTTATCCTCTTGTAGACGTAGTCCGAGAAGGGCTTCCGGCCCACGAAGCGGCCGCACCCCTCGGTGGTGTGGAGGTTCCCCTCCTCCAGGACGATCTTACCCTGGCTGATCACTACCAGGGGGGCGCCACGCACCTCCACACCCTCAAAGATGTTGTACTCCACATTCTGGAAGAGTGACAGGGGAGACAGAATGTAGTACAATAGATCATTTTTCTTATGATTTGTGTGAGTTGATTGGTTTTAGTACTAGTGTGGAGGACCTCCATCCTTTGCCAGTGAACTGCTGTTTTATAGTGGGCCAAATCATGTTCAAATCATTAAGTGTCCCCTATGGGTTTGGAAAAGGATAGATAAATGGCAATTGAAAACCCCTCCTGAGATAGAATCATTGATCACCACAGACCATTGATTTAGCCAGGCAGCGAGGAGCAGAGTTACCAGGCACTTACAAGGATGGTGTGGGCAGTGGAGAGCAGTGTGGAGTGTGACCACCCTCGTAAAAACTACTGGCTGACTAGGACTGAGGTCATGGCCATTTAGTGGGCTCCACAGGGCTTAGAAAAAGCATGAGATCACCAAGAGGCTGGACCACCCATTACACACACACTATGTCTCTCTGAATGACCAATTTTCCCCATGTACATTAGTCAATTTCATGACCAAATGGAAAGAAAGAAACCATAGAACACAGAGAGGTAGAGCAATTAGATTGCAAAAGCACACACACGGACATACACACGCACGCACACTGTGATTTGCCTGCTAACAATAAAAAATGACATGTTCCTGTACTCTGGCAGAGTTTGGGGGTGACATCACTCCTCTGAGTTACCATAATGCCCACGCCCTAGAGCTGGGGAACCCAACCAATCATGCGTGGTCAGGAGTCAGATGACCACAAAAATACCAATATGGTAATTTCATAGAACCATTGCAATTCAACTTCAAGTTCACTTGAATGTTCAAAGTTTAACTATTTAATTTTGGGCAGTTTCCCGAAGATGAATCTGTGGTGTAATACCATATGGCTGGATATACAGTAGACTGCGCTTTTCTGAAGATATAATATTTGTGCATAGTGAGTGTGTGACTGACTGACCGAGTTGTGGCTCTTGGCTGAGATGATCTTGGTGACGTCTGGGTCCCAGAGGACCAGGTCGGCGTCAGAGCCCACAGCGATGCGGCCCTTACGGGGGTACAGGTTGAAGATCTTAGCAGCGTTGGTGCTGGTGACCGCCACAAACTGGTTCTCATCCATTTTGCCTGTCACCTGGATGAGCCAGGGGAACACAGAGAATGGGGCAGTTAACTTTGGGAGAAAATCACATTTTTATGGATACAGATGAGTGTGTACGCAATTGTTGTGTGAATGTGCAAATTCACACAATGCATACACATTCTACACATGATGTACACTGTACGTTCTACTGTATATATTATGTACTGTATATGAGTATACTGTATGTTCTATATATATATATATATATATATAAAACATGTAGTCCCTCACCACACACTTGTCCCAGATGAGGGACATTCTCTCCTCAGTGCCGTTGGTACCCTCGGGGATGAGGGTGAAGTCGTCTTTGCCCACGGCGCGCTGGGCAGTGTTGAAGGTGCAGTGGGCACTGCCAGTCACCTGAAGGTCTCCACTGGGGAGGAAGGCACAGGACAAGAGATTAGACTGTGCCACCTGGACTCTGAGTGGGATGATTGTCCTACTTTACCTTGTCACCATGATAACAGTTTACACCATATGAATATGGATATTTGTCCATATGGCCCAATCCAATGTAATGGTGCTGAGTTAGTGCTCTCACCAGGAGAGCAGGGAGCTGAGATAGTCGGGCGTGGTCGGGTCTGGGCTGAGGGGCGGGGACGTGATGAAGGCGGCGGCCTTGGCCCAGTTCTTGCTCCAATAGTGTGAGCCGTCTGTGCCCAGGCTGGCAGTGATTGGCTCCCCATACACCACCGTGCCTGCAAGGCCAATCAGAAACATAATGTGATTACAAAATTAATGATGTTATTTACCTATTATGGTGCCTCTCCCTTCTTTTGGCTCACACATGTGCATCTTCCCTTCATCTTTCTGTATGTTTGTACCCTAGCAACAGCCTAGCAACAGTCTCTCACCCTTCTTCCTGGCCTGAGCGATGACATCAGCAGCACTCTTGCTCATCACCTTAGTGACGTAGAGGGGACAGTTGGTCTGATTGGCTACTGTCACTGAACGATTAATAGCCTCTGCCTCCACCTGAAAGACACACCCAGGGTTCAGAGGTCAAGGTGACCATGCAAGGACGCATTTTGAAAATAGAAAGGGAAGATAAAAACAGAGAGGTAAGAACTCTGAGGTCAAATGCTGATGCATTATACCTCTTCAGGACGGCTCAAGACGTGTCCCTCAGGTCCAGTGATGCCCTGCTCCAGGATACGACGCTGCTCCTGCATGGACAGAACAGGTACGCTTTAAAAATGTCCAGTGTTTGATATTATAGATCGGGTTTTGATAGTCCAGCAAATGGTGTATTGTTAGCTGGGCTTTGGCGGTATACTGTATATACCATATACCGGGGTATTTGGGAATAGCCACGGGATGGTTTTTCCATACTGTTGAAAGCCAGTCACCTGTTTGTTTGTAAATAGCACAACGGGATAAAGTGGGTGCAGGTGAGCCCAGCTGTGTTGTCCGGCTCTGTATTGACAGGGGTCGCTTTTTATTTTGAAAGTCAACAGCGTTTTTTTTGCTTCAATAGAGTGATCAGGGACGTGCAACTACTTCTAATGTTTATCATAGAAAGAATGTAGCCAGGTACATTTGCTAATGTTTTGCTTGAAGTGAAACTTGGCTACACAGAGAAAAGTACCGGAGAAAAGTAGCTACACATCAGTCAGTGCTGTCTGGTGATAGAATGCCTGTTTGTGAATTCTCATCCGAGTAGAGAAGTGAAACTGAAGCACAACATTTGTCAGATGCCGAGCAGAAATTACAATAAGAAGCATTTTTAGATGAGCTCTTACAAAACGCAGCAAGATATTTATTGTGTTTTATCTTTTCTTTCTGCGTGAAAAATGCTGAATTCTGAGTTAACGCGACTCCTAAGTTTAACTTGCTAGTTATCTAAGTAAGTGGCTGAATTAATAAGGTGACGAGGCATCATCTGCCGTGTTTGAGAAGTCAAAGTCCTTTGGATGAGTTATCTGTACAGTTGCCAGTGCTATCTTGATTTCCTTGCTTTTTTTTCTCCTCTCCGTCTGCTCCCCCCCTCTTCTCTGAGCAGAGCAGGCAGGCCCGTTGCCCTAGCAACTCCAGACTCCACAGACACAGTGTGTACACAAGTACAGTTTGTCCTTTAGACAAACATGCGTCCAAACTTTGTTCCTTTTGTGGCAACCCGGGGGCCAGCAGGGAGCTACAAGGAAAGAGCAGGACCGTAGTCAGCTCCAGAGGGCTACAGAGGCTAAGGTGAGTCAGCACCTTGGACAGCTCTACAGGCACCGACTGGGGCTGGTGATTCAACACCCATACTACCCAGTCCAGGTGCTGCAAAATTGGACCTGGAATTGGTCCCACCGTTCCTTCGTTACCCCAAATGGGTATAAGTAGAGGTGCAGTCACTCGGGCGCTTGGGTAGACAGGCAGAGGGTACTCCTAGACCCCAGAAAAACAGCAGTGAGTATGATAAGCACCTCGATCAGACGACAAAGAAGATACTAGGTCATGTTTGACTCAACTTTCTCTCTTCCTTTTGTTTGGACCCAAAGCAAGAGGACCCATTCCCAGACACAACGACTCCCAGCACAAGTATTGAAACCCCAGACTCATCACTCTCACTCTCGTTTTTGTGGACACTTTAAGCACCAGCTGTCAGAGCAGCTCACAGATCACTGCACCTATACATAGCTCATCTGTAAATAGCCCATCCAGTCTACCTCATCCCCATACTGTATTTATTTATTTATCTTGCTCCTTTGCACCCCAGTATCTCAACTTGCATATTCATCTTCTGCACATCCTACCATTACAGTGTTTAATTGCTATATTGTAATTAATTTACCACCATGGCCAATTTATTGCCTTACCTCTCTTATCCTACCTCATTTGCACATGCTGTATATAGATTTTTCTACTGTATTATTGAGTGTATGTTTGTTTATTCCATGTGTAACTCTGTATTGTTGTATGTGTTGAACTGCTTTGCTTTATCTTGGCCAGGTCACAGTTGTAAATGAGAACTTGTTCTCAACTGGCCTACCTGGTTAAATAAAGGTGAAATAAAAAAATGAAAATGAACACAGACGGTCCGAGGAACAGCCACACTGAACACAGCGACCCACCCGTTACATGAGAAGCCTTTCAGATGTATTTCTCCCCTCCCCGTTCCCCCCAATCTTTATTAAAGAACAACTTTTGTTTAAGCACCGCAAAACCGACTCTCGCCATCTTATTTATTGTGTGTCCTATTTATTGTCCCCTGGGCTGCCACAATTTGCACAATGTCTCTCGTTCACGTTTGCTTGTAAATGTCCAAACTCACCAAAAATGACACACACACAAACACACACACACACACACGAGCTGGATTGACTGTCTTTGCAAATCGCTTATTTTCGTTTTCGCTCATTAGCATATTTAGCTAGCAACCCCCTTGGAAATTCGTTATTAATTGTGCTAATTTTGTTAGCATTCTGTGTTTGTTTGGCACCCCCTTGTGTACTAAGTCGGCAATATTGAGAAGATCGGTGTGACAATATCAAATCAAAGTTTATTTGTCACGTGCGCCGAATACAACAGGTGTAGTAGACCTTATAGTGAAATGCTTACTTACAGGCTCTAACCAACAGTGGAAAAAAGGTATTAGGTGAACAATCGGTAAGTAAAGAAATAAAAACAAGAGTAAAAAAAGACAGTGAAAAATAACAGTAGCGAGGCTATATACAGGCACCGGTTATTTGGGCTGATTGAGGTGGTATGAACAATGTGATATGGTTAAAGTGACTATGCATATATGATAAACAGAGAGTAGCAGTAGCGCAAAAGAGGGGTTGGTGGGTGGTGGGACACAGTGCAGATAGCCCAGTTAGCCAATGTGCGGGAGCACTGATTGGTCGGCCCAATTGAGGCAGTATGTACATGAATGTATAGTTAAAGTGACTATGCATATATGATAAACAGAGAGTAGCAGCAGCGTAAATGCAAATAGTCCAGGTAGCCATTTGATTACCTGTTCAGGAGTCCTATGGCTTGGGGGTCAAAACTGTTGAGCCTTTTTGTCCTAGACTTCGCACTCCAGTACCGCTTGCCATGCGGTGGTAGAGAGAACAGTCTATGACTGGGGTAGCTGGGGTCTTTGACAATTTTTAGGGCCTTCCTCTGAGACCACCTGGTATAGAGGTCCTGGCTTGCAGGCATCTTAGCCCCAGTGATGTACTGGGGTGTACGCACTACCCTCTGTAGTGGCTTGCGGTCGGAGGCCAAGCAATTGCAGTGATACAACGCTCTCGATGTTGCAGCTGTAGAACCTTTTGAGGATCAGAGGACCCATGCCAAATCTTTTAGGTTTCCTGAGGGGGATTAGGCTTTGTCGTGCCCTCTTTACGACTGTCTTGGTGTGTTTGGACCATTCTAGTTGGTTGGTGATGTGGACACCAAGGTACGTGAAGCTCTCAACCTGCTCCACTACAGCCCTGTTGATGAGAACGGGGGCATGCCGAGGTCCACCTTTTCCTGTAGTCCACAATCATCTCCTTAGACTAAGTTACGTTGAGGGGTAAGTTGTTCTTCTGGCACCACCCGGCCAGGTCTCTGACCTCCTCCCTATAGGCTGTCTCGTCGTTGTTGGTGATCAGGCCTACCACTGTTGTGTCGTCTGCAAACTTAATGATGGTGTTGGAGTCGTGCCTGGCCATGCAGTCATGGGTGAACAGGGAGTACAGGAGGGGACTGAGCACGCACCCCTGAGGGGCTCCAGTGTTGAAGATCAGCGTGGCAGATGTGTTTCTACCTACCCTCACCACCTGGGGGCGGCCCATCAGGAAGTCCAGGATCCAGTTGCAGAGGGAGGTGTTTAGTCCCCGGATCCTTAGCTTAGTGATGAGCTTTGAGGGTACTATGATGTTGAACCCTGAGCTGTAGTAAATTAATATTATTCTCACATAGAAGTTCCTTTTGTCCAGGTGGGCAAGAGCAGTGTGGAGTGCAATAGAGATTGCATCATCTGTGGATCTGTTGGGGCGGTATGCAAATTAGAGTGGGTCTGGGGTTTCTGGGATAATGGTGTTGATGTGAGCGATTACAAGCCTTTCAAAGCACTTCATGGCTACGGATGTGAGTGCTACGGGTCTGTAGTCATTTAGGCAGGTTGCCTTCGTGTTCTTGGGCACAGGGACTATGGTGGTCTGCTTGAAACATGTTGGTATTACAGACTCAATCAGGGACATGTTGAAAATGTCAGTGAAGACACCTGCCAATTGGTCAGCACATGCCCGGAGCACACGTCCTGGTAATCCGTCTGGCCCAGCAGTCTTGTGAATTTTGACCTGTTTAAAGGTCTTACTCACGTCGGCCGCGGAGAGCGTGATCACACAGTCGTCCGGAACAGCTGATGCTCTCATGCATGCCTCAGTGTTGCTTGCCTCGAAGCAAGCATAGAAGTGATTTAGCTCGTCTGGTAGGCTTGGGTCACTGGGCAGCTTGCGGCTGTGCTTCCCTTTGTAGTCTGTAATAGTTTGCAAACCCTGCCGCATAAGACAAGCGTCGGAGCCGGTGTAGTATGATTTAATCTTAGCATTGTACTGACGCTTTGCCTGTTTGATGGTTCGTCGAAGGGCATAGCAGGATTTCTTATAGCCTTCTGGGTTAGAGTCCCGCACTTTGAAAGTGGCAGCTCTACCCTTTAGCTCAGTGCGAATGTTGCCTGTAATCCATGGCTTCTGGTTGGGGTATGTAATATGTACGTACAGTCACTGTGGGGACGAGGTCCTCGATGCACTTATTGATAAAGCCAGTGACTGATGTGGTGTACTCCTCAATGCCATCAGAAGAATCCTAGAACATGTTCCAGTCTGTGATAGCAGAACAGTCCTGTAGTTTAGCATCTGCTTCATCTGACCACTTTTTTTATAGACCGAGTCACTGTTGCTTCCTGCTTTAATTTTTGCTTGTAAGCGGAATCAGGAGGATATAATTGTGTTCGGATTTACCAAATGGAGGGCGAGGGAGAGCTTTGTACGCGTCTCTGTGTGTGGAGTACAGGTGATCTAGAATTTTTTTCCTCTGGTTGCACATTTAACATGTTGATAGAAATTAGGTAGAACTGATTTAAGTCTCTGGCTACTAGGAGTGCCGCCTCTGGATGAGCGGTTTCCTGTTTGCTTATTTCCTTATACAGTTGACTGAGTGCGGTCTTAGTGCCAGCATCTGCCTGTGGTAGTAAATAAACAGCCACGAAAAGTATAGCTGAAAACTCTCTAGGCAGATAGTGTGGTCTGAATTTTATCACAAAATGCTCTACTTCAGGCGAGCAAAATCTAGAGACTTCCTTAGATTTCATGCACTGGCTGTTGTTTACGAATATGCACAGACCGCCCCCCCCTCGTCTTACCGGAGTGTGCTGTTCCATCTTGCCGGTGCAGTGTAAATCCCGCTAGCTGAATATCCATGTCATCATTCAGCCACGATTCCGTGAAACACAAGATATTACAGTTTTTGATGTCCCGTTGATAGGATATTCGTGATCGTACCGCGTCTAATTTATTGTCCAATGATTGCACGTTGGCGAGTAATATCGATGGAAACGGCAGCTTTCCAACTCGTCTTTTGCGAATCACTCCACTCTGGGGGCACCCCACTCTGTGTCCTCTATACCTGCGTCTCTTCCTCTTGACAATAACTGAGATGTTGGCCTTGTCGGGAGTTCGGAGAATGTCCTGTGCGTCCTGCTTGTCGAAGAAGAAATACTAACCTGAGGTGAGTGATCGCTGTCCTGATATCCAGAAGCTCTTTTTTTGCCGTAAGATACGGTTGCAGAAACATTATGTACAAAATAAGTTACAAATAACGCGAAAAAAAACAAACATAATAGCACAATTGGTTGGGCGCCTGTAAAACTGCTGCCATTTCTTCCGGAGCCATTTTAGAGAGAGAAAACCGCCTTACCCCATTAGCCTCAGGTCTTACCTCAGCCACAATGTCTCCATTCTCAGCATGGACCTGAGCGATGGCCCCCAGGTCCCGGATCACACTGAACACCTCATAGACCTACAGGACATAACCATGTCAGCAGCCTGAGACAACCACAGATGGGTCATAGAACAGACAGGGTAAAGTTAAATGAGGATACTCTGATAGCGGAGCAAAGTGAACAATAATGCCAATTTCACATCATGCAAACTCACTCTGAAGGTCTCAAATACAACAGTGGTAGAGGAGAACCTGTTACTGATGTATGAGCGATGTGTGAGTCTTGTATGAGTCATCTCCCAAAAGCCAGAAATATAATAAAGAGCTACCATAGGTTGCCTTGGGAGACCTGCACAAAACAGAATGAAATGCTCTGGCCAAGCAGCCTGAATGCATTCCTCACACAGGTGCAAAGACCAACGCGGGCCGTTTTCAAAGGAGCCTCCAGTCCAAGATTAATCTGTTTCACCATGAGTCAGACACAAAGACTTGGACTGGTGCATTCTTTCATCGTCCCTTACTCCCACTGGAGACACACACAATTAATGCCTCAACCTCCCCCACCCTCCCTCCTCAACTCAGCCCAGAGCAGGCCATGGGATATGCTGGGTGGGGAGGGCTGGAGAGCTACAGTATATAAAGTCTTACAGTGCATGTAATTGAGCATTCAGTGTGATTTTGTCCCATAACTTTCAACAGTACAGTTAATGTGGTGCAAAAAGAGGTGAATTCCTTTCATACTTTTTTCTTAAAGATTATTTTAACCATTCATGTCCTTTGTGGCGGTAGCGATCGATGTGTGTTTCCTGGAAGACAAACAGGGAGCCAACGTTTAAAAAAAAGCTACCATATGATAAGGTAAGTCATACCTGAGAGTCAGCAAGCTGGAAAACACCCTTATAAGCCAGATAGACAAGGAAAGAGTTGACACCTGAGGAGAGAGAGCACGTATCAAAGGAAGGTACAGACAGTTGGGATGAGAAACAAAGAGAGGCGAAGAGACCAGTAACATATGAACATACAGTACACCAGTCAAAAGTTTGGACACACCTACTCATTCCAGGGTTTTTCTTCATTTTTACTATTTATTATTAATTTATTATTTATAGAATAATAGTGAAAACATCAAAACTATGAAATAACACATATGGAGTCATGAAGTAGCCAAAAATGTGTGAAACAAATAAAAATATATTTGAGATTTGAGATTCTGCCTTGATGACAGCTTTGCACACTCTTGGCATTCTCTCAACCAGCTTCATAAGGTAGTCACCTGGAATGCATTTCAATTAACAGGTGTGCCTTGTAAAAAGTACATTTGTGGATATAAGCCAATCAGTTGTGTTGTGACAAGGTAGGGGGGTATACAGAAGAAAGCCCTATTTGGTAAAACACCAAGTCCGTATTATGGCAAGAACAGTGAAAATAAGCAAAGAGAAATGACAGTCAATCATTACTTTAAGACATGAAGGTCAGTCAATACAGAAATTTAAAGAACTTCAAGTTTCTTCAAGTGCAGTCGCAAACCCAGAGTTACATATGCTGCAGAGGGCAAGTTCATTAACGTTACCAGCCTCAGAAATTACAGCCCAAATAAATGCTTCACAGAATTCAAGTAACAGTCATCTCAACATAAACTGTTCTGAGGAGACTGCGTGAATCCGGCCTTCATGGTCGAATTGCTGCAAAGAAACCACTACTAAAAAACACCAATAATAAGAAGAGACTTGCTTGGGCCAAGAAACACGAGCAATGGACATTAGACTGGTGGACATCTGTCCTTTGGTCTGATGAGTATAAATTGTCCAAATTTGAGATTGTTGGTTCCAATCATCCTGCCTTTGTGAGACTAGGTGAACGGATGTGTGGTTCCCACCATGAAGCATGGAGGAGATGTGATGGTGCTTTGCTGGTGACACTGTAGGTGATGTATTTAGAATTCAAGGCACACTTAACCAGCATGGCTACCACAGCATTCTGTAGCAATACACCATCCCATTTAGTTGTGCTTAGTGGGACTATCATTTGTTTTTCAACAGGACAATGACCCAACACACCTCCAGGCTGTGTAAGGGCTATTTGACCAAGAGAGTTATGGAGTGCTGCATCAGATGATCTGGCCTCCACAATCATCTGACCTTAACCCAACTGAGATGGTTTGGGATGAGTTGGACAGCAGCGTTTGGAAAAGCAGCCAACAAGTGCTCAGCATATATGGGAACTCCTTCAAGACTGTTGGAAAAGCATTCCTCATGAAGCTGGTTGAGAAAATTCCAAGAGTGTGCAAAGCTGTCATCAAAGCAAAGGGTGGCAATTTTGAAGAATCTAAAATCTAAAACGTGTTTTTATATTTGTAACACTTTTTTGACTACTACATGATTCCATGTGTTATTTCATTGTTTTGATGACTTCAGTATTATTCTACAATTTCGAAAATAGTAAAAATAAAGAAAAACCCTTGAATGACTAGGTGTGTCCAAACTTTTGACTGGTACTGTACATGTAGGAAATCTAGCAACCATACAGAAAGAGAAAACATGAACACAACCAATCAAAATGTACTATATCACATTATGAGATGTTAATGTGGATGTGTCTGTACCGTGGTCCTTGACAAGGGCCTCCATCTCCTCCTGGACTCCCTTGTGCCACTCAGTGATGTCCACATGTAGAGAGTAGTCACAGCACGACTTGCTGTCCGCCCACTCACGCCACTGCTCAAAGGCAGACAGCAAACTGACCCCGGGTTCCGGAACCACGTGGTCAACTAGTGGACACACACACATACAATTGTTTAGTAAATTGGTTCATTCTTATTGTTCTGGTCGCATTCAACCATGATATGCAGCAGGTCAGATTAAAAGCCTAGATCAGGATCTTGCATCATGTTTCATCCACCAGATTGTACTGTACTGCACTGTGACCCAGTAAGCCTCTGTTTCGTGACGTGACCCATTTACAGAGATGGCTCTGTGGACTTTGCAGTGCAGAGCAGCAGGAGTCAGCATTCTGCACGATGTGATAAAGCCACCTTACTCATCAGGAATCTGTGTAACTGCTGAGCAGGGAGATGGACCTTTACGAGGCAGCTAGGATATTCAGTAGAACTCTAGGAACGCTACAGACAGGCCATGCTATTACTGAGCAATAAGGAGGAGAGTGGATAAACAACTAGAAAAAAGTTTTGGACGTCCTCCCTAGTCCACTTTTCACAGCCCTCAGCAGCACTTGGTGGCACGCTAGTCTGTAGCAGATGAGACTTTATGGACTCAGGACCTGGTGCTGCCATAGATGGAGCTGGCACTGTGCCCTGCCCATTACTCTTGAGAGGGGGAGGACAGAAAGTGGGTAGGTGGTAGTGTACATACTGATCATGGTAGTGCCCCCTGCCAGAGCGGCGCGGGTGCCCTGGTAGAAGTCGTCGACCGAGGTCATGCCCCGGTCGGGCATCTGGAAGCGTGTGTGCACATCAATGCCCCCTGGCATCAACATGCGCCCGTGGGCATCGATGGTCTTCACCCCACCGGGCACTATCAAGTTCTCGCCAATTTGTCTGGGAGTCAGAGGAAGAGAGATAACGAGAGAGAAGGGAAAGCAAGAGAGAGAGAGTGAGAAAGAGAAAAAGAGAGAGTTGTTATAGAGTTATAGACTGCAATTTAGTCTGTAAAAGCAAACAACGACCAGTGTTAAAAGTCTAACGCATGGTAAGGATGGTACAGAGGTAGTTAACCTCTGAGAAGTAGAGCATGTAGTCGTCGTTGTGAAACTCACTTGATATGACCATCCTCCATGTAGATGTCAGCACAGAAGGACTGGTCATCGTTCACGATTATCGCCCCTTTGATCAGGAGACGGTCACTCTACAAGATCATTTAAAAAATATATATTATTGGATGAAGAATTCACTGTGAATCAAGATAATGTTTCTTTATGTGTCAATTCATCCTGTAAGGGATGGGTTGCCAACTGTCATTCATTCATTCATTAGTTAGTATACACATGTCCAGTTCTCTTCATTCTCACAGAGTTAACACAGTAAAGTAAGCGTTCCTTTAGGAAAAGCCTTTAATGTCAGTGTGGGAAAGCAGACACCAGAATGTAACGGACAAAGAACGTCCTGGGCATTTATATGGCCTAATAAAAATGAGCTCATGATGGTGAGTATTGTATTTGGCACCACCGCAATACCAGCCACTTTCTTTACAGGAAGCATCAGCTAACACTGTGCTATTAATATACTAAATACAGACACGTAAAATACTAAAGACAAGCCAAAAGACTTAACCCCCCTACATGTCCCTGCCGTCCCATCACCCCCACCATGGTGGGACGTTCCGACTGCCTCTCTGCTGTATTGGGCGGTGTCACATCATGTGTGATGTTCTGCCTTGTTGTGTCATGGGGATATTAGGCTTCGTCCAAGTGAGTTCTGTGATGATAAGGAACAACTTATCCTCCCACAATGTTTATGGTTGCCCCAACTGGTTGTGTTGGGCTGGCATGATCTATTTGATTATGGATGGCTTGTGTTGTAAGTCTCTCTCTCTCTCACACACAGACGCGCAGACACACACCACACACACACACACACACACACACACACACACCACAGAGGAAGAAGCAGTTCCATGCAGGGATAGTTTGGATCAGCACCAGATCTTGGGTGAAGCTTGTTCAACCATTACAGTATGTGAGTGAGAAAGAGAACGGGACAGAAAGTGTTTGGGATTGTAAGAATAAAGGAGAGAGAGATCGAGAAGCGGAGCAATAGGAGAGAGGGAACGGGAGTTCAATCGGAACCAAAGACACAGAGATACAGCAGCGGGGGAGGATCTGAGTTGAGCAGCAGCCTAGAATGAGTCTTAAAGAGAGACTGCGTGATCAATGCTTCATGCACATCCTAATACAGGAAGGGAGAAAGGGAACGCAGATGTACAGTGTGCTTATTACAGATGGCTGAATACAGTATGTCGTGACCAGGAACAAAATATGGAACATGCATCTTCGAATGGATAATTGACTAGGTAGGATGATACCAGCTTGGCTCAAAATGAGGGTGAGGAATGCACTGATGAATCAATGACAAGCAGCAGAGCACGCCACAGGACACGCCCCTCCGGCATCCTCACTGGGAATCAGTCTTCCATACCTCTGTCACCAGGCCACTTGTTTCTGTGCGAGACAGAGAGGGGAGAGCCGGCCCCCTGGCACCTCCCTGTGTTGCCTCAGTGGCGACGGCCTACTCTCCAAAAGTGGAGAGGCACAATTCTGGTCACGAGGCATTTAGCCCCCTCCACAAACAAAGGTTGCTCTGTTTGAGTTTCAGCCTCTAGCGTGTTTCCCTGCTAGAAGCCCTGGCCTCAAGCAGAAATGCTTTCCAACGGGGTTCACAATGCCCCGCCCGAAATGCATTTGGACTAAAGAATAGAAAACTCATCTCTATGACATTGACATGCTTTGGTATATTTTTTCCCCAACAAAAGTGGTTACTTGTTCCCTGCCAACTGACAAACATTCTATAAAACAAAGACACACGCAGAAACGCACGCGCACACACATTTCTCTCCTCTCTTTCAAACAAACCCCCAAAGAATGTATTATTAGTGATGACTATGTCAGGACATTTTGAATAACTCGTGTGACAGGAGTGATGAACCCAGTCCATTCTCACATCTACATGATCCCATCCTGTTTCAGCAACTGTTCACTGAACAAAAAAATCAAGTGGTTGACTATCACTATTTCATTATTTGTCGTGCCATTTCACATATACAGTGCATTCGGAAAGTATTCAGACCCCTTCCCTTTTTCCACATTTTGTTACGTTACAGCCTTAATCTAAAATGATTTTTTTCTTCATCAATCTACACAATACCCCATAACGCCAAAGCAAAAACAGGTTTTGAGATGTTTTTTTTTGCAAATGCAAAAAAAAAAAAAAAACTGAAATAACTTGTAACTGTTTTTTCCCCTCATCAATTTATTCCATTTTAAAATAAGGCTGTAACACAATGTGGAAAAAGTCAAGGGGTATGAATACATTCCAAATGCACTATAAATTGGAGGCCTTTACCGAAATCCATTCATAAACATTCATACAACTATGTGTGAGACAGCCATGATCTAAAAACTATAATTACATTTTTAGATGCTCTTACATTACCAAAAATGGCAAGAAAGGTTCCAGAAAAATGTGGTCCTGTGTCAGGATTACAAGTCATTCTCTGTCACTCTTAGTAAAGGTCCAATGATAACAACAGTCAAGAGCTTTTAAACTCAATCTACTGTGTTTTGTTTATAAACGTGCACGCCTATTTCATGTTTCTTCTTATTTTAACCTACTTAGCGGTTCTTGTTTTTAAAGAAGCATTTGCAGGTCAAAGTCAGTACCCAATCTGCTTGGCCTGTGATCGTCCATCGGGCATCATGTTTTTAGAGAGCATCTATCTTTTGATTGTTCTGGACCTGAGCCAAACATGACAGTGAACCAGTTCTATCCACACACAAACAGGATATTGACTCAATTGAACAGGGTTTTAACTCTTAGACAAATAATATGCCTAGGGTGTTGGTCAATGTTTAATATCAACAACAGGTCATTAATCTCTGACCAACTAATACAGACCTAATACAAATTATTCAATTGAGATTTAAGTGTAGAAGCCGTTTTCAGAAATTCCCTAAACTGCAAAAACAAATCTGAACCAAGCCCAGCACCAGACTAGAGCCTGGATAGGTTAGAGGTCAATCAGAGATAGACTGATGGATTGATGTTGCATTGAACCATCCTCTCTCCACGCTGTGTGGCAGATCAGTCCAATGTATCATGTTTTAGAGGGCTCGAATTAAAGACTACTGCTGTGTAGTTGAAGACGTGACATCAAACGTTAAAATTGAAACCATTAGGCAAAGACGTTATTCACACATTGCATGAAAGCAATAGACAGGGCCCATTTCTACTGGGCCTGAGCAACCTTCCTCGATCGAAGACAAACACTCTCAAATGAGGTAACCAAGGAACAGCATGTGTTGTTCTCTCCCAGTGGAAAACTCCCAGGGAACGTGAGCTGGAGCTGGGGTGAAGAAGCATCAAGCACGCCTAATCCAAATAGTTACTGATCCAATAGTTTCTTTCCAGTGGATGGGTGAACAGGAAACCGCCCTCAGGCCCCGTCAGCTCTATGTCCCCTGGATCTGGAATAGCCACAGTCCCCCTGATCAAAGACTGCAGGAGCTGCTGGGTGGCTGTCTGGTTTAAAACACACAGACTATGACTGCTACTGTACAGACGCTCCAATTTAGAAGCATGGATTTTGTTGAGTCAACCATCTGTACTGTGTAGCGGCCGCCGGATCCTCTTAAAAGAAAAAGGAAACCTTGAGAGAAATCCCAGGTTGCACTGGGGCACCATTCCTTCCCCTATCTTCCTGTGCCCAGCTGCTGAAGTGGACATAAATAAACACTATCTCACATTGGAGGGTTTATGAATGGGGATATGCTGGATTATTTCTCACAGCGTAGAAGGGAAAAAAAGTGTTCTTGGCAGGCAGTCAGTGTCCCTTAGAACTAAGAGTGTGCTTTGTGTAATGTGTGAACATGGAATTTCCCAGGCCACAGTGCATAATGGGATTATTGTGGGAGAATGGCGGGCTGGAGATGAGCAGCGGCAGGCTGGACTGTCTTTAGTAACAGAGACTGATCTAACAGGAAGATACAGGGGCCGTGTCTGAAATCTGGCTTGCCTACTGCTTACTTCAATTGCATACTGTGTACTAATCGTACTAACTACATACTATTTAGAACATACCGTTTAGTAAAAAACGAATGCAGTACACACAAATATCAATACTAGTATCATCCATACTCTGAAGGTGTCATATAATGTGCAATTGCATGGAATCCACCATTTGTTCATTTTGGTAGATTGCGTCCCCTTGTCTGATTATCAGCGGTAGACAAAAACACGCGAGTCTCGAAAGACGATTCTCTTCCTCAATAATGGGCAGCGAACTCTACTAAATTAAAAGCCGAAATGAGTATGAAATCATGGCATTTAAGGCATACTGAATTTCACATTCTATATACTGTAACTTGTATTTTCGCATACCCAAAATGCATACTATTTAGAATGCTGGTAGTGGTATTCTGACATGGCCAGAGGCTTCTGGATAAAATGGCATCCACAGTGGCCCTATCCCAGGTATTCCACTGACTCCTGAACTCTTGACCCCAGAGCCTGGGAACAACAGGAAGACCTCTCTCATTAAAGTATTCATGATATGTCCGTCCTGCAGTTAAGTCCATCAGTTTTATACAGGAACCCTTTAGAGTCCTCCCCTTAAATTACAATAAATACAAACATCTATTTCTGTTTCCGCATTTTCCAATGGTAACTTTGAGTGAGTGAGTGTGTGACTGTAAATGAACCTAATCATATTCATGAGAGAGTTGGATGAGTCATCTTTTGAATGCAGCCCCAGGTGGTGATTTTAGGATGACATTCATATTTGATGAGGCGTCTCTGAAGTGTGCTGCTTCCTAGTCTGCAGCTGACCACTCCAGCTGGTGACGACAGCCTCGTACTGCAGCCTGCCTGCTGCCCTTTGACTTTCCAATCTCAACAACTGTGTGTGTGTGTGTGTGTGTACGCCTATGTTTCTGTGGGGGGTGTTTGTCATAATCACCCAACCAAAAAAAATCACAATTGACTTAACATGAAATACAGAAAGTAGCATACAAGCACATTCTTTGTGTGTATCTATAGTGATCGTGTGTTTGGTTATGCAGTGAATTGTTTTAGTATGTTAGATTGACTGTACTTTATTCTTACTCTCTCAGTTTCTCTTTCATTCATCTCTCTCTATCTGCCCTCATGTTCTCTTTCCCCTGGCACAGAGTATATGTTCTATATCTGAGTCAGCTGTTAGGGCTACTATGGCTCCTGATCCTCTGATCTAACACTTACTGTTAGGCTCTTTAGGGAATCTACTCCAGAACTGGGTGAAGACAGGGCAAAGCCTGGAGCGCGAGGATGATAAACTGATCTAAAACCACAAAACACATTCATACACATATGATATACACATAGATATACATCTACCTTGAAACAGTGACGACACTCCCTGGCTGCTGATCCTGTGTTATGATAATTGATAAATGCATGAAATAAGAAGGATATGACCTGGATAAGCAGAAGATTGTTGGACAGTACGGGGAAGGGGATTGTTTGGTTCCATAAATGTGTGTGTGACAGGCTGTCTACATGACAGGCAGACAACACAGTGTGCTCACTGCTCCCTGCCATAGGGGTGTGGCACACATACACACAACTGCGGCTGCTCCCTTGGTACTGCATTCTGTCACCCTTGGTACTGCACTCGCAGTCACCCTTGGTACTGCACTCTCAGTCACCCTTGGTACTGCACTCGCAGTCATCCTTGGTACTGCACTCACAGTCACCCCTGTTTATCTGTCTGTCTATCCATTTTGCGCTTTCATCTCTTGCAGTCTGAAATATGGGCTACTTTAGGCGTACCTCTCTATTCTTTCTCTGTCTCTCCCGTCATCCTCATGTTGGACAATGGCTGAGTTTAGCAACAGGAGTTCAGAGAGGGATGAGGACAGCTCAGTAGAAGGGCCAGAGCACCGCAGAATGATAGCGTGTGTGACTATGTGAATAGATCATTAGGTGGGGTATCCCTAGCCTGCTCCCTTCACCGGGTCATGGCTGGCGGCTGCCGTATCCATATGAGCAGGCTGTGGGATGTGACAGGGTTTAGGCCAAACCTGCATCAGTTTTGTCAGACCCAGCCAGCCTGACAGCCTGCTGGAGTAACCAACCGGGATGCCAGCCAAAGCCCCTTTCAAATTGCTTTCTTTGTCCACAAAAAAAGCTCACATTCACACGCAATGAGGAGAGAGGCACTTTTCCAATAAAAGCTTAGACTGTTATAGATCTTCAGGACATCCATTACATGGAGAAGTAGGCCTATGGTCTTAAGACAAAGGCCAAAAGGTGTTTTTCAACTGTGTATTGAAGCATAGGTAGGTTCATTGCAATGTGGTTGGGAAGCATGAATGTTGGATTAATAGTTGAGGGGTTCATATAGACCACTGGAGACGAAAACCTATAAATGATGCAGTTCAGCAATATAAATATGGAAAGACATGCGGGAGTCTATAGTCGTTTTTGCCCCTTTCCCTTCATTAGTGTGGAGGCTGAGAGACACGGCAGGAAACTGGAGCCTCTGCCGCCCCCCTTTCATTCTTCTTCTCTTGTCATTTTCCTATGATTTTCTCTCCTCGCCATGATTTAAAATCTTGGGCGAGACATGGTTGCTGACTTGCCCAGAGTCACACAAAATCCGTAAACAATAACGGGTTATATGTCCTAAACCCGGCTATATATAAATAACAATTTTACCGAATTCACCGGAGTTGGAATTGTCCAGAAAAACGAATCCGACATTGCAGCGGATGGGCACAGGCGAGAAAGCTAATGCATTTGCTCCACCCGTTGGCGAACGGTGATAACCGGCCAGATACTGTTCTCTGACAAAGAACATCGGCATGGAAATGTCCCCTATAATGCGGGTCCGCGAAACCACAGCCGTGCGACTGAATTAATTGTACATGTGGAAATGATTCAAGGACAACATTGATTTCAATGAGTCTTACAAGAGCCAGATGTGATTTGGCCTATCCAAAGTTGGCCAGCTAGCCTCAGGCTCTCATCTTGTCAAATAAAGACAATTTAGATAAATTAAGTCCTTGAAAGACAGCCTATGCTCTGAACGATCACGCGTGTTGACCCGATAAGCAAAACTGTAATAGCCCATTTTAGCCCATTGTCATTTGAAAGATCATTTCTTTACATAGTCTCAAAAATGTGGCCTCTCCATGTTAATCCTAAAGACCCCGTTAATTACACCAAGAGCTCGTGCAGAATGCATTTCACAGTTTATGCAAACAGGTCGTTCACCTTTGAGATGTAGCCTAAAGCTACCCGAGAGAGCTTCAACTAATTCGGATCACAAGCCTCATTTTAGCGATGCACATCTTTGCTGGTGAACGGATAGTTGTAGCAATACATGCACAATGTTCAATGGAATGAATACATGTTTTCCTAACTCACTGTAATGCGGGGAATGTTCTTCTTGCCCTGATAGCCTTGCCCAGACATCTTCGCTGTTCTGCTCTTGCTGCGCTTAATGGACCGCTATCAATGAAATGGGTGTTCAGAATAGTGCGGTTTGCCGGGTGGATAAGGCCGGTGTGGAATAGGCAAGGAAGTTAGCAGCAAAGAGAGTGTACAATTCCAAAAGGAGTCGTGCGTCCTAAAGCGGGAGGCCACCACTCGCAGAATCTAGGGAAAGAACCGCAGCTCCAAATCACGTCCTCTCTCTCTCTCCTGTTCTCCGCTGATGCGCCAAACCTTGCCAGACGGACTCACACCGAGGGAGGGAGGGACAGACACTATTGACGAAGCCCTACGTGCATGCGCAGAGCCCCGCCCTGATCCATTGAGAAATCAGGAACTATGCTATGCATTTCTCAATCTGAATTAGGGAGTACAGTTTTAGCTACACCCCTGCAAAGCCAGCTGTGAGATGCTCAATGCAGAAAAACTTTCAAATTAGCTAAATTACTAATGCTTTCTTTGAGGAAAACAAAACCGTCCTACATGAAAGCACCTGTTGTTCATGATGACTCTTGCTCTCCATGGCTGATCTGAGTAAAGCTTTTAAACAGATTAACAATGCAAGGCTGCAGGGCCAGACAGAATACCAAGGCATGTTCTCAGAGCATGCGCAGACCAGCTGGCAAGTGTCTACACAGACATTTTCAATATCTCTTTGTACCAATCTCAACATGTTTTAAGCTGATCACCATTGTCTGGGTTCTCAAGAACTCAAATGTAACTTGTCTAAATGACTATCACCCTGTAGCACTCACATCTGTAATTATAAAGCGCTTTTAAAGGCTGCTCATGACACATATGAACACGATCATCCCAGACACTCTGGATCCATTCTAATTTGCAAACCGCCCCAACAGATTCACAGGTGACGCAATCTCAATTGCACTTCACACTGCCCTCTCCCACCTGGAAACGATGGGTAATAACTGTGAGAATGCTGCTCATATACTACAACTCAGCATTCAACACCATGGTCCCCTCCAAACTCATCACAAAGCTTGGAGCCCTGAGTCTGAACACCTCCCTCTGCAACAGGATCCTGGACATCCTGACATGCCGGCCCCAAGTGGAGAGGGTAGGCAACAACACCTCCGCCATGCTGACCCTCAACACAGGTGCCCCTCCGAGGTGTGTGCTTAGTCCCCTCCTGTGCTCACTGTTCACCCACGACTCCAACACCATCATCAAGTTTGCAGACAGCACGACGGTGGTAGGCCATGATCACTGATGCCGATGAGACAGCCTACAGGGAGGAGGTCAGAAACTTGGTAGTGTGGTGCCAGGACAGCAACCTCTTCCTCAACATCAGTAAGAACAAGGAGCTGATCATGGACTACAGGAGAAAGAGGCTAGAGCACGACCCCATTCAAATCGATGGGGCTGTAGTGGAATGGGTCGAGAGCTTCATGTTCCTTGTCGTCCACATCCCTAAGGACTTAACATGGTCCACACACACCTGCACAGTCATAAAGAGGGCACAACAGCACCTCTTCCATCTCAGAAGGCTGAAAAGAGACATCACTGTGGCCGAGCTCCCTGCCATCCAGGACCAGTGTCAGTGGAAGGCCCAAATAATTACCAAAGACTTCAGCCACCCAAGCCATAGACGGTTCACTCTGCTACCATCCGGCAAACAGTACTGGAGCATCGGCTCTTGGACCAACAGGCTCCGAGACAGATTCTACCCCCAAGCCATTAGACTGCAAAATAGCCATAATACTGCTAAATAGCCATAATACTGCTAAATATTTAATTAAATGGTTACACGGACTATCTGCATTGACCCGATCTTGCATTGACTTCATGCACAAGACTATACAGTACCTTCAGAAAGTATTCATACCCCTTGACTTATTCTACATTTTGTTGTGTCACAGTTTTAATTATTTTATAAAATCTGACTTATCTACACACAATAACAAAGTGTTTGCATATTAGAAATGTTTGCATATTGATTGAAAATGAAATACAGAAATATCTCAGTTACATAATTATTCCCACCCCTAAGTCAATTCCTGTTAGAATCAACTTTGGCAGGGATTACAGCTGTGTCTTTCTGGGTAAATCTTTAAAAGCTTTGCACAACTGGATTGTTCAATATTTGCCCATTATTTGTTTCTAGATTCTTCAAGCTCTGTCAAATTGGTTGTTGATCATTGCTAGAAAGTAATTTTCAAGTCTTGCCATAGATTTCCAAGCAGATTTAACTCAAGACTGTAACTCGGCCACTCAGGAACATTCACTGTCTTCTTGATAAGCAATATCAGTGTAGATTTGGCCTATGTTTTAAGTTATTGTCCTGCTGAAAGGTAAATTCATCTCCCAGTGTCTGGTGAAAAGCAGACTGAACCAAGTTTTCCTCTAGGATTTTGCCTGTGCTTAGCTCCAATCAGTTTTTTTTTATACTGAAAAACTCCCCAGTCCTAAACGATTACAAGCATACCCATAACATGATTCAGCCACCACTATGCTTGAAAATATGAAGAGTGGTATTGGATTTGTCCCAAAAATAACACTTTGTATTTAGGACAAAAAAGTTAATTGCTTTGCAGTATTACTTTAGTGCGTTGTTGCAAACAGGATGCATGTTTTGGAATATTTTTATTCTGTATTGGCCTCATTCTCTTCACTCTGTCAATTAGGTTAGTATTGGGGAGTAACTACAATGTTGTTGATCCATCCTCAGCTTTCTCCTATCACAGCTATTAAACACTGTCACGGTTTCAAAGTCCCCATGGCGAAATCACTGAGCAGCTTCCTTCCTCTCTGGCAACTGAGTTAGGAAGGACGCCTGTATCTTTGTAGCGACTGAGTGTATTGATACACCATCCAAAGTGTAGTGAAGAACTTCACCATGCTTAATTAGATATTCAAAGTCTGCTTTTTTTGCATTTTTATCTACCAATCGGTGCCATTCTTTGCGAGGCATTGGAACCCCTCCCTGGTCTTTGCGGTTCAATCTGTGTTTGAAATTCACTGCTCGACTGAGGGACCTTACAGATAATTGGATGTGTGGGGTACAGAGATGAGGTAGTCATTCAAAATCATGTTAAACACTATTATTGCACACAGAGTGAGTCCATGCAACTTATTATGTGACTTTCTAAGCAGATTTTTACTCCTGAACTTATTTGGGGTTGCTATAACAAAGGGTGTCAAATAATTATTCACTTAAGAGATTTAAGATTTGAATTAATTTGTAAAAATGTCTAAAAACATAATTCCACTTTGCCATTATGGGGTATTGTGTGTAGGCCAGTGACAAAATACATCTACATTTAAACAATTTTAAATTCAGGCTGTAAAAACAAAATGTGGAAAAAGTCAAGGGGTGTGAATACTTTCAGAAGGCACTGTATATACACACTCACTCACACACACACACACTACATTGACACTGACACTCTCACAAAATCCACACAGATAGCACACAGACTTTCACACTCATCATATCCTACTGCTACTCTGTTCTTTATTTTTACCCTTAAAATAATAATAATGTATTCTAATGAAGATAATAAGCGATAGAGCACAGAGGCACTACAATATACATGAAGCAGAAAATAGGATCTTAGATAACAGGCCTATTTTTATATTTAAAAAAAAACATATTTAACATGCATTTAAGCAGGGAGTCAAAAGAGACCAAGACACTGAAGAGAGAATGAGAAGTAGCATGATCTACTCTGTTTTAGTGAGGAAGAAACACAGGAGCAGAAACCATAAAAGTCTAAATTACACAATGAGTATTTTTCTGACAGTACACAGTTTTCATTATGCATAGAGCAAGTCATATGAGCATTGGCCAAGATGCTGACTGAGATTGATGTTCCGTATAATGTCCCTCTGCACTAGGTGTATAGGACTGGCATATGTGGGAGGGAAACACACACACGTCCTGTGAGGTTCCTGCCACTCTAACTGTGCATGCATAATGACCAGAGGTGGGGATTTGATTGATAAAAAGCTGGGCTGATGCAGTTTGACCACAGGAAAACCTGCTAAAGACTACATAAAGCCATGCACTCTAACATTGACATTGTCCTATTGGCCAGCTCACTACAGGAACTTCTCCCTCTGATGGATACTCCACCAAGCACAGCACAGGAAGTAACGTCCCATTGCATCACAGAGCCTCATGGGAAATGTAGGCAAACTCGACCTGACAATGTCCAGTCCATTGAAGAGTGATGTGAAGGATATCAGTTAGGTGCTAGCCCTGCTCTGGGTTTGCTTTCCCTAAAGTCAATGATCCATACATCAATAACATGCATTGGCATATACTGTAGAACCTGATCCTCTAGGCTTGGTAGGCAATGGTTAAAAAATCAACTAACTTTATGCAACTGGATGGTTTGGAAAGAGACTTGACTATATATTACTGATTGGCAAGTTTCTAGAGATCCCAATGAACTAATTTCTGCATGATTGTGTTGATTTATTTGTGCGAGGCAAACAGACATATGCTACAGAGAGATAGATGAAAGAAAGCAAAACACAGTTCATTTGTTTTCACTCCCCCCAAAAAAGTAGGAAAATGTGTACACTCACTACTGTAAATTGCTCTGGATAAGAGCATCTACTAAATTACAAAAATGTACAATTTCATCCAGGGTGACAAAGCAGAAACATCTGCAGCTCTCTTACCCTGTCATTTAGGTTTTGCAGGGCTGATTTTCCTCTGCTCTCCCGTATCTTGACCCTTGGCAGGGAGATGTCCGTCACTCCTGCTACTGCTCCCCGGCAGTGACTGAAATTCCAACGTCTTGCTATTGCCAGAGCCTTCAACTGGACAGAACATGCCACAGAGTTTTTGCCGTGGCTTGGGGCTACCTGAGCCCATGTTCGTGAAGAAGACAGGGACGGTTGTCGACATGATTCCATGGTGTGGTTGCTGAGTTCTGAACCCTTGTAGCGTGGCTTGCAAATTGCGATCTCTAAGCTTGGACAGCCTCCGCCTTGCCGGTTGATAGCGGTGGTCTCACCTTGAAGGATATCAGTGCTGAATGAAAATGCTGTATCTGTATGCAGTGTTGAAAGGGAGACAAACATGCATCATAAATTAGAAATGATTTAATCTGTAAAAAAACGAAAAATCTTCAAGTACAATTATTTACTTAGCTTATCTCAAGCAATGACTTCTATCCTTTTCATGGCACCATACGATTTTGAGACTAGGTGTAACCTGTTACACTCAGATAATTGCTTACCTGCACCCTGCACTCGTGTAGATAGAAAATATAACCCATGTAGCCTAAATGCAAAACATGAACAAATGATCCAATAACATTCTCAACCTAGTATGTCCTAATTTCTCACTAACCCAATGGGCAATGTGTTTGAGAGATGCTGAGAAGGTATACCTTTAAGCTGCAAGCAAACTCCTCCACAGTGACTGGCGCTCAGATATGGCTGGAGGACATCAGAGAAAAGCCATATGTCTGTAAGTGATGCTCAAAAATGAACAGTGAACTCACTGGCATACGACAATGCTTTGTCAATCAAATCTCATCTGCTGCCCCTATCAATGAAGTGTAGCCTACTACTTAGAGGGGTATGGCCACTATGGTGTCAATCAAAAGCCTCATACACTGGTCCTACTATGATTTGTACCTGAGAGGTTAGTGGTGAGAAAACAACTTTAATTAATGTAACTATTGTATTGGGTTAAATTGTGGCTAACTGAAAACTTTAATTCTGAACAAGTCTGCAGAATGGGGTCAAAAGGCAGTCAGAGCATATCTCACAGATTGCTACCTCACAACCAGCTCTACAGTGAAGGGAGCTTTCCTTCAAGCACCACCCCATTCTGTGTGACTGGGCAAGTCTGCCGCACAAGTGGCAGGTGAGCTGAGAGCTCTGGCAGGAGTTGCTTATGTTCTGAATTCTTTCTCCCTTGCTCACACATGTGAACACTGCTCAACTAGATTCTGAAGAATAATAACATTTTGAACTTTTAGGTCTATAACGAAGTTGCCCAAAAACAGATGGCCACTGGGACCCATGTCTGCCTTCTGGTCCTGGCATTACGAAACAGATGGGGTTCAAAGAGTTGTAAATCCATTTTATGCACTGTTGCTACTTACACTGTCACAGAAAACACAACTCTGAAGTTGATGCATTTGCATCCAATCCCCCAGTAGAGTGGTTAGATAATGTATTTTCTGTGTCTGATTAACTGGTAGTGCACAGCAATGATCACAGCTTTCTTTTGGTAACACACACACACACACACACACACACACACACACACACACACACACACACACACACACACACACACACACACACACACACACACACACACACACACTTTTTCCATCCCGCCTCCTAACCCATCCCATCTTCTCCTCCTTCCCCATACAGAACCTCAGAACACCTGCTTCCAGCCAATCGAGAGGCGGCAAGTTCCTCAGCTCCTCCCATTGCAGCTTGTGGCGTTACCATGGGTTACAGGTTGGTGGCCGGCTCTGTGTGTCCTTCTCCAGTGAAAACATAACCCTCCCCATCTCAACAGGCCAGACTTCATACAACACACTCAAAATACATTCATGCATGTTTTTACTGATATTATCTAAATAAAAAAATGGAGGAGGATGTACATGCATATTTTGAATGACGAATGATGTGTATGCATGCATCATTACAAAGCATGCGGAACTGAATTCTAGGATAACTTCTATTTGTATTTCTGGAATGCCATATAAAATCCCCCCTTCATGGATTACCATCAATTACTGTTCTGCCCCATGTACCACTGGTTAGAGAAGAATGGGAGTGAGGGTGTACTTCTCTTAGATACTGCTCAACAGCATTCTGACTCATTTAGCCATCCTGACTGTTTATCCAATTCAGCCACTTTGCCACATGCCAGACAGAGGATCAACGGGTTCAGTGCAATTGTGTTAAGATCAAGTTACACTGCACCTTACAGTCTGACTCTCAGTGTCTGTGTCATTTGTATTGTCAGAGTGTACAAGGATTGCATAACTTAACCATCTGGATACATAGAAGTAATTTCTATTGAACATTGATTTCATATAGGTAACAAGCATACATAGACACTCTACACGTCCCCAGCCTTCCCAAATACACAAAGCATACAGGCATGCCTCATATATATCTTCACCACTAGAGGACAGTAAGCTATTCTTTATAGGGACTGAACAAGAAACGATGTAAACCTCAGCTTAGTCCGTGCTACAAATCAAACGTCTGTCACTGGAGCTGTTTAATTCCTGAGTTACTGCTAAACCACATGCAGACCGAGACAACTCATTCCTGTGTGGCATCTGTGAACTGCTTCAAATCGCACAAAAGCAATGCTTTCCATTGGTGTCCCAGGCAGGGGTTCTATTCCAATTACATGCCGGGAAGTATCATGGCCGTGGGGTTAAGGGTCAGAATGACTGAGCTAGGAGCATGGGGTATTGACTGACAGCAGCTCTTGGAGAGTGTTGTTCACCAGTTGTTGGTGAGATCTCTATATCTGTGCTGTGCCTACAGGAAGGCAGAGGCCACTAAAAGGGTTTCACTGATTGATAATTCAACCTGGGTAGACGTAACATAGTAAATGTAAATCTGGGACACTCCAATTAGTATGATATCTTACTTCTCATATGGTATGTATTAATTTGTCCTTCATCCATTTGTATGATATGTTACGAATTGAAATTTGTACAATATTATTTATCTGTTATTTTACCAGGTAAGTTGACTGAGAATACATTCTCATTTGCAGCAACGACCTGTGTAATAGTTACAGGGGAGAGGAGGGGGATGAATGAGCCAATTGTAAACTGGGGATTATTAGGTAACCGTGATTGGTTTGATGGCCAGATTGGGAATTTAGCCAGGTTAACACCCCTACTCTTACGATAAGTGCCATGGGATCATTAATGACCGCAGAGAGTCAGGACACCCATTTAACGTCCCATCCGAAAGACAGCACCTTACACAGGGCAGTGTCCCCAATCACTGGCCTGGGGCATTGGGATATTTTTTAGACCAGAGGAAAGAGTGCCTCCTACTGGCCCTTCAACACCACTTCCAGCAGCATCTGGTCTCCCATCCAGGGACTGACCAGGACCAACCTTGCTAAGCTTCAGAAGCAAGCCAGCAGTGGTATGCAGGGTGGTATGCTACGAATTGTAACTCGTACAAAGTGTTAGCGAAACTTATATGTTAAGAATTTCAATTTATTGTGGTTCACGTATGGTAGGTGGCTAACATTAACTAGGCTAGGGGTTAGGTTTTGGAGTTAGGTTAAAGGAAGGGTTAGCTAACATGCTAAGTAGCAAGTAGTTGCAATTCAGCTAAAATTGTCTGTGATGAAATTCGAACACGCAACCTTAAGTTGCTGCTAGACGTTCGCGTTATACGTCTACTCATCCACCCCGATCAACCACCCTCCTTTTGTCTTATGTAACCATACCAAGCGTTACATTTCATACTAATTTGAGTTACATTAAATATGTTACATCTAGTCTATGAGACCAGGCTGGATAATTTAAGTCCAATCATTTTAGTGACAGACAGGATGTGTGTGTGTGTGTGAGTGTGAGTGTGAGTGTGAGTGTGAGTGTGAGTGTGTGTGTGAGTGTGAGTGTGTGTGAGAGAGAGAGAGAGAGAGAGAGAAGGGGGGGGGGCATGAAAGTATCTGAGTTTTGAAAGTCTCAGGGTAGTCATCTTACAGTCATGGAGCTTATATAGAGATCCACAATCATGTTACAAGCATCAACACAGCAATATGATAAACAACATGGGTGGGATATTGTCCAGAGGGGTAAACTGAGTTACTGCTAAACAAAGTAGGTTCAGTGAGTTAGGCAGCTAACTTTAATAAACAACCAGAAATAACTATTGATTTTTTGGTTCATTAAGAAATTAAGAAAGCTAAACTTATGTGTTATTGCTTGTTGAGTCAATTACACCATGAAAGCTTCTCTTTCTAAAAAATGTAAAGTTATTTAAGAATATTTAACCATGTTAGCTAGCTAACTCATTGATCCTGCTTTGTAGTACACCCCCTCGGGATGAGGCATAAGTACAAGCTGTTCTGGATGACTGTATGATAACCCTCTCGGTAGCCGATGAACAAAACCTTAAACAGGTCAACATTCACAAAGCCGCTGGGCTAGACGGATTACCAGTACGTGTACTCAAAGCATGCTTGGACCAACTGACCGAGTCTGTAATACCTACATGTTCCAAGCAGACCACCATAGTCCCTGTGCCCAAGGAAGCAAAGTTAACCTGCCTAAATGATTACCGCCCCGTGGCACTCACTTCGGTAGCCATGAAGTGCTTTGAAAGGCTTGTCATGGCTCACATTAACAGTATCCTCCCGGACACCATAGATTCACTCCAATTCGCATACCGCCCCAACAGATCCACAGATGACGCAATCTCAATTGCACTCCACACTGCCCTTTCTCACGTGAACAAAAGAAACACCTATGTGAGAATGCTGTTCATTGACTACAGCTCAGTGTTCAACACCATAGTGCGCACGAAGCTCATCACTAGGCTAAGGACTCAGGGACTAAACACCTCCCTCTGCAACTGGATTCTGGACTTCCTGACGGGCCGCCCCCAGGTGGCAAGAGTAGGCAAAAACACATTTGCCACGCTGATCCTTAACACTGGGGCACCTCAGGGGTGTGTACTTAGTCCTCTCCTGTATTGCCTGTTCACCCACGACTGCGTGGCCAATCACGACTCCAACACTATCATTACGTTTGCTGACGACACAACAGTGGTAGGCCTGATCACCGACAACGATGAGACGGCCTATAGGGAGAAGGTCAGAGAACTGACAGTGTGGTGCCAGGACAACAACCTCTCCCTCAATATGAGCAAGACTAAGGAGCTGATCATGGACTACAGGAAAAGGTGGGCCGAACAAGCCTCCATTAACATCGATGGGGTTGTAGTGGAGCGGGTCGAGAGTTTCAAGTTCCTTTGTGTCCACATCACCAACAAACTATCGTGATCCAAACATACCAAGACAGTCATGAAGAGGGCACAACAAAACATTTTCCCCCTCAGGACACTGAAAAGATTTGGCATGGGTCCCCAGATCCTCAAAAGTTTCTACAGCTGCACCATCGAGAGCATCCTGACTGGTTGCATCACTGCCTGGTATAGCAACTGCTCGGCATCTGACCATAAGACGCTACAGAGGGTAGTGCGAACGGCCCAGTCCATCACTGTAAGAGGAAAGCCCATAAAATTGTCAGAGACTCCAGTCACCCAAGTTATATTTTCTCTGCTACAGCACAGCAAGAGGTACCGGAGCGCTAAGTCTAGGACCAAAAGGTTCCTCAACAGCTTCTACCCCCAAGCCATAAGACTGCTGAACAATTCATAAAATCGCCACCGGACAATTCACATTGACACCCCCCTCCCTTTTGTTCACGGTTGCTACTCGCGGTTTGTTTGTTTGTTACCTATGCATAGTCACTTCACCCCCAACTACATGTACAGACTACCTCAACTAGCCTGTACCCACACACACACTGACTCGGTACCGGTGCCCCTGGATATAGCTTCATTATTGTTATTGCGTTGCTTTTTATTCTAACTTTTTATTTTAGTCTACTTGGTAAGTATCTTCTTCTTCTTGAACTGCACTGTTGGATAAGGGCTTGTAAGTAAGAATTCACAGTAAAGTCTACACTTGTTGTATTCGGCGCATGTGACAAATAAAGTTTGATTTGAAGTGCCAGTTAGCAGAACCAAGCCAGAACCAAGCCTGTGGCCTCCCTGGGGACATTCAGTGACCGGACAAATGACTGTGCAGGCACACACTCAGTTAAATATTGTGTTTTAAGGCTCTGGAATATGAGAACTGACTGCATGTTATAGGCTGAGGTATGAGGACTGGCTAGTAGTCATACCACCCTCCCTTCTCCCTGCTGGCTCTGATGCAGTGGGAGATTATGCATTTTAGTCTGTGTGTGTTTCTAAGTAATCAGTCAAAAGTAGAATCAACACAATACATCTTTTGGCCTTCTTCAGGTAAAAAAAAACCCTGAAGACCAAAAGCCTTTCATGTTGTTTCTACTTAATACCATTTTTTTTTCATCAATTCCATTGTCCTGCAAGAGATGCTGAATCGCCTATCCACTTTTTTCCTCAATTCATGCACCTTGGTGGAAAAGAGGTGATCCCTTCCCTTTGCATAGTTAAGTGAAACTAGTACAAAAGAATTCTTAACAATTCAGCTTGATTGAGGAAATTTTAATGACAAAACCTTTTTTCCATTTTACACTGAGGGGAAAAAAACCAAATTAAATCAAAAGGATGTGTATGATTACAATAACTATTGTTACCATAAGAGTGAGGGGAATCATTTTTAAACTTTCCTTTTCAAAATGGGCCCTGCAAAGTGTATATCTCTAACAATCTTCACTAAATCCCTTATGAGTTCAGTCTTATCATAGCTATACCTCCTGCTCTGTGCATTCAGACTCCAATGTCACAATACAGACAATAAAACTCACTGGAACAAACCATAGAGAAGCCCGGGTGTCAGATCACAGACAGACACTGACCAACAGAACCACAATGGAGTCTTGGGAACAGAGGTGCGGCACGTGGCTACTGAGAAGAGTTGAGGTTCAAGGTGGACCTCAGTTCCTTTTGGCAGATGTGTAGAGGGAAATAAAGAGGTTGATGTCAGCAATATCCAACAGTGGAGTGTTAGTACAAACAGCCCCATCTTAAATCTCAACTTTGAAGCACTGCGGGTCCCTCTTTGAGCACGGTGACGTACTGCAGGTCGCAGTGACATTGAGTATGCTTGAATTTGTCCATGTAGTTGTACCTCTAAAACTAATCTGCCTTTGGACTCCATTCCAACTCCAGCTACCAGTGTGGTGAAACATCAGGGTTAATCCCCAGCTGGACTAACAACCTACATACGCTAGTTCTTAAATGTCTGCGTGTATGCTGTACAAGTGTGTAAGATGACCTGTCAGTTGCGCAGGCATATCAGAGGTTTACCCATTGAACCAGGCCTAAATAACTAGGCCCATGGTATATCGTAAAGAAATCAAGACAGAAACAAAACAATGACACATACTGGACACATCTCATCTGACAGGCCAAGCGGATTCTCTCCAATGCACAGAATCTGGTGGTTGTGGATTTAACATGGCCACAATCGCCAAATAAATTTGATAACACCCTTAATCAAAACTCAGGCTTTATTATGGTGGTAAAAATACTTAAAAAAAAGACCATAACATCTACAGTAAATTGTATTTATAGTTATAGACAAAATGATTACTTTCAAAGGCATGCTCACATTTTCAGGTTAGCTTCTTTCTTTATGAAATTAGTTAGACCCTTTCAGGGTCAAGTGACGGGCTAAAGAGAGTCACCCAACCACCGTTGTAGATGGCACAAGCTTGGGCTACTTCTATTTTGTAAATCTGTGGGGCAGACAGCTCTTTCTTGTACCAGGCATGACAGAGTGCTGGAGCTAGTGTGTAGAGGAGTTTGGTTTTATGCTTTGCCCCCTCCCCCAAAAAACACACTTTATAAACAATTACACCCAAAACAAGAGGAAAAGGGAACATGACCTCACTTTTCATGACCTCACCAATACAAATGAGGAAGGAAGGGGGGGAGGGGGGGCTGGAGGCAACACATCTGTCCTAAGAACACAGCACGGTTCAGGTCTGCGCAGTTTACAGGAGGAGGAAATGCTTTAGGTGGGAGAAAGCAGAGAGAGAAAGAGGGGGCAAAGGAGAGGAATAGTTTGAGGAGAGAGGGGAATTATTCATACAACAGCGTCATTTCTCCCGCAGGCACTCGTTCAGCTTCTTGCTCAGAAAGAACTCGTAGGGGGCGTGCTCAACCTCTTCCCAATGTACACCCTGAGGGGGAGAGAGAGAGCAGTTACACCCAGAGTCATTAACTAGTCGGCTGATAAGTGATAGATGAAGTTGTGGATTGTCCCTGCCGTGTCATGTGTGCTGTCAAAGTGTGTGTTAAGGGTGTGGCGCAGCAGGTGTCAATCCATCCCAGCAGCAGCTGTTCTACTATCCAGACCCAGACATATACACAGGGCTCGAGCATTGCAGCTGCCCACTGTGTGTTGCCATCACACACCCTCTGCTGTAATCATTTTCTGTACATGCAGTTTTGTTCCAGGGATATCTGATTCCCAGTAAACAAAACATGATATATTGGATCTGATTGGGATTCTTCTAATTGTATGCAAACAACTGTAAACAGAAGGAAATTGAAAGCTGTTCAGGAGATTACTTAGCCAGCTAACGGCCATAATAATGGAAATGTTATTCTCAATGCAGACGCATTGATGGGTTGAAACAAGCCTTCCATAATGTCATCACTTGGCTTTTTCACTTCCATAAAAAAAAGTGCTATTATCCTAATAACACAAATGATTACCTAACGGAGGTTGATCGCAGAAGTGTCCTAGGTTTGCTCTTACCCAAGTCCCAGGACCAGGATGTGTGATAGTAGCAGTGAGGGGATGAACACTTTGAGGAACTCTGCAGAGAAGACACCTCCTTTCTTCATCGCCCCGGTCTTTCTCATGCTGAGTGTATCTGAATGCCGGGGGTGGCGGAAATGGAACTCCCTACAGGCAAGGACAAATTATGGTTATCATACAGTAACGTCACCATCTTCCTCATCAACATTGTCCCACAGGAGGTTGGTGGCACCCTAATTGGGGAAGATGGTATCAAATACATCAAACAGAGGATTTTCAAAGTGTTTGATGCCATTCCATGTGCACCGTTCCAGACATTATTATGAGTAGTCCTCCCGTCAGCAGCCCCCTGTGGATTCATTACAGTATTATCCATCATCTCCTTATCATGTGGAAATATTCAGCCATAAGTAGTATTACTGTATGCACAAACACACTAGGATTTACCTAGGAGACCAGATACAATAAGACTTGTATGTTTTAGGGGCAATGGGACTGTGTACATCACTCACTTAGGAGGAATGTTCTCGGGCCGACTTGACCAGTCTGCTACCCAGTCTGAGTCCTTCATCAGGATATCCATGTCCCTCTCCAGGGTATCTTCCTCTGACTGCAAGGGACACATGCTGCGCATTAGGACACTGATCTCAGTACAGACAACAGGGGGAGGCAGAGACAATATGGCTGACTGCCCATACAATACAATAAACCCAGTGTGAGGCTGCCATGGTTACAGACACTGACAGAGTGTGTTTGTGTAACTGTAATGGAACCTAAAGCGGAGGCTACTGCCGTGTACATGGATTCAAACCCACCGGGTTAGTGTTTCCTGTTGCCTTCGCCATTGTAACAAAGGTTATGGTTGTCATTCACAAGAGACTGAGGGAAGCGGCAGGTTATATTACCATGGAAACATACATGTGACATAGCACACCAAGTAATAACTCTTACTTGGCCATCTCTTCTGCTGCTCACGTCCACATCAAAGATGATCTGTCCATCATGATCATCCTCCTGGGGACTAGGAGGCCGGGGAGGACTGTGGGGAGGATCAAACAACAAAATAAAAACAGCCACAGCCAATCACTGCACTCCAAGTATTCTCTCCCTTGGTGCATAGGAATGTACACTTGTATGCAGTAACCAGGTTGAAGATTTGGGGCTTGCTCAAATTCCCAATGCATTAATCAAGAGACCTTGCCTCTGATGGCTCAATGTGCATATGAATCATGCCTCTATTAGGCTTTCACTTTGCCTGTCAGCCTGCCACCTCAAAGTGGATGGATGAGTCTGTCTGTGAGCTCCACCATTAGTAGGCGGTTGTAGAAACACTCCTGGTAAACATTCTCAGGTGACTCATTGACAGCTGACGGACTCAGCTGACCGGGCGACCAGATAAGCCTGTGTTTATGGCAGGCAACCTCATGGCTCAGAGGGTAGGGAAAGCAGAGGTGTGAGTGGATTTAAGTCCAATGACCTCCCCCTGTGCACACACAGCTGATGAAGATGTTGTTGACTATTGCAAACTGATTATATTTACAGCGCCATAACAGCATACAGTACTATATCAATCCAGAGATTAAATCTACATGGATTTTGGGCTAGTATGTGACCTCAACAGTGAATTGAAAAGAGTTACAGGTGATTTTTAAGAATTGTTCTAGATTTTTATTATCTGTACGGAGTTTTTTCAAGGCCAAGCTGAACTGCGTTCTTCCTCATTGTAGCAACCCCTACCTGTCACAGGAAGAGTTGCTGCGGCTAGACTCATGCTGAGCGTCCAGTAGAATCTTTTCCATGTCTCCGTTATGGATGGAGGATGAGGAAGGCACATGCTCTAGGCCCCCCACAATGGCCTCCACCACCTCCTCCACCACCACCTGAGGCAGGGGGAGCAGACCCAGAGCTTGGCCAACGGTGGAGGTAGACTGGGACAACCCCGCCGCAGCTGCGGCCACAGCTCTGTTCATCTCCAACTCCACCCAGGACCCTGCAGGACAAGTACATACAGTACATGACATTGGTCACATTTGTCAGTTGGGATACTTAGCGAATCTTATCAAACTTCACAACTTATTACATGTACATGATTACATTCCATGTTTTTGTATATCTTGTATGTTTTCTGTCAAAATGTTTTGCAGACCATGGAAAATTGTGCCTCTATGCTGAACTAATAGACTAAAAAAACATACCTAGAACGATATGATGAGGGGGATAAAGAAACAGTCAGAGAGACTGGCAGAGACACACAGCCAAAGTTTAAAAAGTTCCAGCACAGTCAAACTTGATTATCCTGTTTTACAAAAAGTGTATGTATATTTCCAGGTTAGAATAATTGTGAATTATCACCATGAAAATGATAAAGGGAATTAAGTGTAAGAGCTGTTTGAAAAGACCGCCTGAAATGTGTCTGTTTAGGTGGGATGGAGTTTTGGCCTGCCTGGTGACATCATCAGGCGATATACACTAAAAGTATGTGAACACTTACTTGTCAAACATCTCATTCCAAAATCATGGGCATTAATATGGAGTTGGTTCCCCCTTTTCTGCTATAACAGCCTCCACTCTTCTGGGAAGGCTTTCCACTAGATGTTGGAATATTGCTGCGGGGACTTGCTTCCATTCATCCACAAGCGCATTAGTGCGGTCAGGCACTGATCTTGGGCGATTAGGCCTGGCTCACAGTCTGTGTTCCAATTCCTCCCAAAGGTGCTCAATGGGGTTAAGGTCAGCGCTTTGTGCAGGCCAGTCAAGTTCTTCCACACCGATCTCGACAAACCATTTCTGTATGGACCTCGCTTTGTGCACAGTGGCAATGTCATGCTGAAACAGGAAAGGGCCTTCCCAAAACTGATGCCTCAAAGTTGGAAGAATAGAATTGTCTAGAATATAATTTTATGCTGTGCTGTCAGTTTACAGCACCTGCTGTTATATACGAGCCATGGCCTAGCCTGGCTGATCCATGTTACTACATGAGCCCAGGCAGGGACTCGCTACAGGGGAGACTGCCAATCACAGCTAGGATACAAATTATAGGGAGTTACACTGACACTGGAGAGACATCCAGTCTCTTTCTCGCTCTGGTTTCCCCATCTTAAAATGTCTCACATACTCCCCTAATTTAGGAAGCTAGGGTTCACAAGCAGAGCACATGATCTCATAGCAGAGAGAGTAAACACACTGGTCATGTGACAGTCAGCCTAGCTGACTCAAAAGTCTCTCAGTCAGTTTCACCGACCAGACATTGAATGACAGCAGCCCCTAACCCCAAGTCCAACTCAGCACCCCAGGCTCATCCCGAGGATTACACAGTGGCCTGAGCAAAGCCACTGTCGACAGTCCATTGTCCGTGCTCCATGGCCTAAACAAGGTTGCCATGACGCCAGCGTTGAGCCGAACATTCTGGCTGCTGCTCGCTCTGTCATATGGAAACGTATCTTATGGTAATAAGAACCAGTATGTATAACCTAACCAATGGCTCTAAAGACTCACATAATCACCAAAGAAGAGTAAGGTAAACTGAATATACCCATTGTGTGGATGGGACTGAGATATCCTATCCAAGACAATGACATTGCAGTGGACATAAAGCTTTCCTCAATTCTGAGAATTACACAGCAAAAATGAGTATCTACTTATTTATAGACAGAGTGAGTAAGCTCTGTCGAACAATAACAAACCTTGTTCCCTCCCTGGCTCGCACTGCAGCTGGAATCTAACTGACTCAACATGTACGCTCAAACTTCCGAATGAAAGGCTCCTGATCCTCACTTTCCTTCTCCACCCTGCTGTGTCCTGAAAAACATTCTGCACTTTCCACATGTCACTGTGTCCAGAAATAGCACAGCATGCCAACTCACTCAGTTCAGGGCTTGGTAATACTCGATCACATCTGCCCATACCCAGCAGCCCCCATAAAGGGAGGTCAACACAGTGCTGACTGTGAACTTCCTCTAGAGGCATTATATGTGTGACACTGATAAACATGCCTTTTGCTCCCCTTGCAACCCACGCACACAGAGATCTTTAAATATACATCCCTCAGTTCATTCCAGACTGAGCACATACTCCATCAATATTTGCTAACAGGATATATCCATATAGGCACCATCATAGTGACAAAGTTGAGTAGAAGGCTATGACAAAGGAAGATCACAACGCAAAAGGGAAATTCTACAACTTTTCAACCTCATTTTGCTTATCGCCAGCACAATAGTGTCTACATGTGAAAACGATGCATTTCTGCATTTGTATAATTTTTTTATTTATTAAAGTTAAATAGAACTATCCGATGACGTCAAAAAACATTTTGAAAACAGTCATTTTAAAACACCGAGTTCAGCTCAGAAACATGGTACTTAACTACAATGACCATAAAAAAATGGTAAATACATTTTTAAAAAGTTGAATGACAAAGGGGGAACGCTGTTACATCCAATGTCCATTTCCCCGAGGCTGATGCCACGCAGGTGCACACAAACAATCAAATAGTGCCACACATGCACTCAAACGCATACAGCTGGCCTTGCTGTTTAGATTTTGGTTGTCCTTGATGTCTATTGTTTCTTGCATTGTTGTTTTTCCTCTCTTTTCTTATTTTTGTTGGCGCATGTTTTGGGTGGGTTGGAGGGGATGGTAGAAGGAGTCCACAAATTAACAAGCCACACCTGTTAATTGAAATGCATTCCGGGTGACTACCTCATGAAGCTGGTTGAGAGAATGCCAAGACTGTGCAAAGCTGCCATCAAGGCAATGGGTGGCTGCTTTGAAGAATAAAAAAACAAACACTTTTGGTTACTACATGATTCCATGTGTTATTTCATAGTTTTGATCTCTTCATTATTATTCTACAATTCTTTGTATTCCTATGAAAAACTTTAGATGGTGCATGAAGCCGGAAGTATTTGAATTTGAAGCGTGCCATATTGCTGAATGGGGCTGAATGGCACAAAAAAAAAAGAAAACCCTAAAGATCATGGTGAAAGTGAGCGTAACTAGCGAAGGATCATGGTCGATGTAGTCGTTTTCACCCTGCCTGAGAGTCAACCTCAGGGTTTTGGCAATGAGGCCATTTATCTGCTTCCCCAGAGTCAGATTAACTCGTGCATGCCATTTTTCTTATGTGTTCAGCATGAAGGAGGTTAGAAGTAGTTTTGCGAGCCAATGCTAACTAGCGTTACATATAAACTTCCAGTTGTGCTAGTGCTAGTTTGTGCAATTTGAAGGGAATTGTAGAGACATAAAAATGTCATCCACAAATTAATCTGACTCTGGGGAAGTCGATAAATGGCCTAATTGCCAAAATCCCAAAGAATCCCTTTAATGGGTCTCCCGAGTGGTGCAGTGGTCTAAGGCACTGCATCTCAGTGCTAAAGGCATCCCTACAGACCCTGGTTCGATTCCAGGTTATCACAACCGGCTGTGATTGGGAGTCCCATAGTGCGGTACGCAATTGGCCCAGCATCGTCCAGGTTAGGCCGTCATTGTAATTAAGAGTTTGTTCTCAACTGACTTGCCTGGTTAAATTAAAAATATCTATGGAGACTACTTTTAGCCTGCCAGTCTGTGATTGGTCCGTGTCAGCACGTGCTCCTGTGTGACAACAAATGTAGTAGTCAGAATGGATCACTATTTAACTAAATATCTCGATTTGTTGTGACTAAAATAATTCAGTGTGGATCTAACTTGATCATAATCAACTAATTTTAGACCCCGAAACTGCCATCAATAAAATAAACAAAAGTTTGGCCGTTCCGGCGATAGTAATTGACATAGGCTTTCTACGGCAGACCAGGGCTTTTGGCACTGCTATGTTGTGACTTCATGCTCCAAACCGGAAATCCACCTAACACATTGGGGGCGATTAAACAGCGGAGCCCCGTTGCTGAACATTATGCAAATAATCCGCAACATTGTGTTGCTATTGACCAATCGAAGTTCACTATCGTTTCCAGGCCCTACTGAATTGGCTTTTGATGCATAGCAACTAACAAGCAGGCTAGCACCAACATGAAGGAGAAGCAAGCTTGGCTAGTCAAATTTACACGTAAAAAGGATCTTGGCCGTTACACACCCAGACTGCATGAGAGAGGAACGTACACAACAATGACGAGAGGGACAGAGACAGTTGGTGAAAGTATACCTTATCTACTTTGAAGAACAGAAGTTACGAACGTAACTATGGTTGTACGAATACCTGGAAGACCGTGAGTACGGTTGAAAGTAAGTATTTGTATCACTTGACTCCGCGCAGGTAGAGTAGAATGAACAAAGTCACGCCAGTGATGTGAAAGCATGGGAGGACGTGCCCACGGTTCATATAAAACCGTACGTCAGACAACGCACTGTCTCCGGGAATCTTCCCCTAAAAAGATAACAAGTGACAGGAAAGTACTGACGGTCTTCCAGGTGTTCGTAGAATCATAGTTACAGTTGAAGTTTACATACACCTTTAGCCAAATACTTTTAAACTCAGTTTCACAATTCCTGATATTTAATCCTAGTAAAAATTCCCTGTCTTAGGTCAGTTAGGATCACCACTTTATATTAAGAATGTGAAATGTCAAAATAATAGTAGAGAATTATTTATTTCAGCTTTTCTTTCATCACATGCCCAGTGGGTCAGAAGTTACCATGCACTCAATTAGTATTTGCTAGCATTGACTTTAAATTGCTTAACTTGGGTCAAACGTTTGGGGTAGCCTTCCAGAAGCAGGCATTTGGAAAGTGCCTTGTAGGTCAAGTGCTGCTGGGTAAATCGGCAGACAGGCCCCCCCCCCCATTCAGTTTCTACCCCCACGCCTGATGTGGTGTTTGGGGCTGGCTGCATTGCCGTCAAGCACGTGTTAGGCTGGTGGTAGGGCCAGGGGCATGTGTAGGGGAGAGCGGCGAGGTTCACATGCGTCAGGCCTCCTTCTGCCACGACTCTGTGATGCCTGGTTTCTGGGTTCCACAGCAGTGTAGCCTGACTCAACTGTTTTCTATGTTCGATGGCCCACTCTGCCGCAGGGTCAAAGAGCAGTCCCGGGACCACTAGGAGATTTCTCATTGTCCGCCTGGAGTTATTGGACACTGGGGCTTGGGCAAGCCAGACCTGGTGACGAGTCACAACTAGGGTGAACATCAGTCTGCCTAGCTCTCTGGTCATGAACGCAAAAGCTTGATGTAATGCATCATTCAGGTTGCAGAGATTCAGGTTCGCATGGTCTAGCTGGAGCATCCCGTTCTGTGCTAGCATGAACACAGAGAGTTCCCAACGTGGGCAACTGTGTCATAGACCCATAACAGTAGCTCATCTGTGGCCATGCACGGATGTCTGGGGCAGCAGGCATCTTCCTTCAGGGCTTTATCTGGGGTAGAGCATCAGCTCTGCTATGCATTCATCCACTTTAGGCATATGGTCCAGCCAATGTTTTGCGTCGCGCATGGCAGATAGCATCCTACTATCCTTGGTGTGGTGGGCGAGAGCCCACGGGTTGGCCCAGCATCTCTGAAGCTCTGTAAGAAAAGCCGGTGAAGGTGGTACACTGAACGGTGTAGATGCCTCTACTCTGCCTAGCCGCAATTCCCTCACAGGCAGGATGGCGCAGTTAATGCAGAGGTCTGAAAGGGCCTTACACAGGTGGCTAACACCTAGGCAGCAGGGCACAGGTCATGACCATCTCCTACTTGTAGTTCATCTCCACAAGAGGAACAGCCATGAATGCCCAGCATCATGGTGTTGCGGTGTTCTCACAGCTCAGAACGTGACGGTTAAAAAGGACATTTGTTATATTTTTCTTATACAATATACTGATTAATCAAATGAACTAACAATAGTAACTGGAGAATGTATTACAACAGCTACCACAATACACAGTAAAGGTAGAGAGCTACAATAATCTGACGGGAGTTGTATAGCACCCACAAATAATTTCAGGTGAGATGTTTAAACGTAGGCTTATTTATGGTAAACCAAGCTGAAAACACAGTGGCATCTAGGTGGAGTTGGTATGTTTTATAGCTGGCTAGGCTAACAACCTTCTTAGACGCGGTTATCTAGGGAAGTGACTCAGTTGAGTTTTAAATAGTTGGAAGGATGACTAGTGCCCGGTGGCCTTGATAACGAGCAAAGCAGTGGCGGATATCTTGAAAAGGTTAGCGCCAGGCTACGGAGGCCAACACACACACACTAACTGGTGGGCTAAATCAGCACAATACAAGGAATCCCAATATCCTCCGATAAAATGGATAGGTAGAGGAGAGCTGTCACACATCTTGGAGGGTGAATTTTGCACTCTGACCCATAGGTCACAGGCTGTTGGGTGACAGACTGACAGTACACACAACTCAGAGTTTTGATTACCCTACCTGGACCTGGGAAGATGCAACCCGAAAAACAGGAGCAGCGGCGCATTTAACTTGCGCGATACAGCTAAACTAACTTTCCAAGAAGAAATAAGAGACTTTTCTTTCATTGTAATTTCATATTTTTCTATTGAGGTCTACCTAATGTGGACCTGACAGAGGCAATGGAATAGTTGTAATGTTCTGGTAATTGAATGTTCATTATTTTGTTATTTGGCATTTCCATTATTTCACAATACATTGAATGTATAAAAATAAAACAAAATCAAAAAACATGATTATGTTTTAATAACCAAACTACCCCCAAAAATATCACTAAATTGTTCAGAACTAAATTGTCTTTAAATTGTTGTTAGGGGTTGATAGTGAATACACCTATAATCAAGCAAATTATCATATACCTGGTATAACAGTTCATTAGACTGATCGTATTGTATTAATATTTTCACAGTAGCAGGCTACCCAGAAGTATCAGGCTGCTACATACAAATTGACCAGACTGAGTGCAGCAGGTGTGTTTAGAGGTGCATATGTAGTTTTATCCGCTACTCTTTGCTGGTCTATATTTAAACCCACAGTCAGATTAACTAGGCCAGTTTGCTATGTTTACATCCACGGCAAGAAGACATATCTATTACACAATTAGCTGACTATGCATTTAATAAAAACACTTAATATTCCAAGTATGTTTCGTTAGGTTTTCGTAATACTTCTTTCCCCTTTCCTATGTGCACTAAAATGTTAATTTACGAACATCTAATTTAACCCCATTTTTGAGCTCTCAAGACTTCTTCCATCTCGTCTTGTTGACATCCACTTTACCCCGCCTATTCAGCACCGCGTGCAACGATTGGTTTTACTGTTGGTCAATCTTACGGTTTATACAGCCTCTTAAAATCACATTGGTCCATGATACTGTCAATACAGAAAACAGGAGTAGCACAATCTAGGTCCTTCCACAACCCTTCTCCATGACTACATAGAAAACCAACCCAAAACTCACTAGATATTGTTTATACACTCAAAGTCAAATAGTAAAGTATCAAAAGACAATGATTCAACTTACCTGACACGTTTTCTAATAAACAATAACAGTAAAATATAGCGAAGCATTTCGACGATTCATACCATTTAGTCCAGCGTCTCCGTTGTTCTCAGGTACAGCAGCAGCTTCAGACATCGTGACTGTGTGCAGGGTGGCTTGCATATGACTGTCAATCGAACACGCACACTCCCTCCAAACATTCGGACGTGCGCGCATCCGCGTACCAAAACTGACCTGAGTCGCCTTGACTTTGTTGCAGAATAGCTACCGCCAACACAGTTAAAATGTGTTCTGTTAGCTGATCTGGAACCAGTGGTTAGGAGCACTGCAATCTTCCTGGAGCTCTGTGATGACGTCAGATGATCCAGTTCTTTAGTAACAAAGGCAGGCAAAAAGCATAGGCAGACTAACATTACGTAACGTACTGGAAATTGACCACCCCCGTTTATATTATACATCAGTGACACCACATCGTGAGAAAATAACAGGAATAAATTATAAAATTGTAGTTCAATACTTTCACAACTCTGTAAAGGCATCATCTGTATATTTACAAGACGTGAAAGAATCTTCATTTGAGATCGCGCACATCGGCACGTACCCCAAGATGCCAATGCCATCCCTCAATACCCAGTTGTGTGTAGTAGATCAAAGGATACGCCTATGCGTGGGGATAAAATGTTGCATTGTGCAATAAAACCCTCAAAACAACTTAAGTTCACCTCACACTTATTTAACAGTTTGGCACTTGTTTATATAAACAAATAAAAATGTCAACAACTTCATGTACCTGGGGCATAAACAGCCAGCACTCCTATTTCAAAGTGGGTGTTATCAGAGGGATGTCAACATTGGACTAAACGAGGCATGAATATGCTCCAATCTGAAGTGGCATCGAGTTTGTCAGTTTATAGTCCTAAAAAACGGAACTGAATGGAACCTCTGCTCGTTCGGGCCATTCCTATGGGGGAGGTGGGGAATTAATAGGGTTTTAGGATACCCCTTTAGAGCTTATTTCAGTGTTTAACACAGGTTTAGGTGATCTTATGTTCCATAAGATATGTTAATGTGATCTTTATGAATTAGGAAAGCCTTTGTGTGCTTGTTTTGCTTACATAAACACGTCAAAATTCCCCAAAAGATTGTTGAAGATCCTCATAGAACAAAACATGATCTCCAAAGCCTGTGTTTACCATAGACCTCATTTTCAGCGTTTATCCAAAACACAGACGAGCCCTGGCAGTTAGTTCCTACAAAAAGACTCCATTACTATTGCTCTCTATTAAAATGTAAAGACCAGGGCATGACACATTAGTAAAACAATTAAATTAAAATAAAGTACTTTATTCCTGTCATTGTCACCATAGACTTACAACAGCTGTATTATATTTGTAATTATTGTCAAACATGATTGGAGGTATCATGATTTCAACTGTCAAATTGCACTGTGTGTAGACATAAGTTAACGAGCAAAATCATATAGAGCATGGTCTTGGTGAGTGAGTTCCACTTCACTCCGATTCAGATATATATTTTTTTAACATTGCCTCTTTCATGGCAGTTCTTCATGAAATGCTACACACATCTTTAGCGTTTCACTATGTAATTTTCTGTATAATATTGGGAGTACTATGACACAGATCAAGTATGACACTGTGTAGCACTTGGAATGACTGAGGTTTTCTTATAATGAAGTATTGCTTTTCTGCAATAGAAATATCATTAAGCGAGGTATGAAAAGGGGATACTCCTGACAATATAAAATACATCTTCAAGAGATGTCACTTCACCTTAAAGAAAACGAATAAAACGGATATTACATGTGTTCCATTTATAAATATGACAAATCTCAGAATGTCTGTCTCTTTGACAACAGAAAACCAAGATTTTTTTATTTTTAAAGAGACACAGCAAGTACTCCCTGGTTGCCAGACTCAGTAAAGTCTCTCCCAAGCAGTTATAAGGAGTCCTCACTGGGCCAGACAGACTGGTTGTGGAGCTAGTGGTGTGTGCAGACACACACACACACAAAAGTATGTGGACATCCTTCCAAATAAGTGAATTTGCCTATTTCAGCCACAGCCGTTGCTGACGGGTATTTTAAAATCGAGCACACTGCGAGCAAATCTCCATAGACAAACATTGGCAGTAGAATGGCCTTACTGAAGAGCTCAGTGATTTTCAACGTGGTACCATCATAGGATGCCACCTTTTCAACAAGTCAGTTCGTCAAATTTCTGCCATGCTAGAGATGCCCCAGTCAACTGTAAGTGCTGTTATTGTGACGTGGAAACGTCTAGGAGCAACAACGGTTCACAAGCTCACAGAACGGGACCGGCGAGTGCTGAAGCACGTAAACATCGTATGTCCTCGGTTGCAACACTCATGAGTTCCAAACTGTCTGAAAGCAACGTCAGCACAAGAACTGTTCGTCGGGAGCTTCATGAAATGGGTTTCCATGGCCGAGCAGCTGCACACAAGCCTAAGAACACCATGTGCAATGCTGGAGTGGTGTAAAGCTTGCCACCTTTGGACGCTGGCAACGTGTTCTCTGGAGTATGAATCACGCATTACCAGCTGGCAGTCCGATGGACGACTCTGGGTTTGGCAGATTCCAGGGGAATGTTACCTGCCCTAACGCATAATGCCAACTGTAAAGTTTGGTGGTGTAGGAATAATGGACTGGGGCTGTTTTCATGGTTCGGGCTAGGCCTCTTAGTTCCAGTGAAGGGAAAACTTAACGCTACGGCATACAATGACATTCAAGACGATTCTGTGCGTCCAACTTGTGGCAACAGTTGGGGAAGGCCCTATCCTGTTTGAGCATGACTATGCCCCCATGCATGCGGTTTGTTGAGATCGGCGAGAAAAAAACTTGACGAGCCGGCAGAGCCCTGAGCTCAACACCATCAAACATCTTTGGGATAAATTGGAACACAGACTGCGAGCTAGGTGTAATCAGCCAACATCAGTGCCCGACCTCACGAATGCTCGTGGCTGGATGAAAGCAAGTCCTTGTAGCAATGTTCCAACATCTAGTGGAAAGCCTTCCCAAAAGAGTGGAGGCCGTTATAGCACCAACTCCATATTAATGCCCATGATTTTGGAATGAGAAGTTTGAAAAGCAGGTGTCCACATACTTTTGGTCATGTAGTGTAGGACCAGTCATACTACATACTCTCAGTAGATGTTTTAGACTGTTCCTCTGAGGTGCAGCAGTACACCAACAGCAGCAACAGCTAGGCTCTTTGATAAATGTGTGTCTGAATATTTCTGTGTGTAAGTAAGAGATGGAGGCTCTTGGAGAATTACATGGTATGAGAAACAATAGAAACAGAACACCAGTTCTTGTAATTGAATTAAAACAGAACAGTTTGGCAGTTGACTAATAAAAAAACATGACTATGGCACCAGACAATGAAAGGTGCTGCTGAAGGGGCAGGGATGGTTCTCAGAGTGTTGGTTTTTCTACTAGCCCTCGACCCCCCCCCCCCCAAAGAAAGTGTGCTTGTCAGACATACATATAAATTAAACAAGTTACCCATGTTGCCCTGGGGCTGGGCGATACTGGGCAGCCGACACACAGATTGGCACATCACCACCAAAACAATATCATGGTGAGTGACATGTCACTGTGCCACAGAAGCTGATGGTGGGCAAGAATATGGTTTGTTTTCCACACCTGGAAACATGGCAAAGTCTGTTTTGTCCAATGACAGGTTAGTTGTTGTTGACGGCGATGTTGTCACACATTTTGTTCTTGACTAAAATTAAAGGCTGAAGGTAGTGGATGTCTGCCTTCACAGAAAACATCTAGTTCACTTTGTCCTGGAATATGTAGAGGTTGTTGGTGGTTGCCACAGCGATGACATTGTCCTGAGGGTGCCAGGCAGTGTGGAGGATTTTCTTGTTGAAGTCCAGGCTGTCTACACTGATCTCATCCTTCTTCCGCTTCCCGTCGGCACACACCTTGCGGGGCTTCAGGACCTGCTGTGGCTTACTGCCCTCCCGGGACGCCTCCAGGGTCACGTCCCGCCTCTGGCCCCGGTCAAACATCCGGAAGAAGTTGTTGTATGAGCCCGTCATCACCACACTGGAAAGGAAAATGAGAGGATTAAAACAAGGAAACGAAGAACCTAGGGCTTGTTATTTTTATGAATACAATTTGAGTACTTGGCAATGAACGTTAACCTGTCATTTCCGTTCCAGCAGCACTCAAACTTGTCGAAGATGCAGTCGTTTTCATAGAGCGAGCACAGCTTATTCCTGAGGTACTCGTGAACCTGCCATGAGGGAAAAAGACAGGCCAGATCAACATGGTGTCACATACAAACCTCAGCGGTCAACTCAGTATTTATGAGTCATTTAGGGAAAAATATTCTGAATAGGAGGGTTAAGATGATTGAAATGGCCTACAACATAAGTTCAAAGTAAAACTTCTCATTTCAGGGTGTGATAGTGCAGCAGTCTGGCAAGATCAGACGTAGAGTCCCCCTAGCGGACATTATCTGAAGCTACATGCAGGAAATGAGGTGTGTTCAGTCCCTGATAAAAACGTGCACTAAAACAGCCTGTTGACTTTCTCAAACTTTAAGTCCCCACACTCCCTCTGCCAGTCTCACCTGGTACGTCTCCACGGGCCTGCTCTCCATGTTCAGGTCCCAAATCTTGACAGACAGGTAGTCCCGGGTCATCATGTAGCGCCCGTTGTGGCTGAACTTGACGTCTGAGATGGAAGAGATTATCTCAGAGAAGAAGGAGCGGTTACTGGGGTCCTCCGGCTCTTCGAACACTGGAGAGGTCAAGTTAGTTCAAGTTAACCACTATTAGAGAAAATAAGGTGCATGTTGCTGTGCTAGCCCCACCCCCAGCTCCCATCTAATGTGAAAACAAGATATTCCCACATCTCTAACTATGCAGCGATGTGAATTCAGTCAAGCCATTTTCTAACATGAAAACCCCTTATACAGAGGTTGTTGCAGTGGCCACTAGGTGCCTGTTGATCATAGGTACTCACATTTGGAGTGCGTGTCACATAGTGCAGATGCCCTCATGTCACAGAGGCGGATGGTGCCCTTGCTGCTGCTGTAGACAAAGGTGTTGCACTGGTGTGGATGGAACTCAGCTGCTGTAATCACCTCTGTCAGCTCCTCCATGTTGGCTGGCTTTATATCCACAATGTCTGGGAGGGGCTAGAGTCAAGGGGGACTAGCACACCTACTGAGAAGAGATTTGTGACACACCGGGGGTAAACGTAAACACACACACCCCCCTCTGTCCCTTCCCTCAACCATCCTATAATTAACAGCTTGTCGAGGATACTGAAGCTGCGGTCTGTGATCTCCTGGTGCCAGAGATTGATGCGCAGGTCGTCTGCGGATAGATACGTCTCATGGTCACTGTTTATGGAGATGGAGTTGATGTGGTAGGTGTGCGCGTTGGCAAACACCCTGCGAGGGCTCGCCTCCACCATGAGGTCCATGGGTCTAAACACAGGCACCTGCAAGGGTACAGAGGGTAGTCAGCGGGTGAGGCGCTAAGGGTATAGGCTACACCCACAGTGACTAGTGTTTCTCTATACTATAACTAAGGCCCTGTTTTACTGCAATTATTTGACATGCCTGGATTTTTATCAAACTGTCCCTCTTTATTTTTGTCAGCTGGTCCAGCACCATCCTCAGATTTTAGTTAGTGTGTGCAATACTCGTTTCTAGAGAGCTTAAAATACAGAATAAAAATCGCACAGTCACATGATTGCACAGAACACAGGGCCCCAACTTGAGCCCCTAGCATGTAATTAGCTAAGCACGTACTCGAAGTGCAGTGACAGTGTTGGGGTCTATGTAGCGTCCATCCTCCTCTTTCAGGTTGTAGCCCTCTGGTCGCTTGTCTCGTTCACTGATCTTCCACAACTTTATGGTTTTGTCTGCCAATCAGAACACAGGACTAGATAAATATATTTAACAGTTAAACAAAGCTCAGTAATGGGATGCACATATAAAAGTGAAAGTTCACCAGAGTGAAAACCGACTGACCGTTTGTGGACAACAGGAACTGAGCTGCGTTCTTCTGGGGCAGCCAGCGGATTTTGTTGATCTTCTCCTCGATCTCTAAACTCTTCAAGTAGTCAAACTCGGGCTCATGGCTCTGGAAAGTACTGTAAACATTGTACTCACTACGACACTGTGGCTTATTCTGTTGGGGGAGAGAGAGGGAGTAGACGAAGAGAAAGATAAAAAGGAGTAAGGAATGGAGGGAGAGGGTAGAAAAATCCAAAAGCAAATAAAAATGTAAAAATGCTGATTTTGAATTTAAAAACTCCAAACTTACAGTCTTACCTCTATTTCCTGCTGAAAGATGACTACCCTGCCACCCTTGTCTCCTGTTGCTAGCAGCTCCCCTGAGTGGTTGAACTCCACAGTAGATATGATGTCAGCTGAACACATAACAGATGCAATTAATTTCGATTGGACTTCTATAAGTCATGAGAAAACTCTAACCTAGTGGTTAGAGTGTTGGGCCAGTGACCGAAAGGTTGCTAGATCGAATCCCCAAGCTGACAAGGTAAAAATCTGCCGTTCTGCCCCTGAACAAGGCAGTTAACCCACTGTTCCTAGGCCATCATTGTAAATAAGAATTTGTTCTTAACCAACTTACCTAGATAAATAAAATACAAATTATACCCATCACAACAGGTATTCAGAGAAATTTCAGATGGTTGTATCCATGAGACAGCAGTTAGCATTACTAGCACTGGATTTGTTTAGAGGTCTATCGGCTATCCAGGAGCTGGAGTCTTAGGGCTGGATGAGTATCTGGGTGGATGTAGGCCATAGCATTCCACTGAGGATGTGATGGCATCCAAAGCAGACAATGATCAGTAACCAAGTTCCTACAGGCTGCAGCACATTCCCCCAACAGCAGTATGGAGGCTTTGTAGACAAAAGCTGAGACTTTAACCCACTGTTGCCCATTCAAGCAGAAAGACAATGCTGAGAAATATTGCAGCAGGAGGCCATAGACTGGGCTAAACACCCTGGGGCATGTAAGTGTGTATCGTGTTTAAGGAGGCCATGGACACACCGAGTTGTCAATGCCCTGAACCCCCACATGTTGTTTTAAGCACTTATTTCCATGACTGATCAAAACTTGTTGTTTTCTCATGACACTCTGGTTCCTCTGAGCAACATTTGGAATATCGAATCACAATACATATAGAACCACTATAATGGTTAAAATTGATAATAAAGCCACCAGTGATTTTATTTGGTAACTCCACATTTTTTTGGGGTGTTGGACAGACTAAAAACACCAGCAAATCAGTTCCAAGTGATTTTAATTGGAAATCTGTTCAAACTATTCCCACACCTAGAGATGTGATCAAATCAAATGTTAGTCACATGCGCCAAATACAACCTTAGTGAAATGCCCCCACCCACAATGCAGTTTCAGAAAAATACAGATAAGAATAACAGATAAAAGGTAAGTAATTAAAGGGCAGCCAGCTGAATAACAATAGCGAGACTATATACAGGGGGTACCGATACAGAGTCGATGTGCGGGGGCACCGGTTAGTTGAGGTAGTATGTACATGTAGGTAGAGATATTAAAGTGACTATGCATAGATGACAACAGAGTGTAACAGTGGTGTAAAGAGGGGGTGAGGCAATGCAAATAGTCTGGGTAACCATTTGACTAGATGTTCAGGAGTCTTATGGCTTGGGGGTAGGTGGTGTTTAAAAGCCTCTTGAACCTAGACTTGGCGCTCCGCTACCGCTTGCCGTGCGGCAGCAGAGAGAACAGTCTATGACTAGGGTGGCTGGAGTCTCTGGCAATTTTTATGACCTTCTGACACCACCTGGTATAGAGGTCCTGGATGGCAGGAAGCTTGGCCCCAGTGATGTATCGGTCCTTTCGCACCACCCTCTGTAGTAGGGCTTGGCGATATGGCCAAAATCTCATATCCCAATATAGGTCATTTCATATCCCGATATCGATACATAGCGCATTTTTCTGTAAATTCAATGAATAAATACGTTATATAAAATGACCACATGTAAAGGCCTATTTCTTATTACTCAACAAATAAAAAAAATAATCAAATGAGCAAGTACCTTATTTAGAACCTTTGCAAATGTTTCAATTAAGCACTTAACAAAATGTATAATCTGAAAAGGTAAATAGAAAACAAACACTTCAACTATAGTTAAAATAAATAGGCCTATTTTTTAATATATTTTTTAAATAACAGGGCTTGCCTGTTTTGCATGTTATTTTTGCATTTGGTACCTTGGGTCGAGTGTTAGCACCAACTCATGAAACCCCTATTTCTCGACCATGTAAATTGGGGCCATATCTTTGCAGATGTAAGTTGTAACGGCAGCTGTTACATCCTTCCCTCTTCGTGATTCTTTGCCATATGGTGTGCTGCGGGCAAAAGCCTCTTGCAACGTCTGAGTTGGGGGTTTGTTTTGAGCACTGTCTATACTTTTTTGGGGTCTCATCTGTAGACTCTCTCCGTACTGTTTGACATGATTCTCGCGTAGGTGGTAAAAGAGGTTAGTGGTGTTTGAGCCTGTTGTTGGGACTGGCCTGCGGCATATTTTGCAGTGGACGGTTCTGGTCCGTGTCAGACTTCTCATATCCAAACCACGTCCATCAGACCGAAGGTGCCCCTCTTTTAGGTACGAGCGCCGTGTCCTGTCACTCTCCTGTCATGTGTTTGTGTTGCAAATTTCCTTCCACACGGCTCTGTAGTGCCCTGCAGTCAGAGGCCGAGCAGTTGCCATACCAGGCAACCAGTCAGGATGCTCTCAGTGGTGCAGTTGTAGAACCTTTTGAAGATCTGAGGACCCATGCCAAACCTTGTCAGTCTCCTGAGGGGGAATAGGCTTTGTCGTGCCCTCTTCACAACTGTCTTGGTGTGCATGGACCATGTTAGTTTGTTGGTGATGAGGGCTTCTAGTTACTTGGCGTCCACAACCTGCTCCACTGCAGCCCTGTCGATGAGAATGGGGGCATGCTTAATCCTCTTTCGACAATCATCTCCTTTCTCTTGAGCATGGTGAGGTCTCTGACCTCCCTATTGACAGTATCACCGTTGTCTGTGAATAGGCCTACATCTGTTGTGTTGTCGGAAAATGTAATGGGTGTTGGAGTCATGCAGTAATGAGTGAACAGGGAGTACATGCACCCCTAAGGGGCCTCTGTGTTGAGGATCAGCGTTGCGGAAGTGTTACCTACCCTTACCACCGGGGGGCAGTCTGTCGAAGTCCAGGATCCAGTTGCAGAAGGTGGTGTTTAGTCCCTGGGTCCTAAGCTTATTGATGAGCTTTGAGGGCATTTTGGTGTTGAACCCTGAGCTGTAGTCAATGAATAGCATTCTCACATAGGTGTTCCTTTTGTCTAGGTGGGAAAGGGCAGTGTGAAGTGCAATAGAGATTGCATCATATGTGGATCTGTTGGGGTGGTATGCAAATTGAAGTGGGTCTAGGGTTTCTGGGATGATGGTGTTGATGTGAGTCATGACCAGCCTTTCAAAGCACTTCATGGCCACAGATCTGAATGCTACGGGTCGGTAGTCATTTAGGAAGGTTACCTTAGTGTTCTTGGGCACAGGGACTGTGATGGTCTGCTTAAAACATGCTGGTATTACAGACTCAACAGGGCGAGGTTGAAAAATATCAGTGAAGACACTTGCCAGCTGGTAAGGGCATGCTCGCAGTACACGTCCTGGTAATCCGTCTGGCCATGCGGCCTTGTGAATGTAACTGTTTAAAAGGTCTTACATTGGCAGCAGAGAGCGCGATAACACAGTCGTCCGGAACAGCTGGTGCTCTGATGCATGTTTGTGTTATTTGCCTCAAAGCGAGCATAGAAGCAATTTAGCTCGTCTGGCAGGCTCGTGTCACTGGGCAGCTCTCAGCTGTGCTTCGCATTGTAGTCTGTAATGGTTTGCAAGCCCTGCCACATCAGACGAGCATCAGAGCCGGTGTAGTACGATTCGAACATAGTCCTGTATTGACGCTTTGCCTGCTTTGCCTGTTTGATGGTTCGTTGGAGGGCATAGCCAGATTTCTTATAAGCTTCCGGGTTAGAGTCCCGCTCCTTGAAAGCGACAGCTCTAGTCTTTAGCTCAGTGCGGATGCTCCCTGTAAATCCATGACTTCTGGTTGGGGTATGTACATACGGTCACTGTGGGGACGACGTCATCGATGCACTTATTGATGAAGCCAATGACTGATGAGGTCTATTCCTCAATGCCATTGGAAGATTCACAGAACATATTCATATTCAAGCCCTGTAGCTTAGCATCCGCTTAATCTGACCACTTTTCTTTATTGATCTAGTCACTGCTTCCTGCTTTAATTTGTGCTTGTAAGCAGGAATCAGGAGGATAGAATGATGGTCAGATTTGCCAAACGGAGGGCGAGGGAGAGCTTTATACGCGTCTGTGTGTAGAGTAATGGTGGTTGCACAATTAACATGCTGTTAGAAATGAGGTAAAACTGACTTAAGTATCCCTGCATTAAAGTCCCCGGCTACTAGGAGTGCCGCTTCTGGATGAGTGTTTTCCTGTTTACTTATGGCAGAATACAGCTCATTCAATGCTGTCTTAGTGCCAGCCTCTGTGGTGGTATGTAAACAGCTACAAAAAATACAGATGAAAAATCTAGGTAGGTGGTGTGGTCTACAGCTTATCATGAGATACTCTACGTCAGGTGAGCAATAGCTTGAGACTTCCTTAGATATTGCGCAAAAATACATGTCTTACCGGACGCCGCTGTTCTATCCTGCCAGCACATCATGTAACCAGCCAGCTGTATGTTGATATTGTCATCGTTCAGCCACGACTCCATGAAGCATAAGATGTTACAGTTTTTAATGTCCCGTTGGTAGTTTAATCTTCTGCGTAACTCGTCAATTTTATTCTCCAAAGATTGCACATTTGCTAGCAGAATGGAGGGAAGTGGTGGGTTTATTTGATAGCCTCCCATTCCTCAGAAGGCAGCCCACCCTTCAGCCCCTCGTTCTCCATCTCCACGCAGATCACTGGATAGGGGTCTGTTCCCGAGGAAGCAGTATATCTTTCGCGTCGGGCTTGTCAAAGTTGTGAAAAAAAAGGGTTCTGGTAGTCCATGGTGAGTAATCGCAGTCATGATGTCCAGAAGTTATTTTCAGTCATAAGAGATGGTAGCGTCAACATTATGTACAAAATAAGTTAAAAAGTTCAATGCAAATAAACTAAAAAATATATATAAAATGTATGGCAGAGGCACGTAAAACGTCTGGCTTCTCCTCCAGTGCCAGCTCATAACTTAAGGTTTGAAATTATTGTTTTAGTCAAATATATCTGTTTAGGCTTCTTGCGGTCAATATGCAGTCTACAAATGATTTGTAAATCATGTTCCGGCCCCCTGACCAGTGAAAATTTCACCCTGTGGCTAATCTAGTTGTTGATTCCTGTCATCCATATGCCCAGTGCCAGGGTTTCTTTATTTTTTTTGTATTTTCTACATTGCAGAATAACAGTGAAGACATCAAAACCTTGAAATAACATGGAATCACATAGTAACCAAAAAAAAAAATAATCAAACTATATTTTATATTTGACATTCTAAGTAGCCACACTTTTCCTTGATGACACCTTTGCACACTCCTGGCATTCTCTCAACCAGCTTCATGATGAATGCTTTTCCAACAGTCTTGAAGGAGTTCCCACATATGCTGAGCACTTTTTGGATGCTTTCCCCTCACTGCAGTCCAACTCATCCCAATTGGGTTGAAGTCTGGTGATTGTAGAGGCCAGGTCAACTGACGCAGCACACTATCACTCTCTTTCTTGGTCAAATAGCCCTTACACTGCCTGGAGGTATGTTTTGGGTCATTGTCCTGTTGAAAAATAAATTATAGTGGGACTAAGCACAAAACAGATGGGATATCACTGCAAAATTCTGTGGTAGCCATGCTGGTTAAATGTGCCTTGAAATCTAAATAAATCACAAACAGTGTCACCAGCAAAGCACCCCCACACCACCGCCTCCATTCTTCACATTGGGACTCACACATGTGGAGAGCATCCGTTCACCTACTCTGCATCTCACAAAGACACAGCAGTTGGAACCAAAAATCTCAAATTTGGACTCCAGACCAAAGGACAGATTTCCACTGGTCTAATGTCCATTGCTCATGTTTCTTGGCCCAAGCAAGTCTCTTCTTATTGATGTCCTTTAATAATGGTTTCTTTGCAGCAAGTCAACAATGAAGGCCTGATTCACAGTCTCCTCTGAACAGTTGATGTTAATGTGTGTTACTTGAACTCTGTGAAGCATTTATTGGGGCTGCAATTTCTGAGGCTGGTAACTCTAATGAACTTATCCTCTGCAGCAGAGGTACCTCTGGGTCTGCGTTTCCTGTGGCGTTCATCATGAGAGCCAGTTCCATCATAGCGCTTGATGGTTGTTGCGACTGCACTTGAAGAAACTTTCAAAGTTCTTGAAAATGTTCCAGATTGACTAACCTTTATGTCTTAAAGTAATGGACCGTCGTTTCTATTTGCTTATTTGAGCTGTTCGTGCCATAATATGGACTCGATCTTTTACCAAATCAGGCTCTCTTCTGAATACCACCCCTACCATGTCACAACAACTGAATGGCTCAAACTTATTAAGGAAAGAAATTCCACAAATTAACAGGGCACACCTGTTAACTGAAATACATTCCAGGTGACTACTTCATGAAGCTGGTTGAGAGAATGCCAAGAGTGTGCAAAGCTGTCATCAAGGCAAAGGGTGGCTACTTTGAAGAATCTCAAACACATATGTTGTGTTTAACACTTTTTTGGTGACTATATGATTCCATGTGTTATTTCATAGTTGATGTCTTCATTATTATTCTACAATGTAGAAAATAGTAAAAAATAAAAAACCTGGACTTTTGACTGGTACTCTGTGTGTGAGCCACACACGGTTATTACTTTTTGACAATATATTGTATCATTTTGATCATGTCGTAATGTTATTTTTGCACTACTTGCCTACACCAAAACGGCAGTGTTTCTCCTTCATAGCTTGTTCTCCATCTTTTTAAATAGGGAGCCAATTTGTTTTCAGCACTTATTTCCATGACTGATCAAAACCTGTTTTCTCAAGGCTCTCTTTTCCCTCTGCAGCAGACATATGGTAAGCTATGTGTTTGGAATATCGAATCACAATAGAAATCACAGTACGGAATCGCAATACATATCGGCACCTAAGTATCGTGATAATATCGCATTGTAAGGTCCCTGGCAATTTCCAGCCCTAGCGTACAGTGCACCATACTGGATGTTCAGACAGACTGTGTCAGCATGAGGCAACAGGACAAAAGACAAGAGAAAGCAGCAAGCAAGCCATTGTGTGTCAGAAATTGACTATGCAGTCACTCTTACACATAGCACCGGACTGTCTGCGAGGCTAGTAGTGTAACATTTAGGGAGATGAGAAGTCATGGGTGACGCCAGGGAATGAAAGAGAACTGGACAAGCGTGTTGCATTGAGTACCATTTATCCAGCACAACATAATCTATTGTGAAATATGAATAAATACTAGGAAGCCATGATGATTCTGCAACAACTATGACCTGTGGAGAGTTCTTACCTTCGGCAACGTCGTCATCAATGGCCCCCTTCACCTGTGAGAAGCACCACTGCACGTCATTGCTCCCACCTCCAGCTCCTGAATGGCAGAATGACAGTTACTGATCATGACTGGTTATGTTACAAATCTGAGAGTGACCTGACTATTGCCACAAAAAAATTCTGTGTACTGCCAGACACAAAATGACCTGTCTTGGTCCCATCTTGTGCATAAAGCTCATTTGTCTTTGATAACATCTGATACTACATGGACAGAGAAGTCAAAATGAACACCAACGACCTCAGGAGTCCTTGGAGACCTATGACTGTACTTCCACAATCTCTTGATAATACACTTGTTAATTAAGAGACCCCTCTGGCACAGCGTAAGATAATAAATAATTAGGTGGGTGCTTATTTGCCCTACTGGAAATGTGTTTTTTATATATCCCAACAAACCCTCAGAGTGGGCCAGAGTCTGCCATAATCAACACCGGAGCAATTAGGGTTAAGTGCCTTGATCAAGAGCACATTGACAGATTTTTCACTTTGTCATTTCGGATATCTGAACTTGCGACTCTTCGGTTACTGGCCCAACACTGTAACCACTAGGCTACCTGCCACCCTCAACAGCTGTTAGCTTCAAACATCATACACTAGGTCAAGGCTGGGGAAATACTACTACAATATTATATAATGGATAAGGAATAGACATTTCCCACAGAGATGTGTAAATAACCATTGAAACAGGTCAACTAGTTCTAGCCCAGCTCTCTGGCTGGGTTATTACAGGTATATTATCCAGAAAGGTTCTCGATGATAATAAACGGTAATTGCACAATGAAACAGGTTGAGTTGTACATTTCCACAAGTAATAATTTATGTTATTGCACAATGGAACTGGTTAGATTCGTTGATAAAAACATGTCTGGGTGTGTGTTAACTGTAGGAGGAGCAGGTATGAATAGAATGTTGTCAATGTAGAGGGTGAAGCCTTAATGTCCCATCAATAAAAGAATGGGAAACCTCATACATCTAGCATGTAACTTGGCTGACTACAAGTGATCACAATTGTAAGAGTGCTAAATTAGGTTGTCATCTGCCTCTGCAAAAAGTGATACAAGCACCATGGAGCCCTCTGTCAACAAGTAATACCGTATCCCATTATTTGGGCCCCCGAGAGGCGCAGCGGTCTAAGGCACTGCATCTCAGTGCTAGAGGCGTCACTACAGACCTTTGTTCGATTCCTGGCTGTGTCACAACCGGGCATGATTGGGAGTCCCATAGGGAAGCGCACATTTGGCCAAACGTCGTTAGGGTTTGGCCGTCTTTGTAAATAAGAATTTGTTCTTAACTGACTTGCTTAGTTAAATAAAATAAATCAGACAACCACTGCAATAGAAGCTGGAAAGAAGACAATTCTATATTTAGGGCGCTGCATACTTTCGACAGACACGGAATCTCATGCATAAACTGAGTCATAGATGGTTAGCATTGATTTCAGCCAAGTCATTATTGGCCCAGCTAGCAATGCAATCCCAGCCTGAGGGAAATGGCACGGTGATCTTCATGTTCAAGCACACATAAATATTAAAGCAAAGCCCACATCCAGCAATAGAACCGTGACTCATGACTAAATCGATAATGGTGGTGGTGTGGCATTAAAGGTGGACATCGTAACGTTACAGGTGCCGTTCGGAAGAAGCCAGTCATCATCCACCCACCCCACCATCTTTCACATCAAGACTCCCGCTCAACTCGCCGGTCATGCTAGCGCGACAGTGCCATAGTAGGGACAATTTAGCTACCAGAAATACTACTTGGCTGGCTAACTCACTAAAAGGAAAGTATGGCCTTTGGCATAGTTAGGTAGCTAACGTTACAGCTTCAAACTAACAGTTTGCATGAAATAACAGCGAACAGTATGTGATTGAGAGGAACGTGGGGTTAACTATAACTTAGCCACATCTAGCTAACGTTAGCCTGTAAAGTTGGACCTCCCCAGCTAAGATGATTTGTGAGGCCCAGTGACACATGAGTTAGTTAGCTTTAGCAATTTGTTAGCTAGACGTACATATACGTCTAAATACAGTATTGTATATAACTAGCAAGCTAGCTGGTTAAGGTCGCTAGCTAACGTTATTGCCACCGGTAGAGTTACTATTTTCATTTACCTGCCATGGCTAGAGGGATTCCCGGGCTTGTTTGTCAGGTTATGACTCGTGCAAGCGGTCTCTCAAATGAAGAAACTGAATCGTGAGACCGAGACGTTCCGTCTTGTTCGCTCACTCACACACCCTCCCTGACAAGTCTTCCCACCCTTCCGACACCCACCATCCACAGACAGTTCAAAATGGCGCTACCGCATCCCACATGACATCATCATAACACGCCTCTTCTTGAGTGGAAACGGTGGGCGTATAACCAGAGGGGACACACCCACTGATGGGACACACCATTCTTATTATCATGTATATTATTCATCATCCTGATTACGTCCATAACCTTACTCATTGCCCCAATCTCTAATGAGCCTTTGGCTGATCAGTGGGCAACGGCCGGCCCCTTACCAAGATGGGCAAGCCCGGTTTTCTGATAGGTTGAATTGAGGTCGGACATCAGATACAAAGTGATTATTATATATGTTCTTAAAATATATGATCTTATATTTTAATATGTATGTCACGTTTACATATGGGTTTTAAATATATGATCATATTTTCAAAGTTCATCCAACTCGGAATTTCAAGTTGGAAACTCAGGCCACTCTCTAGAGCTCCACTTTTCAACCTGAGAATCACTGATGTCATGATTTGATCTCGTTTTTTTCCCCAGAGTTCTTAGTCGTCTTGAAAGCACCATAAATCATCAGTTAGACAGACAAGGTCATGGATTGTAAAAAACAGAAAGGGTGCCTATAAAAATAGCACATTTTACATTGTCACTCAAAACATCCTATTTTGGGGGCGGCTAAAACCATGATTTGGTCAAAATACTTGTGTAAATAAGGTTGTTTTTTTAATATCTATGAATTTACAAACATTTCCAAAAACCTGTTTTTACTTTGTCATTATGGGGCATTCTAGAGCAATGGGCCAGTAGCCAAAAGTTACTGGCCCCTCGCAGGGCTGCTGGGCCAGATGGCTGTTCCCACTTTCTACAAGATGTCCACCATAGTTCCAGTATCCAAGCGAATGTATTATCCTCAGTAATCTTCCATCCAAGTTGTCAGACCCAGGTGGCTTGTCATTGTTGATAGTCAACAATATGCTTTTTATGTCTTCCACACTGACTTTTCGGAATTCAAAATTACAGTGCTTGTCTTTCATAATTTGGTCAGTCATACTTGGATGAGTAATTTCAGCATTTGTTGCTGGTATGTCATGCCTAAATCTTGCAGATTTAAAAAATCCTTAAAGTAGTTGGCAATATCAGTGGGTTTTGTGATAAAAATGAGCCATCGGAATCAATGAATGATGGAGCTGAGTTAGCCTTTTTGTCCAAAATGTCGTTTAAGGTGCTCCAAAAATGTGAATATCATTCTTTATATAATTGATCTTTGTTTCATTGTATAGTTTCTTCTTTTTATTCAGTTTAGTCACATGATTTCTAAATTGCAGTTTGTTTGCCAATCGGTTGTGCAGCCAGATTTATTCAACATTCCTTTGCCTCTGTCACACCCTGACCATAGAGAGCCCTCAGGGTTCTCTATAGTATTTTAGGTCAGGGCGTGACTGGGGGGTGTTGTAGTCTTTAATTTCTATGTTGGTGTGAGTATGGTTCCCAATTGGAGGCAGCTGATGATCGTTGCCTCTAATTGGGGATCATAGCACCTCTGGACGCTCCGGACCGAAGGGCGCCTCTCGACGCTGGAAGCTCCTGACTGGAGGGCGCGTCGCTGGAGGCTCCGGACTGGAGGGCGCGTCGCTGGAGGCTCCGGACTGGAGGGCGCGTCGCTGGAGGCTCCGGACTGGAGGGCGCGTCGCTGGAGGCTCCGGACTGGAGGGCGCGTCGCTGGAGGCTCCGGACTGGAGGGCGCGTCGCTGGAGGCTCCGGACTGGAGGGCGCGTCGCTGGAGGCTCCGGACTGGAGGGCGCGTCGCTGAAGGCTCCTGCACTGGAGGGCGCGTCGCTGGAGGCTCCTGCACTGGAGGGCGCGTCGCTGGAGGCTCCTGCACTGGAGGGCGTCGCTGGAGGCTCCTGCCTGGAGGGCGTCGCTGGAGGCTCCTGCCTGGAGGGCGTCGCTGGAGGCTCCTGCCTGGAGGGCGTCGCTGGAGGCTCCTGCCTGGAGGGCATCTCTGGAGGCTCAGGGCTGGGCGCAGGACTCACCAGGCTGGGAAGACACACAGGAGACCTGGTTCTAGGAGCAGGCACAGGACTCACCAGGCTGGGGAGACATACAGGAGGCCTCCTCCTTGGCCGAGGCACCGGATACACTGGGCCGTGGAGGTGCACTGGTGGTCTCGAACGCAGAGCTGGCACCACCTGTTCTGGCTGGATGCCCACTTCCACCCGGCAAATGCGGGACGCTGGCACCGAGCACACCGGCCTGTGAATGCTCGGCCGAGACACATTACGCATCACCCCATAGCCCGGGGCCTGACCAGTCACATGCTCGCCACGGTAAGCACGGGGAGTGAGCTCAGGTCTCCAACCTGACTCCGCCACACTCCCCGTGTGCACCTCTCGGGCTTCCTTGCCAGCCGTGTTCCCTCATAACGCTGGTTCCCTTTTCCTGCTGCCTCCACCTGTTCCCATGGGAGGTGATCCCTTCCAGCCAGGATCTCCTCCCATGTGTAGGATCCCTTGCCATCCAGGATGTCCTCCCATGTCCAGTCCTCTCTTCCACGCCGCTTGGTTCTTTGGTGGTGGGTAGTTCTGTCACGGTCGTCATATGGAGGAGACAAAGGCGCAGCGTTGTAAGCGTACATACTTCTTTATTTATACGATATCGCCAACAAACCAATACTCAAACCAAACCGTGAAGCCAACATAGTGCTCACAGGCAACTATACATGGAAAACTACCCACAAATACAGGTGGGAAAAAGGCTACCTAAGTATGGTTCTCAATCAGAGACAACGATAGACAGCTGCCTCTGATTGAGAACCACACCCGGCCAAAGACACAGAAATACAAATCATAGAAAAAGGGACATAGAATGCCCACCCAAATCACACCCTGACCAAACCAAAATAGAAACATATAAAGCTCTCTACGGTCAGGGCGTGACAGAGTGTAATGAGAGGCAGGTGGTTAAAGCGTTGGACTAGTTAACTGTAAGGTTGCAAGATTGAATCCCCCGAGCTAACAAGGTAAAAATCTGTCGTTCTGCCCCTGAATGAGGCAGTTAATCCACCGTTCCTAGGCCGTCATTGAAAACAAGAATGTGTTCTTAACTGACTTGCCTTGTTAAATAAAGATGAAATAAAGGAGTACATTTTTTTTTTTTTTATCGGCCAAATCGGTGTCCAGAAATACTGATTTCCGATTGCCATGAAAACTTGAAATCGGCCCTAATTAATCGGCCATTCCGATTAATCGGTCAACCTAGGGGGTGTTCTAGTCTTTAATTTCTATGTTGGTGTGAATATGGTTCCCAATTGGAGGCAGCTGATGATCGTTGCCTCTAATTGGGGATCATAATTGGGGATCATCAAACAGCCCCAAAACATCTGCTCTAGAGGAGATCTGCATGGAGGAATGGGCCAAAATACCAGCAACAGTGTGTGAAAACCTTGTAAAGACTTACAGAAAACGTTTGACCTCTGTCATTGCCAACAAAGGGTATATAACAAAGTATTGAGATAAACTTTTGTTATTGACCAAATACTTATTTTCCACCATAATTTGCAAATAAATTCATAAAAAATCCTACAATGTGATTTTCTGGATTTTCTCCCCCCATTTTGTCTGTCATAGTTGAAGTGTACCTATGATGAAAATTACAGGCCTCTCTCATCTTTTTAAGTGGGAGAACTTGCACAATTGGTGTCTGACTAAATACTTTTTTGCCCCACTGTAGGTAGGTCCGGCCAGCCGGCCAGTTAGATAGGCCCGGCCAGTTGGTCTTATAGGTCTAGCTAGAGAGCTAGGTAGGTCTGGTCCGGCCAGATAGACAGGTCCGGTCCTCCCGAACAGCCAGATAGACAGGTAGGTCCGGTCTTCCCGGCTGGCCAGATAGATAGGTCCGGTCCTCCCTGCCGGCCAGATAGAAAGGTCCGGTCCCCCTGGCCAGCCGGCCAGATAGATAGGTAGGTCCGGTCCTCCCAGTCAGATAGATTGCTGGGTCTGGTGCAGCCGGCCGGCCAGCCAGCCAGATAGTTAGGCCGTTCGGTTAGATAGATAGGCCTGGCCCGTCGGTCAGATAGATAGGCCCGGCCCGTAGGTCAGATAGATATGCCCGGCCCGTCGGTCAGATAGATATGCCCGGCCAGAGAGCTAGGTAGATCCGGCCGACCAGATCGGACAGATAGGTGGGGTCGGCTGGCCGGCCAGACCATACCTAACTAACTATGTGGCCGGCCAGCCAACCCCACCTATCTGTCCGATCTGGCAGATAGATAGTTAGGTAGGTCCGGTCCAATGAGATAGGTAGGTCCGGTCTTCCTGGCTGGCCAGGTAGAGAGGTAGGTCTGCTCCTCCCGGGCGGCGAGATAGATAGGTAGGTCCAGTCCTCCAGCCAGCCAGATAGGTAGGCCCGGTCCAGCTGGCCAGATAGATAGGTGTGTCCGGTCAAGCCTGCCGGCCACATAGTTAGTTAGGTATGGTCTGGCCGGCCAGACCGCTAGTTAGGTAGGTCCGGTCCATTCAGATAGGTAGGTCCGGTCTTCCTGGCTGGCCAGGTAGATAGGTAGGTCTGCTCCTCCCGGGCGGCGAGATAGATAGGTAGGTCCAGTCCTCCAGCCGGCCAGATATGTAGGCCCGGTCCAGCTGGCCAGATAGGTAGGTCCGGTCAAGCCTGCCGGCCAGATAGGGAGATCCGGTCCTCCCAGCCAGATAGGAAGGTAGGTCTGGTGCCAGCCAGCCAGATAGGTAGATAGACAGGCCGGTCCCGTCGGTCAGATAGATAGGCCCGGCCAGAGAGCTAGGTAGATCGGGCCGACCAGATCGAACAGATAGCCGGACCATACCTAACTAACTATATGGCCAGATAGACAGATAGTTAGGTAGGTCTGCTCCTCCTGGTCGGCGAGATAGATAGGTTGGTCTGTTCCTCCCAGCCGGCCAGATAGCTTGCAGTGGCTGGTCCCACTGCAGATGGTATCCGCTATGGCTTTAAGCACCAAGTTGTAGAACAAGCGATAGCGACCCTCGCCTATGGCTTTTTAGCAACAGCTGAGGATGTACTCAAGTGCTCCTCCTTTTAGACACAGAGAGCATGATGGTGAATCGAACTTGCCCCAGCAGAACAGGTTAGATGGGCTTGGTAGGACATCATAGACTATACCCTGATGAAGACAACTTGACTGTCGAAACATTGGTTAATGAACTATTGCATCTGAGGTCCTAGAAGGTCTCTCCTTTTCTTTTTCAGGACATCGTAGACTGTCTGGATCAAGAACTTGATGCGATAGGGCTCTGCCTTCCATAGCTTGGACCATCTTGTTGCCTTGTTACCACATTCCGACCATCCTGCTGGCTCCCTCCTCCTCGACTACTGCTCACACTTCCTCCTGCACCAGCTTCCGCCTGTCTTTCCCTTGGGCCTTGTCGTACCATGGTGTTGTAATGCTACCAAGGCCTGCTCTTCCAGGAGTCACTGTACACACCAGCATGCTGTGCCGTAGCCGTGACTCAGGCTGCTCACTGCGTCCTGAGCTCTCCACTTCCTTCCTGTCCTCACCGCTGTACTGGCCTAGGAGACTTTCGATGTTGCTATACTCCCTGTATTGTAGCAGCTCCTTGTGCTTCTGCCTTAGGAGCTGTTTGGTGAATCCAAAGGGATTTGCGAAAAAGGCAGGCCGCTTCCTGGCTCTCTCTTTCCTGCACCTTCTATGCCAGTCAGCTCTCTGCAAGGTCCTGAGGATGTTACGTAGCTCTGACATAGCTGGTCTTTCTCCCTCACTCGCATCCTTGAACTGTTCTCAACTCCTGCCTTATTTACTGCTCTGTTGTTCATGGTGCATGGGGCCTTCTCTTTTATCTTCTCCTCCATGCCAAACTTCTCTACAGCCAGGGAAACAATGATTCCTGTCATTGTCTGAAGATGTCTATCTGCTTCACTTTTTGGCTGATGCTTCAAGGATTTTTTAGCATCTTCATCAAACTGGAGCCACTCGTATTCCTGTTTGGCTAGAGGCCAAACAGGAGGTTGAAGCTTGCAGCACTTGGAGGTTCCGGGCACTGTGGGGAAGCAGTGGAAAAAGTACTCAAATGTCATACTTGAGTAAAAGTAAAGATACCTTCATAGAAAATGACTCCAGTAAAAGTGAAAGTCACCCAGTAAAATACTACTTGAGTAAAAGTCTAAAAGTATTTGGTTTTAAATATGCTTAAGTATCAAATGTAAATGTAATTGCTAAAATATACTTAAGAATACTATAAAGTAAAAGTATAAATCATTTCAAATTACCTATATTCAGCAAACCAGACCACATTATTTTTCTTGTTTTTTTTATTTACGGACAGCCAGGGCCACACGCCAACACTCAGACATAATTTATAAACAAAGCATTTGTGTTTAGTGAGTCCGCCAGATCAGAGACAATAGGGATGACCAGGGATGTTCTCTTGATAAGTGCATGAATTTTATAATTTTTCTGTCCTGCTAGCCATTCAAAATGTAATAAGTACTTTTGGGTGACAGAGAAAACGTATCGATTAAAAAGTACATTATTTTCTTTATGAATGTAGTGAAGTAAAAGTAAAGGTTGTCAAAAGTAAAGTAAAGAAAAAATAATGAATAGTAAAGTAAAGTACAGATATCCCCAAAAACTACTTAAGTAGTATTTGAAAGTATTTTCACTTAAGTACTTTCCACTACTGCTGTGGGGTAACTCCGGGCCATGATTCCTCCTGCGTCTCACCAGGAGTGGTTCATGTGCACTGTCTCATGCACCACCTGCACGCATTTCATCCTAGCCTGGTGGTCTTTCCCGCAAACACGTTCTGTACTCGTAGTCATTATTCTTTTGCCAAGTGTCGGTGTCCTTTGGTCCGTCAAGCTGGGGTGCTCATCCTACCCCCTCAAGGGCACCACTGGGGATTTATCTCTGGAAGTCGATCTTTAGCTTGGTTTCGTTTTTTTCTTCTCAGAAAATGCAGATCGGTCTACCAACCCTTGCTGCCCCAGTTGCCTTCTTGTCTCTCCAGCCATCACAACTCTATTCTTGATAGTCAACCAGTCTGTTCCTGGTCGTAACTGGTTGGGCCCTCTCAACGGATTGAAAAATACATAATCTGACCATCAGCGATGTAACCTGAGATCATTGGGTGTTTCGGGTCTTTCAACATCATACACCCTTGCCTAGGTGACACAGCAACCCAGCAACTTGGTGTAAAGTGTTACTGGCTGACTATACCCAGTTGGTTAACCAAGCAGTCTATGGCCTATGGGGCTTCAAGAAGGAGTATTCTCCTTTTGACAACTCTCTGCTCTCACTAATTGACATTGGCCTACTGTTTACTATCTGTCACATTATTCTTGTACATATCTACATAAATTAACTCGTACCCTTGCATATCAACTCAGTACTGGTACCCCTTGTATATAGTCAAGTTATCATTACTCCTTGCGTATTACTACTTTCACCATGTTTTACTTTTCTATTATTTCTATATTTTCTTTCTCTCTGCATTGTTGGGACGGGCCCGTAAAGGCATCGGCATGCTTTAGTACGGCTGCCGAACTCATCTAGGCGAACTGAACGAGTGTGTATGTATTCTCACTAGGATTATGAACCATTAGTTGTTCAATTCACTCTCAGACTGCTCTGTCTCCATCTTAATGTTGTTCTGACTGCAGGTCAGCCTGGCCGCAGGTCATCAGTTTGACCGGGATGTTGAGTTGTTGTTCTATTGTGCCCATCAGCCTATAGCACAGACTTCTGCCAAGCCCAGTGAGGGGAGGCTGGGTGTAGTCTGTTGTATATTTGTGGATCTGTTGGGGCGGTATGTGAATAGGAGATTTGCCAAATGGAGCTTTGTAAAGGTGTAAAGGTGATCTAGAGTTTTTTTCTCTCTAGTTGCACACTGGTAGAAATTAGGTAAAATGGATTTCAGTTTTCCTGCATTAAAATCCCCAGCCACTAGGAGAATGTTATTGTTTGCTTATGGCCCTCTACAGCTCGTTGAGTGCAGTCAGTGCCAGCATTGGTTTGTGTTGGTAAATAGACAGCTACAAAAATATCTGGAGCTCATCCAGTTTATTCTCCAGTGATTGTACATTTGCCAATAGAATTGAGGGTAAATGCGGATTATCCCTTTGTCAGTTATCCCGATCGCCAGCCTCTTCTTACAAATGATGTGGATTTGGGCCTGTTCTGTGAAGAGCAGTATGTCCGTTGCATCCGACTCATTGAAGAAGAAATCTAGTTTGCGTACAGTGGGGAGAACAAGTATTTGATACACTGCCGATTTTGCAGGTTTTCCTACTTACAAAGCATGTAGAGGTCTGTATTTTTTTTAATCATAGGTACACTTCAACTGTGAGAGACAGAATCTAAAATAAAAATCCAGATAATCACATTGTATGATTTTTAAGTAATTAATTTGCATTTATAACATGACATACTGTGAGTATTTGATACATCAGAAAAGCAGAACTTAATATTTGGTACAGAAACCTTTGTTTGCACTTACAGAGATCATACGTTTCCTGTAGTTCTTGACCAGGTTTGAACACACTGCAGCAGGGATTTTGGCCCACTCCTCCATACAGACCTTCTCCAGATCCTTCAGGTTTCAGGGCTGTCGCTGGGAAATACGGACTTTCAGCTCCCTCCAAAGATTTTCTATTGGGTTCAGGTCTGGAGACTGGCTAGGCCACTCCAGGACCTTGAGATGCTTCTTGCGGAGCCACTCCTTAGTTGCCCTGGCTGTGTGTTTCAGGTCGTTGTCATGCTGGAAGACCCAGCCACGACCCATCTTCAATGCTCTTACTGAGGGAAGGAGGTTGTTGGCCAAGATCTCTCGATACATGGCCCCATCCATCCTCCCCTCAATACGGTGCAGTCGTCCTGTCCCCTTTGCAGAAAAGCATCCCCAAAGAATGATGTTTCCACCTCCATGCTTCACAGTTGGGATAGTGTTCTTGGGGTTGTACTCATCCTTCTTCTTCCTCCAAACATAGCGATTGGAATTTAGACCAAAAAGCTCTATTTTTGTCTCATCAGACCACATGACCTTCTCCCATTCCTCCTCTGGATCATCCCGATGGTCATTGGCAAACTTCAGACGTGCCTGGAAATGCACTGGCTTGAGCAGGGGGACCTTGCGAGCGCTGCAGGATTTTAATCCATGACGGTGTAGTGTGTTACTAATGGTTTTCTTTGAGACTGGTCCCAGCTCTCTTCAGGTCATTGACCAGGTCCTGCCGTGTAGTTCTGGGCTGATCCCTCACCTTCCTCATGATCATTGATGCCCCACAAGGTGAGATCTTGCATGGAGCCCCAGACCGAGGGTGATTGACCGTCATCTTGAACTTCTTCCATTTTCTAATAATTGCGCCAACAGTTGTTGCCTTCTCACCAAGCTGCTTGCCTTTTGTCCTGTAGCCCATCCTAGCCTTGTGCAGGTCTACAATTTTAGCCCTGATGTCCGTACACAGCTCTCTGGTCTTGGCCATTGTGGAGAGGTTGGAGTCTGTTTGATTGAGTGTGTGGACAGGTGTCTTTTATACAGGTAACGAGTTCAAACATGTGCAGTTAATACAGGTGATGAGTGGAGAACAGGAGGACTTCTTAAAGAAAAACTAACAGGTCTGTGAGAGCCGGAATTCTTCTGGTTGGTTGGTGATCAAATACTTATGTCATGCAATAAAATGCAAATGAATGACTTAAAAATCATACAATGTGATTTTCTGGATTTTTGTTTTAGATTCCATCTCTCACAGTTGAAGTGTACCTATGATAAAAATTACAGACCTCTACATGCTTTGTAAGTAGGAAAACCTGCAAAATCGGCAGTGTATCAAATACTTGTTCTCCCCACTGTATATCCTACATGATGAGGTTATTATAATGGACAAAAGAGCAAGATTATTTGTATGTGTCAAACAGCAGCCAAGCATCGATTATCATATCACCAGAATAAGACCCTCGATATTTTTGGAAAGGAGCATCAAGCTCATCACTTTGCACTTTCACCACCCTGTGAAATTCATCATTATTTATTTAATCTGTAGGCTAGTAAATTGCATGCTTTTCCTGACGAGTTGTCATGGGAGGACCACACAACATGTCATCACGTGACTCCAAGTTTACTTCAATATGATGGTTATTACAGTATATCAATATTTGCGCATAAAAGCGTTTCCACTGGCGTTTCTCTCATAATTAATTTTACAGACACAAAAAGAGCCCACCTTCTCTAGATTGTTTTGTTTTGTCGACATTTGGATAGTTTGCCGAAAATGTTCTGTTTCCATCATGCCCATCATGAAATGTTTTATTCTACATGTACTTTACTCCCATAAAAAGGTTGAATGGAAATCTGGTTATTATAGATTTTCATGCGATTCTTCTAGAATCCCCATAACGAAAATATGCTCATTTTCCCAACATTGGTGCTTCCACCAAATTGACTTTTTGTGGATTTAAATCAGTGCGTGAAGACACGGTGCACACAAAATGTACTTTTTTGCTTAAGTTTTCATGTACCCAATAAAAATATGAATTTTAACGTGCTTCTGTTGCATTTTTAACTCTACTGATAGTTTTGTCACAAAAACTGTTGCTTTAAATAACAAAATGTGCAGTTTGGCTAGTCTACACAATGAGATTATTATTGATAAGAGCAAAAGTATTTTTTTTTATCAAACGGCAGTCAAGCATCGATCATCATGTCACCAGAAGAAGATCCTCAATATTTATTGGAAAGGAGCATCAAGCTCATCACCATGCATTTAAACCATGCTGTCAAAGTCCTCATAATAAACTGCATGGTTTCCTGAGTTGTAGTGGAAGGACCACACATCATATGACTCCAAATTTACGTTGACATGGTGCTATTATTCTGGGGACATGATGATTGATGCTTACAAATAATATTGCTCTTATCTGCGAGCTGTTGGCTGGAGCGCATGTGTCAAGACCACAATGGGCACATTTGCTATATAACCCAACAGTTTTTGTGGCAAAACCATCAGTAGAGTTGAAAATGCAATGGAAACCCATTTAACTTCTATTTTTCATTTGGTACATCAGAATTGACTGTAAAAGTTATTTTTTTTCTGCAAAGACTCGGTTTGATGGGAACACATCTCTGATGGGAAAATGCGCATATTGTTTTATGCAGATTTTGTAATATTCGCATGGAAATCTGGTTGGAAGGGATTTGGGTGATGGGGGATGGTTTGTTAGAAGGTAGTAGATCTCTTTTCATATCTTCTTAGTTGTACAGGATTAGGTAGGAGAGTTTAGTTTTTCTTAATGCTTGTTTCTTTATTCATTTAGTCTGTAAACTGTGATTGACTACACACTCCAGTACAGTACATGGCAGCTTCATCCTCATGCACCTCTATCATTTGTTTTCTGACCGCAATAATACCATAGAAGAAGAAGCAGTTCGGCTGATTTTGGAGTGTTTTGATGGTGTAATGAGAGATCAGCTGGCGTTAATCTGTTCATCAATGGTTGCAATAGGCCCAAACATTTCCAATTGAGAAAAATAAACAACACATTTTAAATACTAAAGGTTTTGTGCTTGAAACGCAAAACATTTTGTATTTAAAATGTGTTGAATTCTTGAATCAAGACATACTCCATATGTTAGAGCACACTGTAAGGCGTACAATGACACCAATATGTTGTCTGTATCATGTACGGTTCACAGATCATAGGGTCTTACAGGAGACATAGGTCTAAAAAGGTTGTAAAATGGCCACTTTCATCATGATTTTCTCAAATTGTTTGTGATACAAATGTAAATGTATTTCAGACACCTCCTAATTCAGTTTTTATGTGAGAATTGCCAGAACAATCTGAGATACCAAAAATATTTTAATCTTCCATGGAATCGCCCATACACAAGTTCACCGGGTTAGTAGAACTGCATTGGCTTTGTAACTGGGTGGCCTCACAGGCATAAGCACATACACGCATGTTCACAAAACATCTTCTTTCGGGCACATCCTTCGCTAGCTGTAATGTGCCTCTGACTGGGGGTACTTGATTCCATTGTGGGGGGTGCTGACAATCAGTGGTGTTTATTGTCTAGTGCTCCTAGCAGCCAGCGATCAAAATAGGTCTAGTTCCCACACCTGCTGGCTGTGGTATGTAGGCTAAGCATTCGGACAACCTTTCATCTCTACTGTCAGAAATCACAACATTGCTCATTAAAACTCAGTGGTTTATAGAGTAGATTCATCAATTGACAGTGAACCAAAATATCACTCGATGAACAATGTTTTAAGTAGCACAAAGTAAATAGATTAAGACTGATTAACTCTGGGTATTACCAGTTCTGACATAGTCCCAGCTGTCTGTGTGTGTGAGAGATTATGTGAAAATGTATTGAATAAGACTGTATGTGTGGGAGGAAGGCAGAGAGCCATGTGAGTCAGAGTACAAATAGGAGAGATATGGTGAGAAGGAGACATAAAGAGAAGACCAATGGAACCACTGTGTGAGAGTGTCTGCCTTCAGGTGTAGCTGTGTGAGTGAGCTGCTGTTAAGGAAAGTCAGGAACTGCTCTGACAGTCTAGAGATGGGGGTGGAGGGAGTCTTGTAGCTACAGTTATGATAAGATGTTTTACAGATTAGGCTAATTACAGATAAATTAAGTAAGTGGCATGTATTGTATGATAAAATATATAATAATGTACAGCAAATATTCCATAAAATATAAAATATTCCATAAAAAGCAATGTAATTATCATATTTGAATCACATCCATGTCAAGTTTGTTGCAACAATATATCTACAGGCAATGAAACATGCCCCATGAAGACAGACATTGTGAAGCTATAGGAAAGTATTTAACACAAGCAGAGCACCAAATGGTTTTTTTCAATTGAAATGACTACCTACTTTAGTTAGTCATATTTTAATGCAGCAGGTGGCAGTGTTGTCCTACCTTACTGAAGCCATATCGCAAAGAGAATAGCTCAGAAACAATCAGAGAATACTAAAGACAGTAGATGGCAGTCTTTCTCCACGACACAGTTGGCTCCACCTAACTAAAGACCCACAGGGACTGCAGTACGGAGGGGGGATGGACTGACAAGCGAGAGGAAAGAAGGAAACCAATGTTATGACTAGAGGGCAGTCTTGCCCAACTATACCAGACCGAGAGAAGGAACAAGATAATGCAGAGGGCTGTTGGGGTGTGGGCAGAAGAGAGGGAGAGATGGAAGTTGGGCTTGGGGGGTGATGAGCGTGGGAACGACGGGGGGTTGGCAGTGGAGAGTAGTTAGGGAACAGAGCTGGAGAGAAGAGGATGCAACTTAGCTAGGCTCGCTGAGGGAGGGGTTGTTAATCTGGCACCCATATGATCTCATAGACAGCTTCCCTAGTCGACAGGATTTCAAGGGAATGTCTTTTAATTACACTGTGAGAGTCACCCGGTGGTGTGTTAGCTAAGGGTGTAGTCACAGTTTAGCCAAGTGCCTGACTTTGTTATTTATCATCCCCGAACAGTTTAGCCAAGTGCCTGACTTTGTTATTTATCATAACCAGGTCAGTTGATGTGAAGATTTGTTGCAGAAGTCCCTCACTACTTTTCCTCCAACACTCATTGCACAGGAATACATCTATTTCAAAGCTTAAAGGCTACGCCAACAGACATTTTCTCATGTACGTTAAGCAGAATACAGAAATGAAGACAGAGGAGACAGAAAACAAAAGGCTAAAAACAATCATAAGTTGTTTTTATGTACCTCGTATGTATTACCATGCCCATGGTGTCCATTCAATCCAAGGGTGATTGGCAAGTTAAGTCACAATTAACCAAATGACCCCCCCCCCCCCCCCAATCGTGTTATTTTTCAGTCTGTTTATGTCTGATGGAAATAAGCAAATTTAATCATAGCACTCACTCTGGCTGATACGCCTAATGCAAAATATAATAATGGAAAACTAATGAAGTGTTGGAGATGCCCTTATTGTCTCTACTACAGTCACATTAAAGAAAGCCCTTCTCCAGCATACTGTGGTACAATTGAAAACAAAAAAAGGAAAGGAAGCACTGTATGTCTAGGACCTACTATTTGATTCCCCTGTGGTTCCATAGTAATCTGATCATTCTGTTTGTGTTAGTTCTAATTCCCTTGAGTGTAAAAAGGGATTACTTAAACATGAAAACAAGTTGAAACACGTAGTGATGGAGAATCTCTTCCTTCCTTGTGTGTAGTCTTTCAGCCCTCCATTTATTTTCATTAAGTGCTGTCAGTAAGGACCATTAACCAGGCTAGAGTATAATAGGTAGGTAGCCTAGAGGTTAAGAGCATTAGGCTGGTTACTGGTTCGAATCCCCGAGCTGGCTAGGTGGAAATATCTGCCGTTCTGGCATTAAGCAAGGCATTTAACTCCCAACAACAACTGCTCCCCGGGCACTGTGACGTGGACATTGATTCATTAATAGTTTGTATTTCAAACCGTTCGGACACTACAGATGATTTTGTGAGAAGACAGATTTTCGGGATGTCTTATGGTCTCATGGTCTGACAAACACAGATCTAGCTCTGACACCTTTCACCGCAGATACGGAAGTGTGACATAAGTGTGACATAAGTGTGACATAAGCTGATGCGACGGATTGGGACTCATCCAATGCAAAAAAACAAAAAAACCAATGCTTTTTTAAAACCTTTATTTAACTAGGCAAGTCAGTTAAAAACTCTTAAGGATTGGACAAATTCTTATTTACAATGACGGCCTACCCCGGCGCCACCCTATGGGACTCCCATTCACGTCCGGTTGTGAAACAGCCTGGAATCGAACCAGGGTCTGTAGTGACACATCTAGCACTGAGATGCAGTGCCTTAGACCGCTGTGCCACTCAGGAGCCCCCCAAAAAGCATATCTCTAGCTTAAACTGACAGAGTTTTATGGGGATTTGTTTAGTATGCTAATTAGGTTTGGAAGATGGAAGACACATTTCGGGTTGAATTCATTCAGTCGGTCAACTGACTAGGTATCCCCCTTTCCCTTCCCCTTTCCCTAATCACCTCCCCTGAGTGGTGACCCGTTTTGTGGTTTATGGCACCGGACAAGTTTAACGAAAACAGCCCACCTTAGATGTACCGACAAAAGACTGAAAGCACAACACAATAGGCTTTCTGGAACAGCCCATATTAGATGTACATACCAGAGATTGAAATGATACTGACACAAGACTCTGAGCACAACACACACAATAAGCTTTCTAGAACAGGCAGCTCACCTTATAGTCTCAAGAGCATAGGCTCAAGAGTGAGAGTATAGTTCAATCAGTTCACCGATATGTACTGTAGTAGATCACACAACCCATAATTAGCAACTTACTGTAAACATAGAAGCACTCTTTGTGTTCTCTCTTTACTCGTGAAGGCAAGATGAAAACATGACTGTATAAATAGCTTGTTCGCAACGGCCAGCATATACCCAAATGGGCATTTCAGTCTTGGTTAATACTTTTGGTATGCATGAATGATTTTATAAACCCACAGGAATTCTTCACACGTCTTAATCTACAGAGACTCTTTATAGAGCTATTCCTGTGAGGATATTTTCCCTTAAGGGCGAAGTGATTAGTTGACTGTCAGGATCTAGAGGGTTACAGAGAATATTCTGTGGATCAGATTTGTGGGATTATGATCATTTATTTTTGGCTGTATAAAATCTATGGGATAAGGCACTGTCTATGACATGCATCTCCAGTCCCTTGGTGAGGGATATAAATACCTCATCATTCAATGCTGTGAATACAGCTAAAGTATAAATATCTTCATTATCTATCCTACATGTATTTCAGGTTGTCAAAACTTGTATATGAGGGAGCATTTGTCTACGTGTAGCCTAACAGTGTTATGAACATACCGTAAAATCACTCCACAGATAGCTTGAAATGTCGCCGATGGAGGTCCTGGATTCAATCCTCTGTGAGCCGAATCAGGAAGAAAGCGGTACTCACTAAGCAAACAGTGTGACGTCTGTTACACATAGAGGGGAAGCCAATTGGTGTGACACAGATGAAGAGTTATATACTGTAGGATTCTCTCAGCCATCTCTGAGCCCACTCTTTCCATGTCATTTGATGAGTTTTGGCCTAGGGATACCAGACAGAGAAGAACAAACCTTAATGCTTTCATTCTCTGAAGGTCTTTCTGCAACCAACATCCTACCCATGCTGCTTATTTCTCAGGCAGTGATCTGCTTTCTGCAGGGGGGAGAGTATGGAAGAGGCCTATTAGATTGTAACCTCCAGCTCTATATGCCATTTTGAGCTTTCCTGCAGAAATCCAATTGTCACTGATCCCACGTTCTGATGCTGAAGAGCTCTCTGTGGCGTCAGAGTTCTTCAACTCTGTGCTTAGTCATTTGATCTCAACAACTGCAACATACAGATCATTCAAGTTGGACAAGCTGGACACATGGTTTTAATGGTGTTTCACTTAAAAGAAGATAAGGCAAATCACCTTAAGAGGTGAAGAGGAGGATAGCCAGTTTAGCCACATGCTACAAAATAATGTGCAACACTGGTAGAGATTCATCCCACTATTTGACTAGGCTATTCCTAATAGCTTCAAATGCATCTAGTTGTATATTTTATGCATTGTTTGTTTACTGTTGTTCAGTAGATATCACAGTTCTAATGCTTGTTTTCCCCTATCAAAACTGCATTTATTATAAACTGTATAATTTGTCTAAATTGAACATTGTGCTGCACATTTGTTAAATTATACAGTTGCAATGGGCTCTTCAGTTACAGATGCATAAACTAGACTGATTATCAAGGATTTGTGTCTTGCCTTCTGGACATACATTTGAAGGCAGCACAAAGTGTGTGTGTGTTTGTAATGTGTGAACTGTGTTTTCTTAGTGGTAAACAAACATTTGTCAGGGAAGAATGGCACATGCGCAGACACACACTATACTATGGTGCAGTTCATATAAGATTGTCAGGGACATCAATCATATTAAGAGGGAATGCCATCCAATTTCAGTGGGTAAGATTGGGATGGAGAATAGAAAGGAAAGCATTTGGGGACTATGAGATTTGCAACATTTCAGATACTGTCAGCGTGGTGAAAATGTTTTATTTGCCATCACGTAGACATGGAGATTTGGCAGGCCTCCCCTCATAACCTCATTAACACAACAGAGCCAATCAGGTGGCACACATACCAGTAAACACATAGCTCTGGAAAAGACACAGCAATCCTAAACCAAGGAGAAAATCATAATTACAACCACAACTGTCTTTTCCCTCTCTGTTTGATTTGAGCCATGCCATTTTTGCAGTCTTGTGACTTTATTGTAGTCAATGATGACTGATCGCATGACTATATCCAGCACATCACTGACAGTCATTATGCACATCATGCCGTTGATAAGAGGTGTCATTGGTTATGCAAGATGGGGTTGTAGAACTTCACCTCTACACTCATATTAGCAACCATCATTTCCCATCCAACATAAAGAGACGGCTCTTCTTAATATGGCTCATCTCCTTGCATCAAATATGACGTGCTATTAGACAAGACATCAAAAATGCATTATGCATCTTTTATACATTTTCTGCAGTGAAAATTTGATTTGTTTAATCTATTCCATGCAATCATAGGCATAGGCCATTTAGACAAACACAATGGAATCTTATTTTTTCACCGCATGCACAGATGTTATTTTCCATCATAGGTTTTATTTTTCATCAGTCATAAGGGAACAATAGAGCAGAGAGCGTAGGATTGCTTGTATTGTGTACAGAATGTTCTGTGTTTGGACAAGATGTAATTTCACTCTATCAGTTGCTATGGCACTGAGAAGAAAATATCTTACAGTTTGGGAATGAGGGTCTGGTTCTTTTGACACTTTTTACTCGGTTCCAAACCACTCTGTTCCAGAGTGAAAGTGAAAATCAGCTATGCCCTCCACGTCAGTACAGTACAGAGACAAAGTGGAGTCGCAACTCAACGGCTCAGACACAAGACTTATGATAATCACCAGTCTCAATGTCAACAGTGAAGAGGCGACTCCGGGATGCTGGCCTTCTAGGCAGAGATGCAAAGAAAAATACATATTTCAGACTGGCCAATAAAAATAAAAGATTAAGATGGGCAAAAGAACACAGATACTGGACAGATGAACTCTGCCTAGAAAGCCAGCATCCTGGAGTCGCCTTTTCACTGTTGACGTTGAGACTGGTGTTATGCAGGTACTATTTAATAAAGCTGCCACTTGAGGACTTGTGAGGCGTCTGTTTCTCAAACTAGACACTCTACTGTACTTGTCCTCTTGCTCAGTTGTGCTCCGGGGCTTCCCACTCCTCTTTTTATTCTGGTTAGGGACAGTTTGCACTGTTCTGTGAAGGGAGTAGTACACAGCGTTGTACGAAATCTTCAGTTTCTTGGCAATTTCTCGCATGGAATAGACTTCATTTCTCAAAACAATAATAGACTGATGAGTTTCAGAAGAAAGTCTTTGTTTCTGGCCATTTTGAGCCTGTAATCGAACCCACAAATGCTGATGTTCCAGATGCTCAACTAGTCTTAAGAAGGCCATTTTATTGCTTCTTTAATCAGAACACCAGTTTTCATCTGTGCTAACATAATTGCAAAAAGGTTTTCTAATTATATATTAGCCTTTTAAAATGATAAACTTGGATTAGCTAAATGTGCCATTGGAACACAGGAGTGATGGTTGCTGATAATGGGCTTCTGTAGGCCTATGCAGATATTCCATAAACAATCAGCCATTTCCAGCTACAATAGTCATTTACAACATTAACAATGTCTAGACTGTATTTCTGATCAATTTGATGTTATTTTAATGGACAAATTATTTTTACTATTTTCCACATTGCAGAATTACCAAATAGGGCTATCTTCTGAATCCCTCCACTCCCCACCTTGTCACAGCACAACTGATTGTTTCAAACTAAATTAAGAAGGGAAGAAATTCCACAAATGGACTTTTAAGAAGGCACATCTGTTAATTGAAATGCATTCCAGGTGACTACCTCATGAAGCTGGTTGAGAGAATGCCAAGAGTGTGTAAAGCTATCATCAAGGCAAAGGGTGGCTATTTGAAGAATCTCAAATATAAAATATACGTTTTGTTCAACACTTTTTTGATTACTACATGATTCCATATTTGTTATTTCGTAGTTCTGATGTCTTCACTCATATTCTACAATGTAGAAAATAGTAAAAATAAAGAAAAACCCTTAAATGAGTAGGCGTTCTAAAACGTTTAACCGGTAGTGTATATATATATAATTATATATTATATATATATATATAATATTATTTTCCGGACTCTGACATTGCTCGTCCTGATATTTCTTTGAATATAATTGTTTGGTATTACTGCACTGTTGGAGCTAGAATCACAAACATTTCACTGCACCAGCAATAACATCTATAAAATGTGTGCGCGACCAATACAATTTTATTTACACAATTCAATGTCCACATCAATTCACAGCACCCACCAGACTTTTTGTTATAATATGACCAATGTTTCAAGCAACCCCTCCTGTGAACCAGAACCCGTTCTACCCTGTTCTTTTCAGCAAGCTCAAACAGTCTCACTGCAGAATTAGAAGTTTATCCTTGTTTTTCCAAAACTCTAAATTCTAAGTTGCTCCAAATGTCAAATTTACAAGGTAAAGGTTTGGGATAGGCTTAAAACAAACAAAAAACACTAAACCTTCTGATCCAGAGTCATGGGATTACGCCCATCCGACCCCCTGTCCACAATTCCCTAGCAAAACCTGAAATTCAACTTGATGGTGATAGCGCTCACTGTTACCCCGAGTGGCCGGTTTTGAAGGCATGAAGACATGGATTGACATCCAATTTTGAAGTCACTCTGGAGCGATCTGCCTGCTCTTTTGCTTAGTCTAAAATGGGCTTTTAGGCAGAATATCTAGCCTCTCCTTGACTCTGAGCCTGTTGATACAGGACTTTCTGAACTAATCATAATGGCAAGCAATCCCCCTTTGTATCCTTTCATACACTATATATGCAAATGTATGTGGACATCCCTTCAAATTAGTGGATTTGTTTAGTTCAGCCACACCTATTGCTGACAGGTGTATAAAATCAAGCACATTGGCAGTGAATTGGCCTTTACTGAAGAGCCCAGTGACTTTCAACGTAGCACCGTCATAGGATGCCACCTTTCCAGCAAGTCAGTTCATCAAATGTATGCCCTGCTAGAGCTGCCCCGGACAACTGTTATTGCTGTCATTGTGAAGTGGAAACGTGTAGGAGCTACAACGGCTCAGCCATGAAGTGGTAGGCCACATAAATTCACAGAACGGGACCGCCGAGTGCTGAAGCACGTGGCTAGTAAAAATTATTTGTCCTCAGTTGCAACACTGACTACTCAATCAAATTTATTTTATATAGCCCTTCGTACATCAGCTGATATCTCAAAGTGCTGTACAGAAACCCAGCCTAAAACCCCAAACAGCAAGCAATGCAGGTGAAGAAGCACGGTGGCTAGGAAAAACTCCCTAGAAAGGCCAAAACCTAGGAAGAAACCTAGAGAGGAACCAGGCTATGTGGGGTGGCCAGTCCTCTTCTGGCTGTGCCGGGTGGAGATTATAACAAAACATGGTCAAGATGTTCAAATGTTCATAAATGACCAGCATGGTCGAATAATAATAAGGCAGAATAGTTGAAACTGGAGCAGCAGCACAGTCAGGTGGACTGGGGACAGCAAGGAGTCATCATGTCAGGTATTCCTGGGGCATGGTCCTAGGGCTCAGGTCCTCCGAGAGAGAGAAAGAAAGAGAGAATTAGAGAGAGCATATGTGGGATGGCCAGTCCTCTTCTGGCTGTGCCGGGTGGAGATTATAACAAAACATGGTCAAGATGTTCAAATGTTCATAAATGACCAGCATGGTCGAATAATAATAAGGCAGAATAGTTGAAACTGGAGCAGCAGCACAGTCAGGTGGACTGGGGACAGCAAGGAGTCATCATGTCAGGTAGTCCTGGGGCATGGTCCTAGGGCTCAGGTCCTCCGAGAGAGAGAAAGAGAGAAGGAGAGAATTAGAGAACGCACACTTAGATTCACACAGGACACCGAATAGGACAGGAGAAGTACTCCAGATATAACAAACTGACCCTAGCCCCCCGACACATAAACTACTGCAGCATAAATACTGGAGGCTGAGACAGGAGGGGTCAGGAGACACTGTGGCCCACTCCGAGGACACCCCCGGACAGGGCCAAACAGGAAGGATATAACCCCACCCACTTTGCCAAAGCACAGCCCCCACACCACTAGAGGGATATCTTCAACCACCAACATACCATCCTGAGACAAGGCTGAGTATAGCCCACAAAGACCTCCGCCACGGCACAACTTAAGGGGGGGGGGGGGGGGGGGGGGCCAACCCAGACAGGATGACCACATCAGTGACTCAACCCACTCAGGTGACGCACCCCCTCCAGGGACGGCATGAGAGAGCCCCAGTAAAGCCAGTGACTCAGCCCCTGTAATAGGGTTAGAGGCAGAGAATCCCAGTGGAAAGAGGGGAACCGGCCAGGCAGAGACAGCAAGGGTGGTTCGTTGCTCCAGAGCCTTTCCGTTCACCCTCCCACTCCTGGGCCAGACTACACTCAATCATATGACCCACTGAAGAGATGAGTCTTCAGTAGAGACTTAAAGGTTGAGACCGAGTTTGCGTCTCTGACATGGGTAGGCAGACCGTTCCATAAAAATGGAGCTCTATAGGAGAAAGCCCTGCCTCCAGCTGTTTGCTTAAAAATTCTAGGGACAATTAGGAGGCCTGCGTCTTGTGACCGTAGCGTACGTGTAGGTATGTACGGCAGGACCAGATCAGAGAGATAGATAGGAGCAAGCCCATGTAATGCTTTGTAGGTTAGCAGTAAAACCTTGAAATCAGCCCTTGCTTTGACAGGAAGCCAGTGTAGAGAGGCTAGCACTGGAGTAATATGATCAAATTTTTTGGTTCTAGTCAGGATTCTAGCAGCCGTATTTAGCACTAACTGAAGTTTATTTAGTGCTTTATCCGGGTAGCCGGAAAGTAGAGCATTGCAGTAGTCTAACCTGGAAGTGACAAAAGCATGGATAAATTTTTCTGCATCATTTTTGGACAGAAAGTTCCTGATTTTTGCAATGTTACGTAGATGGAAAAAAGCTGACTACTGAGTTCCAAACTACCCCTGGAAGCAATGTCTGCACAAGAACTGTTAAGCGAGCAGCCGCACACAAGCCTAAGATCACCACGCACAATGCCAAGGATCGGCTGGAGTGGTGTAAAGCCATTGGACCCTGGAGCAGTGAAAACGCGCTCTCTGGAATGATGAATCACTCTTCACCATCTGGCAGTCCGACTGATGAATCTGCCAGGAGAATGCTACCTGTCTGAATGCATAGTGCCAACTGTAAAGTTTGGTGGAGGTGGAATAATGGTCTGGGGCTGTTTTTCATGGTAACAGAACAGTATACAATGACATTCTAGACGATTCTGTGCTTCCAACTTTGTGGCAACAGTTTGTGGAAGGCCCTTTCCTGTTTCAGCATAACAATGCCCCCAAGTACAAAGCGAAGTCCATTCAGAAATGATTTGTCAAGATTGGTTTGGAAGAACTTGACATAGCCCTGACCTCAACCCCATCAAACACCTTTGGGATGAATTGCAAAGGGAGGGACCAACGCAGACTGCAAGCCAGGCCAGATTCCTACTTCTGGCGCCGACAGAGATGGCCGCCTCGTTTCGCGATCCTAGGAAACTATGCAGTATTTAGTTTTTTTACGTGTTATTTCGTACATTGGTACCCCAGGTAATCTTAAGGTTTTATTACATACAGTCGGGAGGAACTACTGGATATAAGAGCAACGTCAACTCGCCATCGTTACGACCAGGAATACGACTTTCTCGAAGCGGATCCTCTGTTTTGTCCACCAGCCAGGACAATGGATCGGATCCCACCCGGCAAACCAAAACAAGGAAGCCATAAAAGGGGCAGTCGAAGCGGTCTAAGGTCAGGCTCCGGAGACGGGCACATCGCGCACCGCTCCCGAGCATACTACTCGCCAATGTCCAGTCTCTTGACAACAAGGTTGATGAAGTCCGAGCAAGGGTAGCATTCCAGAGAGACATAAGAGACTGTAACGTTCTTTGCTTCACGGAAACATGGCTCACTCGAGACACGCTATCGGAGTAGGTACAGCCAGCTGGTTTCTTCACGCATTGCGCTGACAGAAACAAGCATCTTTCTGGTAAGAAGAGGGATGGGGAGGTATGCCTTATGATTAACGAGACGTGATGTGATCATAACAACATACAGGAACTCAAGTCCTTCTGTTCACCTGACTTAGAATTCCTCACAAACAAATGTCGACCGCATTATCTACCAAGAGAATTATCTTCAATTATAATCACAGCCACATATATAGATGGCCCTGAACAAACTTTATTTGACTCTATGTAAACTGGAAACCACATATCCTGAGGCTGCATTCATTGTAGCTGGGGATTTTAACAAGGCTAATCTGAAAACAAGACTCCCTAAATTCTATCAGCATATCGATTGTGCTACCAGGGCTGGTAAAATCCTAGATCATTGTTATTCTAACTTCCGCGACGTATATAAGGCCCTCCCCCGCCCTCCTTTCGGAAAAGCTGACCACGACTCCATTTTGTTGCTACCTGCCTATAGACAGAGATAAAACAGGAAGCTTCCGCGCTCGGGTCTGTTCAACGCTCGTCCGACCAATCTGATTCCAGGCTTCAAGTTTGCTTCGATCACGTGGACTGGGAAATTTTATTAGCAAGTCCATCGGTGATGTCATACCCACAGCAACTATTAAAACATTCCCAAACCAGAAACTGTGGATTGATGACAGAATTCGCACGAAACTGAATGCGCGAACCATTGCTTTTACCCAGGGCAAGGTGACCGGAAACATGACCGAATACAAACAGTGTAGCTATTCCCTCCACAAGGCAATCAAACAAGCTAAGCGTCAGTATAGAGACAAAGTAGAGTCACAATTAAATGGCTCAGACACAAGCGGAATGAGGCAGGGTCTACAGTCAATCGCGGATTACAAAAAGAAAACCAGCCCTGTCACGTACCAGGATGTCTTGCTCCCAGACAGACTAAACAACTTCTTTGCTCACTTTGAGGACAATACCAAAACCTGCGGACTCTCCTTCACTGTAGCCGACGTGAGAAAAGCATTTAAATGTGTTACCCTCGCAAGGCTGCAGGCCCAGAAGGCATCCCCAGCCGAGTCCTCAGAGCATGCGCAGACCAGCTGGCTGGTGTGATTACGGACATATTCAATAAATCCTTATCCCAGTCTACTGTTCCCACATGCTTCAAGAGGGACAAAATTGTTCCTGTTCCCAAGAAAGCTAAGGTAACTGAGCTAAACGACTACCGCTCTGTAGCACTCACTTCCGTCATCATGAAGTGCTTTGAGAGACTAGTCAAGGACCATGTCACCTCCACCCTCCGGACACCCTAGACCTACTCCAATTTTCTTACCGCCCCAATAGTTCCACTGACAACACAATCGCAACCACACTGCACACTGCCCTAACCCATCTGGACAAGAGGAATATCTATGTGAGAATGCTGTTCATCGACGACAGCTCAGCATTTAACACCACAGTACCCTCCAAACTCATCATCAAACACGTGACCTGGGTCTCGACCCCGCCCTGTGCAACTGGGTCCTGGACTTGCTGACGGGCTGCCCCAGGTGGTGAAGGTAGGTAACAACATCTCCACCCCGCTGATCCTCAACCCTGAGTCTTCTAATGTACTCCCTGTTCACTGTTCACCCACGACTGCGTGGCCATGCACGACTCCAACTCAATCACAGACGACACTACAGTGGTAGGCTTGATTACCAACAATGATGAGACGGCCTACAGGGAGGAGGTGAGGGCCCTCGGAGTGTGGTGTCAGGAAAATAATCTCACACTCAACGTCAACAAAACAAAGGAGATGATCGTAGACTTCAGGAAACAGCAGAGGGAACAGCCCCCTATCCACATCGACGGAACAGTAGTGGAGAGAGTAGTAAGTTTTAAGTTCATCGGCGTACACATCACAGACAAACTGAATTGGTCCAACCACACAGACAGCGTGGTGAAGAAGGCGCAGCAGCGCCTCTTCAACCTCAGGAGGCGGAAGAAATTTGACTTGTCATCAAAAGCACTCACAAACTTTTACAGATGCACAATCGAGAGCATCCTGTCGGGCTATATCACCGCCTGGTACGGCAACTGTTCCGCCCACAACCGTAAGGCTCTCCAGAGGGTAGTGAGGTCTGCACAACGCATCACCGGGGGCAAACTACCTGCCCTCCAGGACACCTACACCACCCGATGTCACAGGAAGGCCCTAAAGATCATCAAGGACAACAACCACCCGAGCCACTGCCTGTTCACCCTGCTGTCATACAGAAGGCGAGATCAGTACAGGTGCATCAAAGCAGGGACCGAGAGACTTAAAAACAGCTTCTATCTCAAGGCCAACAGACTGTTAAACAGTCACCACTAACATTGAGTGGCTGCTGCCAACATATTGACTCAACTCCAGCCACTTTAATAATGGAAAAATTGATGTAAAAATGTATCACTAGCCACTTTAAACAATGCCACTTAATATAATGTTTGCATACCCTACATTACTCATCTCATATGTATATACTGTTCTCTATACCATCTACTGCATCTTGCCGTCTTTATGTAATACATGTATCACTTGCCACTTTAAACAATGCCAATTTACAGTGCCTTGCGAAAGTATTTGGCCCCCTTGAACTTTGCGACCTTTTGCCACATTTCAGGCTTCAAACATAAAGATATAAAACTGTATTTTTTTGTGAAGAATCAACAACAAGTGGGACACAATCATGAAGTGGAACGACATTTATTGGATATTTCAAACTTTTTTAACAAATCAAAAACTGAAAAATTGGGGGTGCAAAATTATTCAGCCCCTTTACTTTCAGTGCAGCAAACTCTCTCCAGAAGTTTAGTGAGGATATCTGAATGATCCAATGTTGACCTAAATGACTAATGATGATAAATACAATCCACCTGTGTGTAATCAAGTCTCCGTATAAATGCACCTGCACTGTGATAGTCTCAGAGGTCTGTTAAAAGCGCAGAGAAAATCATGAAGAACAAGGAACACACCAGGCATGTCCGAGATACTGTTGTGAAGAAGTTTAAAGCCGGATTTGGATACAAAAAGATTTCCCAAGCTTTAAACATCCCACGGAGCACTTTGCAAGCGATAATATTGAAATGGAAGGAGTATCAGACCACTGCAAATCTACCAAGACCTGGCCGTCCCTCTAAACTTTCAGCTCATACAAGGAGAAGACTGATCAGAGATGCAGCCAAGAGGCCCATGATCACTCTGGATGAACTGCAGAGATCTACAGCTGAGGTGGGAGACTCTGTCCATAGGACAACAATCAGTCATATATTGCACAAATCTGGCCTTTATGGAAGAGTGGCAAGAAGAAAGCCATTTCTTAAAGATATCCATAAAAAGTGTCGTTTAATGTTTGCCACAAGCCACCTGGGAGACACACCAAACATGTGGAAGAAGGTGCTCTGGTCAGATGAAACCAAAATTGAACCTTTTGGCAACAATGCAAAACGTTATGTTTGGCGTAAAAGCAACACAGCTCATCACCCTGAACACACCATCCCCACTGTCAAACATGGTGGTGGCAGCATCATGGTTTGGGCCTGCTTTTCTTCAGCAGGGACAGGGAAGATGGTTAAAATTGATGGGAATATGGATGGAGCCAAATACAGGACCATTCTGGAAGAAAACCTGATGGAGTCTGCAAAAGACCTGAGACTGGGACGGAGATTTGTCTTCCAACAAGACAATGATCCAAAACATAAAGCAAAATCTACAATGGAATGGTTCAAAAATAAACATATCCAGGTGTTAGAATGGCCAAGTCAAAGTCCAGACCTGAATCCAATCGAGAATCTGTGGAAAGAACTGAAAACTGCTGTTCACAAATGCTCTCCATCCAACCTCACTGAGCTCGAGCTGTTTTGCAAGGAGGAATGGGAAAAAATGTCAGTCTCTCGATGTGCAAAACTGATAGAGACATACCCTAAGCGACTTACAGCTGTAATCGCAGCAAAAGGTGGCGCTACAAAGTATTAACTTAAGGGGGCTGAATAATTTTGCACGCCCAATTTTTCCGTTTTTGATTTGTTAAAAAAGTTTGAAATATCCAATAAATGTCGTTCCACTTCATGATTGTGTCCCACTTGTTGTTGATTCTTCACAAAAAAATACAGTTTTATATCTTTATGTTTGAAGCCTGAAATGTGGCAAAAGGTCGCAAAGTTCAAGGGGGCCAAATACTTTCGCAAGGCACTGTATTATGTTTATATACCCTACATTACTCATCTCTTATGTATATACTGTACTCGATACCATCTACTGCATCTTGCCTATGCCGTTCTGTACCATCACTCATTCATATATCTTTATGTACATATTCTTCATCCCTTTACACTTGTGTGTATAAGGTAGTTGTTGTGAAATTTTTATGTTAGATTACTCGTTGGTTATTACTGAATTGTCAGAACTAGAAGCACAAGCATTTCACCCACACTCGCATTAACATCTGCTAACCATGTGTATGTGACAAATAAGATTTGATTTGATTTGATCACCCAACATCAGTGCCCGACCTCATTAACGCTCTTGTGGCTGAATGGAAGCATGTCCCCGCCGCAATGTTCCAATATCTGGAGTGGAGGCTGTTAGAGCAGCAAAGGGCAGGACCAACTGTATGTGAATTCAGAAGTCTTTTGTCTGTAATGTATTTTTTTGTAATATGTCGGACCCCAGTAAGGCTAGCTGTCACCACTGGCGTTGGCTAATGGGGATCCTAATAAATCAAAACTCAAATCCATATCAATGCTGATGATTTTGCAATGAGATGTTCGACGAGCAAATGTCCACATACTTTTGGTCATGTAGTGTATCAGAACGAAACATTGTTGATACAGTAGAGATATCTTTCTGCCTGTTGTGAATCTTCCTGAAACCATTAGGGGTATAGTACCTGCTGCTTTAAGATGAAACCTTCAGGGTGTCTAACTCATATGTTGCTCAACCATGAGGAAGATCAGATTACGTAGATACTTGGCCAATTTCTTGGAGAAGGTTTTCACTGAGAGGGAATAACTGAAATCTTACTAAAGCATGCTGGATGTTGTCAGGCCTAAGGGTGCTTGACAAACAGTAGTCTGAGGCCCCTTTGATCAATACTTACTCTACATTACACAACTGGCATTAAATAGCCTCACTATAACAGAGTCCAAATATATACATCAGAGCATGAATCCCTTCTTAATGATCAATTACAATACATCTACATGCATGTTATAGTATAACTGTTGCTTCCAAGGTCCTGTATTTCTCTGACTTTGTGAAAGTAGTAAGAGAAAGTGTAGAAGTGACGGAGGCATTTAGTGTGAGAGAGGAAGAGTTTTTGCCTCTCTGAGGAGGAGTTTATGAAAAGGGATCTAGCAAATGGCTGTTGACAGGGCAGGAGGTATTCATCAAAGAAACAAGTATCGAGAACGCTGAGAACAGAGTTGGGGCTGGAATGAATCTCATAGAAACAAATCTAATCTAAACTCAGCCAGAGAAGCCATTTATAACCCTATAACATCACAACGTGCATCCACGGAGAGGAGAGGGGGAGTGGGAGAGGGGAGAGAGAGCGGAGGGGGGGGGGGGGGGGGGGGGGGGTGGAAGGAAGGAAATGTCCTCCCCTCATGACCAACTAATCAATCATTTTTCTCATGCGGTAGTTAGGCTACCCGTTCTCATAGTATAGCCCAATTTACCATAATGTTTATTGGATTAACAAAATAATAAATACATACAGTTGAAGTGGGAAGTTTACATACACTTAGGTTGGACTCATTAAAACTTGTTTGTCAACCACTCCACAAACGTCTTGTAAACAAACTATAGTTTTGGCAAGTTTGTTAGAACATCTACTTTGTGCATGACACAAGTCATTTTTCCAACAATTGTTTACAGACAGATTATTTAACTTATAATTCACTGTATCACAATTACACTGGGTCAGAAGTTTACATACACTAAGTTGACTGTGCCTTTAACAGCTTGTGAAATTCCAGAAAATGATGTCATGGCTTTAGAAGCTTCTGATAGGCTAATTGACATCATTTGAGTCAATTGGAAGTGTAACTGTGGATGTATTTCAAGGCCTACCTTCAAACTCAATGCCTCTTTGCTTGACATCATGGGAAAATCAAAAGACATCAGCCAAGGCCTAAGAAAAATAATTGTAGACCTCCACAAGTCTGGTTCATCCTTGGGAGCAATTTTCAAACACCTGAAGGTACCACGTTCATCTATACAAACAATAGTACCCAAGTATAAACACCATGGGACCACGCAGCCATCATACCGCTCAGGAAGGAGACGCGTTCTGTCTCCTAGAGATGAGCGTATTTTGGTGCGAAAAGTGCAAATCAATCCCAGAACAACAGCAAAGGACCTTGTGAAGATGCTGGAGGAAACAGGTACAAAAGAATCTATATGCACAGTAAAACGAGTCCTATAGCAACATAACCTGAAAGACCACTCAGCAAGGAAGAAGCCACTGCTCCAAAACCGCCATAAAAAAGCCAGACTACGCTTTGCAACTGCTCATGGGAACAAAGATTGTACTTTTTGGAGAAACGTCCTCTGGTCTGATGAAACAAAAATAGAACTGTTTGGTCATAATGACCATTGTTATGTTTGGAGGGAAAAGGGACGGCTTGCTAGCTGAAGGACACCATCCCAACCGTGAAGAACGGGGGTGGCAGCATCATGTTGTGAGGGTGCTTTGCTGCAGGAGGGACTGGTGCACTTCACAAAATAGATGGCATCATGAGGGAGGAAAATTATGTGGATATATTGAAGCAACATCTCAAGACATCAGTCAGGAATTTAAAACTTGGTCGCAAACGGGTCTTCCAAATGGACAATGACCCCAAACATACTTCCAAAGTTGTGGCAAATGGCTTAAGGGCAACAAAGTCGAGGTACTAGAGTGGCCATCACAAAGCCCTGACCTCGATCCTATAGAACATTTGTTGGCATAACTGAAAAAGCGTGTGTGAGCAAGGAGGCCTACAAACCCGTCTCAGTTACACCAGCTCTGTCAGGAGGAATGGGACAGAATTCACCCAACTCATTGTGGTAAGCTTGTGGAAGGCTATCCAAAGTGTTTGACCCAAGTTAAACAATTTAAAGGCAATGCTACCAAATACTAATTGAGTGTATGTAAAATTCTGACCCACTGGGAATGTGATAAAAGAAATAAAAGCTGAAATAATTCATTCTCTCTACTATTATTCTGACATTCCACATTCTTAAAATAAAGTGTTGATCCTTACTGACCTAAGACAGGGAATTTTCACTAGGATTAAATGTCAGGAATTGTGAAAAACTGAGTTTAAATGTATTTTGCTAAGGTGTGTGTAAACTTCCGACTTCAACTGTACCAACACAGACATTGTCGTTTGAGTGTAGGATTTCATGGAGTAACACAGTACATGTGGAAGCATTCAAACACTAGTTTTCACTGTCATATCTTTAATTCACAAGTGCCTGTGGGCCAGTGGAAATCCATCCATCTCCAAAGCTCTACAGACCTAATGGTTAACCTTTTTAATTCGGACACTGTGTTTCCTTTACCTCTTTGACTGCAGACAAGTCTTCTCCTGGGATGTGCTGGATAATACAGAGGAATATCGAGGCAGACGTTGGTTACTATGTTGGTCTACGTTAGAGCATTGTCTTCTGACTGCTGTTCAATACACTTATCTCTGATAACGGTGAATTCAATAGAACGCAGATCTTGTGTGTGATTCATCACCTAAACCTGGTTTTGTTGTCTGTTGCTGTCAGAGTCAAGGGACTAAAAGTAAACAAACACATACAAATCACCAGAAACTCACAGTAAACACTGAATTTCTAGAAGAATAGAGGAGAAACGGCTTAACGAGAAAACTTGTTATATTAATTCTAAGAGCCAAGCTACCAATAGTTAATTCAAGAGATTTCAAGGAAATGTAATAGAAAATCTCTTCTTGCATCAGTGGGTTATTACCAGAGAAATTGGAGTTCACTGCGTTTTCTGTCAACCCAAGAAAGTTAGCAATTGTTTAATGATCGACTAACGTGAGTGCTGGTTCACAGTGGACGTTGCACTGTTCACTTCAGAGGCTTTGACAGTGCACCTCAGGCACATCCATGAGCTTTCCCAGGCCAAACAATGAGCTCCATCCTCACCACGCTCCCTGTGTAATCCCCGATCAAAGGTCCCAGGGAAATGAGGATGGATTCACCGCTCTAACAACCACACTTTTTCTGATGGGAAAAATTGAAGCCATTTCTTTATCTTCATTCTGCAGGTTAGCGCTCAGTGGTTTGGAGAGATAGACCTTGCCATGATAGTGCGGCCTGGCACAATGCAGAACACACAGGCAGACGTGACTGAACGCTTCTCAGTGCGTTTGATGTCTGTTTTCACCCCCCGCATTTATGTTCCCCCCTGAACAACACCATTTATGATAAGTAAAATGAGAAACAGCAGTCCAGTGCCACCCCCCCAAAAAACAATGAGTTCAACAGAATGTCTCTAGCAATTATTCCTCCAGACTTTGAATTTTATGCCTGATTGATGGTGTGTTATTCTCCAAATAACATTTGAAATATCAACAAAATATTTTTCATGTTAATCAATATACTAGACTGATAGCTTTATTGTGTATGGGGGATTCTGAGGACATGGACTGAGTTTTATCTTCATCTTTAACAAAAATGTTTTCTCTTTAACTCTGCATTGTTGGAAAATGACTTGTAAGTAAGCATTTCACTGTTAGTCTGCACCTGCTGTTTACGAGGTATGTGACAAATAACATTTGATTTAGTTAGTATTTGCTCCTGACACATCGCAGCATCATTACGAACCCTCTTCATAACAGGTTCTCCCCATTTTTTTTGTAGTGGTTAAATTTCACTCCCATTTCTTTATTAGCCTATGCTGCTGCAGTGTTGAAGATGAATATTAATTCTGCTCTCCTTTTTAGTTCATATTTATGTCACTCTGTCCCATCTCAACACTCTCTGTGTTTGGTGATCCGTGGTTCTGGTGGTGACAGCAGAGTGAGATGGGAGACTGGCGGCCTGAATTATATGGCATTCTAACCATGTGTGTGTGTGTGTGTGTGTGTGTGTGTGTGTGTGTGTGTGTGTGTGTGTGTGTGTGTGTGTGTGTGTGTGTGTGTGTGTGTGTGTATGTGTGTGTGTGCGTGCGTGCGGATAGGGGAGTAAAACAAATGGGTGAGTAGTATCTATCTTCAACCATATGACTAGAAAACTGGAGATAGAGGAAGAGTGGGGCACAGAGGGAGATCAGAGGGTGCAAACTAGACGGATGTCCAGATGCCCAGACTGACTGATTCATGCTCTGGAGCCTCCAAGACAAAGAGGGGTGATTGGCAGACACATCTGAGGCTTCAGGGGGAGAAACTGTGAGGACAGAAAGAAACACACTAGGAAACGGCTAGGATGGAGTCAAACAGAGTCAATAATACATCAGTCGGACTGCTCATGTTTTATGGTTCTGGGAAACAACCCAGAAAGATAAACCAGACACGGAATAAAGACATATGCCAAAAAGCTGCCTGAATTACAACAGAAGATTTCTGAAACTGAAGCCCCTCATATTAAATTGAATACCCCCGCCCAACCACACAAAAGGGAAAGATTATGCATTGAAATCTGAAAGCTGCAGATCGGTTTGCAAAAAATGATGTTGACAACCCTTTGAACCTCTGGCATACTAGTATCATGTTAAAGAACCTTGCTTGAACCTTCAACAAAATAACTGATCTCTCTGACATCAAATATGAGGTTGTAGTTCAGGTAACTTTGAACTTGCATTTTGTCCTTTGATAATGGCTCCGTATACCACAATGTGTAAATGCATTATTTTCTAGAAATTTCAGTCTGTATGAACAGTGTTTTGAGCTCAGTGTAACATGGAATTTGCAGTCTTTCTGTAAATATCACAGTGGTAAACTGCTGTCTTAAGTACAGCAGGTGGTATCACATTCAGCAGCTTGTTGACAGCTCAGAGCGACAGTGTGAACTATAACAGACAAACAATCCTCCATTAGAGCTGAGACAGTGTATTCAGAAAGTATTCGGATCAGTTGAATTTTCCACATTTTGTTACATTACAGCCTTTTTCTAAAATTGATTAAAAAGTTTTTTCCCCCTCATAAATCTGCATACAATTGAATAATGACAAAGCAAAAACATGTTTCTAGAAAGAAAATTTATTATTTTTTTTATTACATTTAAACAAGTACTCAGACCCTTTACTCAGTACTTTGTTGAAGCACCTTTCACAGCAATTACACCCTCGAGTCTTTTTGGGTATGACGCTACAAGCTTGGCACACCTTTATTTGGGGAATTTCTCCCATTCTTCTCTGCAGATTCTCTTAAGCTCTGTCAGGTTGGATGGGGAGCGTCGCTGCACAGCTATTTTCAGGTCTCTCCAGACATGTTAGATCGGGTTCAAGTCCGGGCTCTGGCTGGACCCCTCAAGGACATTCAGAGACTTGTCCCGAAGCCAATCCTACGTTGTCTTGGCTGTGTGCTTAGGGTTGTTGTCCTGTTGGAAGGTGAACCTTCGCCCCAGTCTGAGGTCCTGAGCGCTTTGAAGCAGGTTTTCATGAAGGATCTCTCTGTACTTTGCTCCGTTCATCTTTCCCTCAATCCGGACTAGTCTCCCAGTCCCAGCCTCTGAAAAACATCCCCACCATGCTTCACCGTAAGGATGGTGCCAGGATTCCTCCAGATGTGACGCTTGGCATTCAGGCCAAAGAGTTCAATCTTGGTTTCATCATACGAGAGAATCTTGTTAATTATGGTCTGAGAGTTCTTTAGGTTCCCTTTGGCAAACTCCAAGTGGGCTGTCATGTGCCTTTTACTGAGGAGTGGCTTCCGTCAGGCCATTCTACCATAAAGGCCTGATTGGTGGAATGTTGCAGAGATGGTTGTCCTTCTGGAAGGTTATCCAATCCCCACAGAGGAACTCTGGAGCTCTGTCAGAGTGACCATCAGGTTCTTGATCACCTCCCTTACCAAGGCCCTTTTCCGCCGATTGCTAAGTTTGGCTTGGTGTCCAGCTCTAGGAAGAGTCTTGGTGGTTCCAAATTTCTTCCATTTAAGAATGATGGAGGCCACTGTGTTGTTGGGGACCTTCAATGCTGCAGAAATGTTTTGGTACCCTTCCCCAGATCTGTGCCTTGACACAGTCCTGTCTCGCAGCTCTACGGACAATTCCTTCAACCTCATGGCTTGATTTTGGCTGTGACATGCACTGTCAACTGTGAGACCTTATATAGACAGGTGTGTGCCTTTTCAAGTCATGTCCAATCAATTTAATTTACCACAGGTGTAGAAACATCTCAAGGATGATTAATGTAAACACAAGCACTCTCCATGTTTCTCTAAGTAGAGACAACTTGCATTGCTTCCTTTTCAATATCCTTTTTTCTCCAGTGCAGTGGAGTAGTGGTCAGGGCAGTTTCACCATGCATGAGCGTAGTGTGTTGTCTTGTAATTGACAACTGGACATTGAGAAGTCATACTTTATCAGCTACCTTACTGAGATATACAACTGCGTAATCTTACATGGACAGATGCACGTAACATAAATGGTAGTAGCATCTGTCAACAGAGACTAGGATGTCATTACTCACAAGGAACTTTGTTCCGGTATGCTTAATGTTCGCAGGTGCTCGCATTTCTTTTGAATTTAGGAAGGGGAGGGAGCATTTGGCCCATAGACTTCGGAAACTGGCTGAGTGTTTTTGTTTAGAGGGGTGGAGACTTTGATACTGACTTTAGTACATTATCTAACATGTTTTCCACAAGAACTAAATCCAGCATATATTACAATTACATGGGATTTTATTTCTGGGTGTCCGAGATTAACCACTGAGAACCACATTGACATGTGGATGGACACCAGACATGATAAAATAAGAATTATGTTGGACCATTACTTTGTGCAAATCCAAAGGTTTAAATGTATAGTACAGCCGTTCAACCAAATGGACACTGGTAGCCTGCCAACTGTATAATAATCTTTCATCAAGTGCTAATACATGCAGGATTGAAAGCCATCCTTGCTATTCAGTGCAAATGCCAATGCAGCACGCTCTCTCTCGCTCGCTTGAGCTCTCTCGCAAAGAACTGTCTCGCGCTCTCTGTCCTGATGAATGTAAACAGGTGCAGAATTGCACTCCAGAGCCTGTCTTTGTGGCCTGCTGTGTAGGAGGAAACCAATCAGTAGGACAAAATGCTACTCCCACACAGAGCAGTGTAAATGGTTGGGTTGGTTGAAAGCCAACACTGTGCTGCCATAGCATCAACAGACAACTGTACTCAGGAACGTTCACAGCATTGCAGAAAGAAAAACGGGCAGGTATAATTCTTATAATGCAACTAACACATTGTAAGATTTATCATAAGCATGTATTACTCCCTTACAATGTCTACATTAATCTAAAAATGATCCTGACTAGATTACAGCTATTTCACTAAATCTTATTGGCCATGGTGGGATATTGTGCACTCTAGATAGGGCTGTCACCACCACACCAAACGTCACCAGTCATGACCACAGTCAAATTCCCTGTTGGTCACCGCAATCCCATCCAAAAACTGCATTGATTGGTAGCCTACCAAACTTGCTAAAGTCCTAATGGCTCTATTGTCCCTCTAATCATTCTCTTAACTTCATGATTGAATTTGAATAATCTGAATGATGAGGACAAATGGTGATGGGAGTTGGAGCTCCCTTACTGAAAAGGACAACAGAAAGATCCGGACCCAACATGCATAAATTACAGTGCCTTGCGAAAGTATTCGGCCCCCTTGAACTTTGCGACCTTTTGCCACATTTCAGGCTTCAAACATAAAGATATAAAACTGTATTTTTTTGTGAAGAATCAACAACAAGTGGGACACAATCATGAAGTGGAACGACATTTATTGGATATTTCAAACTTTTTTAACAAATCAAAAACTGAAAAATTGGGCGTGCAAAATTATTCAGCCCCCTTAAGTTAATACTTTGTAGCGCCACCTTTTGCTGCGATTACAGCTGTAAGTCGCTTGGGGTATGTCTCTATCAGTTTTGCACATCGAGAGACTGAAATTTTTTCCCATTCCTCCTTGCAAAACAGCTCGAGCTCAGTGAGGTTGGATGGAGAGCATTTGTGAACAGCAGTTTTCAGTTCTTTCCACAGATTCTCGATTGGATTCAGGTCTGGACTTTGACTTGGCCATTCTAACACCTGGATATGTTTATTTTTGAACCATTCCATTGTAGATTTCGCTTTATGTTTTGGATCATTGTCTTGTTGGAAGACAAATCTCCGTCCCAGTCTCAGGTCTTTTGCAGACTCCATCAGGTTTTCTTCCAGAATGGTCCTGTATTTGGCTCCATCCATCTTCCCATCAATTTTAATCATATTCCCTGTCCCTGCTGAAGAAAATCAGGCCCAAACCATGATGCTGCCACCACCATGTTTGACAGTGGGGATGGTGTGTTCAGCTGTGTTGCTTTTACGCCAAACATAACGTCTTGCATTGTTGCCAAAAAGTTACATTTTGGTTTCATCTGACCAGAGCACCTTCTTCCACATGTTTGGTGTGTCTCCCAGGTGGCTTGTGGCAAACTTTAATCAACACTTTATATGGATATCTTTAAGAAATGGCTTTCTTCTTGCCACTTCCATAAAGGCCAGATTTGTGCAATATACGACTGATTGTTGTCCTATGGACAGAGTCTCCCAACTCAGCTGTAGATCTCTGCAGTTCATCCAGAGTGATCATGGGCCTCTTGGCTGCATCTCTGATCAGTCTTCTCCTTGTATGAGCTGTAAGTTTAGAGGGACGGCCAGGTCTTGGTAGATTTGCAGTGGTCTGATACTCCTTCCATTTCAATATTATCGCTTGCACAGTGCTCCTTGGGATGTTTAAAGCTTGGGAAATCTTTTTGTATCCAAATCCGGCTTTAAACTTCTTCACAACAGTATCTCGGACCTGCCTGGTGTGTTCCTTGTTCTTCATGATGCTCTCTGCGCTTTTGACGGACCTCTGAGACTATCACAGTGCAGGTGCATTTATACGGAGACTTGATTACACACAGGTGGATTGTATTTATCATCATTAGTCATTTAGGTCAACATTGGATCATTCAGAGATCCTCACTGAACTTCTGGAGAGAGTTTGCTGCACTGAAAGTAAAGGGGCTGAATAATTTTGCACGCCCAATTTTTCAGTTTTTGATTTGTTAAAAAAGTTTGAAATATCCAATAAATGCCGTTCCACTTCATGATTGTGTCCCACTTGTTGTTGATTCTTCACAAAAAAATACAGTTTTATATCTTTATGTTTGAAGCCTGAAATGTGGCAAAAGGTCGCAAAGTTCAAGGGGGCCGAATACTTTTGCAAGGCACTGTAATTTTGAAAAACGTTTTGAAAGGACCTAAAGGACAACCAGTCCGATCCAAGTGAGGGAAGCAGCAGAAAAGCCAATTGTTTTGTTACTTTATTAAACCGGAGCCATTACCGAAAGTGGGAGAGGGGCAAAAATTGCCCAGCTGTAGGCTATTAGGGAGTGAGGGTCTGCGGTGTGTGTGTGAATGTGTGTGTTACGGTGCGTGAATGAGGACCCAAAAGCGAATTAACGTAAACAGAGCTTCTTTAATAACAAAACAAAACGTAGGCTCAGATGGACCGGCAGGTTCCGACAGGACAGGACAAGGTTGCAGCAAACATGACGATAGTCTGGTTCCGGCATGAACAACACAAACAAGAATCCGACAAAGACAGGAGCAGAAACAGAGAGAGATATAGAGGACTAATCAGAGGGAAAAAGGGAACAGGTGGGAAAAGGGGTGACGAGGTAGTTAGGAGGAGACAAGGCACAGCTGGGGGAAAGAGGGGGAGAAAAGGTAACCTAACAACGACCAGCAGAGGGAGACAGGGTGAAGGGAAAGGACAGAAACAAGACACAACATGACAGTACATGACAGTACCCCCCCACTCACCGAGCGCCTCCTGGCGCACTCGAGGAGGAAACCTGGCGGCAACGGAGGAAATCATCGATCAGCGCACGGTCCAGCACGTCCCGAGAGGGAACCCAACTCCTCTCCTCAGGTCCGTACCCCTCCCAATCAACTAGGTACTGATGACCACGGCCCTGAGGACGCATGTCCAAAATCCTACGGACCCTGTAGATGGGTGCGCCCTCGACAAGGATGGGGGGGGGGGGGGGAAGACGAGCGGGGGCGCGAAGAACGGGCTTGACACAGGAGACATGGAAGACCGGGTGGACGCGACGAAGATATCGCGGAAGAAGAAGTCGAACTGCGACAGGATTAATGATCCGAGAAATACGGAACGGACCAATGAACCGCGGGGTCAACTTGCGAGAAGTGGTCTTAAGGGGAAGGTTCTGAGTGGAGAGCCAAACTCTCTGACCGCGACAATATCTAGGACTCTTAGTTCTACGCTTATTAGCAGCCCTCACAGTCTGCGCCCTATAACGGCAAAGTGCAGACCTGACCCTCTTCCAGGTGCGCTCGCAACGTTGGACAAAAGCCTGAGCGGAGGGGACGCTGGACTCGGCGAACTGAGATGAGAACAGCGGAGGCTGGTACCCGAGGCTACTCTGAAAAGGAGATAGCCCGGTCGCAGACGAAGGAAGCGAGTTGTGGGCGTATTCTGCCCAGGGGAGCTGTTCTGACCAAGACGCAGGGTTGCGAAAAGAAAGACTGCGTAAGATGCGACCAATAGTCTGATTGGCCCGTTCTGCTTGACCGTTAGACTGGGGGTGAAAGCCGGAAGAGAGACTGACGGAAGCCCCAATCAAACGGCAAAACTCCCTCCAAAATTGAGACGTGAATTGCGGACCTCTGTCCGAAACGACGTCTGACGGAAGGCCATGAATTCTGAAAACATTCTCGATGATGATTTGTGCCGTCTCTTTAGCAGAAGGAAGCTTAGCAAGGGGAATAAAATGAGCCGCCTTAGAGAACCTGTCGACAACCGTAAGAATAACAGTCTTCCCCGCTGACGAAGGCAGTCCGGTGACAAAATCTAAGGCGATGTGAGACCACGGTCGAGAGGGAATGGGAAGCGGCCTGAGACGGCCGGCAGGAGGAGAGTTACCGGACTTAGTCTGCGCGCAGACCGAACAAGCAGCCACGAAGCGACGCGTGTCATGCTCCCGGGTGGGCCACCAAAAGCGCTGGCGAATGGAAGCAAGCGTACCCCGAACGCCAGGGTGGCCGGCTAACTTGGCAGAGTGAGCCCACTGAAGAACGGCCAGACGAGTAGGAACGGGAACGAAAAGAAGGTTCCTGGGACAAGCGCGCGGCGACGGAGTTTGAGTGAGTGCTTGCTTTACCTGCCTCTCAATTCCCCAGACAGTCAACCCGACAACACGCCCCTCAGGGAGAATCCCCTCGGGGTCAGTGGAGGCTACTGAAGAACTGAAGAGACGAGATAAAGCATCAGGCTTGGTGTTCTTAGAGCCCGGACGATAAGAAATCACGAACTCGAAACGAGCGAAAAACAGCGCCCAGCGCGCCTGACGCGCATTAAGTCGTTTGGCAGAACGGATGTACTCAAGGTTCCTATGGTCAGTCCAAACGACAAAAGGAACGGTCGCCCCCTCCAACCACTGTCGCCATTCGCCTAGGGCTAAGCGGATGGCGAGCAGTTCGCGGTTTCCCACATCATAGTTACGTTCCGACGGCGACAGGCGATGAGAAAAATACGCGCAAGGGTGGACCTTGTCGTCAGAGAAGGAGCGCTGAGAAAGAATGGCTCCCACGCCCACCTCTGACGCGTCAACCTCGACAATGAACTGTCTAGAGACGTCAGGTGTAACAAGGATAGGGGCGGATGTAAAACGATTCTTGAGGAGATCAAAAGCTCCCTGGGCGGAAACGGACCACTTAAAGCACGTCTTGACAGAAGTAAGGGCTGTGAGAGGGGCTGCCACCTGACCGAAATTACGAATGAAACGACGATAGAAGTTCGCGAAGCCGAGAAAGCGCTGCAACTCGACGCGTGACTTAGGGACGGGCCAATCAATGACAGCTTGGACCTTAGCGGGATCCATCTTAATGCCTTCAGCGGAAATAACAGAACCGAGAAATGTGACGGAGGAGGCATGAAAAGAGCACTTCTCAGCCTTCACAAAAAGACAATTCTCTAAAAGGCGCTGGAGGACACGTCGAACGTGCTGAACATGAATCTGGAGTGACGGTGAAAAAATCAGGATATCGTCAAGATAAACGAAAACAAAGATGTTCAGCATGTCTCTCAGGACATCATTGACTAATGCCTGAAAGACAGCTGGAGCGTTAGCGAGGCCGAAAGGAAGAACCCGGTATTCAAAGTGCCCTAACGGAGTGTTAAACGCCGTCTTCCACTCGTCCCCCTCCCTGATGCGCACGAGATGGTAAGCGTTACGAAGGTCCAACTTAGTGAAAAACCTGGCTCCCTGCAGGATCTCGAAGGCTGAAGACATAAGAGGAAGCGGATAACGATTCTTCACTGTTATGTCATTCAGCCCTCGATAATCTATGCAGGGGCGCAGGGACCCGTCCTTCTTCTTAACAAAAAAAAACCCCGCTCCGGCGGGAGAGGAGGAGGGGACTATGGTACCGGCGGCAAGAGCTACAGACAAATAATCTTCGAGAGCCTTACGTTCGGGAGCCGACAGAGAGTATAGTCTACCCCGGGGGGGAGTGGTTCCCGGAAGGAGATCAATACTACAATCATACGACCGGTGTGGAGGAAGAGAGGTGGCCCTGGACCGACTGAACACCGTGCGCAGATCGTGATATTCCTCCGGCACCCCTGTCAAATCACCAGGCTCCTCCTGTGAAGAAGAGACAGAGGAAACAGGAGGGATAGCAGACATTAAACATTTCACATGACAAGAGACGTTCCAGGAGAGGATAGAATTACTAGACCAATTAATGGAAGGATTATGACAAACTAGCCAGGGATGGCCCAAAACAACAGGTGTAAAAGGTGAACGAAAAATTAAAAAAGAAATGGTTTCGCTATGATTACCAGAAACAGTGAGGGTTAAAGGTAGCGTCTCACGCTGTATCCTGGGGAGAGGACTACCATCCAGGGCGAACAAGGCCGTGGACTCCCTTAACTGTCTGAGAGGAATGTCATGTTCCCGAGCCCAGGTCTCGTCCATAAAACAGCCCTCCGCCCCAGAGTCTATTAAGGCACTGCAGGAAGCTGACGAACCGGTCCAGCGTAGATGGACCGACAAGGTAGTGCAGGATCTTGAAGGAGAGACAGGAGTAGTAGCGCTCACCAGTAGCCCTCCGCTTACTGATGAGCTCTGGCTTTTACTGGACATGAAGTGACAAAATGACCAGCAGAACCGCAATAGAGACAGAGGCGGTTGGTGATTCTCCGTTCCCTCTCCTTAGTCGAGATGCGGATACCTCCCAGCTGCATAGGCTCAGCACCCGAGCCGGCAGAGGAAGATGGTAGTGATGCGGAGAGGGGGGCAACGGAGAACGCGAGCTCCTTTCCACGAGCTCGGTGACGAAGATCAACCCGTCGCTCAATGCGAATAGCGAGTTCAATCAAGGAATCCACGCTGGAAGGAACCTCCCGGGAGAGAATCTCATCCTTTACCTCTGCGCGGAGACCCTCCAGAAAACGAGCGAGCAAAGCCGGCTCGTTCCAGCCACTGGAGGCAGCAAGAGTGCGAAACTCAATAGAGTAGTCTGTTATGGATCGATTACCCTGACATAGGGAAGACAGGGCCCTGGAAGCCTCCTCCCCAAAAACAGATCAATCAAAAACCTGTATCATCTCTTCCTTAAAGTCCTGATACTGGTTAGTACACTCAGCCCTTGCCTCCCAGATTGCCGTGCCCCACTCACGAGCCCGTCCAGTAAGGAGAGATATGACGTAGGCGACACGAGCAGTGCTCCTGGAGTAAGTGTTGGGCTGGAGAGAAAACACAATATCACACTGGGTGAGGAACGAGCGGCATTCAGTGGGCTCCCCAGAGTAACACGGCGGGTTATTGATTCTGGGCTCCGGAGATTCGAAAGCCCTGGAAGTGGCCGGTGGATCGAGGCGGAGATGGTGAACCTGTTCTGTGAGGTTGGAGACTTGGGTGGCCAGGGTCTCAACGGCATGTCGAGCAGCAGACAATTCCTGCTTGTGTCTGCCTAGCATCGCTCCCTGGATCTCGACGGCTGAGTGGAGAGGATCCGAAGTCGCTGGGTCCATTCTTGGTCGGATTCTTCTGTTACGGTGCGTGAATGAGGACCCAAAAGCAAATTAACGTAAACAGAGCTTCTTTAATAACAAAACAAAACGTAGGCTCAGATGGACCGGCAGGTTCCGACAGGACAGGACAAGGTTGCAGCAAACATGACGATAGTCTGGTTCCGGCATGAACAACACAAACAAGAATCCGACAAAGACAGGAGCAGAAACAGAGAGAGATATAGAGGACTAATCAGAGGGAAAAAGGGAACAGGTGGGAAAAGGGGTGACGAGGTAGTTAGGAGGAGACAAGGCACAGCTGGGGGAAAGAGGGGGAGAAAAGGTAACCTAACAACGACCAGCAGAGGGAGACAGGGTGAAGGGAAAGGACAGAAACAAGACACAACATGACAGTACATGACAGTGTGTGTAAGACAGGGAGCATAGGTGGCAGTCCATAAGGCTAGGGGAAGGTGAGCCTTCCCTAAAGTAAAGTAATTTCCAAAATTATATACCCTAATTAGCTTACCTCTATCTATACAGAAAGGAGTAATTCCTTCGACCTCATGACTTGGTTTTTGCTCTGATGTGCACTGTCAACTGTGGGAAATTATATTGACAGGTGTGTGCCTGTCTATAAAATAATGTCCTGAATACAAAGCGATATTTTTGGTGCAAACACAACACATCACTGACTACCATTCTTCATATTTTCAAGCATGGTGGTGGTGGCTACATCATGTTATGGGTATGCTTGTCATCGGCAAGGACTAGGAAGTTTTCCTAAGATAAAAATAAACTAAATAGAGCTAAGCACAGTTAAAATTCTAGAGGAAAACCTGGTTCAGTCTGCTTTCCATCAGACACTGGGAGACAAATTCACCTTTCATCAGGACAATAACCTAAAACACAAGGCCACATTTACCAAGATGAAATTGAATGCTCTTGAGTGGCCTAGTTACAGCTTTGACATAAATGTGATTGAAAATCTATGGCTGTCTAGCAATGATCACCAACCAATTTGACAGTGCTTGAATAACTTAAAAATGAATAATGTGCAAATTTTGTACAATCCAGGTGTGCAAAGCTCTTAGACACTCAAGACATACAGCTGTAATAGCTGCCAAAAGTGATTCTAATTGACCCAGGGGTGTGAATACTTACATAAATTAGATATGTTTTCACTTTGTTATTATGGTGTATTGTGTGTAGATGGGTGAGGAAAAAAATATATTTAATCAATTTTGAATTCAGGCTTTAACACAAGACAGGAAATTTAGAAAACGGATGTTCCAAGTGTGGTATTTAACGATCTGTCTAGCTGTTAGCTTGTGCACTTGACATGGGAATATAATTGTTGTGATTTGAAGTTGTATTGAAGAACATTGTGAATATAAGTAATATCAAGAGACCAAGCTTGATTATTCATGTACAGTTGAAGTCTGAACTTTACATAGAATTAGGTTGGAGTCAATTAAACTAGTTTTTCAACCACTCCACAAATTTCTTGTTAACAAACTATAGTTTTGGCAAGTCGGTTAGGACATCTACTTTGTGCAGTGTCTCTTTGCTTGACATCATGGGAAATCAAAGGAAATCAGCCAAGACCTCAGAATAAAATTGTAGACCTCCACAAGTCTGGTTCATCCTTGGGAGCAATTTCCAAACGCCTGAAGGTACCACGTTCATCTGTACAAACAATAGTACACAAGTATAAACACCATGAGACCACGCAGCCATCATACGGCTCAGGAAGGAGACGCGTTCTGTCTCCTAGAGATGAACGTACTTTGGTGCGAAAAGTGCAAGCCGAAGAACACCATTCCAACCGTGAAGCACATGAGTGGCAGCATCATGTTGTGAGGGTGCTTTGCTGCAGGAGGGACTGGTGCACTTCACAAGATAGATGGCATCATGAAGGAAGAAAATGATGTGCATATTGTGGCAAAGAAGGGGGTCGAGTGATAAATGGCAGATATGTGAGAGCAGAACTAATAAACGGGCTCTGCCCGATCACTAAAATGGCCACCCCGATCAGAACTACAGATCACAAAGTCCCAGAAGCAAGGGGAACCCTCAGAAGGTGACCATGCCCCACTCACCTAGATGCATAGGGCGAAAGAGAAGAACACTCGGGTGATGCGTTGGTTTTTGAGTCTCCAACCGTTTCACTTTGACTTGAAACACAGAGCAGGGAAGGAAATGGGAAACGTGGATGGGTTATCCCGCATGCACACATATTTTGCTGCGGTAGCCCAACCTAGGGGGTCGGATCTAGGGGGGAGATGTGTGGCAAAGAAGGGGGTTGCGTGATAAATGGCAGACATGTGAGAGCAGAACCAATAAACTGGCCACCCCGATCAGAACTACAGATCACAAAATGGCCGACCGCCAAATCTACAAGTCCCAGATGCAAGGGGAACCCTCAAAAGGTGGAGCCGACCCACAGATAAAGGGTCAAGAAAAACCAGGAAGGGAGAGAGAGAGGGCTGGAAGGATCTATGAACAATAGAGAAAGAAACAATAGAGATTGGATGGATTTACCGTGTATGAGCTGGACTGTTTTGGACTTACCTGTTGGCGTTTGGACCTGGACCTACCGAGAACCCGATTCGTGTACCGAACCCTGCTATCCTTGACCTTGCCTATGGCCTGGGTGGACCAGGATGGAGAAACAAACACACAGGTACTGTCCTGTTCGAAAGAACTCTCATACTTGGGTGATTTGGTGACAGTTTCTCCCTTAATTTGTGACAATCGCTCCTAACCTTGAAGAGGTTTGCCACAATATATTGAAGCAACATCTCAAGACATCAGTCAGGAAGTTCAAGTTTGGTTGCAAATGGGTCTTCCAAATGGACAATGTCCCCAAGCATACTTCCAAAGTTGTGGCAAATGGCTTAAGGACAACAAAGTCAAGGTATTGGAGTGACCATCACAAAGCCCTGACCTTGATTCTATAGAAAATATGTGGGCAGAACTGAAAAAGCGTGTGCGAGCAAGGAGGCCTATCAACCTGACTCAGTTACACATGGGCCAAAATTCACCCAACGTATTGTGGGAAGCTTGTGAAAGGCTACCCGAAGCGTTTTACTCAATTTAAACGATTTAAAGACAATGCTACCGAATGTAGCTGTTGAGTGTATGTAAACTTCTGACACACTGGGAATGGGATGAAAGAAATAAAAGCTGAAAGAAACCATTCTGTCTACTATTATTCTGACATTTCACATTCTTAAAATAAAGTGGTGATCCTAACTGACCTAAAACAGGGAATTGTTACTAGGATTAAATGTCAGGAATTGTGAAAAACTGAGTTTAAATGTATTTGGCTAAGGTATATGTGAACTTCCGACTTCAACTGTAACACACTAACAGTGTTATACTGATGGCAATGGTGTTTGGGGGGGGGGGGGGGGGGGGGGTCTTATTGTTTTGCTATCTCCCGGAATAATTTCAACTGAATCTATACATATACTTGTGAGTGCCTCTTCCAGTTTTGGACTATAACTGTCACGGTTAACCCTTTTAGCTATTGGACTTGTAAATAAGTAATGGCAACATTTACCCGACATAAGGTCTGTTGAGCAACAGCAGTCAGAGGAGATACTAGAAAATCCTTTACCCGTCATACAACACCCGCAGCCTGTGAGAGACATGACATTTCGAGTGGAGCTACCTCCCCTTTACTGGGGATGGTATTTAATATTTTTTGTCATGGATTCTCAGGTTGATTCTCAGGTATGAAGTAGCCTTGGATGTATCCTCATCTGTCATAAATAAAATTTTACTTTTGCCAGCTAGATTGTCCATCCCTGCATTTGCCTACTGGCAGAGCCTTTCAGATACTACCATAGATGATTGTAACCAAACAAAGAAACGTCTTGGCGATGCTTTTGGGAGCTCTGTTTTTGTCAATGTTCCAGACCTACATCACTGCCCGTTCCCAGAAACCAAACAAGCCATTGAAACTGTATGCAGCTGAACGTTTGACCTTAGTTATAGAAGCTTTGCCCAGTTATGGTAATGAAGCAAAACAAAGATAACTTTTCAGGTGATTTGTTGATGGACTGGATTCAGCCCTGCAGCTTAAGGTACATGAACATGGTGCAACAACAGTGGAAGCTGGTTTGAAGTTGAAACCTTCCAAATGCCACTTAATTAATTTTTTACCTTTTATTTAACTAGGCAAGTCGGTTAAGAACAAATTCTTATTTGCAATGATGGCTTACGAACAGTGGGATAGCTGCCTAGTTCAGGGGCAGAACGACAGAGTTTTACCTTGTCAGCTCGGGGATTCAATCCTTCAATATTTCGGTTACTAGTCCACCAACGCTCTAACCACTAAGCACTCTGCCGCCCGACCTCTGACTGGCCCATGAACTAGAGGTCGACTGATTATGATTTTTCAACACCGATACCGATTATTGGAGGACCAAAAAAAGCTGATACAGATTAATCGGATTATTCATTTTATTTGTAATAATGACAATTACAACAATACTGAATGAACACTTATTTTAACTTAATATAATACATACATAAAAATCAATTTAGCCTCAAATAAATAATGAAACATGTTCAATTTGGTTCAAATAATGCAAAAACAACGTGTTGGAGTAGAGAGAAAAAGTGCAATATGTGCCATGTAAAAAAGCTAACATTTAAGTTCCTTGCTCAGAACATGAGAACATATGAAAGCTGGTGGTTCCATTTAACATGAGACTTCAATATTCCAAGGTAAGAGGTTTTAGGTTGTAGTTAATATAGTATTTATAGGACTATTTCTCTCTATACCATTTATAATCCAAATACCTTTGACTATTGGATGTTCTTATAGGCACTTTAGTATTGCCAGTGTAACAGTATAGCTTCCGTCCCTCTCCTCACTCCTACCTGGGCTCGAACGAGGAACACATCGACAACAGCCACCCTCGAAGCAGCGTTACCCATCGCTCCACAAAAGCCGTGGCCCTTGCAGAGCAAGGGGAACAACCACTCCAAGTATCAGAGCGAATGACGTTTGAAACGCTATTAGCGCGCACCCCGCTAACTAGCTAGCCATTTCACATTGGTTACACCAGCCTAATCTCAGGAGTTGATAGGCTTGAAGTCATAAACAGCGCAATGCTTGAAGCACATTGAAGAGCTGCTGGCAAAACGCACGAAAGGGCTGTTTGAATGAATGCTTCCTCGTGGAGTGCAATGAGAGGTAGGTGGCTAGAGCGTTGGACTAGTTAACTGTAAGGTTTGTCATATCTGAATCAGAATTAGTTAGGTAACATAGATAAATAAGATGTTTTATTTACTTTGAGATACTTGTCATTAGAATGTCTCTTTTTGGACTATACTGTCGGCAGTTGCATTTTTCCTTTCTTCTCTAGGGAATAGTCACTTGGGGCCCAGAGAGGGGAGAGGTCAGGCTCGTCTTTTACATGTCTGGTAATATGCCGAATATCAGAAAGGGATAAGTCAGAATTGAACAGTGTCTTCCAATATGAATGTATCTGTTAAACCATGTGATGGGGAGATGTCGTGGAAATTTGCAAGATGTTATAGTGCTTGTAAGATTATTTTATAATCTTTGTATTGCATTAGAATGGTTGTCTTATTCACAGAATATAATCTGTTGAATATTGTGTGTGTGTGTGTTCCACTGAGGATGAGATAGCACTGACAGAGGAGATTTACGATGTCTTTGGCTAATAAAGCCTAAAGATCATTCCAGATAGTGAGGTCATGTTTTGGTACTATGAAGAACCAGGAACGAGATTAGAATCTCGTTTTAGAGACCAAACTGAACGATAATTTATAGCTAATGCTATCTGGCTATGGGATACTCCTTTTTCAAGTAAAAGGCCCTTTGTGAAGTTCTTAAGATTCCTAAGATCTGTGGTTCGTCATGTGAGTTGAGAGGGGTGTATCTTGGCTATAAAAGACACTAAGTATTCTTTTGTAAGCACTCTCAGAGAATTAATTTATAGACACTGAATTGTTCTGAGAGTCACAGGGCTATGGTGAAGCTCATATTATTAAAAGATGAAGTTTAAGTATAACTCTGACTGGTGTGTGGTTTGTAACTCTCATCATTTAGTAATACAGGAAATTACCACGACAGGTTGCAAGATTGAATGCCCGAGCTGACAAGGTACAAATCTGTCGTTCTGCCCCTGAACAAGGCAGTTAACCCACCGTTCCTAGGCCGTCATTGAAAATAAGAACGTGTTCTTAACAGACTTGCCTAGTTAAATAAAGGTGTAAAAAAAATACAAAAAAAACCCAGCCAAATCGGTGTCTGAAAATACAGATTTCCGATTGTTATGAAAACTTGAAATTGGCCCTAGTTAATCGGCCATTCTGGTTAATTGGTCGACCTCTACCATGAACACCTTGCTAAAGCCTCTCACAGTCCTGGGATTCCTTGTCTCCAAAGATGGGATGCGACCTAACCCCTCCTACACAGAGAAGCTACATTCATGGCCAGTCCCAACATCACCCACAGAGGTCTGAGTGTTCATGGGCCAGTCAGATCACCTCCATACGGATACAGTCTACCTCTGAGTTGGCTCCTGTGCCCTCCTCGATGTTGCAGTACCCCACCAAGGCTTCCTCCAACACCCATGGCACTCCACTGTGGAGGACCTTAACCTCATCCATATCCAAGACTGATGACTGGGACGTATGGGAAGCACAATGGGCAGAACCTGAGCTACAGATTGTTTTCCAGTGGCTAACAGATGGACAGAAATCGCCTCACAGGGAGATTCACAATGCTTCCTCATACATACAAGCTATGGACTCTGTTCATTCTCCTTGTGGTTCAGGATGGCCTCCTTTGCCGTAGAGTTCGTCACAGATCCACACACAATACTCAGCTTCAGGTTGTGGTCCCACTAGGGTTAATCCCACGTGTTCTAGAACGTGTTCATGGTCACCCATCAGTAGGACATTATGGGTATTTTAAATCACAGTCAGGGCGTCCTGTCCTACTGGCCCCATATGTCAGCTCATATATCCGCCTTTTGTCAAGACTGGCCCATGTGTCACGGGAGCAGACACCCATGGTCCCAATCTTACCCTCTCAAACCTTCCAGATGATTGCTGCCGACATCACAAAGCTCCCCCACTATGAAACTCTTTGGCCTACTACGTGTTTGAACAAAGCATATGGCTACATAGTGTGCCCCATACTGTGTTAGGCGATCAGTGCTGGCAATTCGAGTCAGATTTGGTTAAGTCAGTCTGCTCTCTCCTAGGGACTACAAATGCCACACTTCTGCACCTCATCCACAATGTGACGGGGCAGTCAAATGCGACAATTGCACCCTCAAGGCAGAATTGGCAAAGGTCCCAAGATAGTGGATTCGAATGGGATGATGACTTGCCTCAGGTAGATCTGGCATATAAACACATCTACTCATGCTAGCATGGGCTTCACACCTTTTTTCCTGGCCCATGGACGAGAGACTATGGCTAAAGAGGGGGAGGGGGGGGGGGTCAATGCAAATAGTCTGGTTAGCAATCTGATTAGTTGTTCAGGAGTCTTATTGCTTTGGGATAGAAGTTGTTTAGAAGCCTCTTGGACCTAGACTTGGCACTCCAGTACCGCTTGCCATGCAGTAGCGAAGAGAACAGTCTATGACTAGGGTGGCTGGAGCCTTTGAAAATTTTTAGGGCCTTCCTCTGACACCGCCTTCTATAGAGGTCCTGGATGGCAGGAAGCTTGGCCCCGTTGATGTACTGGCCCATTCACACTACCCTCTGTAGTGCCTTGCGGTCGGAGGCCGAGCAGTTGCCATACCAGGCAGTGATGCTACCAGTCAGGATGCTCTTGATGGTGCAGTTGTAGAACCTTTTGAGGATCTGAGGACCCATGCTTCCAACCGCAAGGCACTACAGAGGGTAGTGCGAATGGCCCAGTACATCACTGAGGCCAAGCTTCCTGTCATCCAGGACCTATATACCAGGCGGTGTCAGTCTCCTGAGGGGAAATAGGTTTTATCATGCCCTCTTCACGACTGTCTTGGTGTGCTAGGACCATGTTAGTTTGTTGATGTGGACACCAAGGAACAGGAAGCTCTCAACCTGCTCCACTACAGCCCCATTGATGAGAATGGGTGCGTTCTCATCCCTCATTTTCCTGTAGTCCATGACAATCTCCTTTGTCTTGATCAGGTTGAAGGGGAGGTTGTTATCCTGGCACCACACTGCCAGGTCTCTGACCTCCTCCCTATAGGCTGTCTCATTGTTGTCGGTGATCAGACCTATCACTGTTGTGTCGTCTGCAAATTTAATGATTGTGTTGGAGTCGTACTTGGCCATGCAGTCATGGGTGAACAGGGAGGACAGGAGAGGACTGAGCACGCAGCCCTGAGGGGCCCCCGTGTTGAGGATCAGCGTGGTAGATGTGTTGTTACCTACCCTTACTACCTGGGGGTAGCCTGTCAGGAAGTCCAGGATCCAGTTGCAGAGAGAGGTGTTTAGTCCGTGGGTCCTTAGCTTAGTGATGAGCTTTAAGGGCATTATGGTGTTAACGCTGAGCTGCAGTCAATGAATAGCATTCTCACGTAAGTGTTCCTTTTGTGCAGGTGAGATAGGGCAGTGTAGATTGCAATAGAGGTTGCGTCATCTGTGAATCTGTTGGGGCTGTATGCAAATTGGAGTTGTCTAGGTTTTTTGGGATAATTGTGTTTATGTTGTCCTTGATCAGCCTTTCAAAGCACTGCTACTGGTCAGGAGACATTTAGGCAGGTTACCTTACTGTTTGGCACAGGCACTATGGTGGTCTGCTTAAAACATGTTGGTATTTGTAGCTGCAATTTGGCAGTACACCCTGACCGTGTTTTGAGAACGAACAAAAGATATCTCCTTTTCAAGGTCTCAGCTTAGAGAGGAGAAGCCTCGTGAGGTGTTGGTCTGTCACATGTTATGAAACAGTATTGATCGGTCACATGAATGAAACAAACAGTAATGATTAATTAATTATGCCAAATCATAACTTGTCAGGGCTTCTGACAGACAGAGCTTCTGACAGACATTTACTGTGGTGCATTAAGTTTGTTGGAACGTCTCCAGCACGCGCTGAGAAATAAACAATGATTAATTTAAGATTGACTTTGAGTGTCCCTGTGTAAAATAATTTCCACAACACCAAGACAGTCGTGAAGAGGGCAAGACAATGCCTATCCCCCCTCAGGAGACTGAAAAGATTTAGCATGGGTCCTCAGATCCTAAAACAAGTTATACAGCTGCATCACCGCCTGGTATGGCAACTGCTTGGCCTCTGACCACTAGGCACTACAGGGGGTAGTGCGTACGGCCCAGTACATCAATGGGGCCAAGCTTCCTGCCATCCAGGACCTCTATACCAGGCGGTGTCAGAGGAAGGACCTAAAAATGGCCAAAGACTCCAGCCACCCTTGTCATAAATTGTTCTCTCTGCTACCGCACGGCAAGCAGCACCGGAGCGCCAAGTCTAGGTCCAAAAGGCTTCTAACCCCAAGTCATAAGACTCCTGAACAACTAATCAAATGGCTACCCGGACTATTTGCAAATGTAGAATGAGCTCTTTCTACATTTATAAGTACCCTTTCCATTTTTTGACATTCCAATGTCTTGGCCGTCTAACTGATTACAGAATTGGAGCAGGTCTCTTTGCTGAAGTCGTGTTTGACTTTGAATGTGAGTTTGCATGTCCTCAGCTCAGCGTTTTCAGAAAACTGGCAAAAACGTATTCTTAACAGGCCCATGGGACCCTGGCCATGACACCTTTTTCATTTTTTATTTTTATATATATATATATATAGTGATATATATTTGAGATATGAGATCTCCTCAAGCGACACGGCAGAGCATAATAATTCCCAGCGTATCTCCTTTCCCCAGGGACTACAGTTCTGTGGAAAGAAGAAGAAAGGGAATTGATAACCCAATGCTGGGTTAATGTGACACAGCCAAAGTAATATGATAGCTCTTGGTTTTAGCAAGATATATTGCACCAAAGAAACATGAATAAGTAAACCGTAATGCAATTCCCTGGCAGAGTCCTTATGACACTGTATTTCATCCAAGTGGCTGCTCTGCACACATTTCTATTGGCCATTTTGTAAATTGAATGGAACACATGGTTTGGATTTTGATAAGAACGCAAGACTAATTCATTTCTTATTCATTCCCTGTCACAACACACCTATGTAGAGAAGACTATGTTTCCCTATACGGTGACACGCACAGACACAAGCACACACTCAGTTAGGCAGGCAGGCAGGCTTGCGTGCACACTTGCAACACACAGACATAAAATGTACAAGCAAACACAGCTGATGACATTTAGTGTAGCACACACCCCATAGAGGACTCCTGATATCTCCAGGAGTGATAAGTATAATTTTAGTCTTGTACTGTATTTTTGCTAGCTAGGGCCATCTACTTTAAGTGCTGCCTGTCTTCTTAGTAGCCGACTTGGTGTGTGAACTGCTGACTGATCATATCTTGCAGTTGATTGTTGACACGTCAACCAGGATTAAGGGGCAGGGCAATTTTTATTGTTGCTTTGGTAATCAGTGGCTTTATGGAGGGGGAGTGGTTTCTCCTCTCCTAGGCAATTAGTACCTGGAGGTGTGCTCATTACCTCTGCTAGGCAATTAGTGTTAGTACTTCAGTCTCCCCTGCAGTGTCAGCGGCAGTCGTGTCAGCGGAGGTCTCGTCGCCAAAACTAAGACTGTTTTGACGAGTTGTTCTGCTGAGTTATTTGAGGAAGGAAAGAGAGGAAGGCTCCACACCCCTCTCTCACTTAAATATCTTACCTAGTTGTTTTCGGATCACATTTTGCTTTCTTGTAGCTTTGTCAACTATGTTTGTTCTATACCTGTTTGCTCCTCTCCATGTAGGCTTTACAGACGCTCCCCACCCCTTGGCTGCAACCCTTCTAATTTAATATACCCTGCACACACAACCCATGTGGAATTCTTGGTCTCCGGCAGTGCTTGGCACGATCTGCAGTCAAGATCGGCAAGTTCATATCATCCTATGCTGCCCTTCAGTCCCTAGACTTTTTACCCCTAATGGAAACATGGATCACCCCAGAGAACACTGCTACTACAGCTGCTCTCTCTTCATCTAACTATGTATTCTCTCGTAATCTGAGAGCATCTGGTCATCGCGGTGGTGACACAGAGCTACTAATTTCTCATAAATTGAGATTTTCTCTCAACTCCCACACTCACCTGTCCATCTCTTCATTTGAATTCCATGCTGTCACTGTTAACTGTCCACTCAAGTGTAACATTGTTGCCATCTATCGGCCACCATGTGCCCTTAGAGAGTTCCTCAATGAGCTTGACATCTTGATCAGCTAATTTCCTCACGATGGCTCACCTCTCATCGTACTGGGCGACTTCAACCTCCCAACATCTGACGTCAATTAATTTCTTTCCACCTCTTTCTTTTATTTCCTTCTCACTTCCCTCATCAACTCATCCCTGACCGCTGGCTGCATCCCCTCTCACCTCAAAATTGCCAAAATTGCCAAGAAACCAACACTCAACAGCTTTGCCGTAAAAAAATACAGACCGATATCCCTTCTTTCTTTTCTTTCCAAAACACTTGAACACAATTCTCTCACTATCTCTCTCACAACAGTCTTCTTGACCCTAACCAGTCAGGGTTCAAGATGGGTCACTCAACCGAGACTGCTCTCTTCTACATCACACAGGCTCTCCACACTGCCAAAGCAGACACACACTCCTCTGTTCTCATCTTAGATATATCTGCTGCCTATGACACCATGTACCATCAGATCCTCCTCCACACCCTCTCAGGGCTGGGAGTCTCAAGCTCTGCACACTCTTGGATTGCATCTTACCTGGCAGGCCCCTCCTACCAGGTGACGTGTAGAGGATCTGTGTCTACACCACATACTCTCACTACTGGTGTCCCCCAGGGCTTGGTTCTAGGCCCTCTCCTCTTCTCTATGTACACCAAGTCACTCGGATCCGCCATATCCTCACCCTCAACTACTTTTCTCCTTCCACCCAGATTCGTCTGTTGGACTATCAGATGGTGAAGCGTGATTATCACTGCACAGAACATGTTTCCACTGCTCCAGAGTCCAATGGCAGCGAGCTTTACACCACTCCAGCCAACGCTTAGCATTGCACATGGTGATCTTAGGCTTGTGTGCAGCTGCTCGGCCATGGATGCCCATTTCATGAAACTCCTGATAAACAGTTATTGTGCTGACGTTGCTTCCAGAGGCAGTTTGGAACTCGGTAGTGAGTGTTGCAACTGAGGACAGATGATTTTTACATGCTTCAGTACTCGGGAGTACCGTTCTGTGAGCTTGTGTTGCCTACCACTTCGCGGCTGAGCCGTTGTTGCTCCTACATGTTTCCACTTCACAATAGCTGCACTTACAGTTGACTGTGGCAGCTCTAGCAGGGCAGAATTCTGACGATGCCACGTTGAAAGTCACTGAGATCTTCAGTAAGGCCATTCTACTGCCAATGTTTGTATATGGAGATTGCATGGCTGTGTTCTCGATTTTATACACCTGCCAGCAGTGGGTGTGGTTGAAATAGCAGAATCTGCAAATTGGAATGGTTGTCCACATACTTTTGTAAATACAATCAATGTATTTATAAAGCCCTTTATAGATCAGCAGATGTCACAAAGTGCTATACAGAAACACAGCCCAAAACTCCAAATAGCAAGCAATACAGATGTAGAAGCATATACAGTGAATCTTAAGATGAATGCACTAACTGTACTAACTGGATAAGAGCATCTGCTAAATTACTAAAATGTATATGTCTCTGCTGCACCACTAGACTGGAAGAGAAGATGGAAGAGTAGGCTGTGTGATGCTGACACACAGCCTTTTTGTGACCTGGCTTCTGTTTGGTGTTTATCAGGTCCAAGACATCCAGTCCCTCCCTGCTGTGCTTGGAAAGAGGGGATGAAGAAATGGTTCAGAAGCAGAGGAAGATAAGATGACAGGCTGGCGGGCAGAAGAAAGAGATCATAATCGAGCCAGCCTTGCAGTGTGAAAATGAATAATCATGGATTTACTAAAGTGCAGAAAAGCAACCAGCTGAATTATGCCTCTCACGTCAATAATAATGATCATCACATTGTCAATGGATCCACTGCTGTGTGCTTTTTAGAGCATTACATAATGTTACCTGTATTACATGTAGTTCTGAGCAATTATGATGATCTATAATATCGCGTAGGAATGGGGAAAGCCTCAGAGCTGCCGTAAAAAGCTATAATATTCAGGAGAGTTGAGGTCATAACAAGTCAACATGAATGACAACCACACTGACCCTGACAGCAGGTCACTCTGTCTCTTTAAAAATTCTAGATGATGTGAAAGTGTCTACTCTGAACCACTCTAGCATTTTGTCCTGGGTTGGTCTCTAAATTGTTCGCCTTGGTCTTCATGATGGGATATGAAATTATAAGCTGGGCGGAAGGGGAAGAACCGCTTATGTTTTATTATCTTTGCTCAGATGATTATCTCACCCCACTTACCTTATTCTGTTGAGCTAGTTCATTGATTTTGTCCTGTAGGCATGCCAGGTCTGTTGTATGGGTACCATACTGATGAAAATGTACATACACAGTGCAAGCTAAGCTTTGTGTCAGAAGCCAGAAGAACTGGAAGCTTTCAAGGTTATGAAATAAGTCTATGAGAGAGGGGGTGGTGTACTGAATATCTCCTGGTATCCTTGTTTCTTTTGTTAGATCAGGTGCGGCTCAGGTCAAGATGGAGTCTAAGAGGTGGAGGACATAACATTGATTATGTGGATGTGCTAAAGTGAGGTTTTACATTTGTTTTTCTGGAATCTGTTCCCTTTCTTACATAAAATATCAGGTAATAAAATAGAGTAGAATATTATTCATGTTTCAGTATGTAGTTACCTAGCATAGAAAATAACAGTAGCACATTGGCTTCTGCATTGCTTGAGGAAAGGTAAGCCGGTGCTGTAGTAAACAATATAAACAATAATGTATGCATCAAAAATGCCAGAATCCACACCAGCACATTTTCCCAAATCAACAATATGAATACTTTGAAGCGTTCAAGGAGCAATAGTGAAACAAATGACACCGACAACATTAGTAATCACCAACAGCAGAGGCCATTTTGTAGCAATGTGATAATTCCAGAAGACTTCTAATGAGCTGTGACAAAAACATGGAAAATATGAGGGGGAAACAATTAGTTTGTCTCTTAATGACATACCAGACCTAGCCTAGTGAGGAACGTCACACTGTCATAACTACAAGGTCACATAGCAGAGATAGGGAGAGTTTGATTACATAAGAGAAACCGTGAGAGAGAAAGGAGTAGGCAAAGGAAGAAATTGGGTCATAGTGGATGGCACTTTAGTTGACCACTCTAGTCAGTATCATCAATGTGATGTGTTGTTTAGTGACAGTTTGTTCACTTGTGCTATTTGAGGTAAATCGAGTGGAATACATTCACTGATTTATTTTTAGACTGTCTTCCTTGTGAAAAATCAGGCAGGCAGGGCTTCAAAATCTGTGCCCAGACTGGATGAGTGGGGTGTGATTTTCCCGTCTTTAAAGATGCACTCATGCAGATGATAGAAAACTTTACTGTAGCCTTCCTCTTAACAATCCCTTGCGTTACATGTTTGAAGTACTTTAAGCTTGCTGGCAGTGGCAAAAAGGTATTTTTTCCCCCTTGGTAAACTTTGAATCAGACAGTTTCAATTATTTCCCCTGATTTGCATATTTTTCAATTTCTGTCTCTCTCAAAATGCTTCCCTTTGACTTTTCAGAAGCCATAATTCTGACTAGAGATGGCACGACTCGCATCCAAACACAAAGCGCTTTTCTCTTTGCCTTTTGAGATTCAGCCAGGCAAAAGCTCAGTTAATTAGAAATGAACAAATAGAAGGAAGTGGAGAAAAAACACAAGAGTGATGTGTTTTATGACCCGGCAGAGTGAGATTGATCCTTTGGCTGATTTGTAGTCTATTCAACACTCCTAGCTGTGAAAAGGATGGAGGGAAAACACTCAAGACAGACGAGGGTACACGACAGTACACTGAGGAAAGTATTCAGCATCAAGGCTGAGATGGAAAGGTATGGTAACACATGGTAAAGGTCATCTAACCACTCCAGCGCCTTATTGGACTGCTGTCACAGTGAAGTGAATGGATAAATCCTGGACCATGGACAGATGTGTTGAGTTGCATCAGTAATCTCAGCTTTAGCTCAGTGTTGAATCACTTTACTCTTACTTTCAGAACCATGGACAGAGCTCATTCTGTTCCCTCAGAGGTGGGAGAAGTGAGGAAATCTGCTTGAGGGATACTGTAGCTGCTGTGTTTTTGCATTTAGTCTGGAGACAGTTTAAACCATTGCATTATAGAATAGTTTTCTTTCAGATTCACCTCTTCATCATTCCTGATACAAGCAGACAAGCTGGTTCCCAGAAACTGCAGCTCAAATGTCAAATCAGGTACTTTTTCATCTCAGTAGAATGGAAATATTACTTAGGGCTTTAAGGGAATGAAATGTTAAAGTGACTGCTCAAGTGCACTCTGATCCATGTTAAAATCTCATCAAACAGTTAGCACAGCACAACCAACCCACATGGGGAAAGCTGTACAAAACAAACTTTTTGTTTCACTGTTTTCATAAGGGAAATACTATTACACTAGGTCCAGAAGTGCGGGTATGGAATTGCACAAGGCTGTGAGAAACAAAATGTCATAGTTTGCATGAAGGACAATGCTACGTTCTATATGATCTATTCGGAAACCAGAAATATTGCTGTGGGACCTAACAGCTACAGCTAGAGGCTCAATGGCTAGGATAAACAGGAGAGGAGAAAGAGGGCAGCCCTGCCTAGAACCCCTGCAGACGTCAAAATGTTTAGATACCGTATTAGTAGTAAGGATCTCTGCAGTGGGATTTGTATATAGTATCTTCATCCATTTAAAAAAGCTCTCACCACAACCAAAATGAGTAAACACTTCAAAGAGGTAGGGCCACTCAACCCTATCGAAGGCCTTCTCTGCATCCAACGACAGGATGGCAGTGTCTGACGACCCAATTCTAGCATGTAGAACATTTAGCACTCTCCTAACATTATGAAATCCTTGACGACCTTGAATAAAGACATTTTGGTCTCTACCCACCACACCCGGGAGAAAACACTCCAACCTCCTCGCAAGTGCTTTACAAAGAACCTTAGTGTCACAATTCAAAAGTGAGAGAGTACGATAGGAATCACATTTGGTATGCATCTTTCCAGGTTTTAGGAGAAGAGTGATCAGAGGTTCTCTCAAAGAATGGGCATGAGACCATTTTTGTAAGATTCCAAAACACTCTCCATCTCTTGTTCTCTTGTAGATGTCAATGGGCAGCCCATCTGGGCCAGATGCTCTCCCCGCCCTCATACTATCAATTGCATTGGAAATTTCCTCCACAGTCAGCTCATATAATTTTTCATAAAAGGAATTAAAGGTATTGTTAATCTCCCAATTGTCTACCTTCACAGTTCCCACTGCATCCTGAATTGAATTGATTGTTCTCTCTGCTTGCTGCTGTTTGATTCACCAGACCAACAGCGTACCAGCTTTTTCACCCTGGTCATAATATGATTGGTTTAGTCTCAATAAGCTTGCTGCAGCTCTACCCACAGAAATCCTGTTATATTGAGCCCTGAGCAAGAGCGACTCCTTGTGTGCACCTGTGGAATTAGTGAGGAAAATTTCTCTCTCCAGAGATTTAATTTTGGTTTCAAGTAATTTCATTTTTTGACCAGTATAATTTGACCCCGCATGAAACCTTTAAAGGCTTTCCATCTAGTACAAGCTGAAATCTGTGTTGTATTAATTGAAAAGTATAGGTCAATTTGCTGTCCAATGTATTCTGTAAAACTTGTATCTTGCAGCCATTTAGGTTGGAAGCGCCATTTAGGTGGGTCACCGACTAAATTTGAATCAGAATATTTAAGAGATGCTGGAGCATGGTCAGAGATGACAATGCTCTCATAAAAGCAATCTTCAATTTTAGAGCGTAACGCTGCTGAGATCAACAAATGGTGAATTTGGGAATAGGTCTGGTGAGTATTCCATATCATCTGGTTTCATTTCTCTCCAAATCTCTATTAAGTTTAAGTGTCACGCCCTGACCTTAGAGCTTTTTATGTCTCTATTTTGGTTTGGTCAGGGTGTGATTTGGGTGAGCATTCTATGTTCCTTTTTCTATGTTTTTGTATTTCTTTGTTTTGGCTGGGTATGGTTCTCAATCAGGGACAGCTGTCTATCGTTGTCTCTGATTGGGAATCATACTTAGGTAGCATTTTTGTGGGTAGTTGTTTTCTGTTTAGTGTTTTGCACCTGACAGGACTGTTTCGGTTTCGGTTATTCACTTTGTTATTTTTGTTTAGTGTTCAGTTTAAATAAAAAGTAATGAACACTTACCACGCTGCGCTTTGGTCCTCTTCATCTGACGACGACACCCATTACATTAAGTCCTTCATAAAATGCTGTATTGTTTTCCTAGATTAGGTTTGGGAGTAGTTTGAATCCGAGTTGCGATTTTTAACAGGATCTAAAGTGCAATTAAAGTCTTCTGCAACAATATAATTACCTGGAAGTGTGGAAAGATTTAAAAACAAATCGTTAAAGAATTTAGAGTCATCTTTGTTGGGACCATACACATGAATTAAATTAAACTGCTCGGACAGCAAGGTACCCCGTATAATAATATATCTACCGGCTGGATCGCAAATTGTTTGCAATATCTGATATGGAATGGACTTATGGAGAAGAATAATAACTCCCCTTGCATGGGAACTAAATGAGGCTGCAATGACCTGCCCAGTCCACCTCTTGCGCATCTTAGGAATGTTGCCAGATAATAAATGTGATTCTTACAAAAATATGATCTAATATACCAATAGACATCTGTTACCACCATAAACAAAAACACAAAGGACGCTTTAAAGCACGTCATTGTACAAAAACTCATGCCTAACAATCAACCACAAACATGCTATTAACCGTCTTACCCCAAAGTCTCTAACAGACCTCCCTCTTCCCCTCTGTGTCACGCCGTATAAAGTGCTCAACAGATCCACACACATGCGTTTTTTCCCCCTTTATATACCTTCTGCCCCGCCAGTTGTCACTACACTATATTGTGTTCACCATTTAACAAAGAACCAAACAAAATACCAGGAGTGAGCCAGAATATAAGACCACCATGATCTAGCCTCATATAGGCCGAAATTAAACAAAACCGTTTCTATTTATATAAAATTATAATAAGGCTTACTTGTAAACTGGCCATGTTATTATAGTTCAAAAGACAGTGCTACTATGTTACTAGATTAATTATAACACGGTGAACTGGCTCAAACTTTAAATACCTGTTTGGACAAAACCGAAAGCAACAGTTCGAGAAATGTTTAAAAAAAATGGTCAAAGTTTAACTTTACGTTGCTATTGCCTCTTTTTCAACGTTGCTCTACTTCCACACCTCTGCCTAGCTTCTCAAGATTCTGCTCCGCCTCGGCTGGTGTTTAAAAAATGTAGGAACGATCACCGTGAGAGACCCTCAGGTGCCCTGGAAAGATGATTCCATACCGTATAGCCTTAGCCTGTAGCTGCTGCTTGACACTGTCGAAGCGTTTCTGCTGCTTGTGGACTTCCATGCAGAGATCTGGGATTATTGTAGAGTACTCTGCCTTTCGCCCTGGCTGCATTCACCATGCGCATATTACCTTTATAGTTTAAGAACTTCCTTATCAGAGCCCCCGGGTGTGCGTTAGGGTCGGATCGTGGGACAGAAATTCGATGAGCTCTCAAAAATGATCAAAAGAGAGCGGAGTGGCTCCATCTCCAGAGCCTGTGTGGCTCCATCTCCATGCTTGCTCTAGGAATGACCAAGCATCACTCCCTTCAGCGCCTTCGGGGAGATGTACTAGTCTCAAGTTTGATCTCCTGCCGTGGCCCTCCAAATCAGCTAGTTTGGAGGTAAGCGATTCAACCTTTTCCTCAAGAGCGGTGGTCATTACCTGCAGGGCTATAATGTTGTCTTGGGTTCCAGAGATGCGTACCTCAGCCTGAGAGATTTGAACAGCACATTCTTTGACTACCTTTTTAACGTTGTCCACTGCAGACAGTACATTTTGGGGCGGCAGGTAGCCTAGTGGTTAGAGAGCTGGGATCAAATCCCAGAGCTGACAAGGTATGAATCTGTCGTTCTGCCCCTGAACAAGGCAGTTAACCCACTGTTCCTAGGCTGTCATTGTCAATAAGATTTTGTTCTTAACTGACTTGCCTAGTTAAATAAAGATAAGTTAAAAAAAAGTTGAATTTGATAGAGAATTCTGCATTCATATCTTTGATGGCCTTGAGGATATCTTCGGAGCTAATGGCACTGCACGTGTTTACCGCCTCAGTCCTGCTTCCACCACTAGCACATGAAGCACGGCGCCTTCGTTCTCAGACTCTTTGGTGTGACTTTGTCGGCATTGTGGGTTTTCGGAAGCTAATAAACTATTACTGCCTTTCCTGGTACATTTAAGCTTATTTTATGATTTCTTTCAAATTTGTATTGGAGGCAAAAAAGACTGCTCAGCTCTGCTCCATACCGGAAGCCCCGCCACGGCTACATTTATGCTGTGCAACAACTGCGTGGTGGAGGAGTGTGTAACATGCGTGGTAGTGCAAAATCAAGAGTCGGATGAGGCAATTTAGTTCTCAAATGGGGATTTATTAACTAAAAGGGCTTAACCGGTAGCTTGGGGAATCTTCATGTCCCAAAATAAAGTTCTCACTCAAACTTGGCAAACTCTCCATATCAAACACTGGCCATTTAAGGCAATAACTAAAAGAAACTTAAATACTGCTGATATCCCAGAGGGTGTCTTAGTCAAGGCACAGCTTTAACCTGCATTGTGGTTCTAAAGCAATGGATATTCATCACTAGACTGTCCACGGAGCAGCGTTGCTCATTCACACATTACCTTAATTTGGATTTTATGAGAGGCCATTCTTCTTGTTCCCCTACTCAAAGAGCTTCAGTGTGGACAGTGAAAAGGACAAACAAATCACATTTATTATCTCCGTTAACTAATCTAAATTCACAGTACTTTCAGATAGCGGCTTAAGAGATATTTAGAGCACTACTGTAAAATCAGACTGTAAATGTGCTTACTTGCAATTAAATAGCAATTTATGGGTTTGCGTCAGCAAACCTCCAACGACCCGAATACGGCCAGACGTTGGAAGTGCTTTAAAAGCTTCATGGGGAAAACTGGGAAAGTTAACAAGTTTATTAAGTCTGCCCCACTTCCTAATGTAGTCTGACTCCCACATGGTTTACTACAGTGATGAGTGGCATGAGGCAGAGTGGATGTGAAATGTGGGCACAAGCTGTGGGCGGTATCTGCTTCCTCTGTCTCCATTGGAGATGACAGGGAGACAAGAAGGCCTGCTGCACATTAGCCCGTCACTAATTCAAGATAGCAGCTGGAGTCAGAGGGCATTGTGTGATAATGTGTGTGAGGAGCACAGGAGTGTTACTATAACAAAACATCTGTTGGCATTATCTGTTTAGGGGTATAGTGTAACATTTGTTGGAAATATGCCATCTGTTTACATATTCCATTAATATGATATGTGATCTTGGTGTAAAGTCAGCACTAATACCTCCTGGTATCCATTTATTTGATGTCCAAGAAATGTTTCTTTATTTGCTGCAGTTTCAGCTTCTTCTATATGCTTAGACCTCAGATATTTATTGAAGCTGTTTAGCCATATTCTGTTAAGCTTCTATAAAGGGACATTGGGGCAGAATAAGGCCTGTACTCTATGTCAATATATATCTGTCTATGATTCTATCCGTCCTCTTATTTTCCACATCCCGTGTCTCTACTTACTTCGCTCAAATGTTCCACTTCCACACTGTTTCTATCCATGCCTACCTTTTACTCTTTTCTCTGACTGTGACTTGAATAGCTTTGAATTCACTAACCTCAGGTTCCCCCTCATCCAGAATCGTTTAGCAGGACTTTGAAAAGGGCCTGTGATTTCAGGACCCTGTCAATAAGTCAAGTGTGGAGAGATAATTGTTTGACTGTTCTCATCCAGAGACCCACTGCTGGGAATAGAGGAGAGGAAAAGCTCTCTTAGAGTGACACGGTTTTGATAGATCCGGTTAGTCAAAAAGCTCTTTAACATGATTCCCTAGAGTGCGTGACTGGCCAGTCGATATTGGCCCAACATCGCTCAGTTTAAAAGGGTGAAAGTCTGCTCTAGGACTCCAGTCCTCCAATAAGACTGGATCAAATATGGAGGTTTTCTGCTTTCTATCCCTCTCCTGGAGTCACCTGGCTCAGTAAAGGCCTCAGTCCTGTTCAAGTGAAATTATCTCTAGCTGCTCTGAAGGATGAAAGGCTGTGCATCCTCTCTGATTGGCCCATTTCCTCTCATTAATCTGATCCAGGATCTAGGGCCGTGGAGCTGCAGCCCAATGCACTGCCGCTGACAGCTCAATCAACTTCTCATTCATATCACATGTCACATCAAGCCAGAGTTCTCTTGACTCCTTAGCCATTTAATATTGTGTTATGGACTGATTTGTCTTCTTCCCCGACAATTGAATCTCCGCCATGTTAGATCTCTATCATTTCTGGTCATTCATAAAATGGGGCAATATCCCAAAATTAAATGCAAACAAGTAATCTAATTAAATGTATTACATCTGTCCTATTTGAGTGGTCCAAGGAGAAAGCTAATGAGAAGTTCCAGAGTTGACTGTTTTGGGGGAATATATTTGAAATCCCTAGGGTGTGTATAGAGGAACCAAAAACACAAGGCTCCTGAACATGTGCCTGTGTACAGATCATGTATCAAGGCTCTGTACTGTAGTACGTATTTTGAATAACAGCTCGAGGCTTTTCTTATGCTTGTTTCTTCTGTGGTTTTCTACGGTGGCTAAGCCAGTTTAGACTTGTATTGTTTGTGTGTCTACATAGGGGAAACAAACGGTTTGGACACACCAAAGCCCACTGTGTTGATAATGAAATCACATTTTTTGTTCCCCTCCCTCTGTATGTAATCCAGTGCAATCATACTCTACAATGGCTGTCCTGGCTGACAATACATACTGTATATCTCACTGAAACAGACAACAGTCGCTTACAATATGTCACATTCCTCTTTTAGAAAGCGAAGTAAATAACTGTAAGTACCAAAATGACAATATTGTATAAGTGTGTAGTGTCTTCCGTCACCATACACATACATTACCTGCAGAGATTAAGAAAAACATTTCAGTCCCACAGATATTTTCATGAGGGAGGGGAGATAAAACAGAGGAGAGAGAGGAGATACAACCGGGACAGAGGAGAGAGAAGGGATTGGGGTGGTCTCTGTATGATAGACCCTCTCTCTGTCTCCACAGTAGAGTATAGAGGAGTAAAGCAGAGTGTAGGGAGGCCACACAGTCTTATCAGTGTTGTGCTGACTCAGCTGAACTCTCCCTCTGAGAGGCTGATGAGGAGGAATGGCCTCGTGGAGGAGCTGGCGATGTGCATCCATAGCTGTCATCATCAACTCAATACAGGACTGCTGAGTCTGCAGCCCAGGCCCCCTGCATGGATGGGAAATTACCTGTCTGCATCAGACTGACACCCTCTTCGTCTTCACTAGGCCATCCAACCCCTCCAGCACTATCAACTACAGTGACCCTTTGACCTTCAACACACCATAGTTGTAATATGTGGAAACCTTTTTCTGAGACTGCTTCATTGTGCTCTTCTGACCTGTTGTTTGTGATGCATGGTGCTTTCAGGAGCTCAGCAGGAACATGTCCATGGAATCTTCCAGTTCCATCTGCTGTGGTCTGCCAAGCTGGCTGGGACCTCAACACTGGAGAGGGGGTGTGAGCTGTGAGTGAGACGATGGGGTTTTGGCTATTGGCCTATCCGTTATACGGCGGGGATTTTTGGCAAGAGCAAAGAGTGAAATGTAATGTCTTGCATCATGTGGGCGTGTGTGATCCACTGTGGGACAACAATTTGGGGTTTGCTAATCGCTCACACCTGCCTCTTATGTGTTCTCATATGCCAAAATCCAATGAGTAAACACACATGAGGATTTATATGTGTCCAGGATAGGGGAAAAATGTAGGATTTTCAAATGCTCTCATGGCAGTTTGCGGATCAAATCCATATTTATAGATGACAGGCGGCATTCTTTGCCTTCAGCAGCCTGTGCAGTGCACTAAATTGAATTCTGGTAAGCATTTCTCCCTGACAGAATGCTGAATAACTGAAAGGATTTGTATTTTGGAGAAACGCATGAATGGCATGGTCTGCATATAATGTACTTCAGAATAAAAATGATACAGTATGTTAGGGCCAAAACACCCTTGGCACTTGACAGACAGAAGACTCGCTGCAAAATAAAAGCATGTAAATTAAAGCTGGACAAGACGAAATAAATGTTTTTAAATTGTATTTCTTCTACACTACAGACGACATGTACCACAGTTTAAATTCCTGTGATGTTCAGCTGTATTGTGTTATCCTAGGCAAAGTTCTTCAATATTTTAATGTTAACAACTGTGCTATTAGCATATATTTGGTCAGAGAAACCAGGCACCAAATTAATTTAGACTTATTCCATTGGAAATAAGAACAAGAAAGAATATTTGTAAAAAAAAGGCAAAAAATCTATATAGTTAATTACGCATTTTGATAAAAGCTATATTTCTCTATTCCCCCTGAGCCACCTCAGAGTGAATCTTCTGAGAGACACAGAGACAGTCTGCAGTGTTCTACCACTGTGAATCTATTGATCTGTCAAGTCTTGGAGGCTCTGTATCCTCGTTTTGTTTTAATATCACAAAAAGTCTTTGTAAATATAAGAACGTCACTTCACACACTGCTTTTTGTAAATACAATCTTGGTAAGGCAAAATTGATTGGCAGAGATAGTGTCAACATGATATAGACTGGTGCTACAACAGTATCTCAAAGGAATTGGGTGCATTTAAAAGTTGGGAAAGGGCACATTTTCTTTAATCAGTTTATAATGAATGTCTGTTAAACTTCTTATGGCTTGAATCCCTCTAACGGGATCAATATGACAACAGCCAGTGAAAGTGCAGGGCGCCAAATTCAAAACAACAGAAATCTCATATAATAAAAATTCCTCAAACATAGAAGTATTTTACACCATTTTAAAGATACACTTGTTGTTAATCCCAACACAGTGTCCGATTTCAAAAAGGCTTTACAGCGAAAGCACAACATATGTTAGGTCAGAGCCTAGTCACAAAAACACACACAGCCATTTTCCAGCCAAAGAGAGTCACAAAAAGCAGAAATAGAGTTAAAATGAATCACTAACCTTTGATGATCTTCATCAGATGACACTCATAGGACCTCATGTTACAATATACATGTATGTTTTGTTCGATAAAGTTCATATACAAAAATCTGAGTTTACATTGGCGCGTTATGTTTAGTAGTTCCAAAACATCTGGTGATATTGCAGAGAGCCACATCAATTTACAGAAATACTCGTATTAAACATAGATAAAAGACACAACTATTACTCATGGAATTATAGATACAGCGGTTGCATTAAGGAGAAGTGTGTCAGATTTCAAAAATGCTTTACCGAAAAAGCACACCATGCAATAATCTGAGTACAGCGCTCAGACAACAAATCAAGCCATACAGATGTCCGCCATGTTGTGGAGTCAACAGAAGTCAGAAATAACATTATAAATCTTCACTTACCTTTGATGATCTTCATCAGAATGCACTCCCAGGAATCCCAGTTCCACAATAAATGTTTGATTTGTCCGATAAAGTCCATAATTTATGTCCAAATACCTCCTTTTTGTTCGCGCGTTTAGCCCAGTAATCCAAATTCATGACGCGCGAGCAGACAAAGTCCAAAAGTTCCGTTACAGTCCGTAGAAACATGTCAAACAAAGTATAGAATCAATCTTTAGGATGTTTTTATCATAAATCTTCAATAATGTTTCAACCGGAGAATTCCTTTGTTTTCAGAAATGCAATGGAACTCAAGCTAACTCTCACGTGAACGCGCTTGGTCAGCTCATGCCATTCTGCCAGACCACTGACTCATCCAGCTCCCATTCCCCCCTCCTTCACAGTAGAAGCATCACACCAGGTTCTAAAGACTGTTGACATCTAGTGGAAGCCTTAGGAAGTGCAATTTGACCCCATATAAAACTAGAAAAACTACAAAACTCAGATTTCCCACTTCCTGGTTGGATTTTTTCTTAGGTTTTTGCCTGCCATATGAGTTCTGTTATACTCACAGACATCATTCAAACGGTTTTAGAAACTACAGAGTGTTTTCTATCCAAATCTACTAATAATATGCATATAATAGCAACTGGGCCTGAGTAGCAGGCAGTTTACTCTGGGCACCTTATTCATCCAAGCTACTCAATACTGCCCCCAGCCATAAGAAGTTAATTGACAGATGCAGGGCTGTGGAGTAATCTGGGCGGTGATAGGGCTATGCCACACTTGACAGAGCTTACATGTGAAAGTGTGGTCGGTTTATCATAGCTCAACACAAAATCATCACCTGAGCATGGATCACTGTCAGTTGCAAATCAAAATGTCCTTGGGATAAAAGGAATGATAGGAAATGTCCTCAACATCAGTAACAAAAGGATACCATAACTAGGGCCAAGAGTTTTTCCTGACCACGTGACCTGACTAGAGAACCTCCTGGCCCTAATCATCACTACAGTGAACCACTCTTCTCCCCCCAGTGTAGAGGACAGACAGAAACACAGCCATACAATCAAACGATGTAGGATTCATATAGCACAATTAGAAAGAACTAGGAATGATAAAATATAGAATACATATCAAGGGCCCTCAATTACACATAAAATACCAATGTCCTGCAGAGGGAACATGCTGTTTGTAATCTGAGGATTACATACGATGTGGTTCATGCCTATCAAGTAGGGGAGTCTGATCACCTAGAATTGATATGTTTTGACTTCAGCCCTGGTCAGAGTGCTTGTCTTGTGGAATGCAGAGCTGGAACAGCAAGTATCTGAGAGGGGCATGTCTGTAGAGAGCACAGTACTACACAATATTTATGTCTCATTACCATTCACTACCATGCTTATCATATGCTGATATATTCACAGCCGAGAGGGAGTGAGGGAAAAAAAAACGACTACATTATTACATTAAGAATGCTGTATGTGGGAGGAGTAACATAGCCTATACATTTACCTAATTACCATTCAGTACATTAGGTCAATCTAATCAGTGCTCACATGCTTTTTGAGTGCCATTTAAATGCGCTACTCTGTTCTGCTGTGGGTGGTTTGACTAAGAATACTGAGTGTACAAGATATTAGGAACCATGGCATAGACTGACCAGGTGAATCCAGGTGAAAGCTCTGATCCCTTATTGAAGCCACTCAATCAGTGTAGATAAATGTTTTGTACACTCAGTGTACAAATAAAATGTGTTGCCCACTTATGTTGGAGAATGTGACTGACTCACTCTACAAACACCTATTCCTCCTCTTTCCTTCTCAGAAGGACTTAAAGGTAAAGATAGGTCCGCAGGCCATTTTCATCTCATCTGATGAAACAAACAAACTGTTCCAAAGGAAGTGTTTACTGTAACAGTACTCAGCAGTCCCAGGAGTAGGAGGAGGACCTACAGGAGCTAGCATCACTCATAGAAGCTGTCTCATGCAACCCTGCACCTACAAACTGACTGTGTGTTTTATTGTCCATTTCTCAACTGATAGCACATACAGTGCCTTGCGAAAGTATTCAGCCCCCTTGAACTTTGCGACCTTTTGCCACATTTCAGGCTTCAAACATAAAGATATAAAACTGTATTTTTTGTGAAGAATCAACAACAAGTGGGACACAATCATGAAGTGGAACGACATTTATTGGATATTTCAAACTTTTTTAACAAATCAAAAACTGAAAAATTGGGCGTGCAAAATTATTCAGCCCCTTTACTTTCAGTGCAGCAAACTCTCTCCAGAAGTTCAGTGAGGATCTCTGAATGATCCAATGTTGACCTAAATGACTAATGATGATAAATACAATCCACCTGTGTGTAATCAAGTCTCCGTATAAATGCACCTGCACTGTGATAGTCTCAGAGGTCCGTCAAAAGCGCAGAGAGCATCATGAAGAACAAGGAACACACCAGGCAGGTCCGAGATACTGTTGTGAAGAAGTTTAAAGCCGAATTTGGATACAAAAAGATTTCCCAAGCTTTAAACATCCCAAGGAGCACTGTGCAAGCGATAATATTGAAATGGAAGGAGTATCAGACCACTGCATATCTACCAAGACCTGGCCGTCCCTCTAATCTTTCTGCTCATACAAGGAGAAGACTGATCAGAGATGCAGCCAAGAGGCCCATGATCACTCTGGATGAACTGCAGAGATCTACAGCTGAGGTGGGAGACTCTGTCCATAGGACAACAATCAGTCGTATATTGCACAAATCTGGCCTTTATGGAAGAGTGGCAAGAAGAAAGCCATTTCTTAAAGATATCCATAAAAAGTGTCATTTAAAGTTTGCCACAAGCCACCTGGGAGACACACCAAACATGTGGAAGAAGGTGCTCTGGTCAGATGAAACCAAAATTGAACTTTTTGGCAACAATGCAAAACGTTATGTTCGGCGTAAAAGCAACACAGCTCATCACCCTGAACACCCTATCCCCACTGTCAAACATGGTGGTGGCAGCATCAAGGTTTGGGCCTGCTTTTCTTCAGCAGGGACAGGGAAGATGGTTAAAATTGATGGGAAGATGGATGGAGCCAAATACAGGACCATTCTGGAAGAAAACCTGATGGAGTCTGCAAAAGACCTGAGACTGGGACGGAGATTTGTCTTCCAACAAGACAATGATCCAAAACATAAAGCAAAATCTATAATGGAATGGTTCAAAAATAAACATATCCAGGTGTTAGAATGGCCAAGTCAAAGTCCAGACCTGAATCCAATCGAGAATCTGTGGAAAGAACTGAAAACTGCTGTTCACAAATGCTCTCCATCCAACCTCACTGAGCTCGAGCTGTTTTGCAAGGAGGAATGGGAAATAATGTCAGTCTCTCGATGTGCAAAACTGATAGAGACATACCGCAAGCGACTTACAGCTGTAATCGCAGCAAAAGGTGGCGCTACAAAGTATTAACTTAAGGGGGCTGAATAATTTTGCACGCCAAATTTTTCAGTTTTTGATTTGTTAAAAAAGTTTGAAATATCCAATAAATGTCGTTCCACTTCATGATTGTGTCCCACTTGTTGTTGATTCTTCACAAAAAAATACAGTTTTATATCTTTATGTTTGAAGCCTGAAATGTGGCAAAAGGTCGCAAAGTTCAAGGGGGCCGAATACTTTCGCAAGGCACTGTAGATTACAAAGGGACTGGTTAAAAAAAAATGTGAGCGTATTGTGTAGAATGAGTCAGTGTCACAATTCTCTGAACATTTCTCAACTTATAGTAACATTGTTCACAGAGTGCAAAGCGTCAGACTGCGAGTTCTCCTTGGCCTGAAGTGGCAAGATAGAGAGTGCACTCAGTGGCACTGCAGTCATTGTTTTGTTCTGTAACTTCATTTTGATTATTTTTCTCCCTACTCTGTCCCCTGGTGCAGTCTTGGATAAAACTACACACAAGCGATGCACTTTGCCTCTCAACCCAGGAGTGTAACTAGCCAGTCACACTTGCGATGTAAGAACAGTATTTTGCGGTGGATGTATGAGAAAACACCAAACTTCTGTCAAGCCTTGCAGCCAAGTCCCAGTAAAGCAGGAGGCGCCAGCCCGTGGTCATCCATTTCCATTAGTCTTTTATCTGAGGTTGTTGCTTGTTGTTGCTGTTGTTTGGGCCCAGCTGCAGGGTAATTAACGGCACTGCTCAGACAGGAGCAGATGAAGAACGGGGAGAGGAATAAAGGTGAGGGATTGAATTTGAGACTCTGAGAGATCGAGCAGGGTTACACGTCCGTCAGCACACAGATATTGATATAGTTCACTTGGGCATGGTCGACGTGAGCTGTTTCACTGAAAGCAGGAGCCTGGGGAGTAACTACTCTGTGTCATTGCCATCACACTGAACTGCCCAGGGTTATTCTGTTGTGTTTCATCCACTGGATCCCTCTTGTCACAACTGAGTCTAGGCTATTACAATCTACTACAGGAACTCCTACTCAACCCATTTCATCATCCATTAAACTCCTCAAGGGGTCTGAGTTTCAAACTAACACATACAACTACAGAAAAGTGCATATTAATCTTACATTAAGTTGAATTGGGTTTTTATGAAACAAGTGGGTACATTTGTTTTTGATGAGAACTCTGATTGGAATGAGCATCACATTTAACAATGTGTGTTCACACTGCCCTGACAACAGTGGCCCTTTTAAAGAGACAAGAATGGGAGCAAATTCAGATGATTACACTGAGTCCTCCCCTTCAGTGGGAACCACTAATTCTACCACTTGCATGCACAAAGTAATTAATCAATTAATGCTCCCAATTACGCATGAGACAGCCCATTCATTCACACCTTGCTTTTCCTTTCTGGTCCATTGTAGCTGTCTGCAGAGAGAAAGAGAGGGAATAAAGAGAAAGATGGGAATAGCGAGAGAGACAGTGAGAGAGATGGGTGAGTGCTAGTGGCTCATAATACTAATGAGGGCAGTCGATTGGCTGAGCATCCCTCATTGTTCAAGGCTGCAGGGGTGTGTGCATCCATGAGTCATCCATGCTTATGAGTGTGGTGAACATGTGTGTGTACCGTATGCATGTTTGTGTGAGGAAGAGGCAGTATGATAGCAGTAAGCAGTGGAGAGAAAGAGTTGGGAGGATGCAGTGAAGAAGAAGACTGGAGGAGCAGATGGTGTTGAATTCCAGGGTTTATTTCCGGAGAGTTCAGTCTTTACGGCTCATATACTGACTTAATTATGAGACAGAGGGGAGAATGAACCCCTGAAAGAGAGAATTAAAATGGGAAGGAAATCTTTATTAAACCCACAAGGTGTCAGCAGCACTGATAAAAATAACTTTGCACTCCCCCTAAGATCCCTTTTAACTTTGACAGCCCTCTGAGATCTATCACGATGGGATGATTAATCACACAGATGGTCTCAGGGACAGTTGTTAGCTTCCATGTTATTCCACTATAATATCATTTTTCATTCCACTATGTTTTAGCATCTTTATCCCTTCCATTTAAAGTTGTTATTGATTTTATACCTCTTGTTATATAATTAGCAGCAATATTCAACTCTTGTACAAAGACAATACAAACATGTAGGGGTGGTTTCCCAGACACAGATGAAGCCTAGTCCAGGACTAGAAAGCCTTATCAAGGGAGATTCTCCATTGAAATAGCCTCACAATCCAATACTAGGCTTCATCTGTGACTGGGAAACCGACCCTAATGTTTACTGGAATTGACCCACCTCATTAATGTTATCTCAGTTTTTTACAATCTTTATGTATATTGCGCAATGCATTAGACAAATACAGTGCTTTGCGAAAGTATTCGGTCCCCTTGAACTTTGCGACCTTTTGCCACATTTCAGGCTTCAAACATAAAGATATAAAACTGTATTTTTTTGTGAAGAATCAACAACAAGTGGGACACAATCATGAAGTGGAACGACATTTATTGGATATTTCAAACTTTTTTAACAAATCAAAAACTGAAAAATTGGGCGTGCAAAATTATTCAGCCTCTTTACTTTCAGTGCAGCAAACTCTCTCCAGAAGTTCAGTGAGGATCTCTGAATGATCCAATGTTGACCTAAATGACTAATGATGATAAATACAATCCACCTGTGTGTAATCAAGTCTCCGTATAAATGCACCTGCACTGTGATAGTCTCAGAGGTCCGTTACAAGCGCAGAGAGCATCATGAAGAACAAGGAACACACCAGGCATGTCCGAGATACTGTTGTGAAGAAGTTTAAAGCCGGATCTGGATACAAAAAGATTTCCCAAGCTTTAAACATCCCAAGGAGCACTGTGCAAGCGATAATATTGAAATGGAAGGAGTATCAGACCACTGCAAATCTACCAGGACCTGGCCGTCCCTCTAAACTTTCAGCTCATACAAGGAGAAGACTCATCAGAGATGCAGCCAAGAGGCCCATGATCACTCTGGATGAACTGCAGAGATCTACAGCTGAGGTGGGAGACTCTGTCCATAGGACAACAATCAGTCGTATATTGCTCAAATCTGGCCTTTATTGAGGAGTGGCAAGAAGAAAGACATTTCTTAAAGATATCCATAAAAAGTGTTGTTTAAAGTTTGCCACAAGCCACCTGGGAGACACACCAAACATGTGGAAGAAGGTGCTCTGGTCAGATGAAACTAAAATTGAACTTTTTGGCAACAATGCAAAACGTTATGTTTGGCGTAAAAGCAACACAGCTCATCACCCTGAACACACCATCCCCACTGTCAAACATGGTGGTGGCAGCATCATGGTTTGGGCCTGCTTTTCTTCAGCAGGGACAGGGAAGATGGTTAAAATTGATGGGAAGATGGATGGAGCCAAATACAGGACCATTCTGGAAGAAAACCTGATGGAGTCTGCAAAAGACCTGAGACTGGGACGGAGATTTGTCTTCCAACAAGACAATGATCCAAAAAATAAAGCAAAATCTACAATGGAATGGTTCAAAAATAAACATATCCAGGTGTTAGAATGGCCAAGTCAAAGTCCAGACCTGAATCCAATCGAGAATCTGTGGAAAGAACTGAAAACTGCTGTTCACAAATGCTCTCCATCCAACCTCACTGAGCTCGAGCTGTTTTGCAAGGAGGAATGGGAAAAAAATTCAGTCTCTCGATGTGCAAAACTGATAGAGACATACCCCAAGCGACTTACAGCTGTAATCGCAGCAAAAGGTGGCGCTACAAAGTATTAACTTAAGGGGGCTGAATAATTTTGCACGCCCAATTTTTCAGTTTTTGATTTGTTAAAAAAGTTTGAAATATCCAATAAATGTCGTTCCACTTCATGATTGTGTCCCACTTGTTGTTGATTCTTCACAAAAAATACAGTTTTATATGTTTATGTTTGAAGCCTGAAATGTGGCAAAAGTCGCAAAGTTCAAGGGGGCCGAATACTTTCGCAAGGCACTGTATCTATGACCTTTCAGACCTAGAATCACTGAGAGTTCCTGGAACTGGTTCCCTGTGTAACAGACACTACTAAAGTATGTAGACACCCTTTCAAAGTATTGGATTCGGCTATTTTAGCCACACCAGTTAATGCCAGGTGTATAAAATTTTAGCACACAGCCATGAAAATTCCATAGACAAACATTGGCTGTAGAATTGCCTGTACTGAAGAGCTCAGTGACTTTCAAAGTGACACCGTTGTAGGATGCCACCTTTCCAACAAATAAGTTCATCACATTTCTGCCCTGCTAGTGCTGACCCGGTCAACTGTAAGTGCTTTTATTGTGAAGTGGAAACATCTAGGACCAACAACGGCTTGGCCGCAAAGTGGTAGGCCAGACAAGCTCACAGAATGGGACTGACAAGTGCTGAAACATGGTAGAACACCTTTGGGGTAAATTGGAACGCCGACTGCAAGCCAGGCCTAATCGCCCAACATCAGTGCCCGACCACCCATTAGAGTGGAGGCTAGGTTATAGGTAGCCTAGTGGCGGAAGGTAGCCTAGTGGTTAGCGCGTTGGACTAGTACCTGAAAGGTTGCAAGGTCAAATACCCGAGCTGACAAGGTAAAAATATGTCGTTCTGCCCCTGAACAAGGCAGTTAACCCACTGTTCCTAGGCTGTCATTGAAAATCAGAATTTGTTCTTAACTGACTTGCCTAGTTAAATAAAAATAGCACCAACTCCATATTAATGCCCAGGATTTTGGAATGAGATGTTTGACGAGCATGTAGTGTATTTGGCCTATTCAAGACAGTCATGCCTTGTGATGTTAGGCATTTCCTGAAAGGAAGAACCTACTCTGGAAGTTCGGAAGAACCTACGCTGAGGCCTCCTGTGCAGACGATCCCCATGGGCAAGGCGCCTAAATCACAAATATGGGAGAACTTGGTGGATGTTCGCCTGTAAATGGGACAGGTTTGGTGTCTTGGTCTCATTTGGTGTTACATTTTGGGCTCCCGAGTGGCACAGCGGTCTAAGGCACTGCATCTCAGTGCAAGAGGCATGACTGTAGTCCCATGTTTGAATCCAGACTGCATCACACCCGGCTGTGATTGGGAGTCTCATGGGGCGGTGCACAATTGACCCAGCGTCGTCCGGGTTTGTCCAGGGTAGGCCGCCATTGTAAATAAGAATTTGTTCTTAACTGACTTGCCTCGTTAAATAAAAAAATAATATAAAACATTTCACACACTATGGTGACTGTGGAAGAGATGGTGTGAGAGGAGGAGGTGTGTGTTAGAAGCCCCAGCTCATTCTTTCACACTATTGACCCAAGGGGAAATCAACTTCCAGAATAGTGAATATATCAGTTTACTCAGTAAATCAATGGTTTAATGAGACGTAAGCAATTCCACAATGGAACTTTCAGTTCCAGGAACACTCAGTGATTCTATGTCTGAGAAGTCAGAGTTTCTAGTGAGAGTACTTCAGGACAGGAATTACCCATCGAACATGATTGGTTCGGCTAATAAGAAGCCCTGGGCTTAATCATTTTTTCCTTTCCCAGAACCCATTGCTGTGGAAGTGGAGCCTCTAAAAGACCCGCTATGTCAATTAATTTGTGCTATTCATCGGCTCAGTAGTTGTTATTTTTTGCATCACACACGCATGCCATTTCTGATAAAAAAGCAAAAACATGAGCTCTTTGCAAAACACCCATCCTAATGCTTGAAGTGTGAAAGCACTCACAGCGGAGTCAAAAGGCGTCAAATCAAGAGTTCTTTATTACCTCTGGGATCGCAACAGCTGCTTCAATTTACACTTCATAAGGAGCAAAGTGCTGTAAACACCATGTTCACAAACAGTCAGTAAACTGTCCAACTTAGGAGGTGAACGACTTTGGCAATGGCGCAAGCTCCTATTGGCCTGACATTCAAATTGACGGTTTAAATGAATTTCAAAGTCAAGTATGACTGCAAAAGAACCTCTTATGAAAGAAGATAACATTTCTGTAAACAATTTCTCTCAGGGACTGCCAGTCAAACAACCGTCATCCAGGCATCCAAGCAAATATATTCAGGATAGTAGAGGTGGCTCAGAAGATCTCCTTCTATTTTGCGTCCTTGGACTAAAACAGGAAAGTAGTTATAACTGATATAAATTATGAATGTTGAAGATAAAGCCCTGAAAGTTAGAAACTTACCAGAGCATTGTCTGTATTCAGCCCATGCCTACAGATCACAGTTCCTAAATTAATGAGGCTGTAGTTAACAGGACTGTAGCACATGCTGTACTCTGTTCTGCAGACCTAACTCTTACCATATTTCCAGCCTATTTACTTTGTCTTGTTATCACAGCCAGTCTTGGGCCTGGCTATATTTAGAGAGCCAGTCTGAATTGAGTAAATTCCTGACCTCAGCACTTCAGTTCAGAAGCTGTGTGTGTATGTGAGAGAACATTGGGGAAAGGGAAAAAAGGAGGCATTACCATACATAGTTGAACAAAGCCATCCTCCCCTTACACTTGATATACTGTATCATTTTAATGTTGTACGGTTTGAACAGAAGGCTTGTCGTTAGTAATGTACGCACATAATAATATAGGACACTTGTTTTCTTTTTTTTAAGCATTTCAGCTCTTAGTTAACTGTGCTCAATGCCTATGGGGCTCTAATACATTGGCATGTTATGGCCTCGTGGCAACAGTGTGAATCATAAGTACAGAACACAGTCTTTAGGATTTGTCTGTGGAGGTTGGAGTTGAAATCTTGTGTTAAAATGTCAACTCATTTTAAGAGCAATAATGCTATAACTGAATTGAAGTAAGCTCTGATTGTCTCCTAATAGTGTCAGTGCCGATGTGTTGGAAAATACATAAAGAACAGGGCAACTTGGCAGCTTAAAATAAAACCTCACCGAGGAGAAAAAGTTACAGAAGTATATATTTGTATTACAAAACATCGAAGCACATTTCACTTTGGATTTATTTATGATATCTCTTTCTTTCTCTCTCTCCTTCCTTCCAAGTGGAACTGTCCCCCCCAACACACTCACCTCAGCCTCACCTTCCATTGTAGCTTATTTGTTGGGGTGTCCTTAGATGACTGATAGGAGGACATCTGATTTTGTCTAGGTATGGATTTTCTTCCTCTCCGGATAGAATAAGGTTGCCATAGATGCATCTCTGATGTTGTCATAGACTCATAGAACAAATGGGCAATGTGACCATGTCATTGCAGGGCAGAGGAGTTGGATGAATAGAAAACTCTGGAGGACAACATTTCAAAACAACAAACTGTGTGTATGTGTGTGTGGGTGTCAAATCAAATCAAATTTTATTTGTCACATACACATGGTTAGCAGATGTTAATGCGAGTGTAGCAAAATGCTTTTGCTTCTAGTTCCGACAATGCAGTAATAACAAACAAGTAATCTAGCTAACAATTTCACAACAGCTACCTTATGCACACAAGTGTAAAGGGATGAAGAATATGTACATAAAGATATATGAATGAGTGATGGTACAGAACGGCATAGGCAAGATGCAGTAGATGGTATCGAGTACAGTATATACATATGAGATGAGTAATGTAGGGTATGTAAACATTATATTAAGTGGCATTGTTTAAAGTGGCTAGTGATACTTTTTTTTCATGTATGGCAGCAGCCACTCAATGTTAGTGGTGGCTGTTTAACAGTCTGACGGCCTTGAGATAGAAGCTGTTTTTCAGTCTCTCGGTCCCTGCTTTGATGCACCTGTACTGACCTCGCCACATGGATGATAGCGGGGTGAACAGGCAGTGGCTCGGGTGGTTGTTGTCCTTGATGATCTTTATGGCCTTCCTGTGATATCGGGTGGTGTAGGTGTCCTGGAGGGCAGGTAGTTTGCCCCCGGTGTTGCGTTGTGCAGACCTCACTACCCTCTGGAGAGCCTTACGGTTGTGGGCGGAGCAGTTGCCGTTCCAGGCGGTGATACATTCAAGTTCGCTTTACAATGGAGTGCACTCATACAAACTGGAAACAATTTATCCGGAGGCTGCATTCATTGTAGCTGGGGATTTTAACAAGGCTAATCTGAAAACAAGACTCCCCAAATTTTATCAGCATATCGATTGCGCAACCAGGGGAGGAAAGACCTTGGACCATTGTTACTCTAACTTCCGCGACGCATATAAGGCCCTGCCCCGCCCCCCTTTCGGAAAAGCTGACCACGACTCCATTTTGTTGATCCCTGCCTACAGACAGAAACTAAAACAAGAGGCTCCCACGCTGAGGTCTGTCCAACGCTGGTCCGACCAAGCTGACTCCACACTCCAAGACTGCTTCCATCACGTGGACTGGGAGATGTTTCGTATTGCGTCAGATAACAATATTGACGAATACGCTGATTCGGTGTGCGAGTTCATTAGAACGTGCGTTGAAGATGTCGTTCCCATAGCAACGATTAAAACATTCCCTAACCAGAAACCGTGGATTGATGGCAGCATTCGTGTGAACCTGAAAGCGCGAACCACTGCTTTTAATCAGGGCAAGGTGTCTGGTAACATGACCGAATACAAACAGTGCAGCTATTCCCTCCGCAAGGCTATCAAACAAGCTAAGCGCCAGTACAGAGACAAAGTAGAATCTCAATTCAACGGCTCAGACACAAGAGGCATGTGGCAGGGTCTACAGTCAATCACGGACTACAGGAAGAAATCCAGCCCAGTCACGGACCAGGATGTCTTGCTCCCAGGCAGACTAAATAACTTTTTTGCCCGCTTTGAGGACAATACAGTGCCACTGACACGGCCTGCAACGAAAACATGCGGTCTCTCCTTCACTGCAGCCGAGGTGAGTAAGACATTTAAACGTGTTAACCCTCGCAAGGCTGCAGGCCCAGATGGCATCCCCAGCCGCGCCCTCAGAGCATGCGCAGACCAGCTGGCCGGTGTGTTTACGGACATATTCAATCAATCCCTATACCAGTCTGCTGTTCCCACATGCTTCAAGAGGGCCACCATTGTTCCTGTTCCCAAGAAAGCTAAGGTAACTGAGCTAAATGACTACCGCCCCGTAGCACTCACATCCGTCATCATGAAGTGCTTTGAGAGACTAGTCAAGGACCATATCACCTCCACCCTACCTGACACCCTAGACCCACTCCAATTTGCTTACCGCCCAAATAGGTCCACAGACGATGCAATCTCAACCACACTGCACACTGCCCTAACCCATCTGGACAAGAGGAATACCTATGTGAGAATGCTGTTCATCGACTACAGCTCGGCATTCAACACCATAGTACCCTCCAAGCTCGTCATCAAGCTCGAGACCCTGGGTCTCGACCCCGCCCTGTGCAACTGGGTACTGGACTTCCTGACGGGCCGCCCCCAGGTGGTGAGGGTAGGCAACAACATCTCCTCCCCGCTGATCCTCAACACTGGGGCCCCACAAGGGTGCGTTCTGAGCCCTCTCCTGTACTCCCTGTTCACCCACGACTGCGTGGCCACGCACGCCTCCAACTCAATCATCAAGTTTGCGGACGACACAACAGTGGTAGGCTTGATTACCAACAACGATGAGACGGCCTACAGGGAGGAGGTGAGGGCCCTCGGAGTGTGGTGTCAGGAAAATAACCTCACACTCAACGTCAACAAAACTAAGGAGATGATTGTGGACTTCAGGAAACAGCAGAGGGAACACCCCCCTATCCACATCGATGGAACAGTAGTGGAGAGGGTAGCAAGTTTTAAGTTCCTCGGCATACACATCACAGACAAACTGAATTGGTCCACTCACACAGACAGCATCGTGAAGAAGGCGCAGCAGCGCCTCTTCAACCTCAGGAGGCTGAAGAAATTCGGCTTGTCACCAAAAGCACTCACAAACTTCTACAGATGCACAATCGAGAGCATCCTGGCGGGCTGTATCACCGCCTGGTATGGCAACTGCACCGCCCTCAACCGTAAGGCTCTCCAGAGGGTAGTGAGGTCTGCACAACGCATCACCGGGGGCAAACTACCTGCCCTCCAGGACACCTACACCACCCGATGTCACAGGAAGGCCATAAAGATCATCAAGGACATCAACCACCCGAGCCACTGCCTGTTCACCCCGCTATCATCCAGAAGGCGAGGTCAGTACAGGTGCATCAAAGCTGGGACCGAGAGACTGAAAAACAGCTTCTATCTCAAGGCCATCAGACTGTTAAACAGCCACCACTAACACTGAGTGGCTGCTGCCAACACACTGACACTGACTCAACTCTAGCCACTTTAATAATGGGAATTGATGGGAAATGATGTAAATATATCACTAGCCACTTTAAACAATGCTACCTTATATAAATGTTACTTACCCTACATTATTCATCTCATATGCATACGTATATACTGTACTCTATATCATCGACGGTATCCTTATGTAATACATGTATCACTAGCCACTTTATACTATACTATGCCACTTTGTTTACATACTCATCTCATTTGTACATACTGTACCCGATACCATCTACTGTATCTTGCCTATGCTGCTCTGTACCATCACTCATTCATATATCCTTATGTACATATTCTTTATCCCCTTACACTGTGTACAAGACAGTAGTTTTGGAATTGTTAGTTAGATTACTTGTTATTACTGCATTGTCGGAACTAGAAGCACAAGCATTTCGCTACACTCGCATTAACATCTGCTAACCATGTGTATGTGACAAATAAAATTTGATTTGATTTGATTTGATTTGATTACTAAGGAGAAGGTCTACAACTAGTGACATGAGGCAGGCATGTCTTTATATGCTGTGTACCCCACCTCTATACTATGGGTGCCCTCTCCCGCTCTCTCTACTCAACCATACAACATCTACTGAGAAGGGGATGTGTGCTTCAAGTGCTCATTATACATAAATAACGAATGCAGCCTTGAGTTGTTTGAGTATATTTCCATACAGACAATTACCCTGATTCTGGTGGCTGAGAGAAACCACTCAGAAAAGCGTTTTAGACTGAATTGATGGATGTGTCCACCTGATGAAGTAGAATACATAAGGTTCTATGAAAGCACATAGGTCACTATTTGGGGAGACTGACTAAGAAACTCAGCAAACACTCCTAAAACCAGGGAGACAGAAAGTTCTAGAAAACAGAAGGTTTTTCTGGCAGTTGTGAAATGGTTGCTGTTGATGTGTCTCAGTTTTGCCCTTCACTGGGGGAATGTGAGAGAAGAGAGGGACCAGACAGACAGCTCCTAGGAGGCTGGGCTCTCGGCAGCCAGAGCTCTGATGTAAAGGTCACTTCTGCTCTGAGATAATTAAAACAACACCTGGCTCCGAGAGCACCTGCAGGCTGCCAGCCAAGTACTACAGAGAGACAGACAGGTCTCCCAGGTGCCAAATACAGCAGCGAACTGGACTGGCCTGGGGATGAACATGAAACACTTTATCCTTGGGGAGAGCAGGGCTAGCTGCACCATTCCCACACTGGGTTCCCAAGGCCTTTGTCTGGAAAATGTTGTGAACCTTGATTTAACCCCTATTTCTGATCATAGGAGCACTAGGAATCTTAATGGCCTTCTCCTAGCTGTTTAGTTCGCACACAGAAGTTTACTAAATGCTATACATATACTGCATTCGTAATATTCAGATATTGCTGAGGTGAATACAGCCATAGATCAATTATCTGTAAAGGCTAGTTTATATACAGGGCCTCCAAAAAGTAGTCACACCTCTTGACTTTTTCAAAAGTATATATTTACTGTTCAAAAGTTTGGGGTCACTTAGAAATTTCCTTGTTTTTGAAAGAAAAGCTATTTTTTTCCTCCATTAAAATAACATCAAATTGATCATAAATAAAAATAAAAGATTAAGGTAGGCAAAAGAACACAGACACTGGACAGAGGAACTCTGCCTAGAAGGCCAGCATCCCGGAGTCGCCTCTTCACTGTTGACGTTGAGACTGTTTTTTTGCGGGTACTATTTAATGAACCTGCCATCGGTATGCTTGTAATTGGTAAAGGTTGGGGAGCTTTTTGGGATAAACAACAATTGGAATAGAGCTAAGCACAGGCAAAATCCCAGAGGAAATGCTTTCCTCCTGACACTGGGAGATAAATTCATGTTTCAGCAGGACAATAACCTAAAATAAAAGGCCAAGTTGCTTACCAAGAAGACAGTGAATGTTCCTGAGGAGCCGAGTTACAGTTTTAAGTCTACTTGAATCTACTTAAATCCACTTGAAAATCTATGGGAAGAACGGACAATGGTTGTCTAGCAATGATCAACAGCCAATTTGATAGAGCTTGAAGAATTTTGAAAAGAACAATGGGCAAATGTTGCACAATCCAGGTGTGCAAATGGCCTTATATAAAGTATTGACTCAGGTGTGTAAATACTCATGTAAATGAGATACTTCTGTATTTTATTTTCAATAAATGTTTTAAATAAATAAAAACAACTTTTTCACTTTGTCATTATGGGGTATTGTGTGTAGATGGATGAAAACATGTATAATTAATGAATTTTGAATTCAGTCTATAACACAACAAAATGTGGAATAAGTCAAGGGGTATGAATACTTTCTGAAGGCACTGTATACACTATATCCTAGCTGCTTCTACCAGGCAGTTTATAAACACATACTTGTTTTTATGTTTCATTTGTCCTTGGCAGATCATTTAGCTGGTCAAATAGACCTATTGATCATCCAAATGAGAGATGAGAAAAGCGTGCCCTTTGTAAAGCAAGTAAAGGACTCAGTGAAAATAGTTTTAACCATTTGGTTTTTAGAAGAGACAACAGTTCATTCCAGATCCTCTACAGAATATTTCCTCAGAGAGTGTTTATGTTCAGAGAGTCCATGGCAAAACAACATATGATAAAGATATAATATTATCTTAATTAAACATGTAAAGTTAATAAGGACAGTGTGGAGAGCAATTGATAATGTTGGAGAGTGATGATATATGCCCATGACCTACATTTATTAAACATTACAGCTGTTTTCATAATCACTACAATTATTTTCAATTTGCTATCCTTTTCCCCTCTGAGGATTGGAAGGACTTTGAGTGGTTTTGACTGCAGAATATTAAGTGCCATAGACATGGTCCCTCATTTAGATTAGATGAGCCTTGGGTCACCTTTTCCTTTAGCTTATTTTCTTTCCAAAGTCTTTGGCCAAAACTGTGAGAACATTGAGTACGGCCTCAGTGGCCTCTATGGGATGTGTTCGATTAGTCATTGAGTGTACGCTACATCACTCATTAGTTCTACTACAGTGAACGGAGTCATGGCTGGATGTAAACACCTCAGGACCATCCGGTAATGCTGGCATTAAAAATGCATCCTTTCTGTTGTGATGGTGAGCAGTCCGAGGTACTAACTGGTTCATTCTGTGTCAGGGATGGGAAGTGTCAGGTCCCGTCCAAGCTCCAGTGATTGAAACCAAAGCGGACAGCTGCCGATGTCTGGACGCTCTGGTACACAAGAAGTGGCAAATAGACACACATAGGTCTGTCTACTGGCATTAGCCTGAGTGACACTCTTTCTGCACCTTCACAGCCACAGACACCCATCTCCATGTCTGAACTTGAGACATATAACACCTAGCACTTTAGAAGAAATGGGATAGACAGCGATGGGATAGAAACTCTGTGAATATCTTTCAGTTGCATCTCAAAGGTGACACGTTGCTTCTGTGTAGGACTAAATAGCATTAGATGTAGATATTATGTTAGACCGTCTCACTTTAGAAAGCAGGGCTAAAGAGAGATGACTGCTTTTACTATGCAATCCATCCACATATGGTAAATATGGAGACATATTGACTGAAGCCATCCCTAGATCTTTTTCCTACTCTAAAATTCAGTATCATCCTCCGCAGTCGGGTAATTAGTCTTCCGCTTACTGGAGAAACACACTGACATCTGCATAAAATGGAACTTCATTTATGTATCTTTTATGCTTTCCTAATGTGCTCAGGTCCTCCACTATTTATCAAATGTCCCCACTGATGTCAAAACATGGAAATTGAGCGTTGTTACTCACAATGCTCTTTGAGAACACATTAGTGGACAGGAAGTCACTGGAGATTTCACCCTGACTGTAACTGTCACCAGGAAGTCTTTCTCTCACAGTGAACTCTGCTGTGTGTAGGGGAGCTCTCTCTGTCTGCACCAACAGAGAAACAGGAAGTGATGCAGTGGTAGACTAGACAAGAAGGTTGAGTCGGGCCAATGTTTATATCAGTGAAAGTTTGTGAATAAAAACTTATTTATGTTTGTTTGTGAGTGCACATTTCTATGTGTGTGTGTGTGTGTGTGTGTGTGTGTGTGTTTGTTTGTGCGTGTGTGTGTGTGTGTGTGTGTGTGTGTGTATGTAGAACTGCCTGAATAATAACTGTAAGTCTTTAAAGAGTAAATGATTCATGATTCCGTGCTAGAGAAGGCCCCAGGCCTGCCACAAGATCACAAAAATATCCCAGCCTGGGTGACACTGCACTGCACTTGCCTCACATACCATAGAGTGCAACATTGACTCATAGGAGGCAGCGCATCCACCGAGGCACATGCACATTGCCGTGCAAACACATGTGTGCATGCACACCTGTACAACTGCAATGACCCCATCTTTTCTCACTGACACCCTGGGCTTTAAATCAGAGAGACAAGCTCTAGGACGGACAAGTCTTGACCTAAGACTGTTGGCATTCATACAGATCCATGAAGTCTCCTTAAAGGTGCACAAATCCCAATTTGTATCTTTCTTTGATGAGCAGGAATCAATGGAGGAAGGACAGAGGGGAGTAAACACAGCCACCGGCTCTCTCAGTGGATACTGTGTCTGCACTTACATTAACTAGATGTGGGAGTACTTGCAATACTTACTGAGCCAAAAATGATGACACAGTCTACTGTATCGAAGGACATAGCAATGTTATCTTTTAGAACAGAAAAAAGCATCTGTGATTATGCTCGCTCTTTGCTCTGCGTACACTGAATGTTTAACTCGGGTCATACACGTTTCTACGTGCTTACAATGTGTTCAGCCATTCTGACACACTTAACACAGTCCTATGTTGTAGCTATAGCTATGATAGAATGTGCATGCATATGGGTGTTCTTATAAGTATGACCATTCTACCCCGTTCTCTCCGTCTCTGTCTAGGGTTGACATGATTACGCCCTCTGACCTCAGCACTGTTTATTTATACGCATCACTTTATATTGCCTCAAAATAAATAATGTATCAAAATTGTGACTATATGCAACTTGGCCCTTCCCCTTTGGTCAATTAGATTGATGTCAGGGGCAAGTACGAGGCCTTGGGCCCTGTTGACAAGATTAGCCGTAAATTAATGCTCAGACACCAACACAGAGAATGTATGATGTGAGAAATACAAGGCTTACTAAGAGTACTAAAGCTGCTGCCCCTGATAATAAAAGTTAGGTTAAGAATAAGAACATGTGTTGTTGTATAAATATGTAACCAACAATTTGCATGTGAGACAGTCAGTGTTGTTGGTGGCTGAGTGGATTCTCACTTTCTCAGAGTGTGTCTTGTGTTTGGTATCAGAGCTACTGTAACAGAGTCTATTCTCAGAATGTGCTGTTATACTATGGGTGGCTGAGTATTCTCAGAATGTGCTGTTATACTATGGGTGGCTGAGTATTCTCAGAATGTGCTGTTATGCTATGGGTGGCTGAGTATTCTCAGAATCTGTTGTTATACTATGGGTGGCTGAGTATTCTCAGAATGTGTTATTATACTATGGGTGGCTGAGTATTCTCAGAATGTGTTATTATACTATGGGTGGCTGAGTATTCTCAAAATGTGTTGTTATACTATGGGTGGGTTAGTATTCTCAGAATGTGTTGTTATACTATGGGTGGGTTAGTATTCTCAGAATGTGTTGCTATACTATGGGTGGCTGAGTATTCTCAGAGTGTGTGAGTAGGTTTGAGTGAGTGAGTGTATGTTGTGTGTGGTACTACTGTAGGCATAGCTGGTGGGGCTTGGTAAGAGCATTTGTTTCAAGTGTAATGCGTGTGCCTCGCTCCTCTCGCACACTCTCATCATTAACCGTGTTTAATTAACGCTGCAGCCCACTCCTGTGGTTGGTGAGGGTGCTGTTAGGAAAGTGAGGGGGGAGATGACACACACAGGGATATCAAACTCTATTAGTTATGAGAATGAGATGGAGGATCTTCTGTAGAGGTCTAAGCAGCCTCAAAGCAGTGTTAGCTTAAAGGTTTTTACTTGGTTTGTTTATTTGATTTAAATAGTGCTCTCTCAGACATGCTCTGCATCTTAAAGGTGATGAAGAGGAATGTTGGTTATCTTTCCCCTTTGAACTGATAAATACCAGTTTGTTGAATGTCTTATGTAATTCCTCTGTATCTGGTCATAAAACAGTGTAAAATCTGATTGTATTGATAACCTTAACCCCCTAAGGTCGATTTCCGAGCCCCTGCGTGAATAAAAAAATTCTCATAAAAATCTGTTAGTTTAAGATAGAGTTAAACATTTTTTTTAGTTGCATCTCAATCCACTGCATCCACCTGTCATACTTCCGCATCTGCGGTGAAAGGTGACAGAGCAAGAGTGGTGTTTGTCAGACCATGAGACATCCCAAAAATCGGTCTTCTCAAAAAATCTTCTGTAGCGTCTGAACAGTTTGGTCTACAAACTATTATGACCCCTCTGCGGAAAGGTGAGACTCTCACAAACACATTGAATACAGTGCTTTCGGAAAGTATTCGGACCCCTTGACTTTTTGCACATTTTGTTAAATTACATCCTTATTCTACAATAGATGAAGTAAATATTTTCCTCATCAATCTACACACAATACCCAATCATGACAAAGCAAAAACAGGTTTTTAGAAATAGTTGCAAATTTATATTTACTTTTTTTTTTAAATAACTTATTTACATAAGTATTCAGACCCTTTGATTTGAGACTCATATCTGGGGAAGGGCACCAAAAAACTTCCTTGTTGACCAAGAGATTAGGGAGGTGACCAAGATCCCAATAGTCACTCTTACAGAGCTCCGGGGTTCCTCTGTGGAGATGGATGAAACTTCCAGAAGGACAACTATCTCTGCAGCACTCCACCAATCAGGCATTTATGATAGTGGCCAGACGGAAGCCACTCCTGAGTAAAAGGCACATGACAGCCCAGACCATGAGAAACAAGATTTTCTGGTCTGATGAAGCCAAGATTGAACTCTTTGGCCTGAATGCCAAGCATCAGATCTGGAGGAAACCTGGCAACATCCCAATGGTGAAGCATGGTGGTGGAAGCATCATGCTGTGGGGGTGTTTTTCAACAACAGGGATTGGGAGACTAGTCAGGATCGAAGGAAAGATGAACGGAGCAAAGTACATAGAGACCCTTGATGAAAACCTGCTCCAGAGCACTCAGGGCCTCAGACTGGGGTGAAGGTTCACCGTCCAACAGGATAATGACTCTAAGCCCAAGGTCAAGACAATACAGGAGTGGCTTCGTGACAAGTCTCTGAATGTCCTTGAGTGTCCCAGCCAGAGCCCTCACTTGAACCCGATCAAACTTCTCTGGAGAGACCTGAAAATAGCTGTGCAGTGCTCCATCCAACCTGACAGAGCTTGAGAGGATCTGCAAAGAAGAATTGGAGAAACTCCCCAAATACAGGTCTGCCAAACTTGTAGCATCATACCCAAGAAGACTCGAGGCTGTAATCGCTGCCAAAGGTGCTTCAACAAAGTACTGAGTAAAGTTTCTGAATACTTATGTAAATGTGATATTTCATGTTTTTTTTTGTACATTTGATTAAATCTCTAAAAACCTGTTTTTGCTTTGTCATTATTGGGTATTGTGTGTATATTGATGAGGGGGGAAAAAAGATTTAATCCATTTTAGAATAAGGCTGTAACGTAACAAAATGTGGAATAAGTCAAGGGGTCTGAATACTTTCTGAATGCACTGTATATGGACACATGTTCTTATATTTCTCAGATATAGGTCAGACACTTCAGAACAAACCTCCTTTAAATTTTTATTTGGGGCCATTCTGTTGTTCCATGTAGTGAATCTGTTATTCAATGTGTTTGTATTGGCTAATAGCAATAAGACCAACACAAATGTTCATCAAATAATTGTTCTATACACTGTATATGTTTTTCAATGGGGTCTTAAAATTCTAAAAATTATCCTTGGTATGACCTCCCCCACCTACTACAGTCTACTGCTCGGTAAAATCAATGAGATTGAAATGTTCTCTTAACTTACACATTACTAGGAGAGCAATCCATTTTCCTGAAGTAATGACGAATATCACAAGTTCTTTGATTAGTCAAATCGCAACATCATTTTAGTATTCAAGCAAATAGGCCGTGTGATAACATAAATTGACACTGAACAGTTTCTAGCTGCTGTGCAGGGGAGAAACAATGTTTGATTTTAACATAGCAGAGACTGATTTACTCTTTGAGGAAGGGCTGGTGTTTACTGAGTAGTAAGAGACCATAATGACTACTCCAACAATAATAATTTTTCCCATTTCACACATGTACAAGTGGGTATTAATTTCATGTGTGAATTGGAAATGTGTTTTTTTTGCATATCCCAACTCCCCCTGAGGCAGCCTCAGAGAGTAGGGTCACGGCCAGGGTCACCTGGAGCAATTAAGGTGAAGTGCTTTGTTTAAGGGCACATAAACAGATGTTTCACTTTGTCTGCCCGGGATTCGAACTAGCTACCTTTTGGTTAAAATCAAATTTGTCAGTATGTGAGTTGCAGTAATGACACAAGACTGTAACTACCAATTGAATACCATGAAAAAGGGGAAGAAAAAAATTAAATAAATACATTTTCTTCTGCTGTGGATAGGGGGGGTGCTCCCTCTGCTGTTTCCTGAAGTCCATGATCATCTCCTTTGTTTTGTTGACGTTGAGTGAGAAGTTATTTTTCTGGCACCACACTCCCAGAGCCCTCACCTCCCCCCTGTAGGCTGTCTCGTCATTGTTGGTAATCAAGCCTGCTACTGTTGTGTCGTCTGGCCACGCAGTTATGGGTGAACAGGGAGTACAGGAGGGGGCTGATCAGAAAGTCTTGCAGAAACCCTTGTGGGGCCCCAGTGTTGAGGATCATTGAAGTGGAGATGTTGTTTCCTACCTTCACCACCTGTTGGTGGCCCGTCAGGAAGTCCAGGACCCAATTGCACAGGGCGGGGTTCAGACCCAGGGCCTCGAGCTTAATGATGAGATTGGATGGTACTATGGTGTTGAATGCTGAGCTACAGTCAATGAACAGCATTCTTACATAGGTATTCCTCTTGCCCAGATGGGATAGGGCAGTGTGCAGTGTGCAGTGTGTGTGATAGCGATTGTATCATATGTGGACCTATTAGGGCAGTAAGCAATTGAGGTGGGTCTGGGGTGACAGGTAAGGAGGTGACATGATCCTTGAATAGTCTCTCAAAGCACTTCATGGTGACAGAAGTGAGTTATACGGTGCGATAGTCATTTAGTTCAGTTACCTTTCTTTGGTACAGGAACAATGGTGGCCATCTTGAAGCATGTGGGGACAGCAGACTGTGATAGGGAGAGATTGAATATGCCCGTAAACACACCAGCCAGCTGGTCTCTGGTCTGCGCATGCTCTGAAGATGCGGCTAGGGATGCCGTCTGGGCCAGGCAGCCTTGCGAGGGTTAACACATTTAAATGACTTACTCACGTCGGCCATGGAGAATGAGAGCCCACAGTCCTTGGTAGTGGTCCGCGTCGGTGGCACTGAACACATCCCAGTCCATGTGATCAAAACAATCTTGAAGCGTGGATTCCGTTTGGCCAGACCAGCGTTGAATAGTCCTTAGCACGAGTACATCCTGTTTGAGTTTCTGCAAAATTGAGTTTTGGTCAGATTTGCCAAAAGAAGGGTGGGGAGGGCCTTGTATGCATCCCAGAAGTTGGAGTAACAGTGAGTGAGTGTTTTAGCAGCGCGAGTACTACAGTCGATATGCTGATAGAATATAGGCAGCTTTTTCCTCAAATTTGCTTTGTTAAAATCCCCAGCTACAATAAATGCAGCCTCAGGATATATGGTTTCCAGTTTGCATAAAGTCCAGTGAAGTTCCTTGAGGGCTGTTGTGGTATTGGCTTGAGGGGGGATATACACTGCCGTGACTATAGTCGAAGAAAATTATCTCGGTAGATAATACGGTCGGCATTTGATTGTGAGGTATTCTAGGTTGGGTGAACAAAAGGACTTCAGTTCCTGTATGTAATCACAATTACACCATGAGTTGTTAATCATGAAATATAAATCCCGGCCCTTCTTCTTCCCAGAGAGATGTTTATTCCTGCCGGCGCGATGAACTGAGAATCCAGATGGCTGGACCGAATCCGACAGTGTATCCCGAGAGAGGCATGTTTCCGTGAACCAGAGTATGTTACACCCCATGATGTTTCTCTGGAAAGAAACCCTTACCCTGAGCTTGTCAACTTTATTATCCAGGGATTGAACATTAGCGAGTAATATACTCGGAAGCGGTGGGTGGTGTGCGTGCCTCCTAAGTCAGGTTAGAAGACCGCTCCGAGTACCTCTCCTTCGCCGCGGTTTTGAGTCGGCCTCTGGAATCAGTTAAATAGCACTGGGTGGTGCGAACAAAGGATCCGCTTTGGGAAAGTTGTATTCCTGGTTGTAATGCTGGTAGTTCTGGAGAGTTACCGCTGCTCTGACATCCAATAGTTATTTCTGGCTGTATGTAATAACACATAACATTTTCTGGGCTACATAAAAAAAACGAAATAATGCAAAGTTTCCTAAGAACCTTTAGCGAGGCAGCTCTCTCTGTCGGCGCCAATGCTCTAACCGCTAGGTTACCTGCCACCCAACTATTATTGCTAGCAAGTAGTATTGTCATGTAAAGTTGAGAGACCCAGTATAAAGTGGTATTCTGATCAGAAAGAGTGTAGAGGACATATTATGGAAATCAGGGTCAACTTACTATTTTTCTATTCCCCGGTGGCAGAGTGATGCTGTTCTCTCAAAGTCCTCTGACTCTGACCTTTACAGTCATACTACAGCTATGTGTGAAGACAAAGCCGCTTCTCACTTTAATAGGTAACATTGATAGTTTGATGATCATCTTTTAAATCTGCCTTCTGACCTCTCATTCTCACCCTATTTGTCTTGTTCTTTGAAGACAGAATTAAAGTGCTGACTCAAACAGGCTTTGTAGAAGCAAGGACCCATCTGCTACTTGGTGTTATGGGACTGATATACAGACCTAGCTAGCCATGGAGCTCCAGGCAGTGTGATTGTGAGAGGTGGGGGAGTAGGGATTTGGGTGGAGGTAAGAGGTGGGGTAGTAGGAATTGGGGTGTAGGTAAGAGGTGGGGTAGTAGGGATTGGGGTGTAGGTAAGAGGTGGGGTAAGGATTGGGGAGGATGTAGGAGGTGGGGTAGTAGGGATTGGGGAGGCGGTAAGAGGTGGGGTAGTAGGGATTGGGGTGGAGGTAAGGGGTGGGGTGGTAGGGATTGGGGTGGAGGTAAGAGGTGGGGTAGTAAGGATTGGGGTGGAGGTAAGAGGTGGGGTGGTAGGGATTGGGGTGGAGGTAAGAGGTGGGGTAGTAGGGATTGGGGTGGAGGTAAGAGGTGGGGTAGTAGGGATTGGGGAGGAGGTAAGAGGTGGGGTAGTAGGGATTGGGGTTGAGGTATGAGGTCGGGTAGTAGGGATGGAAGTGAGAGGTAAAGTATGGCTAGAACTAGTGATAGGGTTGAACATAAAGCTAGGGTTAGAGTTGATCCATGGGTTGAACATGAAGCTAGGCTTATGCTTGATCCATGGGTTGAACATGAAGCTAGGGTTATGGCAAGGGTTGATCCAGAGGTTGAACATGAAGTTAGGGTTGGAGTTGATCCAGAGTATGGACATGAAGCTAGGGTTAGGGCTAAGGTTCATCCAGGATGTGGAGATGAAGCTAGGGTTAGGGTTATGGCTAAGGTTAAGATTGAGCCAGGGATTGAACATGCCTGCAGACAACTCCTGTCTTCACCAATATGTCCAGTAAAAATGTCTTATTCTTTTTTTAATCTACAATACAGGTCACATTTTATGAGGATAGTCTGGAAAGTCCATCTGTAGATCATATCAACAAACTACATGTTGATACATTTAGAATAAGGGTTAGGGTTAGGGCTAGGGTTAGTATTTTGACAATAAATATATTACATCAATAAGCCAGATATTTTGACTTGAGGTTCTATGTGTCTTCATACTGACGTGGCTTTATTGAGTTAAGTCTGTCTTTTTTGGGGGCCAATGCAACACACAGGAGCTCCAGCAGAACAGAGTTGTATTCAGCCAGGCTGGCGCAGCTTCCAAAGTCTCTGTATAGCTCAGGGTTCTCCAACCCTATTCCTGAAGAGCTACTGTCCTGTAGGTTTTTAGTTGGTTGATGAGCTGAATCAAGTTAGTTACATCTGGGGTTGGCTTTAAAACCTACAGGAGGGTAGCTCTCCAGGAACAGGGTTGGAGAGCCCTGGCACAGCTGAGAACACATTCAAATCAAGTGCATTTGCCCCCCCCCCCCTCCCCCCCTATTCCTCCCTCCCTCCCTCTCAGCGGCTTGGGTGAGAGTGATTCCATAAAGCAGGACATAAATCCACAGAGACGCCCCAGGCAAGGTCTTCATCAGAAGTTAATTCCTCATCACTTTACATAAAGTTGTCAGTGTACCTGTATAATACACTGTGCTTTAGGGAATATGGGCTGGGAAATGCATGCATCTATGTGAGACTGCTCACACAATTAGCAGTATACAATGTACAGCGCCTTCAAAAAGTATTCAGACCCTTTGACTTTAATTTTTTTTTGATAGATGACAGCCTTCTAAAATGTATTAACCTTTCTGATCTCCCCATCCCGGATCCGGGATCGTGAATACAGACTCAAGCTCATTACCATAACGCAACGTTAACTATTCATGAAAATCGCAAATGAAATGAAATAAATATGCTAGCTCTCAAGCTTAGCCTTTTGTTAACAACACTGTCATCTCAGATTTTCAAAATATGCTTCTCAACCATTGCAAAACAAGCATTTGTGTAACAGTATTGATGGCTAACGTAGCATTTAGCATTAGCATTCAGCTGGCAACATTTACACAAAAAAACAGAAAAGCATTCAAATAAAATCATTTACCTTTGAAGAACTTCAGATGTTTTCAATGAGGAGACTCTCAGATAGCAAATGTTCAGTTTTTCCTGAAAGATTATTTGTTTAGGACAAATCGCTCCGTTTTCTGCGTCACGTTTAGCTATGAAAAAACCCCTGTATCCAGGATTGTGTAAATCTATCAGCAAGCTCATTAGCATAACACAACGTTAACTATTTATGAAAATCGCAAATGAAATAAATATGCCATCTCTCAAGCTTAGCCTTTTGTAAACAACACTGTCATCTCAGATTTTCAAAATATGCTTCTCAACCATAGGAAAACAATAATTTGTGTAAAAGTAGCTAGCTAGCGTTAGCATTTCGCGTTAGCATTTAGCGTTAGCATTAGCGTTAGCATCCAGCACGCAACATTAACAAAAACATAAAAGCCTTCAAATAAAATCATTTACCTTTGAAGAACTTCTGATGTTTTCAATGAGGATACTCTCAGTTAGATAGCAGATGCTCAGTTTTTCCAAAAAGATTCCTTGTGTATTAGAAATAGCTCCTTTTATACATCACATTTGGCTACCAAAAAAAATCTGAAAATTCAGTCCTCAAAACGCGAACTTTTTTCCAAATTAACTCCATAATATCGACTGAAAACATGGCAAACGTTGTTTAGAATCAATCATCAAGGTGTTTTTCACATATCTCTTCATTGATACATCGTTCTTGGACACATGCTTTCTCCCCTGAATCAAATGGTAAAGTAGAAGCAGCTGGCAATTGCGCACCGAATTCGACGCAGGACACCAGGCGGACACTTGGAAAATGTAGTCTCTTATGGTCAATCTTCCAATGATATGCCTACAAATACGTCACAATGCTGCTAAGACCTTGGGCGAACGACAGAAAGTGTAGGCTCATTCGTTGCGCAATCACAGCCATATAAGGAGAGAATGGAAAACAGAGCTTCAGAAATTCTGCTAATTCCTGGGTGATGCATCATCTTGGTTTCGCCTGTAGAATGAGTTCTGGGGCACTTACAGACAAAATCTTTGCAGATTCTGAAACTTCAGAGTGTTTTCTTTCCAAAACTGTATATATGCATAGTCGAGCATCTTTTCGTGACAAAATATCGCGCTTAAAACGGGAACGTTTTTTATCCAAAAATGAAATAGCGCCCCTAGAGCTCTAACAGGTTAAGTTATTTTTCCCCTCATCAATCTACACACATTATTCCATAATGACAAAGCAAAAAACTTTTTTTTATATTTATGAAAAAATACAAACCTGAAATATCACATCTACTCTGCACTTTGTTGAAGCACCTTTGGCAGCGATTACAACCTTTAGTCTTCTTGGGTCTGACACTACAAGCTTGGCACACCTGTATTTGGGGAGTTTCTCCCATTATTCTCTGCAGATCCTCTCAAGCTCTGTCAGATTGGATGGGGAGTGTCGCTGCACAGCAATTTTCAGGTCTCTCCAGAGATGTTCGATTTGATTCACGTCTGGGCTCTGGCTGGGCCACTCAAGGACATTCAGAGACTTGTCCCGAAGCCACTCCTGTGTTGTCTTGGCTGTGTACATAGGGTTGTTGTCCTGTTGGAAGATGAACCTTCGCACCAGTTTGAGGTCCTGAGCGCTCTGGAGCAGGTTTTCATCGAGGATCTCTCTGTACTTTGCTCCGTTAATCTTTCCCTCAATCCTGAACAGTCTCCCAGTCCCTGCAGCTGAAAACCATCCCACAGCATGATGTTGCCACCACCATGCTTCACCGTAGGGATGGTGAAAGGTTTCCTCCAGACGTGACGCTTGGCATTCAGGCCAAAGAGTTCAATCTTCATTTCATCACACCAGAAAATCTTGTTTCTCATGATCTGATGATGAGTCTTTAGGTGTCTTTTGGGCAAACTCCAAGCGGACTGTCATGTGCCTTTTTACTGAGGAGTGGCTTCTGTCTGGCCACTACCATAAAGGCCTGATTGGTGGAGTGCTGCAGAGATGGCCGTCTGGAAGGTTCTCCACAGAGGAACTCTTGAGCTCTGTCAGTCTGACCATCGGCTTCTTGGTCACCACCCTGACCAAGGCCCTTCTCCCCCAATTGCTCAGTTATGCCGGGCAGTAGTTCTAAACTTCTTCCATTTAAGATTGATTGAGGTCACTGTGTTCTTGGGGATTTTTAATCTTGCAGAAATGTTTTGATACCCTTCCCCAGATCTGTGCCTCGACACAATCCTGTCTCGGAGCTCAACGGACAATTCCTTCGACCTCATGGCTTGGTTTTTGCTCTGACATGCACGGTCAACTATTGGACCTTATATAGACAGGTGTGTGCCTTTCAAAATCATGTCCAATCAATTGAATTCATCACAGTTGGACTCCAATCAAGATGTTGAAACATCTGAAGGATGATCAATGGAAGCAGGATGCACTTGAGCTCAATTTCGAGTCTTGTAGCAAAGGATCTGAATACTTATGTAAATAAGGTATTTCTGTATTTTCGTTTTTATACATTTACAAAATGTATGTGTGTAGATTGCTGAGGATTGTGTTTTTCTTTAATCCATTTTAGAAAAAGGTTGCAACGTAACAAAATGTGGAAAAGTCAATGGGTCTGAACACCTTCCGAAGGCATTGTATGTACCTAGGTGCATAGTATGGTACATTAAGCTTTTCTAATTGTCCTTTTTCTGCTTTTCTGTGCAGAAGGAGAAGCTTTGCCATTCGGAAGCATTTTTTTAACGTGTACTGCGGGAAAATGATGTCTGCATCTAACAAATCATTGCAAGGGGTAAGCTTTGCCCCTGTGAATTTGCTGACAATTTACATGAAATATTTAATTGTAGTATTTAATCATCAGCATTATCATGACCATGGTGCCAACAGAGTAGACAGGTTTATTGCAGAAAGTAAAACACAAATGGAGATAGAGCAGGCAACAGATAGTCAGGTAAGATTAAAAAAAATATTGCTGTGGGATTTTCTGATGATTCTGCACTCACCCTCTGTGCTTAATTACATAATGAATTATCCCATCACGGAAAATTGGGGATATTTAACAAGTAGTCATTAGTTAATCTTCAGTTACAATGCACAGACATGAAGGTCAATACCATAAGTCATTTTAAATTGTATATATATATACGTTCAGATACAATGGCCTGCAGAGGTAGTTTTACACTGAATTAGACACTGCCACCAAGAGTCATTTGTCATTTTTAATGGGCCTAAAAAAAGAACCACGGTGCATTTTCAAACAAAAAGCACGCAGACATTTAAAGCCTTCTTTCCTATTTTAACTCTTAACTCTGTTTGAGATTGTGCTATAATATAATTAAAACAATCATCCTCCAGTTAGAATCGGATAGTCTAACTTTCTACAAATCAGTTTGTGTTTGTGCATGTGAGTGTGTGTTGTGGGGTGTAGGTAGATTTGCCTGTGATTACTGTGCCATGTCCCCGCTCTGTGAGAGGAAAATCATGTAGGATTCTGTGCTCTTTGTGTTCACAATCTGTGTTAATGCTGAACCTATCAGTTTATTTAACCCTTTGTGGCAGACGGCAGGGAGAGGTAAGGGGAGTGGTAATTGAGGGTAGATATCTTGCAGGTCGCTGGCTCCACCCCCGGGCCTTATTATGGACTTCCTGCCCCAACGAGGCAAGGCTGTGCTTCGTTAAGCCAGGGAGGCCTTGGGGATAAAATAGGAAGCAGCCTGCATGAAGGGGCAGAGTAGAAGAGAACCAATAGTGGTATGAAGAGTGAGATAAGCGAGAATAATAGCTGTGTCATTACCTGTGTCATTACCTGTTGTGACCTGAACTGTCGGATTACCCCCTTGTGTACTGGACTGGCTGAGGACCTGAGTGTGAGGATTACCCCTGGAAAACGGAACGGACAACGAGAATGGCTTCTGGACTCTGAGGTGAATGGTGCATTTCCCCCTCTTCTTTACCAAAACCCCTAATAAACTTCCCATTTGCATTCAATTTGTGCTACTGGTGCCTGTTTTTGTTATTGAACTTGGTGCGGTGGGGTGCAAGTGCACCTGCTACACCTCGTGTAGTCTTAACATTCTGTATGCTCCCCTTTCATCCAGGTAAAAAATGACCCAGCTTCACTACACCCCTAAAATAAAGCAGCTTAATTGAATTCTAAACCCTGGCTCTATTTTGCATGAAGAAACCACCTGTAATTCATCACAAACTTTGTGAATATCTGGGTTTTCCCTCTTAACAATGCAGATAGACTGCTGATTAAATTTTAATCAGTGGACACCACTCATTTTTCTTACAACACCTGTCATTGTTGTCTTTAGTAAAGTAGAGGTTTATTATTGCTAAAAGTACTGCATGGGTGTAAATATTGTTTTGCAAGATGGCACTTGTATAGCCTATGAAATTAGCAGAAATGTGCAGAAAGTAGTTTGAATGTTTTTTTTTTTTTATTGAAGGGAAACAATAACAGTCAAACTTTTTTGGCAGCATAGTGTTATTCTTATATAATGAGGAATTCAACTACAAAGTACTAGTCTTCTCCCTTGTTTTGACCATTGCCCCCACCCACAAGGTGTATAAACATCACAAGATAATAGATACAGAAACGTGAGCATAAATCAATCAACTCTAATTAGCACATTTTGAACAGTATGCAAGTGTGTGTGTGCATGGACATTGCAGATGTATTTCTCACATGTGCAGCACATAGTATTTGTTTTACAGTCCTTCTTTGGGGGGCAGAATTGGCATCTCCTCCTCTTGGCTGCCCCAGCCTCAGGTGGATCAGGACAAGATTCAGCCCCCTGAAGAGCTTTCACAAGCGCTGCAGAGGCTGCTGTGCAGGGGAGGTGCTCCTTCCATTGAATGTGTGGGGTTACAAGTGCTCAGGCTTGTTCTTTCTAACTGTGTCAACCATGGTGATCTTCCTCTTCAGGAGCTTCTGGCTGATTTCTCATGTTTCTTCAGGTCAATTTCTCATGTGTTTTTGTGGTGTGTAAATGATTTTAACTGCCAGGTCAAAAATGACCCTAAGACAATCTTTGTACCCTGGTGTACAGCTTTCATGGAAATATGAACAAAGGTGATGTTTCACTTTTTCCTAATGTTGGTCACTCTAGGAAAAGCATTTCAAGTTGAGAAAATATAATTTAGGGGGTTTTCTCTGCTGTTTAACATAGTGGTGGGTCAATTATTTATTTTTTTCCCCTTAAGACAACACGATGGTTAAACACCAGGGACTATCGAGAGACTAACCTGGGATGTGGGACTTAAATCCATGGAAACCCAAACCTTGAATCTTTAGGATAAACAAATCTAGGTGATAACGGATAACACCCTAGGACATATTTGTTCATACAATGTTTAAATGGGAAAATCAGGTCATGACCATTCTGGTATTGTAAGTGGAAACCCCTCTATGCAGTACAGAAGAGTAAAGCCGGTGTCCCTTCAAGTTTCCAGTTCCAGGGTGTTCAGACAGCCCATCCTGTGAGGTCTGAAGGTGTCCTTGACTGACTGTCTGGGCTCCAATGTACTGAGGTGCTGTCACCACTGGGAGAGGTGTGGGTGGCAGGTTTTAATCAGTAGTTTGATATGAGCAGAGAAAGACAGATGAGGTTTCCCCATCTGCATATCAAAGAGGACCTGTCATTTATATAATCTATTATCTTGTCACAGAACCATTTTCTCACACTTAGAAATTCACCTGCATTCATAGCTGTGTCTTGAAGGGAAAAAGTTATGTGGTTTAATAAGAAAGTACATGTGAAGATGAACTCATGTTTGTGATTCGTCGCATTGCAGCAGAGGTTGGTTGGGTAAGGGTTTACATATGGCACAATGGAAAAGGCCTACCATGTTGACACATTCAATCTATCCAGTATATTGGGAGTACAGTGGCATGTGGGTGTCAGTGAGAAACATAACTGTTCTGCTACACTGAGTTTGGGAGAAGAAAAACAAATCCAAAAGGTACACAATCAACTCGTATCACCTGGAACCATACATGCATAACACTTTCACGTACAGATGATTTAACCAAGATGACTTGGGCTTGATTAGATGTTCTCCTGGGATAAAGAGAGACTGCTGCTTCTTCCCTGTGCTCACCAAATAACACCTGGCCCGGGGCTCTCTAGTCTGTTTGTCCTCAGCCTTCACTGTCAGCGCTCTATGATAGGACTTTATTTAAGTTCCTCCCTATGGATGGGATCTGAGCAGAGCATTGTTGAGATCTCAAGCAGTTCCTTATCACGGGCCTCTCACATTGTGCTCATAGAGCCATCACTCAGTTCACAATGCTCTACAGTCAAGTACAATAGCGCTCTCAAAGGGTGAGTCTGTGCAAGTCAGTCACCTTGAGGTGGTTGATAAGCAGACGTGTGAGGCTCGACGAGGGAACATTTACACAATCTTTTTGAGATCACCAGAGAAGTCCCTGGATGGGGAAAAAAAACGGTGATCATGGCCAAGAACACTTAAGCCAAGAAATGTGACATCTCCATGACAACTAGGCTGCAGAGCCACCAACCTGTCCCAGAAGAAGCCAGTGAGAGCAGCCAACATTGACAGCAGCCCACAACTTGATTATGAAAGAAAATCTAAGGGAAAGAATTCTGTAAGAAAGTAAAGCCTCAGAAGTCATGAAATCTCAAAGGTCAGATAGGTTATTACAGTAGCTGCTTTGCCAACTTTTCATCCTGATATTTCCTGGGTGAAAGGTGGATGAGTTTGTTCACTTACCCACATTCAAAAATGCACTTTTTAATGAATCTACTGTCACAGTGTGGCAATATCTACCCGCTCATTTAATCTCTCTCCATCTACCTATCCAAACCAGGCTGACATGACTGTTATTAAATGGGTGTTACACCTTCAAAAGCTTTTTCTTTACCAAGCTCTGAAGCTGGCTGTGTCTAAACAATCAAAGAGTGTCGTGTCAGTGGATGGTGTTCTGGGGTTTCTTTTCCTGTACGATTGTCTTGGTAAGCAGCTGCTCCTCACACTTCAAAAGGCTGGCAGCAGTACTGGGGTAAAGCATGTTTCAGTAGGGTAGTGCTAGGCCCCGGTGTTCTATCCTAAATTCACCTTGCATTGGAAGAAGAAAGAATGCCAGGTCCCGTGGGATTTATGAGGGAGCGTTTCACCAGTCGTTAACAGGATGCGTAGAGAAGGAGTGTGCTTAATGATTTATCCTTTGCTGCCACAGTGGAAATCAAAATGGATTTCTGAAACGTCTTGACTCTTAAATCCCGACCTGGAGGACTGTGATTTATGGGCCTGACGTCAGGAGCGGGCCGCTCTTCGGTGTGTCTTACTGAGCTTGAGTGATACAGCATTGTTGTCTCATTGGGCTCTGTTCTGTTATGCGTCTTAGGTATTGTGTGTCATACATTCCGCTCCTGTGTGGGATGTTTTGTACTATGCTATCTTTGACATGGTTGGGTTGTGTTGTTGACACAACAACGCTGTCAACAAAGATAAATCACAGACTCACAATCATTCATGAATAACACTAGAACGGAATGATGTGATGCATAAGCAAACAGAGGTGGATGCAGCTGTTGTGGGAAAACATTGACTCGGCACCAGGCTATCAGTTGTGGTTGAGTTGGTCTCATCGGATGTTACGGTGTAAATAGGTCTTACTATTCTACAGAGAGAACCACAAGTGTCACTGTGAAAAATTAGCAAGTTTGAGTTCTCTGGTACTTTGTTTAATGACGCAACAGCATCAAGAAGCTGCAACAGTGAAGTCTCCAATCTTTGTGTATGAAGAAATAGTAATTCATCCCTCGGCTCCAAAGCAGACCTGACTGAGATGACTTTCTCTTGTGAACATGAAAGTATCAAAGATATGAAACAGAGTTCCTGTCTCATAGAATTATATTGCTGATAGAGATACTGTTCTTTTCAGAGAAAAGCCATTTTATTAAGTTTAGAACAAATTCCCTGTTGAAAGTGAATTATACACAGAACACGTGTTAATGATCTGGGAAGCAGATAGTTATTTTTGTCTGACTGGTTTGACATATTGATGAAAAAGTAATTGGTATGATGGACTTTTCAAAGTGCATGTGTTTGACTTGGAAAATACACATTTCAGTATATTCAATTATTTCATTCTGAATGATCCAACAATTGATGTGATGGCTGACATGGCTTTTAGAAGCCAGAACACTTTGAAGCCGACTTAAAGAAAGTAATCAGAAAGTGCCTTCAGAAAGTAATCACACCCCTTGACTTTTCCACATTTTGTTCTGTTACAGCCTGAATTTACAATTAGATTTGTTTTTTTCACTGGCCTACAAACAATACCCCATAATGTCAAAGTGGAATCATATTTTTAGAAATGTTTACAAATTAATTAAAAATGAAAAGCTGAAATGTCTTGTGTTAATAAATATTCAACTCTTTTGTTTTGGCAAGCATAAATAAGTTCAGGGCAAAAAATGTGCTTAACAAGTCGAATAATAAGTTGCAGACTCACTCTGCATGCATTAATTGTGTTTAACATGATTTTTTAACTTTTTTGGGATAGCATTTTGGATGAAAAGCATGTCTAAAGTAAACTGCCTGCTACTCAGGCCCAGAAGCATACAATTGGTAGATTTGGACAGAAAACACTAAAGTTTCCAAAACTGTCAAAATATTGTCTGAGTATAACAGAACTGATATTGCAGGCGAAACCCTGAGAAAAATCAAACCAGGAAGTGGCTTCTATTTTGAAAACTTCATGTTCCATAGCCTCCCATTGCTCCATTTAAAGGGATATCAACCAGATTCCTTTTCCTATCGCTTCCTCAAGGTGTCAACAGTCTTCAGACATAGTTTCAGGCTTTTATTTTGAAAAATGAGCCAGAACGATAACATTGCGTCAAGTGGTCACATGAGTTTTGCTCTTGGACAGCTATTGTTTTTACCTCTCCTACTGTGAAAGACATTTGCGGTTGATATATTATCGATTATATATTTTAAAAACAACCTGAGGATTGATTATAAAAAACGTTTGACATGTTTCTGTGGACATTATGGATATTTGGAATTTGTCTGCGTTGTCGTGACCGCTCTTTCCTGTGGATTTGTGAACATAATGCGCCAAACAAACAGAGCTATTTTGGATATAAAAATAATCTTTATGGAACAAAAGGAACATTTGTTGTGTAACTGGGAGTCTTGTGAGTGAAAACATCCGAAGATCATCAAAGGTAAATTATTAATTTGATTGCTTTTCTGATTTTCGTGACCAAGCTACCTGATGCTAAGTGTACTTAATGTTTTGTCATGCGATCGATAAACTTACACAAACGCTTGGATTGCTTTCGCTGTAAAGCATAATTTCAAAATCTGAGATGACAGGTGGATTAACAAAAGGCTAAGCTGTGTTTTGCAAAATTGCACTTGTGATTTCATGAATATTAATATTATTTGACTGTTGCGCTATGCTATTCAGCGATTGCTGATGACAATTATCCCGCTTAAGGGATGGGTAGCGTCAAGAAGTTAAGGTTTCAGATGTGAGGCCATGTACTAAACATCCAAAGATTTCAAGACTAAAGGCTGGTTTACACTACGGGTGTGTTCGTAAATTCAATCTGGAGTGCCAGGCATTTGTAAACTCAGACCGTTGTCAGATTGGCCGAGTGTTGATCCGAGCATTCGAACCTAACAGCAGTCAAGCTAACTGGCTAACATTGGCAAGATTGCTAGCTACTTCCAAACACAAATGAGAGAACAGCTCACTCTGATCATTTTACTCACCCTAGCAGAGCTGGGTTGCACTCAGACGAGGATGCTCTGAAATCAGAGTAGATAGCCAGGGCAAGTTTACCAGCAATGTCTATCGACAGTTGTTGCCATGACATGAACATTCTATTGAAATTGTTACTTGCATAGTGGAGTATTTTGCTTAGACATGTAGCTAGCTAAACAATGGGCCAAAATCCCAACTCATAATGTTACTACCCTGCATGAAACTGCAGGTAGCTATCACCCAGGTTCAATGTTAGCTAGCTAGCTAACATTAGGCAATACCTAGCAAAGCAAATGGCTCTGATATACAAATAATATTACTACACGTAACATTAGCTAGCTAGCTAACAATATGCTTTAACTTGAAATAAACAACTTTCTGACTAAATTAGAAATGTGTAATATCTGAAAATGTAGCTAGCTAGACTATCTTACATGGATGGATGCTTCTCCCTCTCTGTCACAGATGCCATGGTTGCCCTTAGTTTGAAGATGTATAAAACACCTGCCTCCAGATTACAACAGACTTCTGTGTGTTCTCTTTTCGACTCCCTCTGCATATTTGCAATCAAAAGCCAGAATCTTCTCCATCTCCTTAGCTATCATACTCCAACACAACACAATAGCTTTTTGCAGTTATACTACATGATATTGTTCAAAATAGCTGTGTTAGAAAGGATTACCAACACATACTGACCAGCTCATGTTATAGACATACGAGTGCTACAAGGCAGACCAATCCCAACTTACCCCTCCTGTCTCAGTCTCCAGTATTTATGCTGCAATAGTTTGTGTCGGGGGGCTAGGGTCAGTGTGTTATATCTGAAGTATTTCTCCTGTCTTATCCGGTGTCCTGTGTGAATTTAAGTATTCTCTCTCCCTCTCGCTCTCGGAGGAGGAGGATCTGAGCCCTAGGACCATACTTCAGGACTACCTGCCCTGATGATTCCTTACCTTCCCCAGTCCACCTGGTTGTGCTGCAGCTCCAGTTTCAACTGTTCTGCCTGCGGCTATGGAAACCTGACCTGTTCACCGGATGTTCTACCTTGTCCCAGACCTGCTGTTTACAACTCTCTAGAGATAGCAGGTGTGGTAGAGATACTCTGAATGATCAGCTATGAAAAGCCAACTGACATTTACTCCTGAGGTGATGCCATGTTGCACCCTCTACAATCATTGTGATTATTATTACCTGACCATGCTGGTCATCTATGAACATTTGAACATCTTATCCATGTTCTGTTAAAATCTCCACCTGGCCCAGTCAAAAGAGGACTGGCCACCCCTCAGCCTGGTTCCTCTCTAGGTTTTTTCCTAGGTTCCGGCCTTTCTAGGGAGTTTTTCCTAGCAACCGTGCTTCTACACCTGCATTGCTTGCTGTTTGGGGTTCTAGGCTGGGTTTCTGTACAGCACTTTTTGTTTTAACATCAGCTGATGTAAGAAGGGCTTTATAAGTACATTTGATTGATTGATCTCTCGGCATGTCCAGCCCCCTCATCTCAAGCAATCATGGCTAGCGGGAAGGTTGCTGACTTTTTCAGTTGGCAAACCAACTAGGCTTGTAATATCATTCATATTTACAGGTGGCATACAAGTTTGTTATTAAGGCACATGAAAGTTCACATGTTCCAGAAGGCATTTCTGCCAAAAAATGCATTTTGGTAAAAAAACAAGTTTACGTTCAAATGGTTCTCCTGTGAACGAGTCACACATGACAAAGTGAAAAGAATAAAGCCTGTACAGAATATTTTTTTTCTCCAAAAACTGCATCCTGTTTGCAATGAGGTAATAAAGTAATACTGCAAAAAATATGGCAAACAAATTCACTTTTTTTTTGTTGCCCAGAATACAGAGGACGACTTCATATTTTCAAGCATGATGGTGGCTACGTTATTTTATGGGTATGCTTGTCATCAGCAACGACTAGGGAGATTTTTAGGATAAAAATAAATGGAATAGAGGTAAGCACAGGCAAAATCCGAGAAAACCTGGTTCAGTCTGCTTTCCAACAGACACTGGGAGACCAATATACCTTTCAGCAGGATAATTATCTAAAACACAAAGCCAAATATACTTTGGAGTTGCTTACCAAGACGAGTGAGTGGCTCCTGAGTGGCTCAAATCAGCTTTATGGCAAGACTTGAAAATGACTGTCTAGTAATGATCAACAGCCAACTTGACAGAGCTTGAAGAGAGAGAGAGGAAATTAGAGAGAGCATACTTAAATTCACACAGGACACCGGATAAGACAGGATAAATATTCCAGATATAACAGACTGACCCTAGCCCCCCGACACAAACTACTGCGGCATAAATACTGGAGGTTGAGACAGGAGGGGTTGAGAGACACTGTGGCCCCATCCGACGATACCCCCGGACAGGGCCAAACAGGCAGGATACAACCCCACCCACTTTGCCAAGCACAGACCCCACACCACTAGAGGGATATCTTCAACCATCAACTTACCATCCTGAGACAAGGCCGAGTATAGCCCACAAAGATCTCCGCCACGGGACAACCCAAGTGGGGGCGCCAACCCAGACAGGAAGATCACGTCAGTGACTCAACACATTCAAGTGACGCACCCCTCCTAGGGACGGAATGGAAGAGCACCAGTAAGCCAGTGACTCAGCCCCTGTAATAGGGTTAGAGGCAGATAATCCCAGTGGAGAGAGGGGAACCGGCCAGGCAGAGACAGCAAAGGCGGTTGAAGACTTGTGGGGCGTCTGTTTCTCAAACTAGACACTCTTATGTACTTGTCCTCTTGCTAAGTTGTTCACCGGGGCCTCCCACTACTCTTTCTATTCTGGTTAGGGCCAGTTTGTGCTGTTCTGTGAAGGGAGTAGTACACAGCGTTATATGATATCTTCAGTTTCTTGGCAATTTCTCGCATGGAATAGCCTTAATATCTCAGAACAAGAATAGACTGAAGGTTCTTTGTGTCTGGCCACTTTGAGCCTTGTAATCAAACCCAAAAATGCTGATGCTCCAGATTCTAAACTAGTCTAAAGAAGGCCAGTTTTATTGCTTCTTTAATCAGGGACAAAAGTTTTCAGCTGTGCTAACATAATTGCAAAAGGGTTATCTAATGTTCAATTAGCATTTCAAAATGATAAACTTGGATTAGCTAACACAACGTTCCATTGGAACACAGGAGTTATGGTTGCTGATAATAGGCCTCTACGTCTAGATATTCCATAAGAAGTCAGCCGTTTCCAGCTACAATAGTCCTTTAGAACATTAACATTGTCTAGACTGTATTTCTGATCAATTTGATGTTATTTTAATTGACAAAAAATGTGCTTTTCTTTCAAAAACAAGGACATTCCTAAGTGACCCCAAACTTTTGAAAAGTAATGTGTGTGTGTGTGTGTGTGTGTGTATATATATATATATATATATATATACAGTATATTAAGATTAACAGATCTATATATTTTCACATTTTTTCACATAACATTCCCAAACTATTTCCTACTTTGCAAGGTCACGTGTCACGCCCTGATCTGTTTCACCTGTCCACGTGCTTGTCTCCACCCCCCTTCAGGTGTCGCCCATCTTCCCCCTTTATCCCCTGTGTATTTATACATGTGTTTTCTGTCTGTCTGTTGCCAGTTCGTCTTGTTTGTACAAGCCTACCAGCGTTTTGTCCCCGCTCCTGTTTTTCCCCTAGTCTCTCTTTTTCTCATCCTGGTTTTTGACCTTTGCCTGTCCTGATCCTGTACCCGCCAGCCTGACCACTGCCTGACCCTGAGCCTGCCTGCCGTCCTGAATTTTGGACTCAGCTCTGGATTATCAACCCCTGCCTGCCTTGACCTGTCGTTTGCCTGCCCCTGTGGTTACAATTAACATTGTTACTTCACACAGTCTGCACTTGGGTCTTACCTTGATTCCTGATAATACGTGCTTAACCAAGATGTAGACTTTAGCATTTGACATTACCTGACATATCTTCATATCTTTTTTAGTATGGGTCCAAACACCAAATATTTGGTTGTAGGCGCAAGACATTCCCAGAACCTATTTACAACATGTTCCTTACCAAAAAAACGTATGTTCTTGGCCCTCTCCAAGGGGAAGACAGGAAAACATGCAGTGTGGGACTGTAGATTTCGGGCCCTGTCTGTCTGTCTGTCAGGGTGGTCTCGCCTCCAGGGACCTCATTAGTCGCTTGGACACTCTACTTTCCACTCCCCAAATCTCTGATTCCATGACACAACTTGCCTTGATTAATTAAGCATTAGCACTGGCCTTTTCCACCAGCCAAGAAAACAGCACACCACACAGAGAGAGGGGGGAGAAAGAGAGCGAGAGAGGAAGAGATTGAGATCGAGACCGAGACCACCATAAACGTCCCACAATGCTGCAGTAGCATCGTATCCAGTACTCCTCAGACCCCTTGTCTTGTCCTGCTCTAATTGTGGACATCTCCGCTCTACTGAGGTAAATAATGAGGACCCAGCAGGCTGATAGCAGAACGTCAGAGTTCTCAACAAGAACAAATGACCTCACCAGAGTGCTGCTGCCCCCTCACACATCCTCTCCTCAGAAACAGGACACATGCAGAGGAGAGTTGAATCATGCTAACATCAGTCAATCCACTCATACGGTAAAGCCTCTGTGGATGCCCAATTATTTCCTATACTTTTAGCATTAATTTCTCTCAGGCTCATGATGTTTCATGAAGTATTTAAGTTTAAAAAGGGACACTTCACTGAGAAAATGCATGCATAATGTTTCTCAACATACAATCCCTCTCGACTAAGCAAGCCCTTAAAAATCGTTATGATGAAATCTTACATTTTACCTGGTGAGCCATATTTGATCATTTACTGGCAATGTAATGAGATAAAATAAATAAAATAAAATAAATAAAATAAAGTGGCTTCAGAATGCATTGTGTAATTATACATTTTTTGTTTATTCTTTTATTTCACCTTTATTTAACCAGGTAGGCTAGTTGAGAACAAGTTCTCATTTACAATTGCGACATGGCCAAGATAAAGCAAAGCAGTGCGACACAAACAACAACACAGAGTTACACATAGAATAAACAAACATGCATTCAATAATACAATAGAGACAAAGTCTATATACGGTGTGTGCAAATGAGGTAAGATAATGGAGGTAGGCAATAAATAGGCCATAGTAGCGAAGTAATTACAATTTAGCAATTAAACACTGGAGTGATAGATGTGCAAAAGATGAAAGTGCAAATAGAGATACTGGGGTGCAAAGGAGCAAAACATTTTTTTTTTAAATAACAGTATGGGGATGAGGTAGTTGGATGGGCTATTTACTGATGGGCTATGTACAGGTACAGTGATCTGTGAGCTGCTCTGACAGCTGGTGCTTAAAGTTAGTGAGGGAGATATGGGTCTCCAGCTTCATTGATTTTTGCAATTTGTTCCAGTCATTGGCAGCAGAAAACTGGAAGGAAAGGCGGCCAAAAGAGGAATTGGCTTTGGGATGACCAGGGAGATATACCTGCTGGAGCATGTGCTACAAGTGGGTGTTGTTATCGTGACCAATGAGCTGAGATAAGGCGGAGCTTTACCTAGCAAAGACTTAGATGACCTGGAGCCAGTGGGTCTGGCGACGAATATGTAGAGAGGGCCAGCCGACGAGAGCATACAGGTTGCAGCGTCTTTGGTGACAAAACGGATGGCACTGTGATAGACTGCATCCAGTTTGCTGAGTATAGTGTTGGAGGCTATTTTGTAAATGACATTGCCGAAGTTGAGAATCGGTAGGATAGTCAATTTTATAAGGGTATGTTTGGTGGCGTGAGTTAAGGAGGCTGTGTTGCAAAATAGGAAAAAGATTCAAAATGTAAGTTTTAATATGAGTCTGGAAGGAGAGTTTACAGTCTAGCCAGACACTTAGGTATTTGTAGTTGTCCACATATTCTAAGTCGGAACTGTCCAGAGTAGTGATGCTATTCGGGTGGGCGGGTGAGGGCAGCGAACAGTTGAAAAGCATGCATTTAGTTTTACTAGCGTTTAAGAGCAGTTGGAGTCCATGGAAGGAGTGGTGTATGGCATTGAAGCTCGTTTGGAGGTTTGTTAACACAGTGTACAAAGAAAGGCCAAATGTATACAGAATGGTATCGTCTGCGTAGAGGTGGATCAGGGAATCACCGGCAGCAAGAGTGACATCGTTGATATATACAGAGAAAAGAGTCGGCCTGAGAAATTAACCCTGTGGTACCCCCATAGTTACCTCCAGAGGTCCGGACAAAAGGCCCTCCGATTTGACACACTGAACTCTAACAGAGAAGTAGTTGGTGAACCAGGCGAGGCAGTCATTTGAGAAACCGAGGCTGTTGAGTCTGCCGATAAGAATACGATGATTGACAGAGTCGAAAGCCTTGGCCCGGTCGATGAAGACTGCTGCACAGTACTGTCTTTTATTGATGATGGATATGATATCGTTTAGTACCTTGAGCGTGGCTGAGGTGCACCCGTGATCAGCTCAGAAACCAGATTGCACAGCGGAGAAGGTACGGTGGGATCTGTGTATCAACTCCGCTTTCGAAGACTTTAGAAAGGCAGGGCAGGATGGATATGGGTCTGTAACAGTTTGGGTCTAGAGTTTCACCCCCTTTGAAGACGGGGATGACCGCGGCAGCTTTCCAAACTTTAGGGATCTCAGACGATACGAAAGAGAGGTTGAACAGACTGGTAATAGGGGTTGCAACAATGAAAGAGAGGGTCCAGATTGTCTAGCCCAGCTGATTTTTACGGGTCCAGGTTTTGCAGCTCTTTCAGAACATCTGCAATCTGGATTTGTGTGAAGGAGAAGCTGGGGAAGCTTGGGCAAGTAGCTGCGGGGGGTGCGGAGCTGTTGGCCGGGGTTGGGGTAGCCAGGAGGAAAGCATGGCCAGCCGTAGAGAAATGCTTCTTGAAATTCTAGATTATCGTGGATTTATCGGTGGTGACAGTGTTACCGAGCCTCAGTGCAGTGGGCAGCTGGGAGGGGGTGCTCTTATTCTCCATGGACTTTACAGTGTCCCAAAACTTTTTGGAGTTAGAGCTGCAGGATGCGAATTTCTGTTTGAAAAAGCTAGCTTTTTCTTTCCTGACTGTGTGTATTGGTTCCTGACTTCCCTGAAAAGTTACATATCACGGGGACTATTAGATGCTAGTGCAGTCTGCCACAGAATGTTTTTGTGCTGGTCGAGGGCAGTCAGGTCTGAAGTGAACCATGGGCTACATCTGTTCTTAGTTCTAAATTTTTTTAAAGGGGCATGCTTATTTAAGATGGTGAAGAAATTATTTTTAAAGAACGACCAGGCATCCTCAACTGACGGGTTGAGAGCAATATCCTTCCAGGATACCCGGGCCAGGTCGATTAGAAAGGCCTGCTCGCAGAAGTGTTTTAGGAAGCGTTTGACAGTGATGAGGGGTGGTCGTGATTGAAAACAGCAGAGGTGTATTTGGAGGGCAAGTTGGTCAGGATAATATCTATGAGGGTGCCTATGTTTACTGATTTAGGGTTGTACCTGGTGGGTTCCTTGATAATTTGTCTGAGATTGAGGGCATCTAGTTTAAATTGTAGGACTGCCTCAGTGTTAAGCATATCCCAGTTAAGGTCACCTATCAGAAAGAACTCTGAAGATAGATGGGGGGCAATCAATTCATGTGGCTTGGAGAATACAGGAGTTCAAACAATATGCCAATCTTTTTCTTAATTTCTTAAGCTTGCTGTTGTAAAGCGCTATAGACTCGTATACACAAAAAGGGGGATGAAAATAAATAGGCCAAATGGCATTTCTCTGTTTTAAAAGGCTTTTGAAAACAAAATGCAAAATAGCTTGGTTAAGTACTTATATCTTCTCAAGTACACAGCAGTGCAACAGTCTGGAGCTATTCAGCAATAAATGTCAGGGCCATAGTTTTGTCGAAGAAAATTCAGTATTGTTTATATAGTTCAATATGCACAATAACAGAGTCTACTCATATTTACGAGACAGTGGAACATTGCAAGACCAAAACACGTTTGAAACTTGTTGCTGGGTATTCATCAAAGTTTCAAAGCAATAACCTCAATAAACCCATAATATTTGTACAGTTCCTAATGGTTTTTGAAGAATACAGCTGAGAAATACCTGAAATAGGGACATAGAGTTAGTGTTAAGCCTGCTTCCTGTCTATGTTTCTTCCTCGGTTCCTGGCTTTCTAGGGAGTTTTTCCTAGCCACCGTGCTGCTACATATGCATTGCTTGCTCTTTGGGGTTTTAGGCTGGGTTTCTGTACAAGCACTTTGTGACATCTGCTGATATAAACAGGTCTTTATAAATACATTTGATTGATTGATTGAATCTCCCAGAATAAGAACCAGTCATTAAAAAGGAAGACTGCAGTTTGGAATGTAGCCTACACTGCGAGTGACCATACCAGGAAACAACAAATGTTACAGATTCAAATGGCATTAAGAAAAGTCTATATTTTTTGCTCACAAATTGTATTATTTTACTACAACAAATAGTGCATATCAATTACATTTTGGACTATTAGGGGGGGGAAATGAACATCTTCTGGAAGGTAATTTACTTGGTTCCTTGTGGTGTGTGGCATTTGATCAGCTTTTATTCTATTGATTACAGCTTTGTCTCCTAGCCGATGCACCTGAGGGGTTTGAAGGGTATGAACAGAGCCGTGCCCCTGCTGGGCTTCACCTGCTGAGCAGTTTTTTGGGCTACACAGCCTCCTGAGGGGGGCTCCAACGGAGTGGTGGAGGGAAGGAGGGGGTCTTATTCATTAATCCCCTCTATGGAGCATCACTGGCAGGCATGCGATGGGAAAGTTCAGAGACGTCACAGGGTGAACAGGCTGCAGGATGCTGGATGAGGTGGAGGCTTCAGAGGGTATTCTCCCCAGGATACTCAGCCTGTCTGATCTTAGCATGTGAAGCTTACTGAACAAGTGTCTCACTGCAGGGGTCTGATGTCAAGGGGGAGGAGACAGGTTGTGTAAATTAGGGGAGAGTTGATGTAAATAGACAAGAGAGCCAATCCACAGGTAACAAATCATTAAGAGATGGAGTCCGACCCCCTCGTCACTCCTCCTCTGGGTGGAGATGGAGCTCTGTGGAGCTCAGGGAGGACCATATAGTTGCATAGAGATCACATTGTTGTATCTTTCCCATTACAGCATCTGTGAGAGCATGGGCAGCACCATTGAGGCCATCTCCATTTTCTTATTTTTCTACTTCCATGAGTTGGTAAACAAACTGAAAGGGTGCATACTCCCACCTGGAGTGTGTTGTTTGAACAGGTATGAAGGCAATGTTGGCGATTTACTGCCACCTGCCGTTATGGAATGGATGCTCACAAGTATAATTCATTGGCTGATCCCTCCTGATGACCTGGATGGAATTATGTGATCCTTCCTTAACCCATAGGAAGTCCCGCCCAGTTGACTACTTAAAAATTGTGAAAGTCCTCAATGGTGTTGCCCATGCTAAAACGGCCCATATAGTCCCCTATATAACTCTATGGGAGGGATTGAGAGAGACTAACTGTCACGCCCTGGCCTTAGTATTCTGTGTTTTCTTTATGATATTGGTTAGGCCAGGGTGTGACGGGTGATTTATGTGTCTTGTTTTGTCTAGGGGTTTTGTAGTCTATGGGGTTGTGTTCAGTTGAGTGTTCTAGGTAAGTCTATGGTTGCCTGGAGTGGTTCTCAATCAGAGGCAGGTGTTTATCGTTCTCTGATTGGGAACCATATTTAGGCAGCCATATTCTTTAGGTATTTTGTGGGTGATTGTTCCTGTCTCTGTGTTTTGCACCAGTTAGGACTGTTTCGGTTTTTCTATGGTTTCTTATTTTGTATAGTGTTCACGTTTTCATCTTTCATTAAAGATGTTTATAAAAAACCACGCTGCATTTTGGTCCTCCTCTCCTTCCCAGGAAGAAAACCGTTACAGTAGCCTAACACCTGAGCGGTGTTTCTTTCTTTCTGGTAATGATGAGAGCGAAAAAATGTAGGCGAAGGTTCTCTTATGCACCTTTCAAGCAATCAAGTAAATGTGGAGGAGGAGTTAAGATGGAGTGCATCCAGTTGGCTGCCCCTGCTGAGGGTGGGGAGAGATTGCGAAGGAATGGGAGGGAACGCTTAAAGGCATGTCATGTCAGTCTTGCTGGTGACCATAATTAATTATGGCAGCATGACATTCAACACAAGTGTAAAAACGGATTTCACAGGCAAGGCAGGCAAAGTTCTCTCATCCTGCATGTCCCTGGCACCAATACACACAGGGCTGCTGGTTCAAAGACAGGGGTATACTGTCCTGCAGAGTTCCCTACAGACATAGTGTGAAAGAGACAACATCCAGATTTCAAACAAACAGCATGTTGTCGTGTAATTCCATGCTAAACATAGTTGTGGTGCTGCATTTGGCATCCATTACTAGTTCAATTGACAAAGAGTATCGTATGTGGAAACCAATCTACTCTTTTCCGGGTCAACACCTGTGCAACCAATAGAAATGGAACAGCATTATAATTGTGCAGTACAAGAAAGCAATGACCATAAAATGGTTTAATATAATTATCCCAATTATGTAAAAAAAAAATGTAGATGGAAACATGCATTCAAAAGTTTAAAAAATGCAGTGGATGTTTGCTGAATTATAGCACATTTCCCTCTAGGTATTCATTTGGTTACAGCCATCTTTCTCCTCGGATGCAATTGTGCCATATTTCACTAAATAATACATGTTGCAGCTGTCAAATATAATTGTCCTTTCATAAATGAACAATGCAAGTTTCATGAATAGACAAAATAAAGAATGTTTGGGGGTTTCATTAGTTCAATGATTGACAGAGGAAGCCCATTTCAATTTGTACTCATAGACTGGATAGAATGGCTATCGCTGATGGGCATATGGCCTCAATTGGGTTTATAGGCCATGCGAAAACACAGGGACTAGAGCCAGGAGCTTTATCTAGCAGGAGACTTCCCACAGCTCCTATTTTGGACAGGGTAGGCCCGAACAGGAGTCGAAAAGTCTCACAGACTTGATGAGCCATATATCTATCTCTAATCATTAGCTTTCCTCTCTTACATAACAGTAAAACTGTTAAGGTTTTATGGGTAAAGAGTAAATGTTCATGTCTTGTGATCTCTATTGGACCTTGACTTGACATTTTAGATTTCCTTTTGTTTTGGAAAAACATTCAATTTGACAGGTTATGATAGAGAATACAAATCTTTCCATTAGTAAAGAGCTGTGATGTTGGCAGAGATGCAGAGGGAAATTGAGAAAAAGTTACAGCTCAATGGACTGTGGCCATTCCAGCAAAACAGAATGAAATATCCATAGCTAGCTTTTATTATTTCTTTGTGGGGAATGGAAAATGATATAGACCAATCCCGGAAAGTAAAACTGAATATTCTATTCATCCAGTAATTGTATGTTGATTTGAATGCAATGACAGGGTGGAGGGTTGTCGTGGTTGTGTGAGCCCACATTGAGAGTGAATTTACAGACCTGCCTGTTCATCATTTCCTCTTTACCATCTCCTAAATGACCCACTCACAGCAGCTTGTCCTGACAGAAGGGTATCATCATCTGTATTGCTGGGTGTTTATTGGCCTAAAGTAGAGGGGGACTCACACTGAAACAAACAACACTGTCAGGGTGCTAAATTGTAGCTAGGGCTGTGCATCACCTGTGTTGGCTGTCCCTATAAGCACCAATGAAGAACAACATTAGTAGTACTGTAGTCACCCAGGTGAATGAGCAAGGTGCCAGCTGTGGTGAAAGAACCATTCTCAAAAACTCTTCATGAGTATTGAAATAGAGTCCAGACTGTGAAGCAGCATGCCTGAACACAACTTAGCACTGCGTTAATGGGGAGAGTAATTAATGATGAACCATTATCATGAGAGTGAATAAGGGTAGAGGTAGAGGAGGAGGAGAAGAATGACAATTAAAAGAAAGAGAGTTTGAAAATCCCCCCTATCTTAAGCAGTGGTGGCCCATCATTCAGTGCCCCAACTGTTTTGAGCCCCGTCTGTTTGGCTAAAAAAATATTTACCGTACGCAAAGCTGTCATCAAGGCAAAGGGTGGCTACTTTGAAGAATCGCAAATATAAAATATATTTTGATTTGTTGAACACTTTTTTTTGGTTACTACAGGATTCCATATGTGTTATTTCATAGTTTTGATGTCTTCACTATTATTCTACAATGTAGAAAATTGTCACGGATCTCTCCGGTACTGCTGCTCATTCCGTGCACCAGTTCCCGAGTTCTACGTCACCGGCTTCTAGGTGTCACTGAACTGGTTCAGTACCACCAACCCCGGACTGTCTTGTCTAATTACTCACACCTGGTTTCTATTTTCCCCTGATTAGTAATTGTATATACAGTATGTGCCCTCTGTTCACCACTGTGTTGTCGGTTATTGTTGCCATGTCCGTTGGTCCTGTGAGTACCTGTTGTTGTTGTTTCGGTTTTTGTGCTGTATGTTTTGTGCAATTGTTATTACGGGTCTCGTCCCGTGCATTGTTATTACGGGTCTCGTCCCGTGCATTGTTATTACGGGTCTTGTTTCGTGCATTGTTATTACGGGTCTCGTCCCGTGCATTGTTATTACGGGTCTCGTCCCGTGCATTGTTATTACGGGTCTTGTCTCGTGCATTGTTATTACGGGTCTCATCCCGTGCATTGTTATTATGGGTCCCGTGCATTGTTATTACGGGTCTCGTCTCGTGCATTGTTATTACAGGTCTCATCCCGTGCATTGTTATTACGTGTCTCGTCCCATGCACTGTTATTACGCGCCTCGTCCCGTGCATTGTTATTACGGGTCTCGTCCCGTGCATTGTTATTACGGGTCTCGTCTCGTGCATTGTTATTACGGGTCTCGTCTCGTGCATTGTTATTACGGGTCTCGTCCCGTGCATTGTTATTACGGGTCTCGTCCCGTGCATTGTTATTACGGGTTTCGTCTCGTGCATTGTTATTACGGGTCTCGTCTCGTGCATTGTTATTACGGGTCTCGTCTCGTGCATTGTTATTACGGGTCTCGTGCATTGTTATTACGGGTCTCGTGCATTGTTATTACGTGTCTCGTGCATTGTTATTACGGGTCTCGTCCCGTGCATTGTTATTACGGGTCTCATCTCGTGCATTGTTATTACGGGTCTCGTCCCGCGCATTGTTATTACGGGTCTCGTCCCATGCATTGTTATTACGGGCTCTTGTCCCGTGCATTTATTAGAGGTTTAAACTCGCTCTTTGGTTTGGGTTATATCCCTATGTGTTTTGTGTACGTGTTTGTTTCGGGGTTTGTCCCTGTGCCTTTCATGGCATGTTGTGTATTTTGGGTGCAGTATTAAAAACCCCTATTACGTATTCCTGTGCCTGTTTTGCATGTTATTTTGGCATTAATACGTGTCACATATCAGTTTGCAAACTATGTAAAAAAATGTTTTATCATTGAGCTAATTAAGCCGCATACAAACATGGTCTCTTTTTTGCTTTCTTGAGGAAGGCATCTCCAACATGCAGGTGTTTCAGCCTAGCTCAGTGCTTTCTGTGGTGGTGGGGAAAATACGGAGCGTAGGGGTTGATAATTAGAAGTGCCCATCTAACAAGACTCAAGGTCATTCGCCACAGATAAAATGACGACAAATCACGTTATATCTACCGTAGCTTTGATTGAACTGATCATGTCAACATCATATTTTCTCATTCTTAGCCAGCAAGCTAGTAGCTGTCATCATCAAGAATCAAGTCGACAATCTACTCGCAAATCCTTTTCAATCCTTGTTATAAAAAGAGAAATTATAGATAAAATGTGTCCGTGCTCATTGGCCATTGGACATAAACAACAAGTTGGAAATTGCAAATTTAACAATGGGTGGTTTGGAAAGAATCAGTGGCTAACTGCAAGCATTACAAAGCAATCACTAGCCTCCTATTCAAATCAAATCAAATCAAATTTTATTTGTCACATACACATGGTTAGCAGATGTTAATGCGAGTGTAGCGAAATGCTTGTGCTTCTAGTTCCGACAATGCAGTAATAACCAACAAGTAATCTAACTAACAATTCCAAAACTACTGTCTTATACACAGTGTAAGGGGATAAAGAATATGTACATAAGGATATATGAATGAGTGATGGTACAGAGCAGCATAGGCAGGAAACAGTAGATGGTATCGAGTACAGTATATACATGAGGTGAGTATGTAAACAAAGTGGCATAGTTAAAGTGGCTAGTGATACATGTATTACATAAGGATGCAGTCGATGATATAGAGTACAGTATATACGTATGCATATGAGATGAATAATGTAGGGTAAGTAACATTATATAAGATGGCATTGTTTAAAGTGGCTAGTGATATATTTACATCATTTCCCATCAATTCCCATTATTAAAGTGGCTGGAGTTGAGTCAGTGTCAGTGTCAGTGTGTTGGCAGCAGCCACTCAATGTTAGTGGTGGCTGTTTAACAGTCTGATGGCCTTGAGATAGAAGCTGTTTTTCAGTCTCTCGTTCCCAGCTTTGATGCACCTGTACTGACCTCGCCTTCTGGATGATAGCGGGGTGAACAGGCAGTGGCTCGGGTGGTTGATGTCCTTGATGATCTTTATGGCCTTCCTGTAACATCGGGTGGTGTAGGTGTCCTGGAGGGCAGGTAGTTTGCCCCCGGTGATGCGTTGTGCAGACCTCACTACCCTCTGGAGAGCCTTACGATTGTGGGCGGAGCAGTTGCCGTACCAGGCGGTGATACAGCCCGCCAGGATGCTCTCGATTGTGCATCTGTAGAAGTTTGTGAGTGCTTTTGGTGACAAACCAAATTTCTTCAGCCTCCTGAGGTTGAAGAGGCGCTGCTGCGCCTTCTTCACGATGCTGTCTGTGTGAGTGGACCAATTCAGTTTGTCTGTGATGTGTATGCCGAGGAACTTAAAACTTGCTACCCTCTCCACTACTGTTCCATCGATGTGGATAGGGGGGTGTTCCCTCTGCTGTTTCCTGAAGTCCACAATCATCTCTTTAGTTTTGTTGACGTTGAGTGTGAGGTTATTTTCCTGACACCACACTCCGAGGGCCCTCACCTCCTCCCTGTAGGCCGTCTCGTCGTTGTTGGTAATCAAGCCTACTACTGTTGTGTCGTCCGCAAACTTGATGATTGAGTTGGAGGCGTGCGTGGCCACGCAGTCGTGGGTGAACAGGGAGTACAGGAGAGGGCTCAGAACGCACCCTTGTGGGGCCCCAGTGTTGAGGATCAGCGGGGTGGAGATGTTGTTGCCTACCCTCACCACCTGGGGGCGGCCCGTCAGGAAGTCCAGTACCCAGTTGCACAGGGCGGGGTCGAGACCCAGGGTCTCGAGCTTGATGACGAGCTTGGAGGGTACTATGGTGTTGAATGCCGAGCTGTAGTCGATGAACAGCATTCTCACATAGATATTCCTCTTGTCCAGATGGGTTAGGGCAGTGTGCAGTGTGGTTGAGATTGCATCGTCTGTGGACCTATTTGGGCGGTAAGCAAATTGGAGTGGGTCTAGGGTGTCGGGTAGGGTGGAGGTGATATGGTCCTTGACTAGTCTCTCAAAGCACTTCATGATGACGGAAGTGAGTGCTACAGGGCGGTAGTCGTTTAGCTCAGTTACCTTAGCTTTCTTGGGAACAGGAACAATGGTGGCCCTCTTGAAGTGGAGTTGGGGTGTGTGTGGTCCAAGTCTGGGATTAAGGGTATCTTTTCCAAGTTTAAAAGGATAAACATTAAACATTGGCCATGCTGTCAATCCAGCATGACTTCTGTCACGTTCAAAATAACTGGAAACTCAGAATGGGAAATCTCAGACTTCAGCGAATTCAAGACAGCTGGGAACTCTGGGGGAAATAAACAAGCTCTCACTGGGAAAATACATTTTGAATGGTCATCCAACTCGGAATTCCAAGCCGGGAACTCAAGCCTCTTTCTAGAGCTCTGACCTGAAGATCACTGACATCCTGATTCAACCTTTTTTTTTTTAGATCCCAGTTGTCTTGAAAGCACCATAAATCCAGAGAATTCCAGATTTTGATAAAGTTTGATTACAAAATTTGCCCACGAAGGACAGTCACTTCACCTTCCTGTTCAAGGGAGCACAGCACAACAAGGTGAGTCAAAAAATGGTGCATAAATTATGTAATGTGCCAGGGATATATGTACACTGTAGCTAAGAAAGCACTACTAGGTGTATGTTGTGCAGTAAGCTGTTAGTAGCCCATATGCCACATCCTAATTTAGTACCCTTTCCTCTAATAACTTAGCCACTGTTCTGACTTGGTGCACATGTTTCCTATAGCCTGTTTGAGAGATATCATCATCAAATGTTGTAAGAGCTTTCATTGTCTGCTTATATGCCCTCTTTATTTATCCTACAGTTCTGACTTTGTGTACAGGGAGAATACTGTAAAAATGGCCCATATTCTGAATTCTGTCGATGTACTTTTCAAAAGTGCTGAACAAATAGATATATTGACAACGTCCATCCTAGCTCGCTCATTACTGTCTTAATCGAAATGACAGATTGCCCCCTTATGCCATAGTTTGTTTAAGCAAATCAGCCATATCAGCAATGTTTTTTTTAAGGCAGTAAATGAGGCTGAATGAACTGGGAGAGTGGAGGTCAAATTATCGGTTATGTCACATGATACCATGAGTCTTTCAGGCACTTGAACCAAAAATTTGTGAAATGGTCATTTGGAGTGAAAGAGATTGGCCCAGGGAGTGATAAGATAGCAAAAGAAAACATCAAAGAAAATGGTAACAATAGTTCGACCCAAGACGTTGGGTCGAACTAAACTGACATATATAATTGTTTTAGGATGGTAACACTATATATCATTTAGCTATTTGATTTAGAATTTTTGGACCCCTTTAGGTATATGTATTTTTTTGCAATTATTTGTTAAATATATATTTTCTCCTTTACCACTAAAGCCCATAGAAATGCATTTAACACATTAATGAATGGCAAATGGACAGTCCAATTAAAAAAAAATAATAAGAAACAAGGTTTTTAACCCGTTTTTGGGTAGGCACAAAACTTTAGGTTACGACCGTAACCCCGGTTCTCTGATAGTATGAGTGAGGTATTTCACTTATGGGATACGTCCCCAGCGTATTCGTCAGAAGCCTTTATTACACTACGCCAGCCGTGATTGGCTGGATATCGAGACGTGTTCGTTGGGGAAGCGTGTCACTCCTACACTATAAAAGGTCAGACGCAGCATCAGAGTCCTTCAAAAATAAGCAACACCTCTTCCTCGCTCATGCAAGGAGGGTGGTCTGATGAAATACCTCACTCATGCTATCAGAGAACCGGGGTTATGGTCGTAACCTAAAGTTGTCTTTCAAGTATTCGTTTTGGTATTTCACTTTGGGATATACTGACTCCCACATTGGCAGACAAGCGTATCATGACGACCGACTGCCCTGTGTATATCACACAAATTGCCCATGCCCCTCAAAAGATCCTACATGTAAAACGGTATGCACCAACATCGGTGCAGTGATATCGAGCCTGTAAAACTTTGCAAATGTATGAGGCGAAGCCCAAATTGCTGCTGAGCAAATATCTTGGATAGATATGCCATTAAATAAGGCCCAGGATGTAGCCATTCCTCTAGTAGAATGAGCTAGTAGGCCAGCAGGAGACTGAAGTGCCTTACTTGTGTATACCAAAGCAATAGCCCCCACTATCCAGTGGGAGAGGCACTGTTTAGTGAGCGCTATACCTGTGTAAGGTTTCGCCTAGGAAACAAACAGCTGATCACATTTTCTAAATCCCTTAGTCCCGTCCATGTAGATGTGCAGAGCGCGTACTGGGCACAACATATGTAAACCGTTGATGTTCCGGAGAGGAAAGCGGTGGGGGATAAAAAGCTACCAGCTCAAGGGGAAGACACATCAAAGATGGTTAATAATCTTAGGGATAAAGGCCCGGTTAGGCTACAATGATAACTTATTGTCACCGGGTGCAAATTGAGCACATGACGGGTTCATTGAGAGTGCGTGAATGTCACTTACACGCTTGGAGGAGGCCAGTGCTGGTAATAGCGCTATCTTAAATGAAAGCATCTTTAGATCCACCTAATCCAGTGGTTCAAAAGGTTGTTGGCGTAGAGCATCGAAAACAAGTCTCATGACGGGGCTGTTTGGACACCGGACACAAACGATGTGCACGCTTCATGAAACGGGCGACAAGGGGCTGCTGCCCCACTGTCGTGCTCCCAAAACCCACATGACAAGCCGAAATATCTGCCAGATATACCTTAATAGTAGAAAAAGCCTTTCCTTTGTCTAATAATAGAAATGTAGAAATGACAGGATTACTGGGACAGAGCACTGGAAAGGCACTGTCTGTGGTTTATAGCACCATTCCTCAAACACGCACAATTTACAATCACAAAGGGACATGGTAGACGAGGCTCTAGCACTCTGAGTAGTCATAATTACATTTTGGGGAAGCCCGGCAGTGTTCAGATTGAACCGTTACCGGGCCAGGGCCAGAGTGCCAGCCGTTCTGGGTGAGGATGGAAAATCTCCTCGCCCGCCTGGCACAGTAGGTCCTGAATCGGAGGGATGGGCCACGGTTGACCGCATAGTAGTTGTGTGATCTCCACTAGCCAGTGTTTCTCAATGTGATGTTATTGGTATGAGAGATATACCCTTATCCTGTACCCTGGCTAGGGTGGGGGAAATCAATGTCAGTGGGGGGAATGCATACAGGACGATGCGTGGCCACTCGTGCGCCAATATTTCCACTCCCATCGGTGCATCTCGATCCCTCAGGGAAAAGAACAGTGAACACTGTATTCTCCAGACAGAGGTTGGCATATCAGCGTTACCGACTTCAGGTCAGTCCTGTGACACTTGTGGGAGTGGTTATAATAGGCGTTTTTGTGGAAAGACCCGTTTTCAGGATGTCTCATGGTCTGACAAAAACTGCTATAGTTTGGCCATCTTCGATATGTGGAAGGCCGACATAGACAGATGTGGGGGATAAAAAAAGAAACTGATATCGCTAGCTTTAAATGGACAGATTTTGATGGAGATTTGTTTTATTTTGTTACTTAGATTGACCCAACCCAATAGACCCACCTGTGGGCCTTGGGGTTTACATTGTAGTAGTAGTATCAATATGTCAGGTTAATTTTGCTAGCTAGCTTTCTTCAGTTCAGAGCTGCGAGCACCAAATGATGTAGTAATGCTCAAATGTGCAGAGCTTACTCCAGGCATTACCACACAACACATTTAGGCAATACGGATTCTCAAAAGATTAAGTCGGCTTAAGCTACTTCAAGTTAGGCAAAGGAGAGAATGCTGACCCTGTCCATTACAATGACTGGAGTCAGGAAAGGCTGTGCACGTCAAGGATTTGAATGGATTCGAATGGATGGAAAGAAAGGCATGGATACCCTGGCAACTTTCCTGAGGTTTTGATGCAGTTTTAGCAACAACAACAAACATTTTTGAGCATGAAAACACCAGAATCGTTGAGAAAAAAAAACATTTGATAACAAAAAATAAATACAAATAGGCTTTTCATTAAATATTTTTATGATATTATCACAGGGGAAGCATTACCTGCACCTCCCACCCTGACTACACGTCATTGTAGTTTGGGTAGTGACAATTTGACCATATTACAGTAAGTAGGTATGATATGAGATAAATTACAGTACAAATGAGGCCATTGTAATTGGGGAGCAGTTCTGATATGAATTCAGAGTTAAGGTTCAGTGACTCATCACCCCCTACTTCTATACTCCAGTGTCTGTCTGCCATTGATTCAATGCCCTGAAGAGTTTCAGATTCAGAATTATTCTGACCATGGCATCACACTATTTCTCATTTGCCATGATATAATGATTCATTCTGGATCCTCATTCATTATTACAGTGACTCCTTTGAGAATGAAAAATGTAAGGACTGATCATTTGAATATCTATCTTTCTGTGAAGGTGTGAAAGAGCCAGTATCATCTCTAGTTAAATCATCTCTATTCCAAAACCAGTATTCTAGACAAGTGTATTTTTGTATGATTTCACATTCACCTTAACACATTTTTTTATATTTTTTTACAATGGTACTTTTGCCTGAATTTTCGGAATATTTCTGACTCCATAGCCATATCCTCAAAGGGAAATATCCCATGTAGTGCTGAGCCCGTAGCCTGTCCACTTGATAAGCAGTTCCAAAGATGGTGGCCTGGGGGCTTTGATGATGCCACTACCGATTGGAATCCTTGACATAAATCCCAGCGCCTATTTGAAGTTGCATGCCCTCTCGCTCCGCTCTCATTTTCTCTGGGGTTCCAGGTGTCTGCCAACGATACAGCCTCAAGAACAGAAACACAGATAAAGTGGATTCTCATGAACTATTACCAGCAGTTTGATTGACCTGTCAGATCAGCATCCCTCTTCTCCGGTTTCTGTGGGCGATTCCACGCCAGGATAGCCCAAAAATATTTTTGGTATCTCCGATTGTTCTGGCAATTCTGACATAGAAATTTCATTGGGAGGAATGAAGGATTTTTGACAATTGTGTGAGAAAATCATAATGAAATTGGCAAACATACTCTTTCAACATATCACATTTCCAGTGGGATCTCTGGTACCTTTGAAGATGTGAGACATTTTATACATAGAAATGTACATTATAGGTAATCAACCAACCACAGCCCTCCTTTAGGGTTGAACATTCAGAAAGTCACCAGCAGAGAGAGTTCCCTTTGAATCCATTTTCAATTCCCTGTGTTGGTGGTACTCATTAAATTGATCATCACTTCAGAACTTGCAGAGAGCCCACTCGGAAAATTTGACATACTTTTAGATGATATTGTTTCAAATTATATGTATCAAAATAAACTAAATAAAAAAACGTAACTTTTGATATATTAACAGTAATCTTTTTTATGTTGAATCAATTAATGTGAAACATTTCATTTCAAAATCTGGACATACTCCACATGTTGCAGCACACTATAAGTAAAATGACACAATTAAGGTTCACGGATCATAGGGGTCTTATAGGAGGCACGTATAAGTGTAAGTGTAAAAAGGGCCTAAAACATATATACACTATATATGGTGATACAAATGTAAAAAACATGTCAATAATCTTCCTTTGAATCAAGTTTCTATGTGAGAATTGCCAGAACAATCTGAGATTAAATTTTTGGTCTGTCCTTGGCATGGAATCGCCCATGTTTGTGTTTCTCTTACCTCTGCAACCATACCAAAAACAGTTACACCAGTTGTGGCCTGGAAAGTGTCTATTTTGGCTGTCTCACATCATCAGTGTTAAAGTGCAAATCATTGGTAACAATGCATATTCCAGGGTTATTCAACTCTTACCCTATGAGGTCCGGAGCCTGATGGTTTCTGTTCTACCTGATAATTAATTGCACCCACCTGGTGTCCCAGGTCTAAATCAGACCCTGATTAGAGTGGAAGAATGAAAAAAACAGTGGAACTGGCTTCAGGTCCAGAGTTGAATGTAAGGTGGATATATTTTACCTTATACTGCAGGAATAACATTGGTAGTCTCCATGTGTGTCACACCCAAGTAGGTACAGTGTAACTGACTACAGTGTACAGAAAATAATCTCCAGTGCCATTGTATCTGTTGATGTATTGGAATTTCTGTCAACAATGTATTGAAGTCATACTTAGGGAAAGCGGGATACCAACTGAATGTATTCAACTGAAATGTGTCTTCCACATTTAACCCAAACCTCCGAATCAGAGAGGTGCAGGGGGCTGCCTTAATCAACATCCACATTTTCAGCACCCAGGGAACAGTGGGTTAACTGCCTTGCTCAGGGGGAGAACAAGAGATATTTACCTTGTCAGCTCGGGGATTCAATCCAGCAACCTTCCAGTTACTGGCCCAACACTCTAACCACTAGGCTACCTGCCGTATTATGTGTTGTATCACGCCACATTGATGTGAGGTTAATGCCTGGTTTATTTCTGAAATTCAATTCAAATAATTTCAGAAGCTGGAAAATTATTTGAGCTAAATCATACATTTCATTTAAAGTCATAAATGCTGGCCTGAGAGAGACATTATCAGTGTTATATGGATTTTTTTCCCCTCTCTCAGTGATTGGCATCAGCCATTAGTGAACATCAAACACACCATAACTCAGCCTACTTTCTCCTGAACAAGCTTTGATGTGTTCTTACCCCATCCGTGAGCACAGACAGACAGACAGACAGACAGATAGACAGACAGACAGACAGACAGACAGACAGCCTCCCTCCCTCCCTCCCTCCCTCCCTCCTCTGGAGAGAGCCTTCTAAAAGATATGGTGTCATTTGATACACGTTTGATCCCCTCCAGTCATGGAAGTACAGTGCATTCAGAAAGTGTTCAGACCCCTTGACTTTTTGCACATTGTTACATTACAGCCTTTTTCTAAAATGTATTACATTTTTCCCTCATCAATCTTCACACAACACCCCATAATGACGAAACAAAAACAGGTTTTTAGAAGTGTTTGCGAATGTGTATGTATATACATATATACCATATACAGTGCCTTGCGAAAGTATTGGGCCCCCTTGAACTTTGCAACCTTTTGCCACATTTCAGGCTTCAAACATAAAGATATAAAACTGTATTTTTTTGTGAAGAATCAACAACAAGTGGGACACAATCATGAAGTGGAACGACATTTATTGGATATTTCAAACTTTTTTAACAAAGCAAAAACTGAAAAATTGGGCGTGCAAAATTATTCAGCCCCCTTAAGTTAATACTTTGTAGCGCCACCTTTTGCTGCGATTACAGCTGTAAGTCGCTTGGGGTATGTCTCTATCAGTTTTTCACATCGAGAGACTGACATTTTTTCCCATTCCTCCTTGCAAAACAGCTCGAGCTCAGTGAGGGTGGATGGAGAGCATTTGTGAACAGCAGTTTTCAGTTCTTTCCACAGATTCTCGATTGGATTCAGGTCTGGACTTTGACTTGGCCATTCTAACACCTGGATATGTTTATTTTTGAACCATTCCATTGTAGATTTTGCTTTATGTTTTGGATCATTGTCTTGTTGGAAGACAAATCTCCGTCCCAGTCTCAGGTATTTTGCAGACTCCATCAGGTTTTCTTCCAGAATGGTCCTGTATTTGGCTCCATCCATCTTCCCATCAATTTTAACCATCTTCCCTGTCCCTGCTGAAGAAAAGCAGGCCCAAACCATGATGCTGCCACCACCATGTTTGACAGTGGGGATGGTGTGTTCAGCTGTGTTGCTTTTACGCCAAACATAACGTTTTGCATTGTTGCCAAAAAGTTACATTTTGGTTTCATCTGACCAGAGCACCTTCTTCCACATGTTTGGTGTGTCTCCCAGGTGGCTTGTGGCAAACTTTAAACAACACTTTTTATGGATATCTTTAAGAAATGGCTTTCTTCTTGCCACTCTTCCATAAAGGCCAGATTTGTGCAATATACGACTGATTGTTGTCCTATGGACAGAGTCTCCCACCTCTGCTGTAGATCTCTGAAGTTCATCCAGAGTGATCATGGGCCTCTTGGCTGCATCTCTGATCAGTCTTCTCCTTGTATGAGCTGAAAGTTTAGAGGGACGGCCAGGTCTTGGTAGATTTGCAGTGGTCTGATACTCCTTCCATTTCAATATTATCGCTTGCACAGTGCTCCTTGGGATGTTTAAAGCTTGGGTAATCTTTGTGTATCCAAATCCGGCTTTAAACTTCTTCACAACAGTATCTCGGACCTGCCTGGTGTGTTCCTTGTTCTTCATGATGCTCTCTGCGCTTTTAACGAACCTCTGAGACTATCACAGTGCAGGTGCATTTATACGGAGACTTGATTACACACAGGTGGATTGTATTTATCATCATTAGTCATTTAGGTCAACATTGGATCATTCAGAGATCCTCACTGAACTTCTGGAGAGAGTTTGCTGCACTGAAAGTAAAGGGGCTGAATAATTTTGCACGCCCAATTTTTCAGTTTTTGATTTGTTAAAAAAGTTTGAAATATCCAATAAATGTCGTTCCACTTCATGATTGTGTCCCACTTGTTGTTGAAACATATCTTTATGTTTGAAGCCTGAAATGTGGCAAAAGGTCGCAAAGTTCAAGGGGGCCGAATACTTTCGCAAGGCACTGTACATATAAAAATGAAACATCACCCTTCAGTCTTCTTGGGTTTGACGCTACAAGCTTGGCACACCTGTATTTAGGGAGTTTCTCTCAGTCACATCTGGAGGAAACCTGGCACCACCTTGAGTGGCCCAGCCAGAGCCCGTACTTTAACCCAATCGAACATCTCTGGAGAGACCTGAAAATAGCTGTGCAGCGACGCTCCCCATCCAACCTAACAGAGCTTGAGAGAAGAATGGGAGAAACTCCCCAAATGTACATGTGCCAAGCTTGTAGCGTTATATCCAAAGAGTCAAGGCTGTAATCACTACCAAAGTTGCTTCAAAAAAGTACTGAGCATAGGGTCTGAATACTTATGTAAATGTAATGTTTTGGTGAGATAAAAAAAAATATATATTACAGAATGTAATCCATTTTAGAATAAGGTTGTAACGTAACAAAATGTGGAAAAAGGGAAGGGGTCTAAATACTTTCTGAATGCACTGTATTTCTTACACAGCCAGCCGAGAACAAGGCCCACACGAACCAAGAGCGGATCAATTGAGAAACCATCCATATATAGCCCAAACATTTAATGTCATTAGTAATCCAACCCAGTAGTCCAAACATATCCATGGTCTGGCTCCTGTAGCTGGGTGGTAGCCAGCCCAGCACTAGGGCTAGGCCCAACTAGCAGAGCATCAGGCAGAGCACCAGGCCCAGGCAGCTCCATAAGTCTTCATTCCCCCTCCCGTCCTGGTGTTCTCTGCCTCATTCCATCCACCCATAAACATCCCAGTAAATATGGAACCCCTAGCAGGGCACGGACGATTGATTTGATGACCTTTGGCAGCACTATTTAGAGCTGTGCAATGGTTTGTGGCTGTTAGTGATATATCAAATGAAAAATAAACAGACTAATGAATGGTCTAACTTTTACAGCAGCACATATGGAGATGCAGTTTATTTTTATAATGGTTTATGCAGCTACTCATTCCCCAAATAACATGCAGACCACATTCAGTGCTGTCACATAAGAGATAAATGTAATGATGATGTCCAGTTCTGTTGGACATTTAGGCTGCTCATCGGCATGAAGCTAGCCAGAGGAAGGAGCCGTGAGGCAAGTATTTTGTGCTCCGGATTTCTTTAACCCTCCTCAGCCTTTCTACTTAACCCAAGTGAAGCCTGTCTCAACCCCAGTTCAATAGAAGCAGAGCCCTTATGGCCACAGGAAAGCAAGCACCGTTCTCAGGGTTAATTGTACAGTACATGTGACAACCATAAAAACACACTGCTCCACCACAGAAATAGTCTCTAGACTATCGCTTTCGCTCTCTCTTTCTCTACCTTTCTCCCTCTCTCCCCCCCCCCCCCCAACACACACACACACCAGACTTATGAGTGCACACACACCACCGCCATACACACTGGTGTACGTTATATAGCCAAAAAAGAGATAAGAAGCTAATACAGATCCATACCCGTATGAGTAATATGATCCTGCATGGTTTCATACCTTAATCTCCCTCACACACATGCACCCGGACACATACACATGTACAGTACAATAATAGTCTTTCTACCTTTCATGGGTCACTTTTCAACCTGTTAAAGTATTACAGAGCTGTCATGAACACAGCATGGGAAACCGGCTAGATAGATCCAAAGGATTAATGTGATTGAATTGTTGTGAATGATTTATTTAAGTAAATGTTCGTAAATGCTTCTCGTCTCCAATCCCTCCGTTAAACTTATGTGGAAATAATTGCAGGGTTGAAGTATCCTTTGGCTATGGATAATAAGTTAGAGAAATCAGAGAAAAACACCAGGGAGATGGAAATTGTGGTTTGTGTTTTCTGTTCTAAGGACAGCTTTATCTGTCAGGTACAACCAACCGATTGTTGTCCTAATTGCCTGACACATAAACACATAAAAAATATATATACAGTACCAGTCACAAGTTAAGACACATCTACTCATTCAATGGTTTTTCTTTATTGTTTACTATGTTTTACATTGTAGAATAATAACACCTCATGTAGTAACCTTTAAAAGTGTTAAACACATCAAAATATGTTTTATATTTGAGATTCTTCAAAGTAGCCACTCATTGCCCCGATGACAGCTTTGCACACTCTTGGAATTCTCTCAACCAGCTTCACCTGGAATGCTTTTCCAACAGTCTTGAAGGAGTTTCCACATATGCTGAGCACTTGTTGGCTACTTTTTCATCACGTTGCAGTCCAATTCATCCCAAACCATCTCAATTTGACTCAGTTCGGATGATTGTGGAAGCCAGGTCATCTGATGCAGCACTCCATCACTCTCCTTATTGGTCAAATAGTGCGTACACAGCCTAGAGGTGTGTTTTGGGTCATTGTCCTGTTGAAAAACAAATGATAGTCATATTAAGCGCAAACTAGATGGTATAGCTTATTGCTGCAGAATTCTGTGGTAGCCGTGCTGGTTAAGTGTGCCTTGCATTCTAAATAAATCACAGACAGTGTCATCAGCTAATCACCCACACTGCCATAGTGGTGGCAGAGACCGTCCTAAAGACATTATTAACGACACTCAGGTGTGTTCAATTTACTCATTATGATTTCCCTGTTGAAAGAGGTGTGTTTTCTGTTGTCCTTTGCAGAAGATTGAATTGTTTACCGTGTTCGGTCATTTCCAGAGTGAGTTTTCGAGACTTAGTGTTTTTCAAGTGTACTGCAAACCTGCAGCTACCGTTTCTCAGTAAAGTACTATGTTTATCCTTAACTTCTTGGATGTAGGGGCCGCTCTTTTAATTTTTGGATGAAAAACGTTCCCGTTTTAAACAAGATATTTTGTCTAGAAAAGATGCTCGACTATGCATATAATTGACAGCTTTGGAAAGAAAACACTCTGACGTTTCCAAAACTGCAAAGATATTGTCTGTGAGTGCCACAGAACTGATGTTACAGGCGAAACCCAGATAAAAATCCAATCAGGAAGTGCCGCATTTTTTGAAACCGCCTCATGCCAATGACTCTTTATATGGCTGTGAAGGAGCTAGGAGTCAGCTTACGTTTTCCACGTTTTCCCCAAGGTGTCTACAGCATTGTGACGTATTTGTAGGCATATCATTGGAAGTTTGACCATAAGAGACTACATCTACCAGGTGGTCGCTTGGTGTCCTCCGTTGCAATTATTGCGTAATCTCCAGCTGCAGTATTTTTCCGTTTGCTTCTGATGAGAAGCCAACTGCCACCACGGATAGATTATCGAATAGATATGTGAAAAACACCTTGAGGATTGATTCTAAACAACGTTTGCCATGTTTCTGTCGATAGTATGGAGCTAATTTGGGAAAAAGTTTGGCGTTGTAAGTGACTGCATTTTCCGGTCTTTTTCTTAGTCAAACGTGATGAACAAAACTGAGCTATTTCGTCTACACAAATAATATTTTTGTAAAAATGAACATTTGCTATCTAACTAAGAGTCTCGTCATTGAAAACATCCGAAGTTCTTCAAAGGTAAATGATTTTATTTGAATGCTTTTCTTGTTTTTGTGAAAATGTTGCCTGCTGAATGTTAGGCTTAATGCTATGCTAGGCTATCAATACTCTTACACAAATGCTTGTGTAGCTTTGGTTGAAAAGCATATTTTGAAAATCTGAGATGACAGTGTTGTTAACAAAAGGCTAAGCTTGTGTTTGAATATATTTATTTCATTTCATTTGCTATTTTCATGAATAGGAAACGTTGCATTATGGTAATGAGCTTGAGGCTATGATTACACTCCCGGATACGGGATTGCTCGACGCTAGAGGTTAACAACTGATTCATTGTCTGGTCTCTTCACTGCACCTGTGTCCAACCTTACCACGTCACCCACACCATCACACCTCCTCCTTCATGCTTCATGGTGGTAAGCACACATGCAGAGATTATCCATTCAGCTACTCTGCGTCTCTTAAAGACACAGTGGGTGGAACCAAACATCTCAAATTTGGACTCATCAGACCAAAGGACAGATTTCCACCGGTCTAATGTCCATTGCTTGTGTTTCTTGACCCAAGCAAATCTATTATTCTTATTGGTGTCCTTTAGTAGTGGTTTCTTTGCAGCAATTCGACAATGAAGGCCTGATTCATTCAATCTCTGTTACTTGAACTCTGTGAAGCATTTATTTGAGCTGTAATCTGAGGTGCAGGTTACTCTAATGAACATATCCCCTGCAGCAAAGGTAGCTATGGGTTTTCCATTCCTGTGGTGGTCCTCATGAGAGTCAGTTTCTCACAGCGCTTGATGGTTTTTGCGACTTCACTTGAAGAAACTTTCAAAGTTCTTGAAATGTTCCGCATTGACTGATCTTCATGTCTTAAAGAAATGATAAACTGTTGTTTTTCTTTGCTTATTTGAGATGTTCCTGCCATAATATAGACTTGGTATATATTTTGTATACCCCCCTACCCTGTCACAACACAACTGATTGGCTCAAACACATTAAGAAGGAAAGAAATTCCACAAATGAACTTTTAACAAGACTCACCTGCTAATTGAAATGCATTCCAGGTGACTACCTCATGAAGCTTGTTGAGAGAATTCCAAGAGTGTGCAAAGCTGTCTTCAAGGCAAAGGGTGGCTACTTTGAAGAATATTAAATTGTTTAACACTTTTTTGGTTACTACATGATTCCATATGTGTTATAGTTTTTATGTGTTCACCATTATTCTACAATGTAGAAAATAGCAAAAATAAAGAAAAACCCTTGAATGAGTAGGTTTGTCTGAACTTTTGACTGGTACTGTATATCCCCCAAATATAATCTCTCTGGTGAGATTCTTAAAACAGAAAAAACTTGAAGGTTTATGCATTCACTTCATCTGGTTACGGTAAGGGTTAAGGTTTGTGATAATGGTTAAAACATGAAAAAATCAAACGAGTGCCTAGCACCGGGACTGAAGCGTGCGGTTTAAAGGCATCCTCTATCCCCATCCACAACACCCTAGCAAGCTGTGAGCCTACTAAATGGTAATGCATGCGCACACTAGTGGACGGTATTGAAGGCATCTCCCGACATCCTGGGGACCTGGACAAACGTTCAATACTGAACTCTATCTGGTGTGATCTTGCTGGAATTAGTTGAGAATAACCAGGACCTATACTGAGCAAGAAAATCGATCATAGAAAAACAAGACACACATCAGTTTCAACAGGGTAAACCATCCACAGTACAGTGTATCTGTCTAGAATAACGTTGGTTACGGTTTACGTCACTCTAGTAGCTAGACAACAGTTATGTTCAGGGAGTATTCAGGGACTGATTCAGACCTTGGATTAGGGCTGTTACGGATAATCATGAGTCATGAACACAGTAAAATTCCATTTGACCGTTGAGTCATGGTAATCTCCTCTTATGCACTCTGGAGATGCGTTGGTAGTATACAACTCACTAACAACCATCAGGTCACTAATGGCCTGGTACTCAGGGTTCTATTGTCCCTCTAACCACTCTGACATCAACGCAATCAAAATTCACATAAAACACTTAGCATTAAGACAGTGCTTTTAAAACTCTCCTCACTGTGATTGATCAATTTAAAGAAAGAAGTTCAACAACAGGTTGAAACTCAGTGGAAAACATGGTCATTGTGGATGTTGTTTCAAAGGCCTGACACAACGAAATGGACAGCGCTTTCTAAGGTTCATTCAAAACACTCATACGTATATTAGAGCTTATGCAAACGCATACGGGACGGATTGAAATGTACAGAATGTTTACCTGGAGGAAAATGGGGGAGGGTCATGCTTTTTCAATTTCAGACAAGGGGAGGGGTTAGTATTTTTTGTATCTAGTCCAGGGGAGGGTCATGTAATTTGTAATTGATGAAATTTCAATATTTCTCAGTTTTAGAATTAGTTGCTAATTAAGCCATGTATTGATGTGTGCCCAATGCTGACCCTCGTCTCTGATTCTCCTCTGGGCCTGCAATATCAAGTGCACCTATAGGCTATGTATTGTGGTCTCAATCACATGATCCATTGCCTTTAGGCTATTTATTGTGGTCTCAATCACATGATCCATTGCCTTTTAGGCTATTTATTGTGGTCTCAATCACATGATCCATTGCCTTTAGGCTATGAAGTGCATGCTCAGAGAAGCACAGAGCAAAGTTATATTTCTAAGGTAACTGCTAGGATGGGGTAAATAAAACTAAGCTTCAATACACAATGTAATGGATATTCCAACCATGAGCCCTGGCCTGCTCTGCTCTTGCTGATCAAAGAAACGTTTTGTGTGCTACTTAATCAATGCCGGTCTTGTGTAGGGCTAAGGTGAAAGTTCAGGAGGAGAGTCAAAGGTTTCTTCCGAAAATAATTTGGGATTACGCGGGACTAGTCTATACGCAATGCTCTGTTCAGTTTGTGCTTTTTATTAAGTGTCTGCTCAGCCCACATGCCTACATGCTCTATATAGAGAACATTGGGAAAGTTGTCAGATCCCTTCACTTTTTCCATATTTTGTTACGGTATAGCCTTGTTCTAATATTGATGAAGTTGTTTATTTCCTTCATCAATCTACACATTATACCCCATAATGACAAAGCAAAAACAGGTTTTTAGAAATCTTTGCGGATTGAAAAATAAATAAAACTGAAATATGACATTTACACAAGTATTCAGACCTTTTACTCAGTACTTTCTTGAAGCACCTTTGGCAGCTATTACAGACTCTGGTCTTCTTGGTGTGACACTACAAGCTGGGCACACCTGTATTTGGGGAGTTTCTCCAATTCTTCTCTGCAGAACCTCTCAAGCTCTGTCAGGTAGGATGGAGCGTGTCGCTGCATAGCTATTTTCAGGTCTCCCCAGAGATTGTTTGATCGCGTTATAGTCGTGTTATATGTGCCGCTAGAGATTCTGGGTTCAAATCCAGGCTCTGTGGCAGCTCTGTGGCATGGCTCTCGACATTTGCCTCTCCCGAGTCCGTACGGGAGTTGCAGCGATGAGACAAGACTGTAACTACCAATTGGGTACCATGAAATTGGGGAGAAAAAGGGGTAAAAGCAACAATAAAAAAAAAATAGGAATACACAATTTCCCTAATATCCCAGCATATGGACCAAGAAGCCCATTTTCAAATATTGAATTGTGTCTTACATTGTGAAAAATACACACTGAATTGATTGGATATCCCACCAGGGCCAAATCTGAACATTTCTAGATAGAATTCTATCTATACTAGATCAATCCAGACAGGAACAATTATTTTAGCAGGTGACCTAAATCATACATCAATTGCTCTTAAATAAATCTCCAATCCAAAGTTAAATCTAGAATTGGCTTCCTATTTTGCAACAAAGCATCCTTCACTCATGCTGCCAAACATACCCTTGTAAAACTGACCATCCTACCAATCCTCGACTTCGGCGATGTCATTTACAAAATAGCCTCCAATACCCTACTCAACAAATTGGATGCAGTCTATCACAGTGCAATCCATTTTGTCACCAAAGCCCCATATACTACCCACCATTGCGACCTGTAGGCTCTCCCTCGCTTCATACTCGTTGCCAAACCCACTGGCTCCATGTCATCTACAAGACCCTGCTAGGTAAAGTCCCCCCTTATCTCAGCTCGCTGGTCACCATAGCATCACCCACCTGTAGCACGCGCTCCAGCAGGTATATCTCTCTGGTCACCCCCAAAACCAATTCTTTCTTTGGCCGCCTCTCCTTCCAGTTCTCTGCTGCCAATGACTGAAATATCTGAAACTGGAAACACTTATATCCCTCACTAGCTTTAAGCACCAACTGTCAGAGCAGCTCACAGATTACTGCACCTGTACATAGCCCACCTATAATTTAGCCCAAACAACTACCTCTTTCCCTACTGTATTTATTTTATTTATTTATTTATTTTGCTCCTTTGCACCCCATTATTTTTACTTTGCACATTCTTCCACTGCAAATCTACCATTCCAGTGCTTTACTTGCTATATTGTATTTACTTTGCCACCATGGCCTTTTTTTGCCTTCACCTCCCTTATCTCACCTCATTTGCTCACATCGTATATAGACTTGTTTATACTGTATTATTGACTGTATGTTTGTTTTACTCCATGTGTAACTCTGTGTCGTTGTATGTGTCAAACTGCTTTGCTTTATCTTGGCCAGGTCGCAATTGTAAATGAGAACTTGTTCTCAACTTGCCTACCTGGTTAAATAAAGGTGAAATAAATAAAAAATAAAAAAATAAAAAATTTTGATAAGATTGACAGACATAGTAATAAAAAAGGAACATTCAGGGAGCCTCCAAAGATGAGGAACATTTTCCTCTCTGCAAATAATTTAAAGGACACCTGGAGATTACTATTCCAAACTAAAAAATGTTATTTTTTTCTCAAAGTAAGAAAAGTTATTGAATAATTGACTACATTTTTATTTGCAAAAATGCACTCAATGATTTACTGGATAAAAAAAATGATATTGTGATATTGGATAATTTTCCTGCATCATGCTTAATTACATTAAAAAAAAAATACATTAATGACAGAATTTGGAGAATGAACAGAGCACCTCTTCTGGACCCAAATTTTATTAATGAAGTAAACATTTTTTTAACCATTATCACTCCCTAGAAAAACAACCTTATGCAGCAATCCTTGAATATATTTTCAGAATTCATTGATAAATTGGCCCACATGGAAAACAAAAGGCAAAGAAACCATAAAAGACTAAAAGAAGTACATTTATTTCCATGGCAGAATAAACAAGTCATTTTGGACTGACCAATATAGATAGTTTCAAATACATGCAACTTAAAAGTTAGATCACAACATTTGAAATCAGAACCACAAGGGAATCTTATTTGAGTCAGAAAAGGATGTTCATATGATAGGGAAGATATACAAAACCTTTCAGAGAGCACATCCAACTGACAATCTCTTAGAAAAAAATATAAACTATTGGAACCAAGATTTTAAAAGAACAGATGTTGGAACAAAATGGAGGGAAAGTTGGAGCATAATTAATGAAATTTCAGTTAAAAAAATGCATGCTTAATCCAGTATAAACTAATATACAGAATATATTATACGAGAGACAAAGTACACAAATTCTACAGCACAACGGCAGATTTATGTCTCAAGTGTAAAACCAATAATGACTCAATAATCCATGCTTTCTGTGTATGCTATAAAGTCCTGAAGTTGTGGGTGGAGCTAGAAAGTTGGCTGTCAGAAGTATTACAATGTAAACATACTTTTAATCCATCCGTCTGCATATTTCCACACATGGCATATGGAGGTGTAGTGAGATACCCAGTGGGCTGGATGATTCTTTTCTCATCACTCATTTAGAAAAATCGTATACTAAAAATGTATAAGTCAGTCAATCCGCCATCACTGACACAATGAAAAAATCAAATAATTTATTATTGAAATATTGAAATAGCATGCATGGGTGATGAGGAAAATAAATTATACAATTTCAGGCAAAACAGATCCGATTATCTAAAGTGATTTATAACAGCACTTTGGTCTGTGATGCATTATGTTTTAAATACCCGGGAAAGACGTGACTCCGATGCATATGGGGATATCATTTTTTCGTTTCTTTAACATTCAGAAGCTGACTTTGCTTGGGAAGTAATCTACAAAATATAAACGCAACCTGTAAAGTGTTTCTTTAGCTGAAATAAAAGATCACAGAAAGTTTCCAGAAGCACAAAAAGCTTATTTATCTCAAATTTTGTGCACAAATTTGTTTACATCCATGTTAGTGAGAATTTCTCCTTTGCCAAGATAATCCATCCACTTTACAGGTGTGGCATATCAAGCTGATTAAACAGCATGATCATTATACAGGTGCCCCTTGTGCGGGGGACAATACAAATCCACTCTAAAATGTGCAGTATTGTCACACAACAGAATGCCACAGATGTGTCTAGTTTTGAGGGAGCATGCATTTGGCCTGCTGACTGCAGGAATGTCCACCAGAGCTGTTGCCAGAGAATTGAATGTAATTTCTCTACCATAAGCCAACCATTGTTTTAGAAAATTTGGCAGTATGTCCAACCGGGCCACACAAGCGCCAACCACGTATAACCATGCCAGCCCAGGACCTCCACATCCATCTTCTTCACCTGTGGGATCGTCTGAGACCAGCCACCCGATGAAACTGAGGAGTATTTATGTCTAATTGTTGTAACTTTAATGTGTTACAGAGTTAATGTTTAAGTTAATTAATTGAGGATTATCTAAAGATATTTCTTTACAGTTATTTACATATGTAATTGTATTGGTAGGTATTGAATTACGCTTTTGATAGCAAGTTCCAGAATGCCTTGCGACAGGAATGAGAGAGATAACGAGCCAGTTATGTGCCGGTGCAAAGTAATTAAGCTGATTTTTAGCATCTTACCTGCATTGTTCTGTAGAATCTAAAGTTGTTAAATGTAACGTGAACAAGTATTATTACTAAAAGAAGCTTTCATATCAAACCCGACGTCCCAAGTCATTACTTTGAAGACAGTTCATCTAAAGTAATAAAGCCCTTTCGTGGGGAAAAACACAATCTGATTGGTTGGGCCTGGTTCCCCAGTGGGTGGGCCTGGCTCCCAAGTTGGTGGGCTGCGCCCATTCCCAGTCATGTGAAAGCCATAGATTAGGGCCTAATGAATTCATTTCAATTAGTGGATTTCCTTATATGAACTGTAACTCAGTAAAATCTTTGAAATTGCTTCATGTTGCATTTATATTTTTGTTCAGTATAATTCTATTGGAGGTAAAAAATGCTATATTCACTTTCTGTACAATAGAAGATGTTTAAACCCAGACAGCTTTTAGGTAAACACTTGTGACCTTCTCCCGTTGGGTTATGCCACACAAGAAAAGTAGCAGCAGTTAAAGTTTACATTGTTCTGCGTAGGTAGTCCTATTCCACCTCAGACAGAATAGGCCTACCTACGCAGAACAAACTTTTAAAAATTCCCGGCTCAGATTCCTAATAATGTCCCCAGATTTAATTATTTGCAAACAGGGACCGTTTCATTGCAAACAAGACACACTGATTTGTCATTGGAGAAATATGATAAGATAATAGGCCTATCTTTCTGTCCGTTCTTAGGCTGCGATTTCAGTAATGTGTGTGATATTAAACAAATAATCTGCTAATATGTAAAATTACATGGGGAATTGCATGAAATGTTTATAATTATTTATTTTTTTTAAATCTGAACTGCAAATACGACAATAGATTCATACAATGCTTACACTAGAAAATAGATCTTTCCACTGCTACTCTTGTCCACGGTGGTCTGCGAACCCACAACCTTCTGGCCCACAGCCCTGTGCGCTATAAAAAATGTCTGCACTGCCATGTAATGCTAATAGGACGAAGAACAAGAAGTGAGGGTAAACGGTAGACTTGTTGTCTGTTATCCACTTTGTTTTAATTATTATTTTGCGTATAGGAGAGGGTCACTTTTATATTTTATTTTTTTTTACATTCAGAAACGGTTTAGGTAAAATATAGATTTAGATGAAGTGAGGGTCCTCCATTTTCATTTCAGAAAGGCCCAACTTTCTCCATGTAGCCCTCCCTATAAGGGCAGAAGGCGAGACCCAAATGCAGACACAGGAGGCAGATGGTTGAGCTCCAATATTTATTATAACAAAGGGGGTAGGCAAAAGACAGGTCGGGGACAGGCGAGAGTTCATAAACCAGGTCAGAGTCCAAACAGTACCAGGCGATAGGCAGGCTCGAGGTCAGGACAGGCAAGGGCCAAAACCACAGAGTGGTCAGGCAGGTGGGTTCGGCGTCAGGACAGGCAAGGGCCAAAACCATGTGGGTGAGGAAAAAACAGAGACTGGGACAAAGGAGCTAGGAAAAATGCTGGTTGACTTGGCAAAACAAGACGATCTGGCACAAAGCCACAGGAAACACACGGATAAATAGTGACACCTGGGCGGGGGTGGAGACGAGCACAAGGACAGGTGAAACAGATCAGGGCGTGACAGTCCTTTAACGTTCACTCCCCAAGCCTACGTATATATAAGCCCAAGCCGGAAAAAAATGAAACCATATTAGACATGGCAGAAAAACATTTTAAAAACTGATGTAAGATGTATTTGGTACATTAGTGGTCTAGCTAGCCTGTACTCCAACATTCTTGTAATCACCTTTGTGCGTGGAATGTATTCTTATGCATGCTGGATGGACTGGTTACCTTATACTATGCTCCAAACGTTCTAGCCATGAGTCTGGGAGAGAACATATAGGCCTAGGCGGCTCACAGATTTAGCCTATAAAATTAGATTTTGAATAGCCTAATGACAGGTTATTTTCATATTTTCATAATGATAGGCTGACACATTACTTTTAACTACAGAATATCGCACCACCGTGTGTTTCCATCTCCTCCTCTTTCTTGAGCATGCAGAGAGAGGGACTGTCAACATTTTAATGAAATATGTTTTGTTGTGAAAACATGTTGCTCTCGATGTTTCCGAACAAATGTAACTTGGCTTCCCAAATTAAGCACTGTGTAGCTGCAGGAACAGGGTGGGAGAGCCCATGGCTTACAGATTTTGGGCAGAATATCAGCTAGAGGCTGCATGCTCCTCAAACAGTGGTTGATGAGTGGAGTGAAATAACTGGAGTAGCATACCCTGAATGGTTGAAAAACGAACCTGTGGGAAAGCAGCTTCCATTTGCTATTCAAGTGCATACTGATGACATGTCTTTTCCCCCAGCCCCTGTTCCTGCTTATCTTATAATGAGCCTTTCTAAATCCAAATTAATTGTACAAATTAGTAAAGGCAAGACGAAAATGAGAATAGTCCGATGGATGAAAATATGATCATTTGATGAGAAAACTGTGTGTGTGCAGCCTGAGGCAAGGAACAGAGTGCAATCATTTTTTTTGCAACTTTCTCAAATCATCAATAGCCTATAGTCACATCATGCATCCCATACAGTTGAAGTCGGAAATTTACATGCACTTTAGCCAAATACATTTAAACTCAGTTTTTCACAATTCCTGACATTTAATCCTAGTTAATATACTCTGTCATTGGTCAGTTAGGATCACCACTTTGTTTTAAGAATGTGAAATGTCAGAATAATAGTAGAGAGAATTATTTATTTCAGTTTTTAGTTATTTCATCACATTCCCAGTGGGTCAGAAGTTTACATACACTCAATTAGGATTTGGTAGCATTGCCTTTAAATTGACTTGAGTCAAACGTTTCGGGTAGCCTTCCACAAGCTTCTCACAATAAGTTGGGTGAATTTTGGCCCATTCCTCCTGACAGAGCTGGTGTAACTGAGTCAGGTTTGTTGGCCTCCTTGCTCGCACAAGCTTTTCAGTTCTGCCCACACATTTTTTATGGGATTGAGGTCAGGGCTTTGTGATGGCCACTCCAATACCCTGACTTTGTTGTCCTTAAGCCATTTTGTCACAACTTTGGAAGTTTAATTGGGGTCATTGTCCTTCTGGAAGACCCATTTGTGACCAAGCTTTAACTTCCTGACTGATGTCTTGAGATGCTGCTTCAATATATCCACATCATTTTCCTCCCTCATGATGCAATCTTTATTGTGAAGTGCACCAGTCCCTCCTGAAGCAAAGCACCACAACAACATGATGCTGCCACCCCCGTGCTTCACAGTTGGGATGGTGTTCTTCAGCTTGCAAGCCTCCCCCTTTTTCCTCCAAACATAACGAGGGTCATTATGGCCAAACAGTTTCATCAGACCAGAGGACATTTCTCCAAAAAGTACGATCTCTGTCCCCATGTGCAGTTGCAAACTGTAGTCTGGCTTTTTTTATGGCGGTTTTGGAGCAGTGGCCTCTTCCTTGCTGAGCGGCCTTTCAGGTTATGTCAATGTAGGACTCGTTTTACTACGGATATAGATACTTTTGTACCTGTTTCCTCCAGCATCTTCACAATATCCTTTGCTGTTGTTCTGGGATCGATTTGCACTTTTCACACCAAAATACGTTCATCTCTAGGAGACAGAACGCATCTCCTTCCTGAGTGGAATGACGGCTGCGTGATCCCATGGTGTTTATACTTGCGTACTATTGTTTGTACAGATGAACGTGGTACCTTCAGGCGTTTGGAAATTGCTCCCAAGGATGAACCAGACAGAAAAAGAAGTCTGAGGTCTGTGCTGATTTCTTTTGATTTTCCCATGATGTCAAGCAAAGAAGCACTGAGTTTGAAGGTAAGTCTTGAAATAGATCCACAGGTACACCTCCATTTGACTCAAATTATGTCAATTAGCCTATCAGAAGCTTCTAAAGCCATGACATAATTTTCTGGAATTTTCCAAGCTGTTTAAAGGTACAGTCAACTTAGTGTATGTAAACTTCTGATGAAGTGAAATAATCTGTCTGTAAACAATTTTTGGAAAAATGACTTGTGTCAAGCACGAAGTAGATGTCCTAACCGACTTGCCAAAACTATAGTTTGTTAACAATACATTTGTGGAGTGGTTTAAAAAACTATTTTAATAACTCCAACCTAAATGTATGTAACCTTCCGACGTCAACTGTATGTGTTTTGATTTCTAAGACGTTAGAAGGTTTATCAATCAAAACTGAAGTTGCCAAATAGCTCAAAATCTAGCATATAGGAGATGTTTCAAATTATTACTTTTACACTCAACAAAAATATTATTTATATTTTTTAAGTTCAATTATATATTCTTCTTGCTATGAAATCATATAATATACAATAATGGCACTGGACTTATAAGAATATCTTGTTTTTATACTGCTGCTACTCGTTGTTTATTATCTATGCATATTCACCAGCCCTATCTACAAATGACCCCGACTAACCTGTACGCCCGCACATTGACTCGGTACCCGTAACCTCTGTATATAGCTCCATTATTGTTATTTTATTGTGTTAGTTATTTTAAAAAATGTAACTTTAGTTTATTTAGTGAATATTTTCTTAACTCTATTTTCTTAACTGCATTGTTGGTTAAGGGCTTGTAAATAAGCATTTCATGGTTAGGTCTAAACCTGTTGTATTTGGCGCATGTGACAAATAAAATATGATTTGATTTGATTTGTCTGCTAAATGAACAAGCCTATGACATGACGCATAGCCACAACTTATAGTAGGCCAACTTATATTCTGTTCTTCTGAAATACATTTTCTTCAGACCTGCCTAAAATAAATAATGGATTTATTGTGATGTCGTATATTGCAATGATTTATTAGACTTTTTAAAGTAAAAGTTCCCATGGGGAGCATCAGCAGGTTGTACTGTATGCGCCTTGTATGCGTGGAGTCCTGGGGATGCTAAATGTGTTTATGTTCATTTACAGTCAATTATCGCTAGACCGGCACTCTTTTGCATGACAATAACCAGCTGACAACATTTGATAGCTGCCACAGCCCTACCTTGGGCACCAGGTGAGTAAACCCTTACAGTAAACTCTTACACTGACAGTATTTACCAAGAAGAAAAGGTAAACTGCCGTCCTGTTTAGCTCTGTTCAAGACTAGAGTAAAGGTGGCGAGAGTAGTAGCGGTCCATTGTCTCAACTCTGGCTACTGTCAAGGTATTAGAACGGAATGGTAGTGCTAGTCATTTGATGAAACATAATCATCTTGCTGCCCTTGATGACTATTGCTCCCTGTCTGTAACCCTCATATTAGCAGCAGTACTGTTCCCCTGAGCTTTGGGGACAGAGAGTGAAGGTAATTACAGAACGTAATGTTATGAATTACTTCCTGCTCTAGCACTCAGGCTGGGAAGGAACTGGGAGCAGGTGAGTAAGAGCGGGTAGGAAACCACTATGTGATACAACCTCTTGATATCTCAGACAGAGCAGTGAAAACTTCACATCCATCCTTTGACCCACTGTGAAGAAAAAGAGAGAAAGAAATCCCACGTTTCCTCTGAAAAGTCTGTCTGTCACTCTTAGTTCCCTGTGTGAAGGAGTCCCACAAGCACAACAAATCTACATGTTGTATCGGCAATGTCACCTCCACGGACATAAAGCAGAGAGAGAAATAATTGACACGTAGTGCATGTGCTGTATATTTAAGAGGCCATGGGAATGTGCTCCCTGTCATTTAAATCGAGGATATTTTCTTAATGGCTTTGTAGTGAGATGCACCCCAGTGACAGCGTCATTTACACGTACACACACACCTCGTGCTTCTCTCTGAATCCCTGCATCTTGGAATTCTAAGATCACTCACTGAGATGTGCTCCATTTGTTTTTAAAGAAACTCCCCTCACATGTCAGGCTCATACAGCTGTTTAGAGAGAGCTGCCTTTGCCTTGGTGTAAAAATCCCCCTCTTCCACTGTGTGAAGCCAATAGGACAGAGCAGCAGTATCAGTAGCCGCAGCAGCTATTCCTGTTATACCATCAGGTCTGTATTGTGTGGCAACCATTGTGTTTTCCTCCTATTCGTGCATGTGGTACTGCCTGAAAAGAGATGTATTCACTCTCAGTCATTCTGTCTCAATCATTAGTATCCTACCAGTATGTTGAATCTAATCATCACAACCATGACTGCCATAGCAGGACAGGGGGAAAACATCATTAATAGAGAGATTCCCATTCACCCAGAATGCAGTATAGTGAACGGAGAATGCTTGGTTAGATTGATCATGATGAAAAGTGAGCATCTCTAAACCTGGTCAATGAATGCTGAGTGGGATTGACATAGGTACCACAGGAGGCTGAGGGACCACTCAGTAACGAATAAACACTTTGTCCCTGCTTAACTTCCATTCATTATCACTGAGCCCTCATATCAAGGAAGAAAGTGAGAGCGTTACTGAGCAGGGAATAGTTTCTCAGTCCAAGGTAATTGAATCTGTTTCGGTTGGGGGACTATATAACCTCATAAATTATTTGCTTCCAAATTAGAAATGTTGTTATGTGCTCCAGGCATTCAATTATAGTAACAGATACAAGGTGCAAATTATTTTAGTGTTTGGAAGTTACTGAGATTAACCGTGAATTTATAATGAAAATTCAACCTTACAAGATTTGAACTGTTTATGCTTTCAATAACTGTAGCTCTGGCTTTATATAAACTTTTGGTCTTGGGAAACAAATCAAATCAAAATCAAATTTTGTCGCATACACATATTTAGCAGATGTTATTTTGAGTGTAGCGAAATGCTAAATCTAAAAAGAGAAAATCGCAAATAGAAAATATATTTTGATTTGTTTAATACTTTTTTGGTTATTACATGATTCCATATGTGTTATTTCATAGTTTTGATGTCTTCACTTTCATTCTACCATGTAGAAAATAGTAAAAATAAAGAAAAACCCTGGAATGAGTAGGTGTGTCCAAACTTTTGACTGGTACTGTTTACGGTATGAATGTATATGTATATGCATATAAATACTACCATTCAAAAGTTGGGGTCAATTAGAAATGTTGTTGTTTTTTAAAGAAAAGCAAATGTTATGTCTATTAAAATAACATCAAACTGATCAGAAATACAGTGTAGACATTGTTCATGTTGTAAATGACTATTGTAGCTGGAAACCGCTGATTTTGAATGGAATATCTACATACAGTAGGCGTACAGAGGCCTATTAACAGCAACCGTCAATCCTGTGTTCCAATGGCAAGTTGTGTTAGCTAATCCAAGTTTATCATTTTAAAAGGCTAATTGATCATTAGAAATCCCTTTTGCAATTATGTTAGCACAGATGAAAACTGTTGTCTGATTAAAGAATTAATAAAACTGGCCTTCTTTAGACTAGTTGAGTATCTGGGGCATCAGCACTTGTGGGTTCGATTACAGGATCAAAATGGCCAGAAACAAAGAATTTTCTTATGAAACTCATCTGAGAAATGAAGGCTATTCCATGCAAGAAATTGCCAAGAAACTGAAGATCTCATACATTGCTGTGTACTACTCCCTTCACAGAACAGTGCAAACTGTCTAACTAGAATAGAAAGAGGAGTGGGAGGCCCCGGGGCACAACTGAGCAAGAGGATAAGTGCCCTAGAGTGTCTAGTTTGAGAAACAAATGCCTCACAAATCCTCAACTGGCAGCTTCATTAAATAGCACCCCCAAAAGATCAGTCTCAACATCAACAGTGAGGTTGAAGAGGCGTTGTTGCACCTTCTTCATGACACTGTCTGTGTGGGTGGACCATTTCAGATTGTCAGTGATGTGTACGCTGAGGAACTTGAAGCTTTTCACCTTCTCCACTCCAGCCCGGTTGGTGTGGATGGGGGTGTGCTTTCTCTGCGGTCTCCTGATGTCCACAATCAGCTTCTGTGTTTTGTTGAGGTTGAGGTTATTTTCCTGGCACCACTTCACCAGGGCCGTCACCTCCTCAATGTAGGCTGTCTCGTCGTTGTTGGTAACCAGGCTTACCACTGTTGTGTCATCTGCGAACTTGATGATTGAGTTGTAGACATGCGTGGCCATGCAGTCATGGGTGTACAGGGAGTACAGGAGGGGGCTAAGCATGCATCCTTATGGGGCCTCTGTGTTGAGGATCAGCATAGTGGAGGTGTTTTTGCCTACCTTCACCACCTGGCCCATCAGGAAGTCCAGGACCCAGTTGCACAGGACAGGGTTCAGACCCAGGCCCCTGAGCTTAATGATGAGGTTGGGGGGTATTATGGTGTTTAAGGCCGAGCTGTCGTCAATGAACAGCATTCTTTCATAGTTATTCCTCTTGTCCAGATGGGGCAGTGTGCAGTGCGCGATGGCGATTGCATCATCCTTGGATCTTTTGGGATGGTATGCAAATTGCAGTGGGTCTAGGATGTTGGGTAAGGTGGAGGTGATATGATCCTTTACCTTAGGATGCATATGCTTGTCAAAATGACCGGGCCTAATGTTTTTTTTTCTGTGTTGATCCTCCAAAAATCTAATATTCCAGGAATTCCTTAGATAATGTGTCTTTAATGTTCTAACATCCTATTTTTGTTTTTTAATTTCTTATTTTTTAAGTTCAAGTAGTTTTTGCATCACTACCCCAAGTTTTCATATGTGGGTCAAATATGACCCGTATGTATTTCCTATGGAATTCACTGCATTGTACTTGTGAAACTGACCTTTCTTTTTGCTACAACAATAAAATCAATGTAATAATAAAATATGTATTAAATATCTTATTTTTAATATTAATTCATTCATTTTCATTTCTTCTTTTTTAACTAATTGAGTGAAAGGAGTTTTCATAAGGAGGCTCATAAGGATGTTGCCAGATATACAACCAAAATGTTTTTTTTACAGATGCTGGATGAGGAAGCCATTGGTCCAGCTGTCTGTCCTAGATGATTCTACAGATGGGGAGGACTCCAGTGAAAACCAGTCAACTAGAGTGAACACCCCCCCCCCCCCCCCACCCCCACCCCCACACTAAAGGCAGGACCAGAAGCCACCAGAAGCCATAGGGAGCTGCCTAGGGCCTAGGGCCTGTGCTGGGGTCAACAGCTGTGTCACCAAAAGATGCCTGGGAGCTGTTCATTAGTGACAGGAGGTCCTAATGCGAACACATTTAGGACAGAGAATAGCGACAGCAAAAGAGACAGAGTGGAGAGAGGTCACCAAAGAGGAACTAAAGGTATTTATTGGTTTAACCCTCCTCGCCATGTGGAGAAAATCTGTGATGTTTCCACATGGGAGCTATTTTTGGGTCCACTGCAGAATCCAATGTATAAGGCCACCATGTCGGTCGTAAGATATGACGATATCCGTCGCTACCTCAGGCTTGATGACAAGAGGACCAGAGTGTTCAGAGAGGCAACAGACCACCTAGCAGCCTTCTGGTCTGTGCGGGACCTTTTCCTAGAAAACTGTAGAGGAAGGTTAATTCCCAGCGACTGTGTCACAGTGGATGAGCAGCTTTCCTCCAGAAGTGACACTTGGCATTCCATCTAATGAGTTCAATCTTGGTTTCATCAGACCAGAGAATCTTGTTTCTCATGGTCTAAGAGTCCTTTAGGTGCCTTTTGGCAAACTCCATGCGGGCTGTCATGTGCCTTTTACTGAGGAGTGGCTTCCGTCAGGCCACTCTACCATAAAGGCCTGATTGTTGGAGTGCTGCAGAGTTGATTGTCCTTTTGGAATGTTCTCCCATCTCCACAGAAGAACTGAGGCAATGGTAAGATGTGGGGTGATGAAAGAGAGCCATGCCACCACCACTCAGAGCAGCCAGGGCCAGAAGAGGAAGAGGTGCCAGCTCTGCCCAAGCGCAAAGGCTAAAAAAGTCAGCTGCTGGTGTTCTCAGTGCAACACACCCATCTGCAAAGACCACAGTCACATGCTTGTGGTTTGTCACAAATGCATGGACTAAGACAGCATAAGTAAGCATCACACACACGCACACACCTTTTATTGTTCATGTTTTCTCAATTCACAATTGTTAGTGTTGTTGTTTATATTCATGATGAACTTTGGATTTAAAAATAAATGTTTTGAAATATTATAAAACATGCTTCCGGTGTTTTTTTGTTTGTTCTTCACACTAAAAGGTTGAATGTGAAACTTTGATTATAAGATTGATTGTAAGAAAAATATGCTAATATTTTCAATGAATTTTCATTATACGAAAATTGTATGATTTTTCATAATATGTTTTCATTGAAATGTGTATCAAACTGTTGAAGAGAAACTAAAAACATTTCAAACAATAAAATAATTATTGAAAAGGTCCAAATCATCACTCAAAATAATGATGTTCCACAAAATGGATAATATTTTAGACCCATATAAATAAAACAGATATTACGTTATCAGGTCACTTTGACCCAGCTTATGCATTCTTGGTGCATCATGTTAACTATGCATCCTAGGGTTAACTTGCCTCTCAAAGCATTTTATAACAACAGAAGTGAGTGCTACGGGACAATAGTCATTTAGTTCAGCTACCTTCGCTTTCTTGGGTACAGGGACAATGGTGGACATCTTGAAGCAATTGGGGACAACAGACAGGAATAGGGAGAGATTGAATATGTCCTTAAACATGCATCATTAACATGTACTTGTGCAATCTTTCTCTCTTCTCTGTAATTTGACTATAAATAGAAACATGTTTTTCATGAAAGGACACAAATGACACAAATTAAATCTGTGTGAAGTCTTGTTTATGTTTTTGACCTTTTTTATTTTGGGGGAAAATGACATTTAGCAAAGTGAAAGGAAGGATGGTTATCAGCACAACAAGCACTGCAGGATGTCAAGACAGCCTGCGGGACATTTGTTTCTGACACTAGCTTGTCCCTTTAAGGAAAGTTGTTTTATCAGGGGAAATAGAGATAGAACAAGCATGTTTTCTGACTTTATTGTCTGCTCTATTGCATAATTCAGGCATTGAGGAATATCTGTGTTGCAAATTAATGAGATTTCTCCTCATTGTCAGGCTCATCCTCAGTTAAATGAGGGATCCATCTGTAACAGAGAGATAGGGATGTGACTCATCTCCAGGGAAGGCCACAGGGGTTCTCCTATACAGGGAGGAAGCAACTACTGGGAAGAGACTTTCTAAGGAAGTAAAAATCACCAGTTTTCGAGTCTGTTTTAGGCAAATCAGTTTACTGCTAGAATATTATTAGCACCTACTATTGAGAAAGTCCCGTTCCTTTGAAAAACACCACTGTCACATCACCTTTTTATAAATGTTTTTATGCATGCTTGAAAAGTGATCATCTAACCCCAAGAACACCATATACTGTTCATATAATGTTATCCCTGCCTGTCTAGTTCATTTTCCAAGTCAAGTCTCAAGCACGAATCAGAGAATAATCTCAAAACTTTACAAATAAGTCAGAGTATTGCGTGCCCTCTCTTTGATTGGCACAATGTCTGTGCAGAGCTATATTGCACAATAATGCTCAGGCTTATCTGTTTCACAGTATTAGATACTATTTTATTTTCCAACATGTGGTGAAGCAGAGAGAGGAACGGTCTCCATGTGAGCCAATTAAGGGTTGTTTATTTTCCTCCTCTGTCTAATAAACGTCACTCGCTGTTTTTAATGGCTTGGAAACAGAGTGTTATTAAAATCCAGTCCCTCAGGGTGACCAAACGTTACCAAATGTAAAGCAGGGCTATCATTTCCCCCCCAGGCAGTTCATCATTTGAAATGGATATGGCAACTGGGAAGGATATGATGGACATAGCAATGGAGACAATAAATGACAGATCTGAGATGGAATGTAACATTTCATAGTGATCATGTGACCATGATCATATGATATATAGTCTCAACCAGCACCCAAGTAAATGTAATTATGGGTATAAAAAACATTGAACCCTCGTCATAATTGTTTTAATTCGTCATTTGCAACATGGGCTACAGACAGTATAAAATATCAATAGGCCTAGACATAAAACAACATCTAACTCAACTTCATCATTGTACACAGCTCACACTTATTGAACCTCTCCTACCTCTGGAAACGATTCTTCAGGCAAAGCAAGATTAATCTGTCATTGTTATAGGAGTGAAAAGCTCGAAGCCTCCCTCACACCCATATTCATTATGCCCGTGACAAAAGCTCTCAAGGAGTTTGTCTGCTAGTTCAACAAAAAAACAGTTTGGAAGATAATTGAATAAGGTAGAAAGGGAGTTCTGAAAAGCACACAGGAGAATATGGATCCTTTATTAGTTCCAACTCCTTAATGAAATGGAAGAGGGGGGAAAGGGCAGCACTTCAGGAAATGACTCAAGTGACCGTAAGTTTTTAGATATCTGTATTTTCTTCTCTTTTTGGACCTTAACTTCAATCGGTAAAGTCATGGATGCTGTCCCTTTTTGTTTGCTGGTGTGAACAATAAAGGTGAATTAACTTTGGCAGTGGGTTAAATGCGGAATCAAATTTCAGTTGAAAAACTGACTAGGTATCCCCCTTTCCCTTTCACTTAATGCAAATTATACTGAAGAAAAATATAAAGTAACATGTGACAATGTCAACGATTTTACTGAGTTACAGGTCATTATAAGGGAATCATTGGAGGCGGATTATGGTAGAGATTATGGTAGAGATTATGGTAGAGAAATGAACATGTCATTCTCTGCAACACCTCTGGTGGACATTCCTGCAGTCAGCATCCCAATTGCTCACTCAAAACATGAGACAACTGTGGCATTGTGTTGTGCGGCAAAACTGCACATTTTAGGCTGGCCTTTAATTGTCTCCAGCACAAGTTGCACCTGTGTGAGAGATGACAGATGCTCACTAACATGGATGTAAACATATTTGTGCACACCATTTGGGAGAAATAAGCTTTTTGTGCATATGGAAGATTTCTGGGATCTTTCATTTCAGCTCATGCATGCTCATAATTGGATGAGTTCTTTTGGATGAGTTTATATATATTTTTTACTTTCAATATATTTCCCCGTCTCCTACGTTACCTTCCACAGTGCTATACTGTATCTCTTCATCTTTCTAACTATTGCCTTCTCTCATGTTCATAATTGGATGAGTTCTTTCTGACATTTGGAAATAGCAAAAATAGCAAAAGAAAACATTGATGAGAAAGACTAGGCAATGGAAGTAAAATCCCCAAATATTTTTGTTCTACCCTTTCTAGCTTAGAGTTCAATCTAGAGCTATGTGTGTAGTGACACAGTAGAGAAGAGTAGAATAAACCAATTTAATGAAGTCTTCCTCATGAAAATGACCTTTCTTGAATCTTTTAACCTGGGAAGAAAGAAGATGGGTACCTGTCTTTATAGAAGTCCTTATAGAATGCAGGAATTATAGACTTGGAGTGAGAGGAGCACAGAGCAGGATCCTGGACTGCAGTGCTTAGTGAGTACAAAGGTGTCTAACTGAGTGGGTTTGTGGCTGTTTAATCAGCATGGTGATTGTTAACGCATTTCAGATTCAAGAAGAAGCCTGGGTTCTGAGAGATTTAGTGCCTCTGGTGGTGCTGAAAGGTATGCTATGAAGCTGTGTGCTACCCGTATTTGCACACACACACACATTTCATGCTGTGAAATACAAACCAGCAGGAGATGCTATTAATCAGGAGCATTTTCCATCTGTAATGTCAGGCTTGTATAAATGGTTGGAGTCAGATATTTTGAATTTAATCAGGGAACAAAGGTTATACATGGACAATGAAAATATACAAGCAGCACTGCTGCAGCGTTCAGCTAACCTTTTCTAATATGCATCCATTTCCTTGGAGGAAATAGTTGTCGTTACAGCTTCCCGAGAATTGCAAGTGCAGTGAAACAATCAATTTTTCCTGTTTACGCACAAGCAGAACAGAACAACAGGTATGGAACAAGTGATGGAACACAGATTTTAACATATCCAGGTGACACTTTTAAAAACTTCTTAGGTCCCAGGGCTTCCCACAGTGAAAAACCTGAAATTCACTACTTGCATTAATCTACTTGCTCTGCCCTCTTATTTAGCCTCACATTGAAGTGTTTTACTATTTTCTTTTCAGGACAATGAGGGCTACGCCAGCACAGCAATACACCATCCCATCTGGTTTGCACAAACCTGTTAAGGATATGGCAGACATACGCCCCCTTTGGAGAGATTGGGTACCCCTAGTAAACTGGGAAAAAAATCTGTCAAAAATTGCTAATATATGCAAATAAAAATTATTATTGGATAGAAAACACTCTAAAGATTCTAAAACCGTTGGAATTATGTCTGTAAGTATAGCAGAACTCACAGGGCAGGCATTCTTCCAAACTAGTTTTTGTGGCCATGAAAGTTGGAGCAACTTTGACGTCATGGCCCCCACCCTTCCCAACCAGCTATGATTCTGGGGACACTTTCTATCTCTTCCGCTAGATGTCCTCTTTCATTAGAGCTTTGAATCGTTCAAATCCCGCGAGAATTGACCCTATGGGAGTGAAATTAGTGCGTGCCACGAGAGAATAGGCTGTGCGTATGGGCGCGAATTGGTCCCAGCCATTCCTTTGTTCCAGCACTCAAGAGAAGGGCAGACGATGGCCGATTGAATTGAAGTTTGTTTTGCGTGTCTAAAACATCATAAAGCTTGCTTCTGCACTTAGTTTGACCTGTTTAGTCGACATATAATGTGTAATTTTGAAGTTTTGATGCGCAACTTTTCCAGACCAGAGGACGTTTTGGGTGCATTTCAGCTGATGTTATTAGCAGTAGCTAATACAAAGACGCAAGACTTGAAACCAAACGATGTATTGGGTAAGTATGAAGCCTTCCAGAACATTCTGAACGAAGACCATCGAAGGTAAGGGAATATTTATGCTTAAATCTGTGTTTCTGTTGACTCCAACATTACGTGGAAATGTAGCTTGGAACTGAGCGCTGTCTCAGCATATGGAATAGTGTGCGATTTCTGTAACGTTAAAAATAAATCTAACACAGCGGTTGCATAAAGAAGCAGTGTATCTTTCTAACTATATGTAGAACATGTATATTTAGTCAAAGTTTATGATGTCTATTTACGTTATCTTGCCGCGCTACATAGATTTCCTGCGGGCATTTTTGAGTAATTTCTGAAGGTGAACTCACTGTAAATGGACATTTATGGATATAAATGGCATATTATTGAAAAAAAAAAAATATGTACTGTGTAATATGTCATATTACTGTCATCTGATGAAGATTTTCAAAAGGTTAGTGAGCGATTTATTTTTTAATCCTGCGTTTGTTGATTGCATGTTTTGGCTATTGAAATGAGCTGTGTCTGGTGGTGGTTTTACATATATATGTGCTATGTTTTCGCCGTAAAACATTTTAGAAATCTGACTTGCTGGCTAGATGAACAAGGTGTTTATCTTTCATTTGAGCTATTGGACTTGTTAATGTGTGGAGGTTAAATATTTTTAAGAATATTTTTGCGTTCCATGCGCCACCGTTTCAGCTGAACGTGGGAGGGTTGATCCCCAATTGGGAACCAGTATCGTAGACAGGTTAATGGCTATCATTTGTTTTTAAACAGGACAATGACCCAAAACACCTCCAGGCTGTGTAAGGGCTATTTGACCAATAATGAGAGTGATGGAGTGCTGCATCAGATAACATGGCTTCTACAATCAACCAACCTCAAACCAATTGAGATGGTTTTGGATGAGTTGGACCGCAGAGTCACGGAAAAGCAGCAAACAAGTTCTCAGCATAAAAGCATTCCAGGTGAATCTGGTTGAGATAATGCCAAGAGTGTACAAAGTTGTCATCAAGGCAAAGCGTGGCTACTTTGAAGAATCTGAAATATAAAATACATTTTGATTTGTTTAACACTTTTTTGGTTACTACATGATTCCATATGATGTTTAATAGTTTTCATGTCTTCACTATTATTCTACAATATAGAAAATAAAGAAAATCCCTTGAATGAGTAGGTGTGCCCAAACTTTTGACTGGTACTATATATATATATATATATATATATATATATATATATACAGCGGGGAGAACAAGTATTTGATACACTGCTGAATTTGCAGGTTTTCCTACTTACAAAGCATGTAGAGGTCTGTAATTTTTTTTATCATAGGTACACTTCAACTGTGAGAGATGGAATCTAAAACAAAAATCCAGAAAATCACATTGTATGATTTTTAAGTAATTAATTTGCATTTTATTGCATGACATAAGTATTTGATCACCTACCAACCAGTATGAATTCTGGCTCTCACAGACCTGTTAGTTTTTCTTTAAGAAGCCCTCCTGTTCTCCACTCATTACCTGCATTAACTGCACCTGTTTGAACTCATTACCTGTATAAAAGACACCTGTCCACACACACAATCAAACAGACTCCAACCTCTCCTCCATGTCCAGGCCCGTCTGAAGTTTGCCAATGACCATCTGGATGATCCAGAGGAAGAATGGGAGAAGGTTATGTGGTCTGATGAGACAAAAATAGAGCTTTTGGTCTAAACTCCACTCGCCGTGTTTGGAGGAAGAAGAAGGATGAGTACAACCCCAAGAACACCATCCCAACCATGAAGCATGGAGGTGGAAACATTCTTTGGGGATGCTTTTCTGCAAAGGGGACAGGATGACTGTGCCGTATTGAGGGGAGGATGGATGAGGCCATGTATCGCGAGATCTTGGCCAACAACCTCCTTCCCTCAGTAAGACCATTGAAGATGGGTCGTGGCTGGGTCTTCCAGCATGACAACGACCCAAAACACACAGCCAGGTGAAACTAAGGAGTGGCTCCGTAAGAAGCATCTCAAGGTCCTGGAGTGTCCTAGCCAGTCTCCAGACCTGAACCCAATAGAAAATCTTTGGAGGGAGCTGAAAGTCTGTATTGCCCATCAACAGCCCCGAAACCTGAAGGATCTGGAGAAGGTCTGTATGGAGGAGTGGGCCAAAATCCCTGCTGCAGTGTGTGCAAACCTGGTCAAGAACTACAGGAAACATATGATCTCTGTAATTGCAACAAAGGTTTCTGTACCAAATATTAAGTTCTGCTTTTCTGATGCATCAAATACTTATGTCATACAATAAAATGCAAATTAATGACTTAATAATCATACAATGTGAATTTCTGGATTTTTGTTTTAGATTCCGTCTCTCACAGTTGAAGTGTACCTATGATAAAAATGACAGACCGCTACATGCTTTGTAGGTAGGAAAACCTGCAAAATCGGCAGTGTATCAAATACTTGTTCTCCCCACTCTCTCTCTCTCTCTCTATATATATATATATATATATATATATATATATATATTATATATATATAAATAAATAAATAAATATATATATATAAATATATATATAAATATATTTATATATTTATATATATATATTTATAAAAAAATATATATATATATAAATATATATATACACACACACACACACACACACACACACACACACACACACACACACACACACACTACACTGCCAAAATTATTTGGACACTTGCTCGTCAAACTTCTCATTCCAAAATCATGGACATTAATGTGGAGTTGGTCCCCAACAGCCTCCACTTATCTGGAAAGGCTGAACACTAGATGTTGGGACATTCAACCACAAGTGCATTAGTGAGGTCTGGCACTGATGTTGGGCGATTAGGCCTGTCTCATATTCAGCATTCCAATTCGTCCTAGTGGTGTTTCATGTGGTTGAGGTCAAGGCTCTGTGCAGGCCAGTCAAGTTCTTCCATACCGATCTTGACAAACCTTTTCTGTATGGACCTCGCTTGTGCATGGGGGAATTGTCATGCTGAAACAGGAAAGTGTCTTTCCAAAACTGTCGCCACAAAGTTGGAAGCACAGAATCATCTTTAATGTCATTGTATGCTGTAGTGTTAAGATTTCACTTCACTGGAACTAAGGGACCTAGCATGAACCATGAAAAACAGCCTCAGACCATTATTCCTCCTCCACCGTTTTTTACAGTTGGCACTATGTATTGGGGCATGTGGCGTTCTCCTGGCATCCTCCAAAACCAGATTTGTCTGTCGGATTGTGTGATACATCAATCCAGAGAAAGCATTTCCACTGCTCCAGTCCAATGGAGTCCACTTCAGCCAACGCTTGGCATTGTGCATGGTGATCTTAGGCTCGTGTGCAGCTGCTCCGCCATGGTAACCCATTTCATGGAGCTTGGAACTCGGTAGGGAGTGTTGCAACCGAGGACAGACGATTTTTACACAGCTGTCCTATTCCTGAACATGTATGTCTTACCATTTTGCGGATGAGCCGTTGTTGCTCCTAGACGTTTCCACTTCAAAATAATAGCACTTACAGTTAACCGGGGCACCTCTAGCAGGGCAGACATTTGACGAACAGACTTGTTGGAAAGGTGGCATCCTATGACGGTGCCACGTTGAAAGTTAATGAGCTCTTCAGTGAGGCCATTCTACTGAAGGGTGTGTGGTGGGTGTAAAAAGGCATCCTCATTTGACAAGCAACCTTGGACATTTAGTGGGGTAGATTAGGAGATAAAGGGTGGGGGAGGGAAGAGTGTTGTGGTTGGATGAATGGGTTGGGGGTGGAGGCATTTTTTTTTCTGTTTCCAAAGTAAAATGATTCAATAGTTTGTACTTACCTGTATGTACCTTTTAATATATAGTTTCTACTTTTTTATTCAATTGTCACAAAAATAGTTTTAAAATAAGTACATATGAACCTACATATTACCATATTTAAACTCTTCAGATTGCATTTATTCAAATCATATGATAATCAACTCTCTAAATATCAGTGGTTTAAAGTATTTCTTTATAATTAAGCCCACAAGGACCTGTATGAGGTCCAGCATTTCACATTAGCCAGAGGGAGGAGACCCAAGCGGTTTGGTAGGCTTGCTGTCATGGTCACAGGATAAATATCTATGGAGTCTGTCCTCTGGCCCCGTCCCTTTGCAGGGTCAACAGGGATACCTGGTGGGCCTGCCCTGAGGTGAGGGGAGGTCAGGGGGGCAGCACTGTACTGACTCTTCCGGGCCAGGAGCCACTGCGAAGGCGGGAACGACAGAGATGGGTTGAAAAGGTGCTGATGGGAAATAAAACAGTCATGTGGATGAAGGAAAGGAAGGTAATTGGGAATAGCATTCTTAAATCTATCTTCAAATTAAAAAACCTCTATAACATGGTGTGGGCTATACGATGATGGTGTGTGGGTGTGGGTGTGTGAACATGAGTGTCCATGTGTCTTCTCTATGTTTATGGGAGTCTTACTCTGGGCTGGCTGGAGAATCCTGATAGAGACTGCTGTGTGTTCTGTGGTTTAGTGTGTATGTGCTCCATTGCATCCCCTTCTATGTGTTATCTAGAGGGTCCCGCGGAGCTCCTCGGGCCTTGCTCTCCAGTCCCAGTAATGATGGGGGACTAATTACTGATCACACTCTGCTGATTGAGAAGCGCTGAAGGATCCCTTCTGTTACCCCACCCCTCCTCACCCCATCCCCCCTCACTCAAACCCTCATGTCTAGTGCCTTGAAGTAGACTACATCTCCATGGTGACAGCACTCAATGTGGCCATGGTGTCGCTGTGTCCATTAATTATAATTAGCCTATAAATCACATTCTGCGAGCAGGAGGAAAAGCATGTAAAGGGTTCTTGACAATGTGTGCCTAGGACCAAGCTGAACATATTGCTTTAAGTTCCCCAGTGGGAGGGAGATAATGCATCAGAATGTCAATCTTCCAGTGGAACTGTGGGAAAAGCCCCCAAGTGTTCCAAGAGAAATGGGAATAAATCCTGAGAGTGCTTCAACTCTCATTCTCCTTATCCCACATTATCTGCTCAGCTCTTCTCCAAAAATATGAATCCGGGATACATCCCTGGACTTTGAATGCACATACAAAATTCAGCACATATAACAAACAGAGCTACATAGATGGAGGGGAAAGATTAAGGCAGGAGAGAGAGAGTGGGGAGAAGCAGAGAGAGCAGCGCTTGCAAGATGGATAGAGGGGCTCTGCCTGCCTTCCCTGACCTTGGGCTATCATCAGACATCCTTCTCTCCCTCCTCCATCTGTGTGCAAAGGGCAAACATTGTGACAAGCTAGAAAAACAATTTATGAGAAAGACAAAGCACTTTCTCAGATAAGCTAATTGAGTAATTGGCCCAAACCAGGGGTACATTCATTAGACCACCTCTCCCACCCACCCCCAACTCTCTGACTCAGTAACCCCCCTTCTCGATTTATCACTGCAGGATGATTCCCTGGTTTAAGTGAAAGTGATGAAGATGACTGCAGGACCACTGCGGACACAGCAGGACCCTTCAGGCTAAAGTGTCCCGATCAATCACAGGCCTATCTGGGACAAGCTGCTCCAAAGATATCAGAGGGGATATAGGACACTCTTCCACTGCTATAGACACAAAACAACCACGCACAGAACAAGATACAAACATACAAATATCTGACGGACAGATAAAGCAAAAACACAAGTCGCACAATAGTCATCTTTCATATATTATGTAAAAACTACACCACATTAGCGGTGTATTATTGTAGGTTGGTTACCACTAGGCACTGGGGTTAACGGAACCTGGATATAAGTGATATAAATGCCACAAAGCAAGAATAGAGTTACAAAATGCTCAGTAGTAACAAAGAAGAGCCATACACAGAAATACACTGAGTTATGGGTCTGGAGGGAATGTTCAACAGTATAATACTGGTGGTCTTCCTGTCTGGGTTGGCGCCCACCCTTGGGTTGTGCCGTGGCGGAGATCTTTGTGGGCTATACTCGGCCTTGTCTCAGGATGGTAAGTTAGTGGTCGAAGGTATCCCATTTTTTTTGTGTCCTCATCTTAATGATGGACTATTTATACTTGATAAATACTTTATACATGTTTTGAGTGACTGGTGTATTTCTCACATTGGTAGACATTCCAGCAGTACCTGATGCTCCTTAAGGTCTCAAAATAGCCTAGAACATATCAATGGTAAAGGAATATGCACACGAGGATGTTAAAGAAAATATATCAAACATTTTATTCAAAACACTGTTGTGAAACAACTGTCGCAAGGACTTGAGGAAGAGTTGTAATGTGAGTGTTTTGCTAATCTTGACAACCTCGCAAACGCAAGATAATCATGAAACAGAGATGTAGCCTACACACAACAGCTGTTTTTTTTCTAGAGGATGTTTATTCCTTCATTACTACTGATATGTGATTGAGGTAGAAATGTTACATGCTACATCCAAGCTTAGATGTCTGCCAGGCATGCAGAGATGATTGTCACCACCTGGGTGTCAGAGAGGAGGAAGGAGAACATGAGTTGAGTGTCATCTGCATAGCAATGATAGGAGAGACGATGTGAGGATATACCGGAGACGAGTGACTTGGTGTAAAGAGCAAAGAGGAGAGGGCCTAAAACCTAGACGACTTTGCAAGGGTGGAGACGTTGTAAACCGGAACTCCCAAATTCTAACACATATTGACCCAGAAGTGAATCACGCAGCTGACCAAAACTATAGTTCTGGGTTAACCAAGATTAGACTGCTCTAAGGAGTGACTGCAATCCACACTTTGGTTTTGGTCGAAAAGTCCCTGCCAAGAAAAACTTATGTTAGCATTTTCGGACTAAACACGTTATTTTACTCAGCATATTACAACAGTGTTTGTTTCGGAATAAAATGTTCAACATATTTTCTTAAATATCCTCTGTATTGTGTGATTATTGTTAAACATCAATATGTTTGTTCTAGGGGACTTTTGAGACCTTTCAAGCAATTTATTTTTCAGGTAAGTCAGCTAAGAACAAATTCTAATATATAATGGTCCCTCCAGACCCAATTGTGCACCGCCCCATGAGACTCCCAGCCATCACATCACATGCAGCCTGGATTTGAACCATGCTTCTTGCACTGAGATGCAGTGTTCTAGACCACTGTGCCACTCAGGAGCCAAGAGGAGCCAATAGTGTAGAGAATGCTTCCTGGAGATGTACCGTCCTGTAGGTTTTCTGTCCAACCTTAGTTTAGCATATCTGATTCAGCTATTTAAGGTCTTGCTGAGCAGCTTTCCTGAGCAGAATCAGGTGTGTTAATTTAGGGTTGGTCTGAAAACCCACAGGACGATAGATCTCCAGGAAGAGGGTTGGTCAACCATGGTGTATAGTGTAGTGTATAGTGAATGTATAGTGTAGAGAATCATTGTGCCATATAAACCTCGGTGAAATATATTTCCAATAACCAAAAATATAGTAATTTAAGTTGTTTGAAGCTGGTTTACAAAACCGAAAGTGAAAGATGCAAAAACAAAACTTAACAACAGGAAGCAACAAAAGTCAACAGTGAAGAGGCCACCCTGGGATGCTGGCCTTCAAGGCAAAGTTGCAAAGAAAAAGCCATATCTCAGACTGGCCAATAAAAAGAAAATATTAAGATGGGCAAAAGAACACAGAGGAACACTAACCAGAAGGCCAGCATCCCAGAGTCACCTCTTCACTGTTGACGTTGAGACTGGTGTTTTGTGGGTACTATTTAATGACGCTGTTGAGGACTTGTGAGTCCTCAACAGTTGAGGACTTGTGAGGCGTCTGTTTATCAAACTAAACACTCTAATGTACTTGTCCTTTTGCTCAGTAGTAGTAGTACACAGTGTTGTACGAGATCTTCAGTTTCTTGGCAATTTCTCGCATGGAATAGCCTTGAATTCTTTGTTTCTGGCCATTTTAAGTCTGTAATCAAACCCACAAATGCTGATGCTCCAGATACTAAACGAGTCTAAAGAAGGCCAGTGTTATTGCTTCTTTAAACTTTCTGATCTCCCCATCCCGGATCCGGGATCGTGAATACAGACTCAAGCTCATTACCATAACGCAACGTTAACTATTCATGAAAATCGCAAATGAAATGAAATAAATATGCTAGCTCTCAAGCTTAGCCTTTTGTTAACAACACTGTCATCTCAGATTTTCAAAATATGCTTCTCAACCATTGCAAAACAAGCATTTGTGTAACAGTATTGATGGCTAACGTAGCATTTAGCATTAGCATTCAGCTGGCAACATTTACACAAAAAAACAGAAAAGCATTCAAATAAAATAATTTACCTTTGAAGAACTTCAGATGTTTTCAATGAGGAGACTCTCAGATAGCAAATGTTCAGTTTTTCCTGAAAGATTATTTGTTTAGGACAAATCGCTCCGTTTTCTGCGTCACGTTTAGCTATGAAAAAACCCCTGTATCCAGGATTGTGTAAATCTATCAGCAAGCTCATTAGCATAACACAACGTTAACTATTTATGAAAATCGCAAATGAAATGAAATAAATATGCCATCTCTCAAGCTTAGCCTTTTGTAAACAACACTGTCATCTCAGATTTTCAAAATATGCTTCTCAACCATAGGAAAACAATAATTTGTGTAAAAGTAGCTAGCTAGAGTTAGCATTTCGCGTTAGCATTTAGCGTTAGCATTAGCGTTAGCATCCAGCACGCAACATTAACAAAAACATAAAAGCCTTCAAATAAAATCATTTACCTTTGAAGAACTTCTGATGTTTTCAATGAGGATACTCTCAGTTAGATAGCAGATGCTCAGTTTTTCCAAAAAGATTCCTTGTGTATTAGAAATAGCTCCGTTTTATACATCACATTTGGCTACCAAAAAAAATCCATAAATTCAGTCCTCAAAACGCAAACTTTTTTCCAAATTAACTCCATAATATCGACTGAAAACATGGCAAACGTTGTTTAGAATCAATCATCAAGGTGTTTTTCACATATCTCTTCATTGATACATCGTTCTTGGACACATGCTTTCTCCCCTGAATCAAATGGTAAAGTAGAAGCAGCTGGCAATTGCGCACCGAATTCGACGCAGGACACCAGGCGGACACTTGGAAAATGTAGTCTCTTATGGTCAATCTTCCAATGATATGCCTAAAAATACGTCACAATGCTGCTAAGACCTTGGGCGAACGACAGAAAGTGTAGGCTCATTCGTTGCGCAATCACAGCCATATAAGGAGAGAATGGAAAACAGAGCTTCAGAAATTCTGCTAATTCCTGGGTGATGCATCATCTTGGTTTCGCCTGTAGAATGAGTTCTGGGGCACTTACAGACAAAATCTTTGCAGATTCTGAAACTTCAGAGTGTTTTCTTTCCAAAACTGTCAAGAATATGCATAGTCGAGCATCTTTTCGTGACAAAATATCGCGCTTAAAACGGGAACGTTTTTTATCCAAAAATGAAATAGCGCCCCTAGAGCTCTAACAGGTTAATCAGGACCAAATTTTTCAGCTGGGCTAACATAATTGCAAGGGTTTTCTAATGAGCAATTAGCCTTTAAAATTATAAACTTGGATTAGCTAACACAACATGCCATTGGAACACAGGAGTGATGGTTGCTGATAGTGGGCCTCTGTAAACCTATGTAGATATTCCATTAAACATAATCAGCCATTTCCAGCTACAATAGTCATTTACATATACATTTATATATACTGTACAAACACTACATGACCAAGAGTATCTCATTCCAAAATCATAGGCATTACTACGCAGTTGGTCCCCCCTTTGCTGCTATAACAGCCTCCACTCTTCTGGGAAGGCTTTCTACTAAATGTTGGAACATTGCTACGGGGACTTGATTCCATTCAGCAACAAGAGCATTAGTGAGGTCGGGCACTGATGTTGGACGATTAGGCTCCCAGTCTGAGTTCCAATTCATCCCAAAGGTCTACGATGGGGTTGAGGTCAGGGACTCTGTGCAGGCCAGTCAAGTTCTTCCACACCATCTCACAAACTATTTATTTGTGAACCTCACATTGCGCACAAGGGCATAATTATGCTGAAATAGGAAAGAACCTTCCCCAAACTGTCATGGAAGGTTGGGCACTGATGTTGGACGATTAGGCTCCCAGTCTGAGTTCCAACTCATCCCAAACGTCTAGAACGTGACTGTTTGCTGTAGCGTTAATATTTCCCTTCACTGGAACTAAGGGGACTAGCCTGAACCATGAAAAACAGCTCCAGACCATTATTCCTCCTCCACCAAACATTAAAGTTGGCACTATGTATTCGGGCAGGTACTGTACTGTAGCGTACTGCATTCCCACTGCTCCAGAGTCCAATGGCTGCGAGCTTTACACCACTCCAGCCGACGCTTGGCATTGCGCATGTTGATCTTACTCTTGTGTGCGCCTGCTCAGCCATGGTAACCCATTTCATGAAGCTCCCGACGAACAGTTATTGTGCTGACGTTGCTTCCACAGGCAGTTTGTAACTCTGTAGAGTGTTGCAACCCAAAACCAACGATTTTTATGCGCTAGGTACTTTAGTACTCGTTCTGCAGGCTTGTGTTGCCTACCACTTCGTGGCTGAGCTGTTGTTGCTCCTAGACATTTCCACTTCACAGTAACAGCAGTTAAAGGTGACCGGGCAGATCCAGCAGAACAGAAATTTGACGAACTGACTTGTTGGAAATGTGGCATCCTATGACGGTGCCATGTTAAAAGTCACTGAGATCTTCAGTAGGGCGATTCTACTGCCAATGTTTGTCTACGGAGGTGCATGGCTGTGTGCTCAATTTTATACACCTGTCAGAAATGGCTGTTGCTGAAATCCACTAATTTGAAGGGGTGTCCATATATTTCATATATATAGTGTATATGTTCCGCAGTAGTTAAATAGGATAACCATGACTAGAATAAGGTATATACATTTGAAGTGGGTAAAATAGTATATAAACTTGATTTAAAGTCACCAGCGTTCCATGACTATGTACATAGTGCAGCAACCCAGTAACCCGGGTGGTAGCCATCTAGTGACCATGACTAAAGATCAGTGCAGGGAACTCCTCCCGGTAGGCTGTCTCGGCATTGTTGGTATTCAGGCCTACGACAGTTATGTTGTCTGCAAACTTGATGATTGAGTTGGAGACGTGTGTGGCCATGCTGTCATGGGTGAACAGGGAGTACAGGAGGGGGCTGAGTACGCACCCTTTTGGGGTTCCTGTGTTGAGGATCAGCGTAGTGTGGGTGTTGTTACCTACCTTCACAACCTGGGGGCAACCAGTCAGACCCAGGACCCAGTTGCACAGGACGAGGTTCAGACCCAAGGCCCCGAGCTTAATGATGAGCTTGGAGGCTACTATGGTATTGAAGGCTGAGCTGTAGTCAATGAACAGCATTCTTACATAGGCATTCCTCTTGTCCAGATGGGATAGGGCAGTGCATTGCCCATTGCGTTGTCCGTGGATCTATTGGGGCGGTATTCAAATTGCAGTGAGTCTAGCGTGTCGATTGCATCTTATGTGGACCTTTTTGGGCAGTAAGCAATTGAGGTGGGTCTAGGGTGAGAGGTAAGGTGAAGGTGATATGATCCTTAACTAGCCTCTCAAAGCACTTCATGATGACAGAAGTGAGTACTACAGAGCAATAGTCATTTAGTTCAGTTACCTTCGCTTTCTTGGGTACAGGAACAATGGTTGATATCTTCAAGCAAGTGGGGACAACAGACGGGGATAGGGAGAGATTGAATATGTATGTAAACACTCCATTCATCTGGTTTGCACATGCTCTGAGGAAGCAGCTAGGGATGCCGTCTAGGCCAGCAGCTTTGCCAGGGTTGGCACGCTTAAATGTCTTTCTCACGTCGACCACGGAGAATGAAAGCTCACAGTCCACGGGAGCGTTGGTGGCCCACATCGGCGGAACTGTGTTTCCCTCGAAGCGGGTGATGAAGGTGTTTAGCTTGTCTGGGACAAGACGTCGGTGCCCACGACATGGCTGGCGTTCCCTTTATTACCCATGATTGTTTGGAGTCCCTGTCCCTGTGTCTGAGCCGTTGAATTGCAACTTCACTTTGTCTTTATACTGTCGTTTTGCCTTTTTGATTGCCTTACGGAGGGCATAACTGGACTGTCCATATTCCCAGTCACCTTGCTGTGGTTAAATGCGATGGTTTGCGCTTTCAGTTTTGCACGAATGCTCCCATCTATGCACGGTTTTTGGTTTGGATAGGTTTTAGTCGTCACAGTGGGAACAACATCCCCTATACACTTCCTGATGGCCTCAGTCACCATGTCAGTTCATACGTCAATGTTATTATCAGAGGCGATATAGCTGCATTTACAGTCCTCTAGGGAAAAACAGGCTAGCATGCTAGCTAGCTCTCCAGTGCAGTGCTCTGAACTGTGGAGGGAACTCTTTCCACATGGCTGGCTACCTGAAAGCCCCAGAGTGAAAGGTTTATGGAGTAATTAGTAAGGTTTTCATATGTCTCTGCCACTGTTAATTACCGGAGCGCTAATGGGTGCATCCGCCCAGTGGAGAGGGCAGAGTAGAGGGGACAAGTGAGATGTTCATCTATGTAGTCTCATTAACATTTGGCGAGGCCCCCCCTGTTCCCTTATTGACTCATCATGGGGAAAGTGGAACACACTGCTCAGTGTTCCATGGCGCTGGAGGTCAGTGTGGTGTCAACCTGTGTGTTTGTCTCATGTAGAGGTTTCAGCATGTACAAGTCAAGGGTGGGATAATAGACACCCTCATGGCTATTGTCATGTTAATGATTACATTTTGTTTTGTTTTCAGCCCAATGAGATTGCGTTACTTTCCTTAAAATAAAACCATTATCACATAAAGCTGCTTACAATAATATTACAATAGCCTGGTTGCCGTCTTTGTTCAGCTATTACATTCCACTCCTTGATACTCCTGTCATTTGCCAACAAGACTGGCTTTTAAGCAATCTTCAAATATGAACATTCTATCATTATTAATGAGCTTGAGGAGGTCAGAGGATTTGATCCTGATTCGATAACCCTCATAGATATCATCCAATCACAATGTTTATGCAAATTACACTGATAGGAAAACAAACTTAATTCATTAATTTGATTGGAAGCATTCTAACATTGGTCATTCTGACGTAATACATTTCACTGTAAACATAAACATTGGGTGTGGGGAGAACAGAGGACTATTGCATTTTTACCACCAGCCAATGTGATCACATCACGCCAGACAAGCTCTCACTATTCAAACTTCCTAGCCAGTTCACTCTGAACGCTGTAGCCTATTTAATATCCAGCAAGCAAGAGCAAGGTGCTTCTTTCCTCTAATATATTTTTAATGATCAAAATAAATTACGAAACTATATTGCTACATCTGGGACACCCATTGAGCTATGCTACTGGTTCAATAGCTACAGTGGGGCAAAAAAAGTATTTAGTCAGCCACCAATTGTGCAAGTTCTCCCACTTAAAAAGATGAGAGAGGCCTGTAATTTTCATCATAGGTACACTTCAACGATGACAGACAAAATGAGAAAACAAATCCAGAAAATCACATTGTAGGATTTTTAATGAATTTATTTGCAAATTATGGTGGAAAATAAGTATTTGGTCAATAACAAAAGTTTATATAACTTTGTTATGTACCCTTTGTTGGCAATGACAGAGGTCAAACGTTTTCTGTAAGTCTTCACAAGGTTTTCACACACTGTTGCTGGTATTTTGGCCCATTCCTCCATGCAGATCTCCTCTAGAGCAGTGATGTTTTGGGGCTGTTGCTGGGCAACACGGACTTTCAACTCCCTCCAAAGATTTTCTATGGGGTTGAGATCTGGAGACTGGCTAGGCCACTCCAGGACCTTGAAATGCTTCTTTCGAAGCCACTCCTTCATCAACCGGGCGGTGTGTTTGGGATCATTGTCATGCTGAAAGACCCAGCCACGTTTCATCTTCAATGCCCTTTCTGATGGAAGGAGGTTTTCACTCAAAATCTCACGATACATGGCCCCATTCATTCTTTCCTTTACACGGATCAGTCGTCCTGGTCCCTTTGCAAAAAAACAGCCCCAAAGCATAATGTTTCCACCCCCATGCTTCACAGTAGGTATGGTGTTCTTTGGATGCAACTCAGCATTCTTTGTCCTCCAAACACGACGAGTTGAGTTTTTACCAAAAAGTTATATTTTGGTTTCATCTGACCATATGACATTCTCCCAATCTTCTTCTGGATCATCCAAATGCTCTCTAGCAAACTTCAAACGGGCCTGGACATGTACTGGCTTAAGCAGGGGGACACGTCTGGCACTGCAGGATTTGAGTCTCTGGCGGCGTAGTGTGTTACTGATGGTAGGCTTTGTTACTTTGGTCCCAGCTCTCTGCAGGTCATTCACTAGGTCCCCCCATGTGGTTCTGGGATTTTTGCTCACCGTTCTTGTGATCATTTTGACCCCACGGGGTGAGATCTTGCGTGGAGCCCCAGATCGAAGGAGATTATCAATATGTCTTCCATTTCCTACTAATTGCTCCCACAGTTGATTTCTTCAAACCAAGCTGCTTACCTATTGCAGATTCAGTCTTCCCAGCCTGGTGCAGGTCTACAATTTTGTTTCTGGTGTCCTTTGTCAGCTCTTTGGTCTTGGCTATAGTAGAGTTTGGAGTATGACTGTTTGAAGTTGTTGACAGGTGTCTTTTATACTAATAACAAGTTCAAACAGGTGCCATTAATACAGGTAACGAGTGGAGGACAGAGGAGCCTCTTAAAGAAGAGGTTACAGGTCTGTGAGAGCCAGAAATCTTGCTTGTTTGTAGGTGACCAAATACTTATTTTCCACCATAATTTGCAAATAAATTCATTAAATATTATACAATGTGATTTTCTGGATTTGTTTTCTCATTTTGTCTGTCATAGTTGAAGTGTACCTATGATGAAAATTACAGGCCTCTCTCATCTTTTTAAGTGGGAGATCTTGCACTTGCATTTTCTCACCCAAGATGTTTCCATCAAATTGACTTGTTGCTGATAAAAGGTTAATTTAGGTTCATTTCCCATATGCTCTCCCTGTCAAGCAGCAGAAGGGCACATTTGCAGAAGTACTGTTAGCTGATAATGTTTATTTTGCAAGCTAGCGGTATAAATTTTATACAGCAGGCTAAATATAGTGGCAAGTAGATCTAATGTACTTTTTTCTCCAACCAACATAGGCCTACATAGCGAAGTTAGCTAACATTATCCCCTTTTCAACATAGAGTGTTTAATCATGATTGCTGCTGACAGACATGATAGCTGGGCTGCATTGATTGATGGACCATGTCAAATCGGCTAGCTAGCTAATAACAGATCATGTCAAAAATAGCTAGTTAACAAGCTAACCTTTAGGTGTTAAACTACACTGAACAAAAAAGAGGAACATGCAACAATTTCAAACATGTTACTGAGTTATAGTTCATAGAAGGAAATCATTCAACTGAAATAAATTCATTACACCCTAATATATGGATTTCACATGACTTGGAATACAGATATGCATATGTTGGTCACAGATACCTTAAAAAAAGATCAGAAAACCATTCAGTATCTGCTGTGGCCACCATTCACCTCATGCAGCGGGACACATCTCTTTCACATAGAGTTGATCAGGCTGTTGATTGTGGCCTGTGGAATGTTCTCCCACTCCTTTTCAATGGCTGGGCAAAGTTGCTGGATATTGGTGTGAACTGGAACACGCTGTCGTACATGTTGATCCAGAGCATCCCGAACATGCTCAATGGGTGGCGCCTGGTGAGTATGCTGGCCATGGAAGATCTGGACATTTTCAGCTTCCGGGAATTGTGTACAGATCCTTGCAACATGGGGCCGTGCCTTATCATGCTGAAACATGAGGTGATGGTGGCGGATGAATGGTATGACAATGGGCCTCAGGATCTCGTCACGGTATTTCTGTGCATTCAAATTGCCATCGATAAAATCCAATTGTGTTCGTTATCCGTAGTTTAAACCCAATGCCACCAGGGGCAATCTGTTCATAACGTTGACATCAGCAAACCGCTCGCCTACACAACGCCATACACGCTGTCTGCCCTCTGCCCGGTACAGTTGAAACCGGGATTCATCCATGAAGAGCACACTTATCCAGCGTGCCAGTGGCCATTGAAAGTTAGCATTTGCCCACAGAAGTCGGTTACGATGCCGAACTGCAGTCAGGTCAAAAGAACAACGAGCAATCAGATGAGCTTCCTTGAGACGGTCTCTGACAACTTGTGCAGAAATTATTCTGTTGCGGTGACCGTATACGGTGACCATTGAGTCACGATAATCTCCTCTTATGCACTCTGGACACTTATCATCAAAACAGTATGTGCTTTTATAACTCACCTCACAGGTTGAAACTGAGTGAAAAACATGGTTATTGTGGATGTTGTGTCAAAGCCTAACACAACAAAATGTACGGTGCTTTCTAAGGTGATGATTATTCAAAACACCCATATACACATTACAGCTTATGCATAAACATAGGCCTATATATGAGCCCAAGCCTGAAAAAACACCCTGAATTAAAATAATGATAGTATATTAAAAAAATACTGATTTTTGGTACATAATTGGTCTAGCCTAAATTAAACAAATTCAGAGTTAGCCTATAATTATAGTGCATTTGTAATTGACTTTGAATAGCCTAGTAATAGGGCATTTTGTATATTTTCATAATTAATAGACTTACACATTATCTTTAGCTGCAGAATATCTCACCGCCGTGCATTTTAATGTACTCCCTGCTGTCCTTCATTCCTTTCTCCAGCTCGCAGAGGGAAGGGCTGTCAACAGTTTAATGAAATATGTTTCCTTTTGATGTAGCCAAACAAATTTCACTTGGTTTCCCAAATTAAGCACTGGTTGGCTGCAGGAACAGGGTTGCAGAGCCCATGGCATACATAGTTTGGATGGAATATCACCTGTCATGCGCAAAATAACTGGAGTAGCCTACCAACATTAATGAAACAAACTGGTCCTCCACTTGCCATATGGATGACATGTCTATTTTCTCTTGACCCTGTTCCTGCACATTTGATAATGGGCCATAAAAATCAAATCAAATTTTATTGGTCACATACACATAATTAGCAGATGCTATTGCGGGTGTAGCGAAATGCTTGTGTTCCTAGCTCCAACAGTGCAGTAGTATCTAACAATTCACAACAATACACACAAATCTAAAAGTAAAAGAAAATATATATAAATATTAGATTGAATACAGTAGAAATACAGTAGAATGGAATACATTATATACACATGAGATGAGTAAAGCAGTATGTAAACATTATTTAAACATTAAAGTGACCAGTGTTCCATTATTAAAGTGGCCAGTGATTCCAAGTCTATGCATATAGGGCAGCAGCCTCTAAGGTGTAGGGTAGCGTAACCTGGTTGGAAGCCGGCTAGTGATGGCGTATTTGACATATTAGTAAAGACAAGATTCAATTGAGAAAAGTCTGATGTGTGAAAATATAATCACTTGATGAGAGAACAGCTGAATAATTTTTTTGCGATATCTCAAATCATCAATAGCCTATAGTTGCAGCCCATACAGTTGAAGTCAGAAGTTTACATACACATTTAAATGGGAACAGCATCAAAAATACATTTAAACTCAGTTTTTCACAATTCCTGACATTTAATCATAGTAAAAATGTCCTTTCTTAGGTCAGTTAGGATCACCACTTTATTTTAAGAATGTGAAATGTCAGGATAATAGTAGAGAGAATGATTTGTTTGTACATGATTACTTCATATACATACTACCTAAATGGCTCGACCAACCGGGCTATCTGCACTGTGTCCCACCACCCGCCAACCCCTCTTTTACATTTCTACTACTCTCTGTCCATCATATATGCATAGTCACTTTAACGATACCTACATGTACATACTACCTCAATAAGCCTAACTAACTGTCTGTATATAGCCTTACTACTCTTTTTTCAAATGTATTTTTACTGCTGTTTTATTTCTTTACTTACCTACACACACACACACCTTTTTTCTCACACCATTGGTTAGAGCCTGTAAGGAAGAATTACACTGTAAGGTCTACCTACACCTGTTGTATTTGGCGCACGTGACAAATAAACTTTGATTTGATTTGTTTCAGCTTTTAATTCTTTCATCACATTCCCAGTGGGTCAGAAGTTTACATACACTCAATTAGTATTTGGTAGCGTTGCCTTTAAATAGTTTAACCTGGGTCAAACATTTCGGGTAGCCTTCTACAAGCAAAATAAGTTGGGTGAATTTTGGCCCATTCCTACTGACAGAGCTGGTGTAACTGAGTCAGGTTTGTAAGGCCTTATTGCTCGTTTTGTAAGACCTTATTGCTTTTTCAGTTCTGCCCACACATTTTCTATGGGATTGAGGTCAGGGCTTTGTGACGGCCACTCCAATACCTTGACTTTGTTGTCCTTATGCCATTTTCCTACAACTTTGGAAGTATGCTTGGGGTCATTGTTAATTTGGAAGACCCAATTGTGACCAAGCTTTAACTTCCTGACTGATGTCTTGAGATGTTGCTTCAATATATCCCCATCACTTTCCTCCCTCATGATGCCATCTATTTTGTGAAGTGCACCAGTCCCTCCTGCAGCAATGCACTCCCACAACATGATGCTGCCACCCCCGTGCCTCCCGGTTGGTATGGTGTTCTTCGGCTTGCAAACCTCCCCCTTGTTCCTCCAAACATAACGATGGTCATTAAGGCCAAACAGTTCTATTTTTGTTTCATCAGACCAGAGGACATTTCTCCAAAAAGTACGATATTTGTCCCCATGTGCAGTTGCAAACCGTAGTCTGGCTTTTTTTAATGGTGTTTTTGAAGCAGTGGCTTCTTTGTTGAGCGGCCTTTCAGGTTATGTCAATATAGGACTCGTTTTTCCTATGGATATAGATACTTTTGTACCTGTTTCCTCCAGCATCTTCACAAGGTCTTTTGCTGTTATTCTGGGATTGATTTGCACTTTTCGCACCAAAGTACGTTCATATCTAGGTGTAACGGCCGTTGGTGGTGGAAGAAGAGGAGGACCAAGGTGCAGTGCGGCATGTGTCCATATTTATTAAATGAACACGGAAATAACAAAACATAACAAAGAGAACGACCGAAAACAGTTCTGCCTGGTGCAGACACACAACAGAAAACAGAAAATAATCACCCACGAAACACAATAGAAAACAGGCTACCTAAATATGGTTCTCAATCAGGGACAACGATTGACAGCTGCCTCTGATTGAGAACCATACCAGGCCAAACACAGAAATAGCAAATCATAGAAAAACGAACATAGACAACCCACCCAACTCACGCCCTGACCATACTAAAACAAAGACATAACAAAAGAACTAAGGTCAGAACGTGACACTAGGAGACAGACCGCGTGTCCTTCCTGAGAGCTATGACGGCTGTGGGGTCCCATGGTGTTTATACTTGCGTACTATTGTTTGTATAGACGAACGTGGTACCTTCAGGCATTTGGAAATTGCTCCCAATGATGAACCAGACTTGTGGGGTTCTACAAAACAAATTCTGAGGTCTTAGCTGATTTCTTTTGATTTTCCCATGATGTCAAGCAAAGAGGCACTGAGTTTGAAGGTAGGCCTTGAAATACATTCACAGGTACACCTCCAATTGACTCAAATTATGCCAAATAACCTATCAGAAGCTTCTAAAGCCATGACATTTTCTGGAATTTTCCAAGCTGTCTGTAAACAATTACTGGAAAAATGACTCGTGTCATGCACAAAGTAGGTGTCTTAACCGACTTGCCAAAACTATAGTTTGTTAACAAGATATTTGTGGAGGGGTTTAAAAACGAGTTTTAATGACTTCAACCTAAGTGTATGTAAACTCCCGACTTCAGCTGTATCTTTTCATTTCTAAGGCATTCCATGGTTTGTATCATTCACAACTAAAGTTGCCAAATAACTCTAAATCTAGTCTGTAGGACTTCATTCAAATTATCACTTTTATGCTGAACATAGCCACTTCATATGCGCACTCTTACTCCGGAATGGAATAAATTTCCTTTCTATTTTATTGAGCTAAGTAATATATTCTTCTTTCTATGTAAAATCATAAAATAATGGCATGGGATATATTGTCTGATAAATTAGCTAGCCTATGGAATGGTGCGTAACCAGATAACATACAGTAGGCCAACTCCTATTCTGTTCTTCTGCAATACATTTTCTTCATATTATGTTTCTTTAGACCTGCCTAAAATAAATAACAGATTTATTTTGATGGTGTATATTCAATTGATTTATTTTATGTAGATATTCAAAAGGCACGTATCAGCAGCTGGTATGCGTGGAGAAAAGGACATGCATTTATGTTAATTAACAGTCAATTACTGACTGACAAAATTTCATGACCGCCACAGCCCTAGTTGTGCAAACCCACAGTTTCCTCAGCTGTACAGAAAGCTGGTCTCAGACAATCCCGCAGGTGAAGAAGTCGGATGTGAAGGTCCTGGGCTGGCGTGGTTACACATGGTCTGCGGTTGTGAAGCCGGTTGAACAAACTGCCAAATTCTCTAATATGATGTGGAGGTGGCTTATGGTTGAGAAATTAACATTTAATTAACTGGCACCAGCACTGATGGACATTCCTGCAGGCAGCATGCCAGTTGCACGCTCACTCAAAACTTGAGACATTGTGGCATTGTGTGACAAAACGGCACATTTTAGAGTGTCCGCAGCGCAAGGTCCACCTGTGTAATGATCATGCTGTTTAATCAGCTTCTTGACATGCCACACCAGTCAGGTAGATGGATTATCTTGGCAAAGAACAAATGCTCAATAACAGGGATGTTAACAAATTTGTGCACAACATTTGAGAGAAGGCTTTTTGTGCATATGGAAAATGTTGTGATTTTTTAAATTTCAGCTCATGAAACATGGGACCAACAATTTCCATGTTGCGTTTATAAGTTAATTCAGTATAGATGACTTTATCCAAATATTGTTTGATAAGCCCGATGACAGAAGTCAACTGACAACTTCACCAGGACGTTTTATTGATAACGACCCATTCTAATTTCATATTGTGCCAAATTCTTTGCGCACCCCATGTTCCATAAAGTTGTCATGGAAAATATGAATGTTGTTTACAACTGCCAATCAGCAGCTGTGCTGGAAATCTGGCTGCATATTGAACGTTGAGATTGCTAAAAGGCCAGTTTCTTTGACAAATGACAGGAGTGTCAAGGAATAGAATGTTAGCTCAAAAGACTGGTCCCCAGACTAGCTTACAAAGTATTTTGTTGAAAATATAAATAATGCACAGCTTATCTAGGTAAATGAGCTATACAAGCCACACCACTTCCCTCTCAAGGCCTTTTCCAGCTAATTAAATAAGGATCAGCTCAAAATAGAATGGGAATCAACCTGCTGCGTATGACAGAAAAAATACTGCACAGTCAAAAAAAGGGAACGGTTAGATAACAGGGACCATTATTTACATCCCCTGTAATATCCTGAAATTGTCAGGATAGCAGTTTTATTCTCATTAAAAAACAGTTTACACACGTCTCTCTGGCCATATTGCTGTTATGGTTGTTTTGTCAGACTGTGAGGAAGCACCAGGTGTTGTTTTTCTCTCTATGCCTGTTTGCTTGTCTACTAGCAGTCTCTATGTGGTGTTTTTCTATTTCAGGTCTGAACAGATCAGAGAATGGCCCAGTATGAGGAAGCCTGTGGTGCAATCAGTTCCATGGTGGGTTTGTGAAAAACACAAAGAGACAGACATGAAAGCTGCTGGTTCACCTGCAGAGTGGTGATGATAACCGACCCGCCTTCCATTCCTTATCATTTCCCAGAAACAAGACTAGTGGTGGGAGATGAATTAGTCATATTTGTGTGTGTGTTACATGGTTTGCATTTGTGACATATATAGGTAGCCATGAAAATATTTTTTGAGTGTGCATGAGTGTGCATGTGCATGCAATAGTGTGTATGTCAGTGAGAGTCATTGAAATGCATCATGTGTGCTGTGGTAAATGGTAAGCTTGGTGATCCCTGAAGGTTGCCCTTTACAGTGCCAAGTCTCAGCGCCTCTACTCTACTGTCTCATTGTCCCAGTGGCCCTGAGGAATGACACTCATAACTTGCAGACTGTCACTATACCTCTAACATACAGGTGCACACCTCCAGTCCTTTACATACCCTTTATCGAGCTCCAACAAACCGATATTGATATGTAAAGTAGTACTGTTCAGTTTGAATCTGTTTTTGAAAAATGATATAAATAAATCCTGAAGGTAACATTCCTGAATAAAACAATTTTGTAGACTCTGAGCTGAAAACTTCTCCCTGCATCTCCTAACCCTCAGATGTACCCACTAAGAGCCAAAGGCAGAGCCAGTCAGAGTGATTGATTCACTCTACTGATGTTTGTTTCACATCCATTTCAAATGTCCATTTCATTGCACCGTGGTTTGTTAATGGTCCTCTGAACATCAGACAGCGGAATCACATAAAAGGAAACAGTAAGAACCACTTAGCAGCTCACTGTGTTTTCTGCGAGCTGATGGTGGTAGACAGGACGTGGATGGAGATGTCTGTCACACGACATTACTATTCTTACATTTTACACCTCCTTTCGGTTTCAAAGGTTCTGTTTGTCCTCAGCAGGTGCGCCAGTTGCCTTGAGCCTGTTGGTCTTCAAACACAAATGGGTGTGTTTGATATCAGAATCCTAGATTTTATTTTCAGCATTATTTACCTCTCAAATCTCCTTCAAAGTCAACTGAAGCAGGCGAGCAGAGGCCCTGTGAGAATTCTGACAGAATATTTGACTGTGTCTTGTTTTCTTGTTCAGATGGAGAGGTGTGCGCTCCGCCCACCTGCTTATACAGACTGTCAGTCATGGATACCTTCACAAAGAGTCCCCCATTCCCATGACCACAGAGTGTCATTCTCTCATACATCCTCATCAATAGTGTCAGTCAGTCACACATCCACCCCCAGACCGTCCCTTCTATATACCTACCATATCCCCTAAGCAAGTGGCAAACGTGTCACTTCGACACAATCATCTAGCCTGCTATCACTGTGAGAGCATTGGGGGATAATTTCTGAAGTTCTGTCAGGCTTTTATGCTAACATTGACAAGCTATTTTTATCATCACATTTACCATTCTTTTTATGTGCCAAGTTCCTGTCAAATGTCTGAGACCAACTGGAATGATAATAATGATAATTATATTGGAAATAATGATTGGGACATCATTGTGAAAGCAACACTATGACCAGTGGCGAACCATGGCTATTGGACGTAGGCTTCAGTGGGGGAAAAAATATTCCAAAACGTTGTAGTACATAAACTTAAAAATCAAGAAAAATAACAAACTTAGCATCACTTAGACCTTAACGCGCCCGACTGAATCAAACAGGTCTGAGCCAAGCTTCGGGCTGCCACTCACACCGATACAATACCCGCTATACTAACAACAACCACACTGCTTACACAACCTATGGTAACCTAAAGGCATTACTATCACCCAAAAAGAAAACAGTGACACATCAAAGGATGAGTTTGACAGGCTTGTGATGCAATAAATCAACAAACGTTTTTTCCAAAATAATTAAGCATAGTACTGACAGGAGTCATCCAGCTTGGCCCAAGGTGAGCTGTGGTGCTATAGTGTTGAGGGGTTCATGGGATCTAGGTTGCCATGATAAAAACTCCCCAGACATAATCTGTGTGAAATGGCTTGCCAAGTGGCTCTGGTCCCTCTCCAAACAGCTCTGTAGTTGAGTTGGCAGAGAGCACATCATTCCGGAAGTTGGGGACTTGACGAACCACACTGGTTTTCCATTTTGCAGGCCATCCTCTTTATAGCTCATCAGGTCAACAAATACCAAATCAGAGAATCCTACATCTGTAAAAGTGCTGGCAGTACTCCTCTGATCCGTTCTGTTGACAGTGCAAGCAACTTCTCATACGGGCACGGTTTGTATGTGCATAGTATCGCTGTGGTGCGAATCTCTGCTGGAACTATGCTGTTTCTCGCAACGGTGGTTCGTATCTCGGCTGGAACTGGACTAATTCTCTCACCTCTGGTTCATATTGCTGATTGATGCGCCCATCTCTTGGTAGTGAGACTGCAGTATTCTCCTCAGTGTGGGTATAGTCAACTCTGACTTTCCATCCAGATAGCTCTGCATTTGCAGCCCAGGCGCAATAACTTTTACCACTGCATCCACTATTTTATCACTGGAGACCCTTTATTCAGTCCGTTTTCGGTTTGGTGAGCTAGGCTGGAGAACGTGAGTCTGACAAGCGACCACTTAGATATGGTCATTTTCACGTTTTCATACATTCTTAGAATGATTAGGAATGACATATACTAGGGCAATCGGGAAAATTCTATCGAAATATAGAGTGGGAAAGTGGACATTTAATAGTCACTGCAGCAAATAAAACCAAATAAAACCACCTGTCTTGTCCAGGACAGGAGTCTACACAGATCGGTGCTTTTTAGCCAATCAGAGCGACAGTAGACCTTTAAACAAACAAACCATTTTCCACACTGGCCTGCCATCATTCACTTTGAATGGACTGTGGGTTTACAGGCACTTTCAACAGCTTGACTTTAGATCATTAGAACGCATTTGCAAAAAGCTACAAAATACACCTGAAAGGATTTCTGCAAATGCAGCGCACTCAGAAAGTATTCAGACCACTTGACTTTTTCCACATTTTGTTACGTTACAGCCTTATTCTAAAATTTATGAAATAATTTTGTTTTCCTCATCAATCTACACACAATACCCCATAATGACAAAGCAAAAACAATTTTTTTTAGAAATACATTTATTAAAAATAAAAAACATGAAAAACATATTTATATACATTAAATATTTAGACCCTTTGCTGTGAGACTCAGGTGCATCTCTCAGGTGCATCATCCTTCCATTGATCATCCTTGAGATGTTACTACAACTTGATTGGAGTCCTGTGGTAAATTCAACTGATTGGACATGATTTGGAAAGCAACACCCGTCTACATAATATATAAGATCCCACAGTTGACAGTTCATGTCAGAGCAAAAACAGTGCCAAGAGGTCGAAGGAATTGTCCGTAGAGCTCCGAGACAGCATTGTGTCGAGGCACAGATCTGGGGAAGGGTACCAATAAATGTCTGCAGCCTTGAAGGTCCCCAAGAAGACAGTGGCCTCCATTATTCTTAAATGGAAGAAGTTTGGAACCACCAAGACTCTTCTTAGAGCTGGCCACAGGGGCAAACTGAGCAATATGGGAAGAGGGGCCTTCGTCAGAGTTCTGCTATGGAGATGGGTGAACCTTCCAGAAGGACAACCATCTCTGCAGCACACCACCAATCAGGCCTTTATTGTAGAGTGGCCAGGGGGAAGCCACTCCTCAGTAAAAGGCACATGACAGCCCACTTGGATTTTGCCAAAAGGCACCTAAATATTCTAAGACTATGAGAAACTAGATTCTCTGGTCTGATGAAACCAAGATTGAACTCTTTGGCCTGACTGCCAAGCGTCAGAAAACCAGGACCATCCCTACAGTAAAGCATGGTGGTCGCAGCATCTTTTTTTTCACTCCGGACGCTTTATCTGGACACGATTCGTCAGGACCTCCAACAGCCGAAGCTAAGTAGTAACATTAACATGATGCCTTCTAATTGCAGTCGCTGTACTCGCCTTACGGCGAGGATAGCTGTGCTACAAGCCCAGCTTCAGACGCAATCGCTAGGCAAGGGTAATTTCAGTGTAGGAAAGGATGAAACCGCGTCTGTGCCACCAGTAAGTACAGATAGTAGTATAAATCCCCTGGCACAGTCCCCGCAGCCGGACAATGCTGTAGGAACGCTCAACCGGTGTCGCTCATTCAGCCGACAGAAACTTTCAACCGGTTTTCCCCATTAAGCAGCGGGTCGGAGTCAGAGGCCGAGTCTTCTCTGGTCTCTACTCCTCCCGTTACGGGGTCTGAGACGCCGAAGCTTCCCACCATTAGCTCTGACAAATTGAAAACTCTAGTCATTGGCGACTCCATTACCCGCAGTATTAGACTTAAAACGAATCATCCAGCGATCATACACTGTTTACCGGGGGGCAGGGCTACCGACGTTAAGGCTAATCTGAAGATGGTGCTGGCTAAAGCTAAAACTGGCGAGTGTAGAGAGTATAGAGATATTGTTATCCACGTCGGCACCAACAATGTTAGGATGAAACAGTCAGAGATCACCAAGCGCACGCAACATAGCTTCTGCGTGTAAATCAGCTAGAAAGATGTGTCGGCATCGAGTAATTGTCTCTGGCTCCCTCCCAGTTAGGGGGAGTGATGAGCTCTACAGCAGAGTCTCACAACTCAATCGCTGGTTGAAAACAGTTTTCTGCCCCTCCCAAAAGATAGAATTTGTAGATAATTGGCCCTCTTCCTGGGACTCACCCACAAACAGGACCAAGCCTGACCTGCTGAGGAGTGACAGACTCCATCCTAGCTGGAGGGGTGCTCTCATTTTATCTACCAACATAGACAGGGCTCTAACTCCTCTAACTCCACAATGAAATAGGTTGCAGGCCAGGCAGCAGGCTGTTAGCCAGCCTGCCAGCATAGTGGAGTCTGCCACTAGCACAGTCAGTGTAGTCAGCTCAGCTATCACCATTGAGACCGTGTCTGTGCCTCGACCTAGGTTGGGCAAAACTTAACATGGCGGTGTTCGCCTTAGCAATCTCACTAGGATAAAGACCACCTCCATTCCTGTCATTATTGAAAGAGATCATGATACCCCACATCTCAAAATAGGGCTACTTAATGTTAGATCCCTTACTTCAAAGGCAATTATAGTCAATGAACTAATCCCTGATCATAATCTTGATGTGATTGGCCTGACTGAAACATGGCTTAAGCCTGATGAATTTACTGTGTTATATGAGGCCTCACCTCCAGGCTACACTAGTGACCATATCCCCCGTGCATCCCGCAAAGGCGGAGGTGTTGCTAACATTTACGATAGCAAATTTCAATTTACAAAAAAAAAAAATGATGACGTTTTCGTCTTTTGAGCTTCTAGTCATGAAATCTATGCAGCCTACTCAGTCACTTTTTATAGCTACTGTTTACAGGCCTCCTGGGCCATATACAGCGTTCCTCACTGAGTTCCCTGAATTTCTATCGGACCTTGTAGTCATAGCAGATAATATTCTAATCTTTGGTGACTTTAATATTCACATGGAAAAGTCCACAGACCCACTCCAAAAGGCTTTCGGAGCCATCATCGACTCAGTGGGTTTTGTCCAACATGTCTCTGGACCCACTCGCTGTCACAGTCATACGCTGGACCTAGTTTTGTCCCATGGAATAAATGTTGTGGATCTTAATGTTTTTCCTCATAATCCTGGACTATCGGACCACCATTTTATTACGTTTGCAATTGCAACAAATAATCTGCTCAGACCCCAACCAAGGATCATCAAAAGTCATGCTATAAATTCACAGACAACACAAAGATTCCTTGATGTCCTTCCAGATTCCCTCTGTCTACCCAAGGACGCCAGAGGACAAAAATCAGTTAACCACCTAACTGAGGAACTCAATTTAACCTTAAAAACATTTCTCATAAGAAACTAGCTCCCTGGTACACAGAAAATACCCGAGCTCTGAAGCAAGCTTCCAGAAAATTGGAACGGAAATGGCGCCACACCAAACTGGAAGTCTTCCGACTAGCTTGGAAAGACAGTACTGTGTAGTACCGAAGAGCCCTTACTGCTGCTCGATCATCCTATTTTTCTAACTTAACTGAGGAAAATAAGAACAATCTGAAATTCCTTTTTGATACTGTCGCAAAGCTAACTAAAAAGCAGCATTCCCCAAGAGAGGATGACTTTCACTTTAGCAGTGATAAATTCATGAACTTCTTTGAGGAAAAGATTATGATTATTAGAAAGCAAATTACGGACTCCTCCTTAAATATGCGTATTCCTCCAAAGCTCAGTTGTCCTGAGTCTGCAAAACTCTGCCAGGACCTAGGATCAAGAGAGACGCTCAAGTGTTTTAGTACTATATCTCTTGACACAATGATGAAAATAATCATGGCCTCTAAACCTTCAAGATGCATACTGGACCCTATTCCAACTAAACTACTGAAAGAGCTGCTTCCTGTGCTTGGCCCTCCTATGTTGAACATAATAAACGGCTCTCTATCCACCGGATGTGTACCAAACTCACTAAAAGTGGCAGTAATAAAGCCTCTCTTGAAAAAGCCAAACCTTGACCCAGAAAATATAAAAAACTATCGGCCTATATCGAATCTTCCATTCCTCTCAAAAATTTTTAAAAGGCTGTTGCGCAACAACTCACTGCCTTCCTGAAGACAAACAATGTATACGAAATGCTTCAGTCTGGTTTTAGACCCCATCATAGCACTGAGACGGCACTTGTGAAGGTGGTAAATGACATTATAATGGCATCGGACCGAGGCTCTGCATCTGTCCTCGTGCTCCTAGACCTTAGTGCTGCTTTTGATACCATCGATCACCACATTCTTTTGGAGAGATTGGAAACCCAAATTGGTCTACACGGACAACTCTGGCCTGGTTTAGATCTTATCTGTCGGAAAGATATCAGTTTGTCTCTGTGAATGGTTTGTCCTCTGACAAATCAACTGTAAATTTCGGTGTTCCTCAAGGTTCCGTTTTAGGACCACTATTGTTTTCACTATATATTTTACCTCTTGGGGATGTTATTCGAAAACATAATGTTAACTTTCACTGCTATGCGGATGACACACAGCTGTACATTTCAATGAAACATGGTGAAGCCCCAAAATTGCCCTTGCTAGAAGCATGTGTTTCAGACATAAGGAAGTGGATGGCTGCAAACTTTCTACTTTTAAACTCGGACAAAACAGAGATGCTTGTTCTAGGTCCCAAGAAACAAAGAGATCTTCTGTTGAATCTGACAATTAATCTTAATGGTTGTACAGTCGTCTCAAATAAAACTGTGAAGGACCTTGGCGTTACTCTGGACCCTGATCTCTCTTTCTTGATGAACATATCAAGACCATTTCAAGGACAGCTTTTTTCCATCTACGTAACATTGCAAAAATCAGAAACTTTCTGTCCAAAAATGATGCAGAAAAATGTATCCATGCTTTTGTCACTTCTAGGTTAGACTACTGCAATGCTCTACTTTCCGGCTACCCGGATAAAGCACTAAATAAACTTCAGTTAGTGCTAAATACGGCTGCTAGAATCCTGACTAGAACCAAAAAATGTGATCATATTACTCCAGTGCTAGCCTCTCTACACTGGCTTCCTGTCAAAGCAAGGGCAGATGTCAAGGTTTTACTGCTAACCTACAAAGCATTACATGGGCCTGCTCCTACCTATCTCTCTGATTTGGTCCTGCCGTACATACCTACACGTACGCTACGGTCACAAGACGCAGGCCTCCTAATTGTCCCTAGAATTTCTAAGCAAACAGCTGGAGGCAGGGCTTTCTCCTATAGAGCTCCATTTTTATGGAACGGTCTGCCTACCCATGTCAGAGACGCAAACTCGGTCTCAACCTTCAAGTCTCTACTGAAGACTCATCTCTTCAGTGGGTCATATGATTGAGTGTAGTCTGGCCCAGGAGTGGGAAGGTGAACGGAAAGGCTCTGGAGCAACGAACCGCCCTTGCTGTCTCTGCCTGGCCGGTTCCCCTCTTTCCACTGGGATTCTCTGCCTCTAACCCTATTACAGGGGCTGAGTCACTGGCTTACTGGGGCTCTCTCATGCCGTCCCTGGAGGGGGTGCGTCACCTGAGTGGGTTGATTCACTGATGTGGTCATCCTGTCTGGGTTGGCGCCCCCCCCCCCTAGGGTTGTGCCGTGGTGGAGGTCTTTGTGGGCTATACTCAGCCTTGTCTCAGGATGGTAAGTTGGTGGTTGAAGATATCCCTCTAGTGGTGTGGGGGCTGTGCTTTGGCAAAGTGGGTGAGGTTATATCCTTCCTGTTTGGCCCTGTCCGGGGGTGTCCTCAGATGGGGCCACAGTGTCTCCTGACCCATCCTGTCTCAGCCTCCAGTATTTATGCTGCAGTAGTTTATGTGTCGGGGGGCTAGGGTCAGTTTGTTATATCTGGAGTACTTCTCCTGTCCTATTCGGTGTCCTGTGTGAATCTAAGTGTGCGTTCTCTAATTCTCTCCTTCTCTCTTTCTTTCTCTCTCTCGGAGGACCTGAGCCCTAGGACCATGCCCCAGGACTACCTGACATGATCAATCAATCAATCAATCAAATTTATTTTATATAGCCCTTCGTACATCAGCTGATATCTCAAAGTGCTGTACAGAAACCCAGCCTAAAACCCCAAACAGCAAGCAATGCAGGTGAAGAAGCACGGTGGCTAGGAAAAACTCCCTAGAAAGGCCAAAACCTAGGAAGAAACCTAGAGAGGAACCAGGCTATGTGGGGTGGCCAGTCCTCTTCTGGCTGTGCCGGGTGGAGATTATAACAAAACATGGTCAAGATGTTCAAATGTTCATAAATGACCAGCATGGTCGAATAATAATAAGGCAGAATAGTTGAAACTGGAGCAGCAGCACAGTCAGGTGGACTGGGGACAGCAAGGAGTCATCATGTCAGGTATTCCTGGGGCATGGTCCTAGGGCTCAGGTCAGTTGAAACTGGAGCAGCAGCACAGCCAGGTGGACTGGGGACAGCAAGGAGTCATCATGTCAGGTAGTCCTGGGACATGGTCCTAGGGCTCAGGTCCTCCGAGAGAGAGAAAGAGAGAAGGAGAGAATTAGAGAACGCACACTTAGATTCGAATAGGACAGGAGAAGTACTCCAGATATAACAAACTGACCCTAGCCCCCCGACACATAAACTACTGCAGCATAAATACTGGAGGGGTCAGGAGACACTGTGGCCCACTCCGAGGACACCTGCTGTCCCCAGTCCACCTGGCCGTGCTGCTGCTCCAGTTTCAACTGTTCTGCCTTATTATTATTCGACCATGCTGGTCATTTATGAACATTTGAACATCTTGGCCATGTTCTGTATAATCTCCACCCGGCACAGCCAGAAGAGGACTGGCCACCCCACATAGCCTGGTTCCTCTCTAGGTTTCTTCCTAGGTTTTGGCCTTTCTAGGGAGTTTTTCCTAGCCACCGTGCTTCTACACCTGCATTGCTTGCTGTTTGGGGTTTTAGGCTGGGTTTCTGTACAGCACTTTGAGATATCAGCTGATGTACGAAGGGCTGCATAAAACATTTGATTTGATTTGATTTGATTTGATCATGCAGTGGGGGCGTTTTTCAGCGATAGGGAGACGAGTCAGGATCGAGGGAAAGATGAATGGAGCAAAGTACATAGAGACCCTTGATGAAAACTTGCTACAGAGCACTCAGGACCTCAGAATGGGGAGTAGGTTCACCTTCCAACAAGACAACATTGAATTGTAGCCTCCTCGTCCTTCTGCAGCTTTCCTGCCAATGTATACTTTCCCAACCAATAACCCAAGCTAACTGGCTAAAGTTGGCTAGTTTGCTAGCTAGCTATTTCCAGACACAGATGAGAGTATACCTCTCGGACCCTTTTATTCACCATAACAGAGCTGGTTAGGCTGTTGAGATGTTATCTAGTGCGTTTTTGACTAGCTATTGCTTTTCTGGCCTACATTTACTGACACCGGTCATATTCAGCAGGCATTCGTAAATTCCTCAGGTGTTCTGCGCTATGGCACACACAGACGAGAGTGATCTGAAATCGTAGAAGATAGCCAGGGTGAAATTTACTGTACAACAGTTGTCAAGTTCTTGATAGCTAAACAAATTACACCTGCATCTGTAGCTGTGTATAGCCATGGAAAAATTATATGAGGGAAGTCACTCATCTACTCCTCTAATGGCATGAAATGACAGCTTCCTAGCAACTAGCTAGCTAGCCATCTACACTACCAGTCAAAAGTTTGGACACACCTACTCATTCATGGGTTTTTCTTTATTGTCACAATAATAATGAACACATCAAAACTATGAAAAAACACATATGGAATCATGTAGAAACCAAAGAAGTGTTAAACAAATCTAAATATTTTAAATATTTTAAATTCTTCAAAGTAGCCACCCTTTGCCTTGATGACAGCTTTGTACACTCTTGGCATTCTCTGAAGGAGTTCCCACATATGCTGAGCACTTGTTGGCTGCTTTTCCTTATCCCAAACCATCTGGGTTGAGGTTGGGTGATTGTGGAGGTCATCTGATGCAGAACTCCATTACTCTCCTTCTTGGTCAAATAGCCCTTACACTGCCTGGGTCATTATCCGGTTGAAAAACAAATGATAGTCCCACTGAGCAAAAACCAGATGGGATGGCATATACCTGCAGAATGCTGTGGTAGCCATGCTGATTAAGTGTGCCTTGAATTCTAAATAAATCACTGACAGTGTCAACAGCAAAGCACCCCCACACCATCACACCTCCTCCTCCATGCTTCACGGTAGCAACCACACATGCAAAGATCATCCATTCACCTACTCTCTGCGTCTCACAAAGACACGGCGGTTGGAACCAAAAATCTCAAATGTGGAGTCATCAGACCAAAGGACAGATTTCTAATGTGAATTCCTTGTTTTTCTTGGCCCAAGCAAGTCTCTTCTTACTATTGGTGTCCTTAAAATTATTAAGTAGTGGTTTCTTTGCAGCAATCGACCAGTCTCCTCGGAACAGTTGATGTTGAGATAAGTCTGTTACCTGAACAATGTGAAGCATTTATTCGGGCTGCAACTTGATGTGCAGTTAACTCCACTGAACTTATCCATCGCAGCAGAGGTAACTCTGTGTCTTCCTTTCCTGTGGTGGTCCTTATGAGAGCCAGTTTCATCATAGCGCTTTATGGCTTTTGCGATTGCACTTGAAGAAATGTTCAAAGTTCTTGACATTTTCCGGATTGACTAACATTTCATGTCATAAAGTAATGATGGACTGTCGTTTCTCTTTGCTTATTTGAGCTATTCTTGCCATAATATGGACCAAATAGGACTATCATCTGTTGTCTATCAACAATGGCAAGCCACCGGTGTCTGTCAATCTGGATGGAAAATTACTAGGATAATAGCGGACGATATACTGTCAGTCCGCTACCCAAGAATAAAGAAAGCCCCCTTTACAGGCTCAAAAAGCCGACCAATCAGCCTGTTACCAACCTTTAGTACATTTCTGGGAAAAATGGTGTTTGACCAGATACAATTCTATTTCACAATAAACAAATTGACAACAGACTTTCATAACGCTTTTAGGGACGGACACTCAACAAGAAAAGCACTTATATAAGTAACTGATGATTTGCTGAAAGAAATTGATGATAAAATTGATTGTGGGGGCTGTCTTGTTAGACGTCTATGCAGCTTTGACATTATCATAGTTTTCTGGTGGAAAAACGTATGTGTTATGGCTAACAGAACTGTCTAACAGAACACAGAGGGTGTTCTTTAATGGAAGACTCTCAAACATAATCCAGGTATAATCAGGAATTCTCCCGGGTAGCTGTTTAGGCGCCTTACTGTTTTCAATCATTACTAACGATATGCCACTGGCTTTGTATGCGGATTACTCAACACGATACATGTCAGCTACTACAGCAACTGAAATGACTGCAACACTTAACCTCTTGAGTGTAGGGGGCAGTATTTTGATGTTTGGATGAAAAATGGACCCAAATGAAACTGCCTATTTCTCAGGCCCAGAATCTAGAATATGCATATAATTGTCAGATTAGGATAGAAAACACTAAAGTTCCAAAACTGTCAAAATATTGTCTGTGAGTATAACAGGAAAATCCAACCAGAGAGTGCTGTTTTTACTGAAAACTCTCTGTTCCATTGCATGCCTTCCCTCCATTTAAAGGGATATCAACCAGATTCCTTTTCATATGGCTTCCACATGGTGTGAACAGTCTTTAGACATAGTTTCGGGCTTTTATTTTGAAAAATGAGCGTCATTGGATGGCTGGGTGCCAGCAGCGTTTTTCATGCGCAACAGCTTGGAGCAGACATTTTCTCTCTCTCTCCTATTGAAGAAGCTACAGTCCGGTTGAAATATTGTTGATTATATATTGTAAAAACAACCTGAGGATTGATTATAAGAAACGTTTGACATGTTTCTACGAACTTTACGGATGCTATTCGGAATTTTCGTCTGCCTCGTCGTGACCGCTCGAGCCTGTGGATTTCTGAATATAACGCGCCAACCAAATGGAGGTATTTTGGATATAAAAATAATCTTTATGGAACAAAAGGAACATTTATTGTGTAACTACGAGTCTCGTGAGTGCAAACATCCGAAGATCATCAAAGGTAAGCGATTCATTTTGTTGCTTTTCTGACTTTTGTGACCAATCTACTTTGCTGCTAGCTGTTTGTAATGTTTTGTCTGCTGAGAGAGATATCCTTACATAAACGCTTGGTATGCTTTCGCCGAAATCTGACACGCTAGGTGGATTAACAACAACCTAAACTGTGTTTTGCTATATTGCACTTGTGATTTCATGAAAATTTAATATTTTTTGTAATTTAATTTGAATTTGGCGCTCTGCAATTCAGAGGATGTTGACGAAAATTTTCCCGCTAACGGGATGGGTGCGTCAAGAAGTTTAACAAAGAGCTGCAGTTAGTTTAGAAATGGGTAGGAAGAAACAAGTTAGTCCTAAACATTTCTTAATAAACTAAAAGCATTGTATTTGGGACAAATCATTCATTTAATTGTTTTATTAATATGTAACGTTTTAATATGTTTGGACCCCAGGAATAGTAGCTGCAAGGCAGCAGCTAATGGGGATCCCTAATAAATACAAACACAAATACAAATACCAACCCTACCTTGTCACAACACAACTGATTGGCTCAAACACATTAAGGAAAGAAGTCCCACTAGTTACATTTTAACAAGGCACACCTGTTAATTGAAATGCATTCCAGGTGACTACCACATGAATCTGGTTGAGAGAATGACAAGAGTGTGCAAAGATGTTATCAAGGCAAAGGGTGGCTACTTTGAAGTATCTCAAATATAAAATATATTTTGATTTGTTTAACACTTTTTGGGTTACTACATGATTCCATGTGTTATTTCATAGTTTTGATGTTTTCCCTATTATTATACAATGTAGAAAATAGTCAAAATAAAGAAAAACCCTGGAATGAGTGGGCGTGTCTAAACCTTTGACTGATAATGCAGCTAACGTGAGGCTCCATGTTTTTAGATTTCTACATGAATAGATATGCTAGCCTATTAGCCATGTTATGAATGATTTGTGATCATTACCATTGCGAGTTTGATTGTATTGACATTCCCAGCATAATTACATTTGTCTTTTTCTATCCAGAATATTGAGCTATTGAAACTGAAACAGTGCACCCAGAATGGAGGCAGCAAACAATGTACATCGCCAGCTGTGATTTACAACCTGATAGCAATATTTTTGGACTAGCAAGAAATGTATTGGTGAATTACATGAATCATGCATTGAACTGCCTTAGTGTACGTCATAGAATGTTGAGTCAAATAAAACCCGTTTTTTAAAACCTCTTGTAAGTTGGGTTTGTAGCATAAACTGTGAATTTTATGTTTCTGACTGATATTATGATTGTCTGTTTGTTTCATATCTGCAAGTAGTTAAAACGCTGTCAGTTCCACTTTAAACTTGAGGTCACTTGTTACTTTGTGTGCTAAAATAATTTTTGCAATGGGAAGTAATAGTTGTGCATTTCAATCGGGAAATGCTTAATGGTTGTGTTTCTGTATTCCTATCTTCTGGACCTACTGGCTTTATGGACTGCTTATCCTTTAACCTTTCTAGCGCAGGCTTTCCGCTAGCATAACCCCTGGACAACATTCCGCTGAAAAGGTAGCGCAAAAAATTCTAAAGTATTTTTTCGAAATATGTAACTTTCACACATTAACAAGTCCAATACAGCAAATGAAAGATAAACATCTTGTTAATCTACCCATCGTGTCCGATTTCAAAAAGGCTTTACAGCGAAAGCACAGCATATGATTATGTTAGGTCAGAGCCAAGTCACAAAAACACACAGCCATTTTTCCAGCCAAAGATAGGAGTCACAAAAAGCAGAAATATAGATAAAATGAATCACTAACCTTTGATGATCTTCATCAGATGACACTCACAGGACATCATGTTACACAATACATGTATGTTTTATTCGATAATGTGCATATTTATATCCAAAAATCTCAGCTTACATTGGCGCGTTACGTGCAGTAATGTTTTGATTCCAAAACATCCAGTGATTTTGCAGATAGCCACATCAAATCCCAGAAATACTCATAATAAACATTGATAAAAGATACAAGCGTTATTCACAGAATTAAATATAGACTTCTCCTTAATGCAACCACTGTGTCAGATTTATTTTTTTAAATAACGGAAAAAGCATAATCTGAGTACGGCGCACAGAGCCCAATCCAGCCAAAGAAGTATCCGCCATGTTGGAGTCAACAGAAGATAGAAATAACATTATAAATATTCACTTACCTTTGATGATCTTCATCAGAATGCACTCCCAGGAATCCCAGTTCGACAATAAATGACTGATTTGTTCTATAAAGTTCCATAAAGTCCATATTTTATGTTCAAATAGCAACTTGTTGTTAGCGTGTTCAGCCCAGTAATACATCTTCATGAGGTGCGAGCACTACGTCCACACAAAAACTTGAACATTTCTGTTACAGGTCGTAGAAACATGTCAAACGATGTATGGAATCAATCTTTAGAATGTTTTTAACATAAAACTTCAATAATGGTCCAACCGGAGAATTCCATTGTCTGTAGAAAAGCACTGGAACGAGAGCTAACTTTGTCGGGACCGTGCATCACGAGCCTGAGACAATCTGCCAGACCACTGACTCATTCAGCTCCCATTCCCCCCTCCTTTATAGCAGAAGCCTGAAACAAGTGTCTAAAGACAGTTGACATCTAGTGGAAGCCTTAGGAAGTGCAACTTGACCCCATAGACACTGTGTATTCGGTAGGCCAAGCTTTGGAAAACTACAAACCTCAAATTTCCGACTTCCTGGTTGGATTTTTCTCAGGTTTTCGCCTGCCATCTGAGTTCTGTTATACTCACAGACATCATTAAAACAGTTTTAGAAACTTCAGAGTGTTTTCTATCCAATACTACTAATAATAATATGCATATATTAGCATCTGGGACAGAGCAGGAGGTAGTTCACTCTGGGCACGCTATTCATCTAAAAGTGCTGCCCCCTATCCCAAACAAGTTTTAACGTCATGCTGTGTGTTACTGCTGTTTTTCCATCGGCCCTATACAGTGGTGTAGCTGTGCCTGGAGAAGTGGGTATACTCAATTTTGCCAAAAAGTTCCCAAATGGCCTCTCAGCGAAGGAAATGCACCCTCTGGGAAAAATCCTGTTTTCCTATGTTTTTTCATTTGTTATCCTTTAGATTTTTAAAATTTTCACAATCAAAGTAACCTTGAATGGTACAGCAATAGGTTGGTACAGCTTTCTGTAAGAAAATGCGAAGAGTAGAGTCCCCCCTGTTTAGCTTACTATTGGCAGTTATAGTTTTTGGAGAAGGGACTGCGTGACAGTTGCAGTACTTTTGTCATCATCATTTTTTTAAATAGAAAAATAGTGACATTTTTTGTTTCTTGTTAAAACACATCAATCTGATTGGGTGGGCCTCTCAGGGCCTGGCTCCCCAGTGGGTGGGCCTCTGTCCACCCAGGCCCATCCATGTCTACACCCCTGATTCAAATAGTGCATGATGGCAATAGCGTATCACAAATAGCCTACTAACCAACATTTCGGAGTAAACTTTTTCAATACTTGATTTGCATACCCATTGATGCTTTAGTTAAGCATTTACTGGTAGATATCATGAGTTGAAATGTCTCTCCTACCCTACAGGGTACCGATGTCATTCTTCTGTGAGCTGCTCCATTCCAAAACCAGATGACAGCTGCGACACTCTTGCTGCCTGCAGATGATATTCCTCTGAAACTGGGCTGTGTGTGCTGCTAGCATGTGAATAGATTTCATGTGCCTTGCGATTGTGTAGGCTACTTTGTGCATGATTTCTCTATTATACTACATAATTGATTGAAGTCGTATACCTCCACTACACTACTTTGATATGCATCAGTAGGGTTTAAAAAGTGAGTATAAGCAATGCCAACTGAAAAAAAACAGCGCATATTCTCCACTACACCACTGGCCCTTTGTGTTTAACCAAAAGTGTTCTCTCCTACATGAGTGTGCTGGTATTATGGTTGCTGTCCTTTCAGAATCATGAACCTGTCACACACTGAAGGTCTATAGGTTCGCCACTGCGCAAACATGTCTATAATAGATATAAGGGCTGTTAAGATAGCGAAGCGGTTTTATGCACTGACTGAATGGAAGCTGATAATTCTGAGTTTTTTACTTAGCTGGTCTCGGCTGCTTTTGGGAAGGAGTTACGAAATGACAAGTAGACCGAGACCGCTCAAGTATGACAACAATGACTTTGTCAGGATAGTGTATTGGAGGCCAAGTCAAGTGCAGGAGAGCAGATTATAATGAACAGGCGCACTTTTATTATAGTTCCAAAAAACGAGAGCCCTATATGAATCAAACGCGCTCAAAAAACGGAACATAAAAGTAGCACGTGTAAACTAACACCACCTAACATGAAAACAATTACACACCAAACATGATGGGAAACATAGGGTTAAATACAAGTAGCTTAATTGGGGAAATGAAAACCAGATGTGTATGGAAACAAGACGACAAATGGATATACAAACAATGAAGCGGCGATGGCTAGAAAGCCGGTGATGTCGATCACCGCCTGAACAAGGAGAGGGGCTGACTTCAGCAGAGGTCGTGACAGACTTATACATCATAATGACCAGAAGGCTCATCACAGTTTAGATACACATGTATCTCTAAATTATTTTAAACAAAACCATGTTAAGAAATCTTACAAACCTGAAAAAGGATAAAGAAGGAGACACGGAAAGTTGGCTTTTTTTTCACTGTGCTTCTCTTCCAACACATGAAGAAGTAGAGAGGCACACGCCTGCAACCGTTGAGAGTTTATGAGATGAGCAGTCTGGAAATTTCCAGTAACATGTTAATGTATAATTAGGAATCTTCTATCCCAGAAATTCCATTATCGCGCAAGTGTTCATCGATGCACGGGATTACACACTCTCATATTGGAAATTCCCACCTACAACTGTTCACATCAGAATTTCACGGGAATATAGCAGATCCGATTTCACCCAGAACTTTTCATGCAGTGCATGATCTAAATTTTAAATGCAACAATGTTTCACATGCATAATTTTCTTTCTTACAGAGATAGCTAGCTAACATCAGCAAGCGGGCTGCAATAAAAAAAAACAGTTCCACTAACCAGTTGATGACCATTTGAAACTTAACTTCTTGTTGAAAGTTAATCTTGAAAACATCCTCTTCAGTATCACCTGCTGCTGTTGCAGACGCTGCACAACAGCCTTAAACAAAAGCTAGCTAGCTAGACCGTGGAAGAACATCATATTGCTATTGGGCAGTGATCTGTCAGCCTTCAAGATCTGTCAGCCTTCACTCCAAAATTCTGCCCTAATGCAGTTGAACATCAGATGCCTTCTGAGGGTTGAGTCAAGTGGTTCCAAAACTGTGGGGTGTGCCCCAGGGGTCAGCAGGGGGAAGAAGGAAGTAAATCCAGCTTTCAACTTACTCTTGGGCAGTGCTTCACCTCTTGTAACCTCTTTCACCTCTTGTAATCTTAGTCATTGCAGAGAGCTCGTTATAAATGTCCAGATCAACTCGCCCATGTTAGCTAACGTTTTTTTTATTGAGGTTTTCTAGCCCAGATATATTGTAATGTTTTAGTCACTCAAATATTACAAGAATGTACATTAAATATGGCAAAATGTATAGAATTGCATGAAATAAGCTTTAAACCTGCAAAATTCTCCCACCAACGAGGTGTGAACAGTTTATATCATGAACAGTGCTTGTGCCCTCAAGCCTTTCGAGACTTTTAATTGTAAAGTTTTACCTTTCCACATTTCAGTTCAAAATGGGCAAACTTAGTTTGAAACTCAATTACTGCTTTGCTACTTCTGTGCAAAGCAGGTTAGAAAAGGTTAGAAAATAATTTTACTGTTCTAATTTTACCGGTCTCATTAATTAAGAGTTGAACAAGAGTGTGTAAATCTAAGTCTTGTTTAAAAGAACAGTGTAACAGGGAGCATCCATGAACAGCCATGAACACAGACCGTCGCTACTGTTTACTGCCTCTGAGGAAGAGGAGGACATCCCTGTAAAACAACTTAATGTTTCTGTCAATACAGCATGTGTGTGTCTTACAGCATGTGTGTGTCCTGCTGTGCACCTCAAACAATGATGAAAAAGTTACTGTGGCTGTTTATGACGTATAGGGAGGCAGTTGTTAATTCTTGATGCACCCTATCCCGTTAGCGTCAACACCCGCTGAATTGCAGCGCGCCATGTTCAAATAAAATTACTAAACATATTTAATTTTCATGAAATCACAAGTGCAATATAGCAAAACGCAGCTTAGCTTGTTGTTAAATATGCTTTACAGCGAAAGCAATCCAAGCGTTTGTGTGAGTTTAATGATCACTAGACAAAACATTATGAACATCTAGCATCAAAGTAGCTTGGTCACGAAAATCAGAAAAGCAATAAAATTAATTGCTTACCTTTGATGATCTTCGGATGTTTTCACGCACGAGACTCCCAGTTACACAATAACTGTTCCTTTTGTTAAATTAAGATTATTTTTATATCCAAAATACCTCCATTTGTTTGGCGCATTATGTTCAGAAATCCACAGGCTCGAGTGGTCACGACATCGCAGACGAAAATTCCAAATAGTATCCGTAATGTCCACAGAAACATGTCAAACTATTTTTAGAATCAAACCTTAGGTTGTTTTTAAAATATATAATCGATAATATAACAACCGGGACAATCACTTTTTCAATTGGAGAGGGAGAGACAATGGCTACCCCACTCTGTTGCGCAAGCAAAACTCATGCGAACACCCAGCTATCCACTGACGCAATGTTATCTTTCTCGCTAATTTTTCAAAATAAAAGCCTGAAACTAACTAAGACTGTTGACACCTTGAGGAAGCGATAGGAAAAGGAATCTGGTTGATATCCCTTTAAATGATGCGAAGGCAGGCTATAGAACATGGAGCTTTCAAAATAGAAGCCACTTCCTAGTTTGATTTTCCTCAGGTTTTCACCTGCAATATCAGTTCTGTTATACTCACAGATAATATTCTGACAGTTTTGGAAACTTTAGAGTGTTTTCTATCATAATCTGACAATTATATGCATATTCTAGTTTCTGGGCCTGAGAAATAGGCAGTTTCAAATGGGTACGTTTTTCATCCAAAAAATCGAAATACTGCCCCCTACACTCAACAAGTTAATGATGACTTATGTTGACCTGACTTATCTGTATTGTGTGCGTGCAGCAGAGGGAGCATGGAGCATTGGAGCATGGACAGTGCCTTCCCAGGATATAGCCTAGTACAGTGTAGGGTATTTTGTTAGTGTTTCTGTGTGTGTTAACCATATTTAACCCTTTTGTAATTTAACATCAAGGAAGAGTACTATTCAGGGATATACTGTTATTAAGAGCACACCTGTGCAGTGGAGATGATGTATTGTCCCGTGACCCCCTTGTACTCTGATCTGTGTCTTTTCTGTAGTCTACATCCATCATTCCCAACACTGGACCGAGGTCAGGGCAGAGCTATTTTTCCTCATCTGCGCAAAATTGGAACACATGCTTACTTCATAATATAGTTCAGAGGAGAGTGGGTAAGAGGGAAGGTCTATTACAATGTAAGCCTCTCTTCCTGACTCTAAAAGAGGTTGTGAATGATCAACATTCTAATGAAGAAGTTTTGAAGGAAAATGGCTCCATGTTGGTTGATGAAAGGGTAATGGATTTCTTAGATTGCATTTTTGGCATTTTACAACAGTGGTCAGTGTCTTGACTATTTGTTTGGATGGCTGAACCGTTTGATTTTGTGTTGTGTGTTCTGAACTGTGTCGGGCATACAGTGCCTTCAGAAAGGATTCACACCCGTTTACTTTTTCCATATTTTGACGTTAAAAAGTGGAATTACAATGGATTTAATTGTCATTTTCTGTCAACGATATACACAAAATAATCTATCAAAGTGGAAGAAAAATTCATGTATATATATATATATATATATATATATTATATATTTTTTAAATTGAAAATATAAGACTAAGATATCGTGATTATATAATGATTCAATCCCATGGGTCAATACATGTCAGAATTGTCTTTGGGAACAATTACAGCTGTGAGTCTTTCTGGGTCTCTAAGAGTTTTGCACACCTAGATTGTACAATATTTGCCCATTATTCTTTAAAAAGTTATTCAAGCTCTGTCAAGTTGGTTGTTGATCATTGCTAGACAACCATTTTCAAGTCTTGCCTTACATTTTCAATCAGATTTAAATCCAAACCATAAGTAGGCCACTCAGGAACATTCTATGTCGTTCTTGGTAAGAAATTGCAGTGTATATTTGAGCTTGTGTATTAGATTGCTGTCCTGCTGAAAGGTGCAGTCGTCTCTCAGTGTCTGTTAGAAAGCAGACTGAACCAAGTTTTCCTCTAGTATTTTGTCTGTGCTTAGCTCTATTCCATTTATTTTTATTATAAAAACTCCCAGTCCTTGCCGATGACAAGCAAACCCATAACAGGATGAGCTGCCACCACCATGCTTGAAAATATGAAGAGTGGTACTCAGTGATGTGTTGGATTTGCCCCAAACATAACACTTTGTATTCAGGATTTTTTTAAAAACATTTTACCAACATTTTTGCAGTATTACTTTAGTGTGTTATTGCAAACAGGATGCACGTTTTGGCATCTTTAATATCCTGTAATATCCTATGATTGTCACGTTCTGACCTTAGTTCCGTTGTTATGTCTTTGTTTTAGTATGGTCAGGGCGTGAGTTGGGTGGGTTGTCTATGTTCCGTTTTCTATGTTGTGTTTTTGCATTTGGCCTGGTATGGTTCTCAATCAGAGGCAGGTGTCGTTAGTTGTCTCTGAGAATCATACTTAGGTAGCCTTTTCCCACTTGTGTTTTGTGGGTGTTTATTTTCTGTCTAGTGTGTTTTGTCACCTTACAGAACTGTTTTGGTTTCATTTCTTTCTCTTTGTTATTTTGTTTAGTGTTCTGAGTGTAAATAAATATTATCATGAACACATACCACGCTGCGCTTTGGTTCTCACCTCGTTCCACCGACGTTCGTTACAATGATAGTATGGTGGAGTAACTATAATGTTGTTGATCCATCCTCAGTTCTCTTATCACAGCTGTCACGGCCATCAAAAGAAGTGGACCAAAGTGCAGCGTGGTGAGCACACATTTTCCTTTTTATTTAAAAAGGACAAACGAAAGAAAACAACAAACGAAAGAAACAACCGTGAAGCTTATAGGGCTAAGTGCCACAAACAAAGTTAACTACCCACACTGAAAGGAGGGAAAAAAGGAGGGAAAAAGGGCTTCCTAAGTATGAGAACCATACCCGGCCAACACATAGATACACAAATCATAGAAATAAAGGACATAGAATGCCCACCCAAATCACACCCTGACCAAAGCAAAAAGAGAGATAAAAAAAAGTCTCTCTAAGGTCAGGGCGTGACAACAGCCTATAAACTCTGTAACTGTTTTAAAATCACCATTGGCCTCAAGGTTGAAATCCCCGAGGGGTTTCCTTCCTCTACGGCGACTGAGAAGGAGGAAGGGCACCTGTATCTTTGTAGTGACTGGGTTTATTGATACACCATCCAAAGTATAATTAATAACTGCACCATGCTCAAAGGGATATTCAATGACAGAGTTTCTGCTACCAATAGGTGCCCCTCTCTGCAAATCATTGGAAAACCTCCCTGATCTTCATGGTTGAAATTGTGCTTGAAATTCACTGCTCAACTGAGGGACCTTACATATAATTGTACAGTATGTGTGGGGTACAGAGATGGGGAGGTCATTTAAAAATCATGTTAAACATTATTATTACACACAGAGTGACTCTATGCAACTTTATTGTGACATATTAAGCAAATGTTTACTCCTGAATATATTTAGGCTTGCCGTAACACAAGGGTTGAATACTTATGGACTGAAGTCATTTCAGCTTTTCATTTTTATTAATTTGTAAACGTTTAAAAGAAATCTACTTTGACATTATGGGTATTGTGTGTTGATCAGTGACACAAAATCTCAATTTAATCCATGTTAAATTCAGGCTGTAACGTAACAAAATGTGGAAAATGTCAAGTAGTGTGAATACTTTCTGAAGGCACTGTAATTGCCCATGGCATGGTGTGTGTGGCCACTGTGAGTGCTGCTTGTGAATGGATTGGTTCTCTGGAGAATTGAAGTCTCCATTTGGCCGGATGGGTCTGCGTTTGCTGCCAGATCAAAGGGGACTCAGGCAGGTTCTGTGTCTCTGGCCTCTCCTTTTATCTCAGGCTCCACTACACCCTCAAAGTGCCAGCGCTGAACCAGACCCTTCTTCACAAAGTTCAATCTTCTCATTTTCCTCACCCATTTCATAAGGTTATAGCTTTTTTCATTGGCTGTCCGTGTCATTCTTTCACCATAATGCCTAAGGCCTACAGGAGGTACTGTTGCCTGAGATGACACACTCTATTGCCCTGAGAGGTTTTGCATCAAATACACACACACACAGAATTCAGGGGTGCTGTTACAATGCATCTGTGTGCATCTCCTACAGAGATTGATGATTAATTTGTCAAATGTAAATATATGCCTCGTAATGTGAGCTATAACTATAAAGTGTGAGATGTTATGGATGAGACTGCCTTCTCACTAGAGAACATGATACATTGAAGAGTAATAACGAGTAAGAGAAATTGTGCAGGTGACAAAGAGAGGAAACAAATGGCTCCAAATGAAATATGCTTCCTAAAGTATGAGAGGTGCTCAGTCTCTCCTGGCCCGTCATCTCATCCCCACCCTGATGGACAGGAACCTTGAGGTTTGGCACTGAGCTCAGGGTAGTTCGGCTTCCGCTTGCCTTTGGTCCAAATCAGTGTTGGCTATGCGATTAATCCCTGTCCAGATCTCTGTGCTTCGTCAGCCTCACTCCCAGTTGAGATAAATCAGACCGGCCCAGTCTTTAACGAGGGGATGCCGATGGTAAAGTCTCCCTCACTACCTCATTAGCCTGTCTGGGAGAAAAGGACACAGAAAAGGAGAACATTAATTTAGTCTTAATCTCTAACTTAAACACGTTTTCCTCTCGTGCTAATTGAAAGGAGTGGTTTTCTTTGATTGAAATTATATTTCAACGAGTGATTCCATTGGCATTGGCACAAGAAATATTTAGGAGGATAACATCTTTACTAGAGCAAGATCAGCTCCAGGAATTCCAGCAACATAGTAAAAATCTGTGGGTCCTGTGGCATTCAATTGAGTATCTTTCTCTACTCTCCGTTGACACACACACACGGTCCACCTGCTGTGGAAGAAATCAATTATCACTCCAGTCCCCAAGAAACCATGCCCTGTAATGAATGACTTTAGACCAATCGCGCTCACATCCGTAGTGACGAAGTTCTTAGACTTCGCTATTGGCACAATAGTGCATCTTATCCTAAAACACAGTGAAAGCCCATCAGCATACTTAAGGCTCACGTTCATTGACTTTAGCTCCGCCTTAAATACTATCCAAGTGCATGTCCTGCTGGAGAAGCTGAGTTCGCCATTCATAATACGGTGGTACCACTCCTTCCTTACCAACAGGATGCAGCAAGTCAGAGTTAACTCTATGCTCTCTGATGTCCAACTACCTGGTTAAGTTCTCGGATGGCACCGCTGTCCTCGGGCTCTTAAACAAAGGCTCTGAAACCAACGGCTGCAGGGCAAATATTTAAGGATTCGTCATATGATGTGATGAACAAAAAACAGAGTTGATCCTTGAATCCATTGGGGACCACATCACCATAGTGGTACATGGGGAAAACGTTGAGCAGGTGAACTCATACAACTACCTGTGGATCCAAACTGACAGTGGGCTGTGCTGGCTCAAACATATGGAGTGCGTTTGCTCAAACATCCAACAGCATTTGCACTTCCTGCATCGACTCAGTATATGGAGTCAACCAGAAGCCGACATGAGTAAGACCTTTAAACGGGTCAACATACAGAAGGCTGCTGGGTCAGACGGATTACCATGATGTGTGCTCTGGGCATGTGCTGACCAACTGGCAGGTGTCTTCACTGCCATTTTCAATATGTCCCTGATTGAGTCTGTAATACCAACATGCTGTGCCCAAGTGCCCAAGAGCACTAAGGTAACCTGCCTAAATGACTACAGACGGGTAGCACTCACGTACATAGCTTTGAAGTGCTTTGAAAGGCTGGTAAGGACTCACATTAACACCATTATCCCAGAAACCCTAGACCCACTCCAATTTGCATTCCACTCAAGCAAATCCACAGATGACGCAATCTCTATTGCACTCCACATTGTCCTTTCTTACATGGACAAAAGGAACACCTACGTGAGAATGCTATTCATTGACTACAGCTCAGCGTTCAACACCATAGTGCCCTCAAAGCTCATCACTAAGCTAAGGATCCTGGGACTAAACACGTCCCTCTGCAACTGGATCCTGGACTTCCTGACAGACCGCCCCCAGGTGGTGAAGGTAGGTAGCAACACATCTGCCACGCTAATCCTCAACACTGGAGCCCCTCAGGGGTGCGTGCTCAGTACCCTCCTGTACTCCCTGTTCACCCATGACTGCATGGCCAGACACGACTCCAACACCATCATTAAGTTTGCCAATGACACAACAATGGTAGGCCTGATCACTGACGACAATGAGACAACCTATAGGGAGGAGTTCAGAGACCTGGTTGGGTGGTGCCAGAATAACAACCCATGCCTCAATGTAATCAAGACAAATTGTGACAGATTGTGGACTAGTGGAGCAGGTTGAGAGCATCAAGTTTCTTGGTGTCCACATTACCAACAAACTAGAATGGTCCAAACACACCAAGACAGTCGTGAAGAGGGCCCGACAAAACCTATTCCCCCTCAACGATTTGGCATGGGTACGCAGACTTAAAAGGTTAAACAGCTGCAACATCGAGAGCATCACTGCCTGGTACGGCAACTGCTCAGCCTCCGACCGCAAGGCACTACAGAGGGTAGTGAGGATGGCCCAGTACATCACTGGGGCTAAGCAGCCTGACATCCAGGACCTCTACACCAGGCGGTGTCCGAGGAAGGCCAAAACAATTGTCAAAGACCCCTGCCACCCCAGTCATAGACTGTTCTCTCTGCTACCGCATGGCAAGTGGTACCGGAGCGCCAACTAGGACCAAAAGGCTTCTCAACAGTTTTTACCCCCAAGCCATAAGACTCCTGAACAGGTAATCAAATGGCTACCCGGACTATTTGCATTGTGTCCCACCACCCGCCACCCTCCGCCCGCCATCCCCTCTTTTACACTGCTGCTACTCTCTGTTTATCATCTATGCATAGCCACTTTAACTATACCTACATGTACATATTACCTCAATTAGCCTGACTATCCGGTGCCCCTGCACATTGACTCTGTACCGGTACCAGCTGTATGTAGCCTCGCGGCTGTTATTTTCACTCTATCTTTCCCCTTTACTTATCTATTGTTTACCTAATACCAATTTTGTTCCTTTAAAATTGCACTGATGGTTAGGGCTTGTAAGTAAGCATTTCACGGCAATGACGGACTGAAGCTTTGCCTGGCATGAACATAAGAATTTATTGTGTGGATGGGGAGAGGGGTGTTTGATGGGGGGTTATTCTCTATGGTATATATGTGGAAGCAAAAGCACTCTCTATTGTCCAATTTCCCCTTGGGGACAATGAAGTACAGTTGAAGTTGGAAGTTTACATACACCTTAGCCAACTACATTTAAAATCAGTTTAATTCCTGGTCAAATTTCCTGTCTTAGGTCAGTTAGGATCACCACTTTATTTTAAGCTTCATTAAGTTGTACCATGCAAAACACCAGTCTCAACGTCAACGGTGAAGAGGTGACTCCGGGATGCTGGCCTTTTTGGCGTCACTGTTGATGTTGAGCCTGGTGTTTTGTGGGTACTATTTAATGAAGCTGCCAGTTGAGGACTTGTGAGGCATCTGTTTCTCAAACTGGGCACTAATGTACTTGTCTTCTTGCTCAGTTGTGCACCGGGGCCTCCCACTCCTCTTTCTATTCTGGTTAGAGCCAGATTCGCTGTTCTGTGAAGGGAGTAATACACAGCGTTAAACGAGATCTTCAGTTTCTTGGCAATTTCTATCATGGAATAGCCTCCATTTCTTAGAACAAGAATAGACTGACGAGTTTCAGAAGAAAGTTCTATGTTTCCTGCTTTTTTTAGCCTGTAATCAAACCGACAAATGCTGAAGCTCAAGACACTCAACTGGTCTAAAGAAGTCCACGTCTATTGCTTCTTTAATCAGACAACAATTTTCAGCTGTGCTAACATAACTGCAAAAGGGTTTTCTAATGATCAATTAGCCTTTTAAAATGATAAACTTGGATTAGCTAACATAACGTACCATTGGAACACAGGAGTGATGGTTGCTGATAATGAGCCTCTGTACGGCTATGAAGATATTACTTTAGAAATCAGCTGTTTTCAGCTACAATAGTCATTTACAACATTAACAATGTCTTTGCTGTTATTTTAATGGATACATTTTTTTATTTAAATTTAAAAAAATAGCTTTTCTTTCAAAAACAAGGACATTTCTAAGTGACCCCAAACTTTTGAATGGTAGTGTACATTGTAGTATTGTTATATGGTGGTATTATACATTGGGCATATTATATATTATGGCTCCCGAGTGGTGCAACGGTCTAAGGCATTGCATCTCAGTGCAAGAGGCATAACTACTATACCTGGTTTGAATCCAGGCTGCTTCACATTCGGCTGTGATTAGGAGTCCCATAGCGCGGTGCACAATTGGCTCAGCGTCGTCCTGGTTTGGCCGCCGTAGGCGTCATTGTAAATAAGAATTTGTTATTAATTTACTTGCCTAGTTTAAGAAAAAAATCAATTTTGTATTGTAGATATGTATATGATGTACTGTTTTATCTTTTGTTTTATTTGTAATCTATGTGCCTTAATATGTTTGGACACCAGGAAGAGTAGCTGCTGCCTTGGCAACAGCTAATGGGGATCCCTAATAAATGCAAATACAAAGGGTTTTACCTATCACCAGAAAGGGTTCCCCTATGGAGACAAACTGAAGATCCCTATTTGGTTCTACTTACCACCTTTTTTTCTAAGAATGTAGTCCAGAGGAAATTACATAGGTGTTACTTTGAACAACCCTGATTGAAGTGGAGGTACTATCAAAGGCTACGAGCTTTCAGATAATGCAGGGTCAGGGGATAAGACCACAACTCATTAACAGGGTTGCAGATTATTTCATCAAGGATCTAATGAACTGTTGATACGGCTGATACAGGGGGCTGGTGAAATGGACTTAAGGGCTTTATATCATGCTGGTTTTATGCACCTTGTCTCACACTGAAATCAATACACAAATACAGTATATATATATATATATATATATATATATATATATATATATATATATATATATATATATATATATGTTTGATAATTATATAGACCTGATCATCTGTTGAACAAATTGATCAACACTTTGGCGAGCTTGCCAGGAGCGGGTGACCACTTCGCTGGACTGACCATTGACCCACGTGCAAGCGCTACAAAATTATAAGGTAAGCGGACGCCTGTTATATCTAATGTCTGTAATTTGCTGTAGCACGTTGTGGTTAATGAGTCATTCTGGCAAGTAAGTGGCGCCTCGCTGTTAAATTTATACGAACCTACATTTCTGTGTAATGATGAAATAATTTAAAGTGTGAACCTATTGTGCTATTCATGGGAGGAAGCACAGACCACCTAGGTGGAAATAGGTTATGAATTCCTGTGTTAAATGTTTATGATTATTAGACTTGGTGATAGGACTTAGGTCACAAATTCCAAGTATAAACGCTGATTGTTGCGATAGAGTTAAGTGTTTGAATATTTTTCAGATAAGGTATTCTGTAATTGTTCTATGTATTTTGTAATTGTTCTATGTATTATGTTTTCTGTGTGGTATGACTGGATGGTCGGACATTAAACCAGGAGTTAGTTATGAGCAATATAATGTGTGTGTATTGTGTATTTGTTTAGTGGACATTCGAAAAGATACTCGAAGATTTGCCTGTGTGGGTATAAACCTTAATGCATACACCCTTGCTGTATTAGGAAATAGACCTACCCGTGTGTTACTGACCCATGTTATTTTAAAAATAAATAGTTTTAATAGTTCCTCCCTTGAAAGGAGAAGACCATAACGTGACACAGAGTTTTTTCAGGCGCATGTGCATTTCTTGTTTACCTTTTACATTGACGACGTTATTGTCCGGTTGAAATATTATAGATAATTTATGCAAAAAAACAACCTGAGGATTGAATATAAACATCGATTGACATGTTTCTATGAATTTTACGGATACAATTTGGATTTTTTTGTCTGATTGTTTTGACTGAGTTTGAGCCTGTGGATAACTGAAGAAAACGTGCTAACAAAACGGAGGTTTTTGGATATAAAGAGACTTCATCGAATAAAAGGAACATTTATTGAGTAAATTAATGTCTTCTGATTGCCACCATATGAAGATCATCAAAGGTAAGGGATTAATTGTATCTCTATTTCTGAGTTTTGTAACACTTCTGCTTGGCTGGTTACTGTTTGTAATAATTTGTCAACTGGGCTATGTTCTGGGCTAGGTATGTTCTGGGCTAGGTATGCTTTCGCCGAAAAGCATTTTATAAATATGACACTGTGGTTGGTTTAACAAGAAGTTAATCTTTAAACCTATGTAAAATATGTTTTGTTTTCTGAACTTTTATAATGAGCATTTCTGAATTTGGCGCTCTGCAACCTCACTGGATGTTAGCCAGATTGGACGCTAGCGTGTGTTTGGGATAGGGGGCAGCATTTTCATTTTCTTTTTGAACTTTTCATCCGGCTGGACCAGAACGCGCTTTTGGATTTGTTTACCAAACGCCCTAACAAAAGAAGCTATTTGGACATAAATAATGGACATTATCGAACAAAACAAACATTTATTGTGGAACTGTGATTCCTGGGAGTGCCTTCTGATGAAGACCATCAAAGGTAAGTGAATATTTATAATGCTATTTATGACTAAAGTTGACTGCGCAAAATGGCAGATATTTATTTTGGTTGGTTTGGGCTCTGAGCGCCGTTCTCAGATTATGCTTTTTCCATAAAGTTTTTTTTTAAATCTGACACAGCGGTTGCATTAAGGAGAAGTGTATCTAAAGTTCCATGCATAACACTTGAATTTTCATCAACATTTACAGTGGGGAGAACAAGTATTTGATAACCTGCAAAATCGGCAGTGTTTCCTACTTACAAAGCATGTAGAGGGCTGTAATTTTTTATCATATGTACACTTCAAATGTGAGAGATGGAATCTAAAACAAAAATCCAGAAAATCACATTGTATGATTTTTAAGTAATTAATTTGCATTTTATTGCATGACATAAGTATTTGATCACCTACCAACCAGTAAGAATTCCAGCTCTCACAGACCTGTTAGTTTTTCTTAAAGAAGCCCTCCTGTTCTCCACTCATTACATGTATTAACTGCACCTGTTTGAACTCATTACCTGTATAAAAGACACCTGTCCACACACTCAGTCAAACAGACTCCAACCTCTCCACAATGGCCAAGACCAGAGAGCTGTGTAAGAACATCAGGGTTAAAATTGTAGACCTGCACAAGGCTGGGATGGGCTACAAGACAATTGGCAAGCAGCTTGGTGAGAAGGCAATAACAATTGTTAGAAAATGGAAAAAGTTCAAGATGATGGTGAATCACCCTCGGTCTGGGGCTCCATGCAAGATCTCACCTCGTGGGGCATCAATGATCATGGGGAAGGTGAGGGATCAGCCCAGAACTACACGGCAGGACCTGGTCAATGACCTGAAGATAGCTGGGACCACAGTCTCAAAGAAAACCATTAGTAACACACTACGCCGTCATGGATTAAAATCCTGCAGCGCACGCAAGGTCCCCCTGCTCAAGCAAGCGCATGTCCATGCCCGTCTGAAGTTTGCCAATGACCATCTGGATGATCCAGAGGGGGAATGGGAGAAGGTCATGTGGTCTGATGAGACAAAAATAGAGCTTTTTGGTCTAAACTCCACTCGCCGTGTTTGGAGGAAGAAGAAGGATGAGTACAACCCCAAGAACACCATTCCAACAGTGAAGCATGGAGGTGGAAACATCATTCTTTGGGGATGCTTTTCTGCAAAGGGGACAGGATGACTGCACCGTATTGAGGGGAGGATGGATGGGGCCATGTATCGCGAGATCTTGGCCAACAACCTCCTTCCCTCAGTAAGAGCATTGAAGATGGGTCGTGGCTGGGTCTTCCAGCATGACAACGACCCAAAACACACAGCCAGGGCAACTAAGGAGTGGCTCCATAAGAAGCATCTCAAGGTCCTGGAGTAGCCTAGCCAGTCTCCAGACCTGAACCCAATAGAAAATCTTTGGAGGGAGCTGAAGTCCATATTGCCCAGCGAGAGCCCCGAAACCTGAAAGATCTGGAGAAGGTCTGTATGGAGGAGTGGGCTAAAATCCCTGCTTCAGTGTGTGCAAACCTGGTCAAGAACTACAGGAAACTAATGATCTCTGTAATTGCAAACAAAGGTTTCTTTAACAAATATTAAGTTCAGCTTTTCTGATGTATCAAATACTTATGTCATGCAATAAAATGAAAATTAATTACTTAAATCATACAATGTGATTTTCTGTATTTTTGTTTTAGATTCCGTCTCTCACAGTTGAAGTGTACCTATGATACAAAATTACAGACCTCTACATGCTTTGTAAGTAGAGAAACCTGCAAAATCACCAGTGTATCAAATACTTGTTCTCCCCACTGTATAATGAGTATTTCTGTGAATTCATGTGGCTCTCTGCAATATCACTGCAATATGTCTTGGAACTACTGAACATAACATGCCAATGTAAAATGAGATTTTTGGATATAAAATATGACCTCTACCGATCAAAACATGCATGTATTGTGTAACATGAAGTCCTATGAGTGTCATCGGATGAAGATCATCAAAGGTTAGTGATTCATTTTATCTCTATTTGTGCTTTTTGTGACTCCTCTCTTTGGCTGGAAAAAAGGCTGGTTTTTTCTGTTAGTTGGTGGTGACCTAACATAATCGTTTGTGGCGCTTTCGCTGTAAAGCATTTTTGAAATCAGACACTGTGGCTGGATTAACTAGAATTGTATCTTTAAAATGGTGCCTAATACTTGTCTGTTTGAGAAATTTGATTTATGAGATTTCTGTTGATTTGTATTTGGCTCCCTGCAATTTCATTGGCTGTTGGCTAGCGGAACCCCAGTTCAGCTTAGCAATCCATGTGTTCAAATAAGAAGGATCCGCCCTTATGTTTAGGGGTAGTACGTATGATTCTAAGTTATATAAATGTCTCCTCTGCTATTGAATGGCCTAAATATCCCGTTCATCCACTGCCTTTTTCATTTGGAAATATGAAGATATAACCTGTCTTGAACAATTTGAGACCTGTAACCGAACCCCAACTTTGTCTTTGTGGTAGAGGTAGTATTACCATGGGCCTTTCAGACAACCTTAGGAGTTACGCAGGTGTGCCACCAACTACCGAACCCTCCCTTAATATGAATCATGCATTAACCTTCTCTGACTCTATGCCTGGAATACCCATATCCGTTTTGGGTCTGGATTGGGGGCTCCTAATGGTGTTATGTGGGTTTGCGGTGAATATGGCTACCTATAATTGCCTAATAGGTGGGATGGTTGCTGTTATTTAGGCTAAACTCAAATTAAAGTTGCAATCATACCCCTGCTGAACCTATTGGAGGCTAAGCATAAATCCACAGCGCACCGCAGTAGCCTTGTGAAATGAGCAATGGCAGATAATGGCTTGGCTAGTGGATTTTCTCGTAGCAATGGTGAACTTTTCGGATTGGCACTCTTCCCAGGGTCTGGAATTAGTGTTAGGAGATTGGAATAATAACATCACCTACTCAATGGAGGCCCATATGAATTTGACTATTGCTGGTTTTACCCTTCTTTCTACTGATGTTCAAAATCTTAAAGCTGTTACAGCCAGGCATAGCTTGGAATTAGACTACATCCTGGATAAGGAGGGTGGATATTGCAGGGCCCTAAATTCTCTTTCCCCCACGGAATGTGTTATGCTTCTCCCTGACTCCTCTGATAATATGACAGAGCTTTTGAAATAATTAACACAGTTGGCTGATACCTACACCCCCACAGGAGAAGACTCCTGGTTCCCGTTTGGGTGGTTGAAAGATAAACTAGGACATTTTGGATTTAAGTTGTTTTCCATTTTGGTTCCATTACTGCTCCCACTGATCGTTTTGTTAATTTGCATTTATGCATTCTGTGCAGCTGGCATATGTGTACTTCATAAGGCCAGGCATGTTTATGCTTCATGTTCTTCATCCCCCAGACCCTTATTTCTATCCTCAATCTCCTGAGGATTGCTTGCAATCTAATACACCTTTTATGGATGATTCTTATAATCACTATGCTTGAGTTACTTAGATTTTGTTGAGGCCTGGTGGCCTCAAAGGGGGGATTGAAGGGGTTAAACCAAGACCTCATACCTTTTTAAAGGGTTAATAAATTGTGTTATGACTAACTGTAAGGTATTGTCTTTTAGGAGAAGCTGAAGAGTGTTTTGAGTGTTGTGCCCTTCAGACACCATCAGAAGGCGGAAACTGCCTGCGTTCATACTCCTCCTGTCTGGGCCCCACCTTGCTATCTGAGGTTCTGAGAATACGACTGGTTTTGTGAGAACACAAGGTTGCCACAGGCCTGATGAAAACAGCCACCTGTCAGAAGATGCTTGGACTCGTTCACCTTGTTATGACCCTATACTTGTGATGAAAGGTCAAGTTTCGGTCAAACCCACTTCTGAGCTTTTAATTGCTGACAAGATGGTTTCTGCTGTCAGGGGGAGGTTAGATTTATTAAAATGTTGTTGCCAGGGAAACTCACACAAGGAGGACTGGGAGAGGCTATATGAGTTACAGGATGTCTTAGACATTTTGCAGAACCTGGGGAGAGCTGTCATATACTGTACCAATTTCTGCCTGTAATTGTATATCTACAGGATATTATTATTCTTTTTTAAATTTTACCCTCTTTTTCTCCCCAATTTTGTGGTTTCCAATTGTTAGTAGTTACTATCTTGTCTCATCGCTACAACTCCCGTACGGGCTCGGGAGAGACGAAGGTCGAAAGCCATGCGTCCTCCGAAACACAACCCAACCAAGCCGCACTGCTTCTTAACACAGCGCGCATCCAACCTGGAAGCCAGCCGCACCAATGTGTGGGAGGAAACACCGTGCACCTGGCGACCTGGTTAGTATGCACTGTGCCCGGCCCGCCACAGGAGTCGCTAGTGTGCGATGAGACAAGGATATCCCTCAAGGCCAAACCCTCCCTAACCCGGATGACGCTAGGCCAATTGTGCGTCGCCCATGATAATTTGAATACTTAAACAAAGAGTCTGTGTTTCATTTCTACTACCAATATATATATATATATATATATGTTTGATACTTATCATATACCTGATCATCCGTTGAAGATATTGACCAACAGAAGCAGGATGTGAAATCTGACACCTCTTGAAGCTGGCATGTCCCTCCTACCATTTAATTTGCTCTTCTGACTGCCCATCACCTCCTGGCTGAACCCTACTTCACAGCAACTAACAATTTGCCTGAAGTCCTTACATAATAAAGCAGCAGGAGATAGTGGTTTCGTCACTGTAACACATTCAGAGATTGATTTATAGTCAGTAATCTAAAATAATTCATATATTTGAAACAATAAACACTTCCTGTGTGTCATCAAAGGCGAGTTCCTAACGAGTTCAGGAAGCCAAGCTAGAGCTCTGTGAAACGTTCACAGTGATAAGGAAGTGGATGGCTGCAAACTTTCTACTTTTAAACTCGGACAAAACAGAGATGCTTGTTCTAGGTCCCAAGAAACAAAGAGATCTTCTGTTGAATCTGACAATTAATCTTAATGGTTGTACAGTCGTCTCAAATAAAACTGTGAAGGACCTCGGCGTTACTCTGGACCCTGATCTCTCTTTTAAAGAACATATCAAGACCATTTCAAGGACAGCTTTTTTCCATCTACATAACATTGCAAAAATCAGAAACTTTCTGTCCAAAAATGATGCAGAAAAATTAATCCATGCTTTTGTCACTTCTAGGTTAGACTACTGCAATGCTCTACTTTCCGGCTACCCGGATAAAGCACTAAATAAACTTCAGTTAGTGCTAAATACGGCTGCTAGAATCCTGACTAGAACCAAAAAATGTGATCATATTACTCCAGTGCTAGCCTCTCTACACTGGCTTCCTGTCAAAGCAAGGGCTGATTTCAAGGTTTTACTGCTAACCTACAAAGTATTACATGGGCTTGCTCCTACCTATCTCTCTGATTTGGTCCTGCCGTACATACCTACACGTACGCTACGGTCACAAGACGCAGGCCTCCTAATTGTCCCTAGAATTTCTAAGCAAACAGCTGGAGGCAGGGCATTCTCCTATAGAGCTCCATTTTTATGGAGCGGTCTGCCTACCCATGTCAGAGACGCAAACTCGGTCTCAACCTTCAAGTCTCTACTGAAGAGTCATCTCTTCAGTGGGTCATATGATTGAGTGTAGTCTGGCCCAGGAGTGGGAAGGTGAATGGAAAGGCTCTGGAGCAACGAACCGCCCTTGCTGTCTCTGCCTGGCCGGTTCCCTTCTTTCCACTGGGATTCTCTGCCTCTAACCCTATTACAGGGGCTGAGTCACTGGCTTACTGGGGCTCTCTCATGCCGTCCCTGGAGGGGGTGCGTCACCTGAGTGGGTTGATTCACTGATGTGGTCATCCTGTCTGGGTTGGCGCCCCCCCCCCCTAGGGTTGTGCCGTGGTGGAGGTCTTTGTGGGCTATACTCAGCCTTGTCTCAGGATGGTAAGTTGGTGGTTGAAGATATCCCTCTAGTGGTGTGGGGGCTGTGCTTTGGCAAAGTGGGTGGGGTTATATCCTTCCTGTTTGGCCCTGTCCGGGGGTGTCCTCGGATGGGGCCACAGTGTCTCCTGACCCCTCCTGTCTCAGCCTCCAGTATTTATGCTGCAGTAGTTTATGTGTCGGGGGGCTAGGGTCAGTTTGTTATATCTGGAGTACTTCTCCTGTCCTATTCGGTGTCCTGTGTGAATCTAAGTGTGCGTTCTCTAATTCTCTCCTTCTCTCTTTCTTTCTCTCTCTCGGAGGACCTGAGCCCTAGGACCATGCCGCAGGACTACCTGACATGATGACTCCTTGCTGTCCCCAGTCCACCTGGCCGTGCTGCTGCCCCAGTTTCAACTGTTCTGCCTTATTATTATTCGACCATGCTGGTCATTTATGAACATTTGAACATCTTGGCCATGTTCTGTTATAATCTCCACCCGGCACAGCCAGAAGAGGACTGGCCACCCCACATATGCTCTCTCTAATTCTCTCTTTCTTTCTCTCTCTCGGAGGACCTGAGCTCTAGGACCATGCCCCAGGAATACCTGACATGACTCCTTGCTGTCCCCAGTCCACCTGACCGTGCTGCTGCTCCAGTTTCAACTGTTCTGCCTTATTATTATTCGACCATGCTGGTCATTTATGAACATTTGAACATCTTGGCCATGTTCTGTTATAATCTCCACCCGGCACAGCCAGAAGAGGACTGGCCACCCCACATAGCCTGGTTCCTCTCTAGGTTTTGGCCTTTCTAGGGAGTTTTTCCTAGCCACCGTGCTTCTACACCTGCATTGCTTGCTGTTTGGGGTTTTAGGCTGGGTTTCTGTACAGCACTCTGAGATATCAGCTGATGTACGAAGGGCTATATAAATACATTTAATTTGATTTGATTTGGTGGGGCAGACGTTTTGATCAAGAAAATATGCAAATTTTCTCTAACACTAAATATATATTTTACAGGTTAAATCTTATAGTCATTTCAAGCCTTATTCATACAGTTTTGTTGAATAGGAATTACATCATAACAAATATTTCATATTTTTATCATATTTGTACTGTGTAATTGAGCTTGTGTCCTCAAAAGTGTCTATACCTCAGAAATGTATAACTATTTTTAACAGAAAGGTGAGATTTGAACCTTTCTTGGAGTATGCATCAATACTATAGTAGTTATTGTGTCTGGCCCTCATGTTTAATCATTCATTTTGGGGATTATGTAGATTGTATTTTAGATTACATTTAAGAGGCTATTACACAGATTTGTGTTGTCCTAAGTCTAACCTAATACGGTCATGTTTTGGTGCCATTTTATTTGAATCTGTTTTAAAGCAAAATTTATTGAAGCCTTTGACCTTTTTTCATCTTGAGGATTTTTTTCTTTTTTCAGTGCAGCTTCTGTGCTGCGTCGGGCGGGTCCCTTGAGGCTGTAGTTGAGGAGGACAATAAACAAACAATTAGAGTGTATACTGATCAATAATTAGAGTCCCACATCACATGTTAGAAATAAGCACTTTCCTTAGTAGTTCTATAAAGTATTTTTCCCACAGGCAATCAGTGGAGAGGGACACTGGTCAAGGAGCAGCGAGGAGTCAGGTGTCATGTTGAAGGTTGTGTGCATTTCCTTTTGTTCCTAGTTCTGGGGCATTAAGCAATTCGTTTCGGGCGGGGGGAGGCGATAGGGATTGGCAACAGCTGTCTCATAGTCAATATGGTCCATGCTAAACTGTATAATCATAGCACACCGTGCAAAGCAAGAAAATGGTTCATTCAATTCAATTTCACACGTGAGAATGTAAAAAGCCAAGTGAAAGGAAATCATTGCAAATAACACAGCACACGTGAGTGAAAGGCACTTGTAAAATAGGGGATGATAGCAAAATAAGATAAGCTAATAAGTAATATAATAAACATGCTGATAATATGAATACAAGGTAGAATGGCAGTTTTCAGTTTAGCAAGAGTCAGTGGCCATGCATGAATACCCATACTTGCATCCAAAATAGTAGGACGTTTAAGTATGCGAAAAGAGAATGTTTAATAGTATGCGACATTTCGAAAATCAAGTATACTGTAACGTGTGTGCTGGGAGTCGGGAACCAAGTTCAGGGAGTGAATAATATAATAAATGAACAAAACATAATACAAAACAAGAAACACGAACAACGCACAGACAGGAAACTGAAACAGAAACAATAACGCCTGGGGAAGGAACCAAATGGAGTGACATACATAGGGCAGGTAATTAAGGAGGTGATGGAGTCCAGGTGAGTTTCATGAGGCGCTGATGCGTGTGACGATGGTGACAAGTCTGCGCAATAATCAGCAGCCTGGTGACCTAGAGACCATAGAGGGAGCACACGTGAAATATACTTTAAATTCCCTGATGTCAGTCTCATTTTCGGCTTTGACAACAGCTGATCAATTAGATATGGGGATGCACTCCCGAAGTCACCAAAAAGCAGGAAACAACTCAATCTCGCATTATGCATTTTAAGTATGCGAAAATATAATATTTTATGGTATGTTAATTTTCAAAAATCAAGCATGGTTTTAATGCCCAAATGTTATACTCATTGTGGATCTTCATCTAGTAGATTTCGATGCACGCCACAATTCTTTTGGAAGAGGTAGACTGTGAGTGATGTGACCTAGTTCTCTTCAAGTAGCCAAACAACAAAGCTAGACTACTAGTGTTCAAATTCAGACTAAGTAGTTTCTGTTCTCCTTAAAATGATCACGAGTAATGCATCGTAGGCTACATCTTAGAAAACAGAAGTCTTTTTGAATTTATGTTTTCCCCTTGAACATTTTTTCTTGTTCACTTGGCCTTTGTCAGAGCTTTTATACTATACAATCTTTTGATTTCTGAATGTGTCTGCACATTCAGAAATTGTAGAACCTTTGATCCACATTTTTTTAAACAATTGCTTCTGGTGCTATCACAAAGATATTGAAAGCGGTGCATGTCCTCCCCCTTTACAAATGTGGGGATCCTTCTGACCTTGATAACTTTCGCCCAATTCCTAAACTATTTTGCCTTGCAAAAATATTAGAATCACTATAGAATCACTATATTCCTAATGTGTACTAGTCTGGTTTCAGACTTAGACATACTGTAATTTGACCTTTAAAAAAACATATGGATGAACTAGTTAAGAAGCTGAGATTTAAAGTAGGCTTCTTTTTTAGAAATAGATCATGCCTCTTCCTAAACAGCAGGAATCAGAATGTACAGTAACATTTCCTGCCAGTTCTTGACAATGGTGACACCATTTATCGGAATGAAGCAGCCACTACTCTTAAACCTTTGGATGCCGTCTACCACAGCGCCCTTCGCTTTATCACAGGTGACAGTTTTAATACACATCACTGCATCCTGTATCAAAAGGTTGGCTGGTCCTCATTAAAGTCCCACAAATCCCTTCAATACTCCCTTTTTGTTTACAAAGTTCTACTTCACAAGCTTCCGACCTACCTCACTTCACTGTTAAAATGAAAACATATGAGATACCAAACCTGTTCACGGGAATGGTTAACTCTCGAGCTTCCACTAGTATGTACTGATCTAGATAAATCCACCTTCAGTTTTAGAGCCCTGCAGTTTTAGAATAGCCTACAAAACTCCCTACATCTTGACTCTCCGGTGCCTCTAGGGCAGTTTAGGATGAATCTAATGACATTTTAACGTAAATAATAATTGTATTTGTGGTGTTTGAAGCTGTATTGTTGATTCTGTCATTTGTAGTTTATTGCATTTTTGTTATGATTTGTTGTATTGTTGTCCTCAGGGTACTGTTGTAAATGAGACAAAAAAAACTACATGTGCATTTGAACCTAATAATGGTTGAATTCAAGAAGTTTAAGCTGCCTATCAATCATTGTTTTTGAAACCAGTGTACGGCCAGTGAAAAATGCACTCTTGCAACAGCAGATCCCAGCCTATGTAATAAAATTGGGGCTTTTTAATGATCTAATTAATGCTGATAAAATAAATCCATAGGCCTAATGGACACATGCTCAAACTCACATACTTTTGATAGACTTAAAGGGACAATCTGTAGTTGCTACATCCATTTGAAAACCCCAAATATGATCTTGTTTTTCTCCAGTGTTTGTAAACATTGCAAATGTAAACAAACACTTCATAGCCTCATGGCATGGTTAAAACAATTCCTTTGTTATCATGGAGGGTCAGTCCTTTCATCCATAGCTTACATTTCTCCAGGCTCATCCCTCACCTTTATACCAAAACAGAGGCGATGGAACCGTTTTGATATCGTTTTGTTTCATTTGTGGATTTGCTCTTTTAACAGCTGCATATTATCAAGATATCAAAGTGTCACCAACAAAAAGGTAAACAATAGGCCTATAGCAAATGCAGCATATGGCATTCATTTTTCACGTGTAAACAGCACTTTTCAGTAGTGCTTAAAGCATGCCATTCTCTGAGCGCATGCATACATTTTTTTAACTCGAATCAGTCCAATCAGTCCTCCATGACAACAAAATCATAATCAACAGAGTAGGGCTGGCTAATAAGTCCTTAGTCTTGGGGTTATACTCAGGTAAAACAATTTGGCTAATCTATACCTCCATATTTCCAAGTCCTATTCTTGAATACCAAGGGGTATAACACTTATTTGAACAACTGGAATTCTAATAGACTTTGGTTTTTAATGTAAAGATATAATTTAATCGTATTATTGTAGTAGAAAGCGATGGGTTAGAAGATGCCTACATAACCAACCCATAAAGTAATTTAACATCCAAATATGGCCAGCTATGTAAACTTTAACATTGATTTATCCTGCAATAGATGGGTAAATGGTACAGGCTAAATAGTACGTGACGATGAGTACATAGTATGCAATTTCAGTATATCATACACTAGTATGGGTATTTGGACATGGCCAATGTAATTTGTGACACATGAAAGGACCAATGTCTTTAAGCCTAGAGTGTATTAAACCCAGCATGTGATCATGTCAAAGTATTTTTGATGGCCGCACAATCACACATCCGATTTAGAAGAAAATAAATGTAGGATTATCCTAATCCACACCTTCCACTGACAGCTATTTATGGTTCACATTTGATTTGAGTCATTGTTGCAGAAGAGATACGTACAATCTCCTGCATTATTAAGCCTCAGAGAATGTATGGCTTTGAATTTGACACCAATAATTAAGTCCCAGAGCAACAGTGTCACATAAAGCAAAGGTAGGCCTACTTAGATTAAGCCTGTGAAATGACCATTTCAAAAGTTACATTTGTGACTATTGGAGATGTGAGATGGCAGTTGTCACATAAGCTGGCACATCTGAGGCTGCGTCTACACAGTTAGCCAAATGTTGATACATTTTTCCCACTTATTGGTCTTTTGACAATTCACATCAAGGCCTGGATTCACAAAACTTCTTGAGAAGAAATGTCTTCTTAACTGCCATTAACTATAGACTTACAAAGAAGGTTAAGCAAAGCTGATATTCCTCAAAAGGTCAAATTAACATTTTTATGTCTTTGTGTCTCTGTGTAAAGCTAACTAGCATTAGCAATTAGTCTATGTCTATGTATATCTACTAGCATGCTAGCATACCTAGTGGAGATGGTCAAAAACGTAAAGTTCCTCTGCGTACACATCTCAGAGGAGCTGGAATGGTCTACCCACACGGACACTGTGCTGAAGAAGGCACGGCAGCGACTCTTCAGCCTCAGAAGATTAAATAAATTTGACCTGTCCCCAAGGGCCCTCAGAGTGTTCTACAGGAGTACCATCAAGAGCATACTGTCGGGTTGCATCACAGCCTGGTACAGCAACTCCACTGCCGCGGACCGCAATGCTCTACAGAGGGTGGTACGCTTGGCCGAACGCACCATTGGGTGCTCACTGCCTGTCTTACAGGACACCTACAATACCAGGAGTAGCAGGAAGGCCTAGAAAATCATCAAGGACCTCAGCCATCCGAGCCACTGCCTGTTCTACCTTCTTCCATCACTCAGATGCGGGAAGTATACAGTAGGAGCATCATGGCAAAAACTGTCAGGCTGGCCAATAGCTTCTACCCCCAGCTGCTACATGTTCCCCCTGTCCCTCTCCTGCCCCCCCTGGACTTCCTATCCCTGGTTTGTAAGAAAATCATGAAATCATGAAATCTTAAGATCTTCTTACGTTTTTGTGTAATAAGTGTTTTGTGAATCTGGGATCAGATCTTTTCACATCAGATTTTTTCAAAGCTGATCTGATTGGTGAAAGACCAATTAGTGAAAAAATGATTAACTGAAAAATAACTGCTTACAGAAAGCCCCCAAACTATAGCTAGCCTTCTGTAGCTAGCCAACATTATATCCTTCAAAGAAGGTAGGTTATTTATTGGAGTTTTGACTAATACTTGGTATTTCCTTTATGACCTTAGGTACGTCTTACTGTTATTCAACAGCAGCAGTTAGAGAGAGGCTCACATCAAAGCTTGCACAGCTTTCATTCACACTCCCTGTTTACACAAATGGAAAGCAGAATTGCCGGCTCATATTTATCTTACTGTGACATCTTATTTACTAAGTGCAGAGTGCTTGGAACTCAGGTCACATGAGAATCATATTATTGAGTGTAAAGGCTTCATGCGGGCAAATGTGTGCCGGAGGAATAGTTGTGCTGTACACACACACACACACACACACACACACACACACACACACACACACACACACACACACACACACACACACACACACACACACACACACACACACACAAACACAACATGGATCAACTGGAGTATATTGTGTCAACAGCAGTCAATAGCATGAAATTGGACTGTGGTCTAGGTCTCAGAAAAGGGGAGAAGGTGAGGTGAGTGTTGGTGCTGCTATTGACTTATGATCCCGTCAGAATCTGTTGATTAAGAACATACTGTAGCTGTGTTAAATTTCACAGCATTGTCCAGCTTATTTATTGTAATTCCTGTTGTAGCTGCAGATTTCTCTTTGAATGTATCATAGATGGAGTCTGACTCTGTAGTGTGTGTGAAAAGAGAAAGTACACATACTCCATTATAATTTCAAAAGAGTAAATATACATACCATGTTTTATATTTGGTTTTACAGATGCATAAACATATGTATCTAATCAAAATTATGAAAAGAGAATGAAAATAAAGAAATAGATAAGTATTATTTTACTAATTAGTAGCTAACAGTGTAACTACTGGTTCAATACACTCCACCATGACAGCTTGAACTCTAGGCATCTTCACTCCCATAAGGTGAATCATCTCACCCCGTGTCAGCACACGTCACCAGGACTAAAGCCTGTATTTAGACTGCATTCTGGCTCTTTGCACTATAGAGAAGTGAGTCATAAAGAAGAGAAAGACATGATCAGTTGAAGGGTGACTCAAAGGCAGATCTACTTATATGTATTTGCTATTTCAGATATCAGTTTGTTGGAAAAGTTAAGTAAAGTAGTCCTACTGTTGCCATAATCGTCTGTAATTGAATGAATACATTACCTCCCCCACCCCCCGACAAAATACATTATAAAAATATTACTTAAATGTGTTGTCAACTCACATGAAAGCCTTCATTTTGCCATGGTTCCGTTGGTAGGCACTTTGAATCATTAACCAAGTCAGAGTAATTATACAGTTTGCTTGTCCTTGCTTGTTCCTCAATTAGAGGATACATATGCTGCTATTGCAACTGCTATTTACTGGGATTAAACATATTATTTACTTGTGAATCTGACCTTGTCACCTAATTAAACGGTTAATTGACCATCATTCCTTCAAATATGGACCAACTAAGATAATAAAAAGGGCCCATTGACTAGGAGTATGGGGTAACAGTTCCACCATCTTATAATGTGAGACTGCGATATTGAACAGATTTCTCTTCATAATGATAATGGAAAAGCAACGAACATTATACAAAATCCTATTCAGCCCCTTTGAAAAGGTCAAAAACTATTTCTCTTGATTAAAAAAATACATTTAGAGAGCAACCCTTTTTAAAAAGCTGACAGATATGGCCCAATCATAAAGCCTGGTTTCCACGAGGCCTTTGAAACACTTCAACCAACTCCAGTGAATGTGTCAACCTTGTAAATGTATAAAGAGGGGAGAGGGGGTTGTGAGATTGTGGTTTTGAGCAGCCGAACAGCTTGTGTGGAATTCAACCATGCAAATGCAGTCCCCATTAGAAACTATTAAAGAGATTCTAGGATACTTTTGTATACTTCTTAGCCAGTAGTTATAAAAGTAGCCCCCACGAGCCAAAAGTGGTCAAAAATTGCAGACTACGTCACATATGTGCAGTGTTGTGTTAAGAAAGACCATCTAAAGTGAGACCGATTCAAGACTGGAGCGAATCGAGTCCGAGCCAAGACCAAGACCGGAGGGTGGGCAAGACCGAGTCAAGACCGAGACCGGGAGGGGGGCGAGGGGAACGAGACCGAGTCAAGACTAAGACCAGAAAAATGCAAGTCCAATTCAAGACCATGATTGTAGTTTTGTCAAAACACCAACATAATAAGAGTTCAAAATGTTCATTATTTATGTGATCATATTTTAGATGAACATATGTATTCTTTAAACATTCAGAATGGTGAAGGAAATGCATTCTGAAGGCAAATAGAGCCACTCTACAAATGATTACTAACCCAAACACAGTGGGTTTCAGAGAAAGGCTGAGGATTTATAAAAAACAACGCAAATAATAATACTTACATAATTATATTATTTCCAATAATGTTCTGATTTAATCTTATCAGTTTTTGTTAGAAAGGAAAGGGTTAACACTGAAGAGAAAAAAAGGCATCAACCAATCACATTGAATTGTAATGGGTGTGATCATTTTTACAAAAATGTATGGAAACTTCTGCCTTCTCGAAGGCTAACAGGCCACTGTGTAATAGCGAGCAGTAGTTGTCCCACTGTCTAGCTAGCTAGCTTTAGTTGTAGGCTAGTTTGCAGCGGCTGCAGCAGGTGTTATCGAAGAGAATGTTGTTCATTTGTTAGCTTGTCCCTTTTCAAGAATAACTTTCAACAAGAAGTTAAGTTTTAAATTATCTGGTGAGGGGAAAAATACAAAGAAAATACTAAAATGTGATGTTCTAAGTCTGCAACAATCCTTAAACCACATCAGGAGACCATTTTTTAGGTCTGAGAAAAATATACTGAGTGGATCTCTCTCTCTCTCGCTCATTGGATAGAACTTGAAATGCTAGGGGGCTGGCCCACGTGAGGGGAAATGTAGGGAAAATGGTTCCGCACAGCTTCTCATTCAAATTAGGGATCACATGGCTAATTGAGGTAAGAAAGTGATTTTTCTTATAGATTACGCATGTATAAACTATACATTCACACATCCAGCTCAAAGTAGGAGATTTAAAAAAAAAACGTACTGGTCGCCAAAGTTCCGGAGCATGTCTTTAAATTCCCATTCATTTTATGTTGTCAGGGAGTCAGCTACTGTGCAGAAGGCTCTCAGCTAGAAAATGCTTGTCTAGACGTATGAAGGAGACAGTAAGCTTCTAGTGGGTTTCCTAAGTGGGACCTTGTTATGACAATCAATATAATGTAAATCTCACTATAATAAGGTATCCTGCTGATATGGATTATAATTCTAAATAGAGAAGCGATATTACATTTATTAATTTGCTTAGGCTTAGTTTGAATTATTACTAATGCCTCAACATTGCAATAAGACCAGAGAACATATGAAAATATGACATAACTGACACTATCCACCCACACACTGCCAAGGTGAATGAGTCTGAATATACCATGCTCCTCATCTCCATATCTGGATCTAAGCTTAATGCTACTTTTAACAAGCACACTAGTCTGAAGTGCTGACTGTCAAATTCCTCGGCCCGCCTGTGAAGTCTATCTATTCATTTGGAGTTCGACCCATCTTTTAAATTCTAGTACAGCTCCTCTACCCACACGCTCTCACCCTTCTGCTTACAGCAGCACTTTACTACTGGAATGCACAGGCCCAATTACCAGGCCCAGTCATCACCTCAGCCACCTCCTCAAGGTGTCAACACCAATGTATCTATAGCATAGGGTTCCCCAACTGGTGGCTCGTAGGGCAGAATTTGGCCCACGGGGGATTTTATTTGGCATGCCAAGTTTTCTGAGCAAAAAATTATAATGATATTTGTTTTCTTTTTCATAAATGGACATAAAATACTATAAAACACCAGGAAATCATCTCCAAGTTATTTTAATTGAAGAAGTCTGTTCTCAAGTATTCCCACACCTAATGGAGAGACAGGTGGTCATATATAAATGTAAGCAAGGTTAGAAATGATGATGTTTTAGTCAAACATATCTCTTTGGGCTTCTTGTGTCTAATTCGCAGTCTACAAATTGTTTATAATTATGTTCCGGCCCCCCGACCATCTGTTAAAGAACAAATCTGCCCACAGCTGAATCTAGTTGATGGTCCCTGCCTTAATATGTTGTGGGAAACAACTCTCTTATTCTGAATATTAGGTCTCAGTCATACATTGAGCATCTTGCCTAAAAAGTTGTGGTTCATAAAATGTGTATTATTACTGATTCCAAGTAATATTGTATGTATATTTAATCGTAAAACTATTCCCTTTCATAAGTATCTTTTGCTACAGTAAAGAATTTGACCACCCAGTTGTTGCAGGACAATGCAAACTTTTTTACTTGATTTTCCCTAACTAAAAATGTACATTTATTATAATCCACACAATAATTAATAATTCCTTTTGCTGCAGGATTTTTTTTCTGCTGTGAGAAACTGGTCAAATAAAGATCTTAAATCTGTACTTGCCAGTGCCTGTTTTCATGTGTTTGAGCCCTGTACAAAACCAGACAGATATACTGTACCTCACTTTTCTAAATGGTTTTCCTAACGGTTCTCATACGAACAGTTGAAGTCCAAGGTTTACATACACTTAGGTTGGAGTCATTAAAAAAAAAATTAAACCACTCCACACAACAAAAAATAGTTTTGGCAAGTCGGTTAGGACATCTACTTTGTACATGACACAAGTTATTTTTCCAACAATAGTTTACAGACAGATTATTTAACGTATTATTCACTGTATCATAATTCCAGTGGGACAGAAGTTTACATACAAATGTCCTCTGAATGTCCTCTGGTCTGATGAAACAAAAATTGAACTGTTAACATAACGATGGCCATAATGACCATCGTTATGTTTGGAGGAAAAAGGGGGATGCTTGCAAGCCGAAGAACACCATCCCAACCATGAAGCACAGGGGTGGCAGCATCATGTGGGGGTGGTTTGCTGCAGGAGAGACTGGTGCCCTTCACAAAATAGATGGCATCATGAGGGAAGAAAATTATGTGGATATATTGAAGCAACATCTCAAGACATCAGTCAGGAAGTTAAAGCTTGGTTGCAAATGGGTCTTCCAAATGGATAATGACCCCAAGCATACTTCCAAAGTTGTGACAAAATGGCTTAAGGACATAAAGTCAAGGTATTGGAGTGGCCATCACAAAACCCTGACCTCTTTGCCATATAATATTTGTTGGCCGAACTGAAAAATAATTTTTCGAGCAAGGAGGCCTACAAATCTGATTCAGGTACACAAACTCTGTCAGGAGGAATGGGCCAAAATTCTCCGAACTTATTGTGGGAAGCTTGTGGAAGGCTACCCGGAAACGTTTGACCCAAATTAAACAATTTAAAGGCAATGCTACCAAATTATGATTGATTATATGTAAACTTTTGACCCACTGAGAATGTGATGAAAGAAATAAAAGCTGAAATAAATCATTCTCTCTACTATTATTCTGATATTTCAGATTCTTAAAATAAAGTGTGCTATTTATATGCTTCCCGTTCTGGAGTTTAGTTTTTGTGTAGTTTACTTTCGGTTTTGTTCACCAGCTTCAAACAGCTGACTATACAATATTTTTGGGTTATGGAAATATATTTCACAGCGGTGTAGATGGTACAATTATTCTCTACACAGTAAATTGAAATTAGACAAACCATTCCAATTTTTGTGATTTCTGCATAGTGCATCTTAATTGCATTAAATTGGTTCCACCTGAGCGAGTCTGACCACAAGTCAGAGACCACTATTATGACACACCAAATGCATTTTATGGATCATGTTTGTCGTCTTCTAATTCCCCTTAAGAGAAAAGTGATAAAGTTACAGAAAGTATCCAGATTACGTTAATCAAAAAGTTACTTTACTGATTACAATTTGACAGGTAACTAACTAGTAACTGTAACGGATTACATTTAGAAAGTAACCTACCCAACCCTGGCTGCCCATTACCCTTTATCTATATCAATCATCTGGTCCCTCAGGGAACTGAAGGTCTTGAGAAGGCTCACCTATTTTCCAGAAGCAGATTTATGTACCGTATTAACAAACAAATAAATTGAAAGGAAAGCAGTACATTAGTGCACACAGCTGAACAAGGGAACTCACTTCAATGGGCTAATATTCAATCATTTCCTGTCATTTTGATAAATACTTTTTTGAAAACACTGCTGTAATAGCTTTTTCAACATGTTCCTACACATTGTTTGGACAAGCAATCTCTGGAATTAATAGAATAACAGACACAGCTGTTCTGTGATTGGGCCTTTCAATTAGAATTGCAAACATTATTATCTACTATGACTAATAATGACTTACCGTAGATATGTACTATGCTATAGGACAAATAAAGCCATCATAGAGATAACACATTTCTGTTTTTCCACGGAGTAAAGCCCACTGCCATAACGCGTAAAATCCACTACATTAAAACACTGGATCATCCTCAAAAATTATCAAAATCGATGACATTGCCCTCGCATTTGTTTTCGCCTTGCACGAAATCTAGCCGATTCCGTAACACACAGCATGCAGCTACCCAAGAAGCTGACACTAGATTCCCAGGCCCGCCCAATGCAATTACAAGTGTGGCCATTGTCCACTGTGACAGTACGACCAATAGTAACATTTTTTTTACCACACGAGAACCGGTAAAGAATACAAAATTCAAAGCTTCATTAATTGTAGCACCACAAATGTCATATACATGTACAGTTCAACCTTGGTTTCATCACACCAGAAAATCTTGTTTCACATGGTTGGAGAGTCTTTAGGTGCCTTTTGGCAAACTCCAAGTGGGCTGTCATGTGTCTTTTACTGAGGAGTGGCTTCTGTCTGGCCACTCTACCATAAAGGCCTGATTGGTGGAGTGCTGCAGAGATGGTTGTACTTCTGGAAGGTTCTCCAATCTCCACATAGGAATGCTGACCAAGGCCCTTCTCCCTTGATTGCTCAGATTGGCTGGGCGACCAGCTCTCTGAAGAGTCTTGTTGGTTCCAAACTTCTTCCATTTAAGAATGATGGAGGCCAGTGTGTTCTTGGGAACCTTCAATGCTGCAGAAATGTTTTTGTACTCTTCTCCAGATCTGTGCCTTGACAAAAATTTTGCTCTGACATGCACTGTCAACTGTGTGACCTTATATAGACAGGTGTGTGCCTTTCCAAATCATGTCAAATCAATATAATTTGCCACTGGTGGACCACAATCAAGTTCTAGAAACATCTCAAGGATGATCAATGGAAGCAGGATGCACCTGCGCTCAACTTAGAGTCTCATAGCAAAGGGTCTGAATACTTACATTAATAAGGCATTTTTTAAATATACACTGCTCAAAACAACACAATGTAACTCCAAGACAATCACACTTCTGTGAAATCAAACTGTCCACTTAAGAAGAAACACTGAATGACAATAAATTTCACATGCTGTTGTGCAAATGGAATAGACAACAGGTGGAAATGATAGGCAATTAGCAAGACACCCCCAATAAAGGAGTGGTTCTGCAGGTGGTGACCACAGACCACTTCTCAGTTCCTATGCTTCCTGGCTAATGTTTTGGTCACTTTTGAATGCTGGCGGTGCTTTCACTCTAGTGGTAATATGAGACGGAGTCTACAACCCACACAAGTGGCTCAGCTCATCCAGGATGGCACATCAATGTGAGCTGTGGCAAGAAGGTTTGCTGTGTCTGTCAGCGTAGTGTCCAGAGCATGGAGGCGCTACCAGGAGACAGGCCAGTACATCAGGAGACGTGGAGGAGGCCGTAGGAGGGCAACAACCCAGCAGCAGGACCGCTACCTCCGCCTTTGTGCAAGGAGGAGCAGGAGGAGCACTGCCAGAGCCCTGCAAAATGACCTCCAGCAGGCCACAAATGTGCATGTGTCTGCTCAAACGATCAGAGACAGACTCCATGAGGGTGGTATGTCCACAGGTGGGGGTTGTGCTTACAGCCCAACACCGTGCAGGATGTTTGGCATTTGCCAGAGAACACCAAGATTGGCAAATTTGTCACTGCCGCCCTGTGCTCTTCACAGATGAAAGCAGGTTCACACTGAGCACATGTGACAGACATGACAGAGTCTGGAGACGCCGTGGAGAAGGTTCTGCTGCCTGCAACATCCTCCAGCATGACCGGTTTGGCGGTGGGTCAGTCATGGTGTGGGGTGGCCTGTCTTTGGGGGGCTGCACAGCCCTCCATGTGCTCGCCAGAGGTAGCCTGACTGCCATTAGGTACCGAGATGAGATCCTCAGACCCCTTGTGAGACCATGTGCTGGTGAGGTTGGCCCTGGGTTCCTCCTAGTGCAAGACAATGCTAGACCTCATGTGGCTGGAGTGTGTCAGCAGTTCCTGCAAGAGGAAGGCATTGATGCTAGGGACTGGCCCGCCCGTTCCCCAGACCTGAATCCAATTGAGCACATCTGGGACATCATGTCTCGCTCCATCCACCAACACCACGTTGCACCACAGACTGTCCAGGAGTTGGCGGATGCTTTAGTCCAGGTCTGGGAGTAGATCCCTCAGGAGACCATCCGCCACCTCATCAGGAGCATGCCCAGGCGTTGTATGGAGGTCATATAGGCACGTGGAGGCCACACACACTACCTAGCCTCATTTTGACTTGTTTTAAGGACATTACATCAAAGTTGGATCAGCCTGCAGTGTGGTTTTCCACTTTAATTTTGAGTGTGACTCCAAATCCAGACCTCCATGGGTTGATACATTTGATTTCCATTGATCATTTTTGTGTGATTTTGTTGTCAGCACATTCAACTATGTAAAGAAAAAAGTATTTAATAAGAATATTTCATGCATTCAGATCTAGGATGTGTTATTTTAGTGTTCCCTTTAATTTTTTGAGCAGTGTATGTATATATATATATATATATATATATATATATATATATATACACATATACACACACTATCGTTCAGAAGTTTGGGGTCACCTACATTTTTTTGCCCAATAAAATAGCATCAAATTGATCAGAAATACAGTGTAGACATTGTTAATGTTGTAAATGACTGTTGTAGCTGGAAATGGCTGATTTTTTATGGAATATTGTAATGATGTGCGCTGAGAGTCGGGAAACAAGTTCAGGGAGTGAGTGTTTAAAAAACAAAATGGAACATAATACAACAACAAAAAACAATACCAGCACACAGACATAAAACTGAAACAGAAACAATGACGCCTGAGGAAGGAACCAAAGGGAGTGACATATATTGGAAAAGTACTCAGTGAAGTGATCAGGGAAGTCCAGGTGAGTCTGATGACGCACAGGAGCGCGTAACGATGGTGACAGGTGTGTGCCATAATGAGCAGCTTGGTGACCTAGAGGCTGGAGAGGGACCACACGTGACAAATATCTACATAGGCGTACAGAGGCCCATTATCAGCAACCATCACTCCTGTGTTCCAATGCCAGGTTGTGTTAGCTATTCCAAGTTTATCATTTTAAAAGGCTAATTGATCATTAGAAAACTATTTTGCAATTATGTTAGTACAGCTGAAAACTGTTGTTTTGATTAAAACCTCTTAGAGCTACCCTACTTTTTTCAATTTCCGCCTGAAGACATACCCAAATCTAACTGCCTGTAGCTCTGGCCCAGAAGCAAGCATATGCATATTATTGGTACCATTTGAAAGAAAACACTGTGAAGTTTGTGTAAATGTGAATTGAATGTAGGAGAAAATAACCCAATAGATCTGGTTTAGATAATACAATGAAAAAAAACATACGTTTTTTTTGTATTGTTGTATCATCATCTTTAAAATGAACAAGATAAAATAAACATTCAGATAGGATGATGGGGAATTTTTCAGTGAAAAATATCAGAGGGCAGCAGTACTTGTGCAAAGTTTCAGAATGATAACTTCCAAAATGAGAGTGCCACATGACGTTTATCATGAAGTCACCCAAGTGTCCCACACAAGTAGCCCAAACGTACCCAAGAGCCCAAATTGGTGAAGGTATACATTTTGAAACAAATAACTACGTATATACAAAATGCCAAAATGGTATTCTAACACGCACCCCCAAAAAAATGGAGAAAAAAGTATGGAAATACAAATATGAAGAAAAAAATATATACATTTACAAAATAACATGGGTAACTATTTACACACTTTCAATATTTGGAAGACACTCAGTCCTCTATCAAATCAAATGTATTTATATAGCCCTTCGTACATCAGCTAATATCTCAAAGTGCTGTACAGAAACCCAGCCTAAAACCCCAAACAGAAAGCAATATAGGTGTAGAAGCACGGTGGCTAGAAAAAACTCACTAGAAAGGCCAAAACCTAAGAAGAAACCTAGATAGGAACCAGGCTATGAGGGGTGGCCAGTACTCTTCTGGCTGTGCCGGGTGGAGATAATAACAGAACATAGCCAAGATTTTCAAACGTTCATAGATGACCAGCATGGTCAAATAATAATAATCACAATAGTTGTAGAGGATGCAACAGGACAGCACCTATAGAGTAAATATGAACAGTTTAGGTGCAGGCAGAACAGTTGAAACTGGAACAGCAGCAAGGCCAGGTGGACTGGAGACAGCAAGGAGTCATCATGCCAAGTAGTCCTAACGCATGGTCCTAGGGCTCAGGTCCTCCGAGAGAGAGAAAGAGAGAATTAGAGAGAGCATACTTAAATTCACACAGGACACCGGATTAGACAGAAGAAGTACTCCAGATATAACAAACTGACCCTAGCCCCACGACACAAACTACTGCAGCATAAATACTGGAGGCTGAGACAGGAGGGGTCAGGAGACGCTGTGGCCCCATCCGATGAGACCCCCGGACAGGGCCAAACAGGAAGGATATAACCCCACCCAGTTTGCCAAAGCTCTACGCAATATTGTGCTGCTGATGCCAGGTGCCATAGCAGTCTCTTTCTGCTGTAAAGTGAGTATCAACAGGTATAATAAACTGTATATAGAGTACAGGAAACATAAGGTTGAATATATTATTATAAACCTGCTAGATCTACTGTCTCTTTTTATATTATGACATTTCAGCTAGATCTACTGTCTCTTATATTATGACAGACAAGCTGTATCTACTGTCTCCATTTCACTTTGGCCATTGTTATGGGCCTGCCCTCCCCTCAACAGCCTCAAATAGGCTATTTCATGTGGGTTGGGGTGGGGCGGCAGACAAATGCATCTCACATTTAATTTACATTACATTTTTTATATATTGCTTCTAAAATAAAAAAAAATCACCAATAATATTTTAGATTATTACTTACAAACAAGGGCATTAGCATGAGAAGAACTTACCAGTCCAAAACATGTCCTCTCCGTTCAAAAAAATATTCCTCCACTTGGGAATCGCTAAATGAATCGTCCTACAACAATCTCTGTCTCACTTTTCCGATCAGTTTCTTCTAAAATCGTGTGTACACCTGTATATCTAGACTTCGATTTAGCTTTCCCTGACTTAGTCGCCATGCTGATTGATATATAAACAGCTGAATCTGCGCGTTTACCAAACAATGCAGTAGCTCCTTCCGGTATAAAACTTCAATAGCGAATGACTCTCTTTACGCCCATTGTATATTGCCGTTTACCTTAGCTCATGGGCTATCTACCCAGCTAGATTTCAAGACGATCAGTGGTCAATGGGTTAAAATACAGTCAATCAACGAAACGGTGGTCATATCACTGGTCAATACGTCCCGCGAAATGGCCCATCAGGTTTGGTTGTGTTACAAACAAACCAGTTGATTGCAATGAAACCAAACATGACTGGAAAAGTAATTTACCCTCGAAGGTGTCGTCGAAAATGGAATGAGACGGAATTCAAGACACAAGCGGTTCACAAAATGTTTCGTGTTAGGCTATAAAAATGGATTTTATCAAACAAAAGATCATTCATTGTGTAACAATGAGCATTGGGATTGCAAACAGACGAAGATCGTCAAAGGTAAACAATTTATTTTAATGCAGTTTGTGGTTTTGTTACGCCTGTGCTTGTTGAAATTGTTGTTTTTTATGGGGCTCTATCCTCAGATAATCGCATCGTATTCTTTCGCAGTAAATCCTTTTTAAAATCTGACAACGCAGTTGGATTAGCAAGATTCTAGGCTTTCGATACATGTGAGACACTTGTATTTTCATGAATGTATAATATGACTATTTACAGTGCCTTGCGAAAGTATTCGGCCCCCTTGAACTTTGCGACCTTTTGCCACATTTCAGGCTTCAAACATAAAGATAAAAAACTGTATTTTTTTGTGAAGAATCAACAACAAGTGGGACACAATCATGAAGTGGAACGACATTTATTGGATATTTCAAACTTTTTTAACAAATCAAAAACTGAAAAATTGGCCGTGCAAAATTATTCAGCCCCTTTACTTTCAGTGCAGCAAACTCTCTCCAGAAGTTCAGTGAGGATCTCTGAATGATCCAATGTTGACCTAAATGACTAATGATGATAAATACAATCCACCTGTGTGTAATCAAGTCTCCGTATAAATGCACCTGCACTGTGATAGTCTCAGAGGTCCGTTAAAAGCGCAGAGAGCATCATGAAGAACAAGGAACACACCAGGCAAGTCCGAGATACTGTTGTGAAGAAGTTTAAAGCCTGATTTGGATACAAAAAGATTTCCCAAGCTTTAAACATCCCAAGGAGCACTGTGCAAGCGATAATATTGAAATGGAAGGAGTATCAGACCACTGCAAATCTACCAAGACCTGGCCGTCCCTCTAAACTTTCAGCTCATACAAGGAGAAGACTGATCAGAGATGCAGCCAATAGGCCCATGATCACTCTGGATGAACTGCAGAGATCTACAGCTGAGGTGGGAGACTCTGTCCATAGGACAACAATCAGTCGAATATATTGCACAGATCTGGCCTTTATGGAAGAGTGGCAAGAAGAAAGCCATTTCTTAAAGATATCCATAAAAAGTGTTGTTTAAAGTTTGCCACAAGCCACCTGGGAGACACACCAAACATGTGGAAGAAGGTGCTCTGGTCAGATGAAACCAAAATTGAACTTTTTGGCAACAATGCAAAACGTTATGTTTGGCGTAAAAGCAACACAGCTCATCACCCTGAACACACCATCCCCACTGTCAAACATGGTGGTGGCAGCATCATGGTTTGGGCCTGCTTTTCTTCAGCAGGGACAGGGAAGATGGTTAAAATTGATGGGAAGATGGATGGAGCCAAATACATGACCATTCTGGAAGAAAACCTGATGGAGTCTGCAAAAGACCTGAGACTGGGACGGAGATTTGTCTTCCAACAAGACAATGATCCAAAACATAAAGCAAAATCTACAATGGAATGGTTCAATAATAAACATGTCCAGGTGTTAGAATGGCCAAGTCAAAGTCCAGACCTGAATCCAATCGAGAATCTGTGGAAAGAACTGAAAACTGCTGTTCACAAATGCTCTCCATCCAACCTCACTGAGCTCGAGCTGTTTTGCAAGGAGGAATGGGAAAAAAATTCAGTCTATCGATGTGCAAAACTGATAGAGACATACCCCAAGCGACTTATAGCTGTAATCGCAGCAAAAGGTGGTGCTACGAAGTATTAACTTAAGGGGGCTGAATAATTTTGCACGCCCAATTTTTCAGTTTTTGATTTGTTAAAAAAGTTTGAAATATCCAATAAATGTCGTTCCACTTCATGATTGTGTCCCACTTGTTGTTGATTCTTCACAAAAAAATACAGTTTTATATCTTTATGTTTGAAGCCTGAAATGTGGCAAAAGGTCGCAAAGTTCAAGGGGGCCGAATACTTTCGCAAGGCACTGTATGTAGCGATCACCGTATGTTGTGGAATTTCAGCCCGCTACCGGGTTCCATGCGCAGAGAGTTTAACAGAACAGCGCAAACTATCTCTAACCAGAGTATAAAGAGGGGTGGGAGGCCCCAGTGCACAACTGATTTAGAGGACAAGTACATTACAGTGTCTAGTATAAGAAACAGACGCCTCACAAGTCCTTAACTGGCAGCTTTATTAAATAGTACCTGCAAAATACCAGTCTCAACTTCAACAATGAAGAGGCGACTCCGGGATGCTGGCCTTCTAGGGAGAGTTGCAAAGAAAAGGCCATATCTCAGACTGACCAATAAAAATAAAAGATGGGCAAAAGAATACAGACACTGGACAGCGGAACTCTAGAGCTTTGTAAAAAGGAAATAGTGTGGTCCTGTGTGGCTCAGTTGGCAGGACATGGCATTTGCAATGCCATGATTGTGGGTTTGATTCCCACGGGGAACCAGTACAAATTCAAATGTATGCATGTAAGTCGCTCTGGATCTATAGGATTACATTTTTTCCAACTCGGTTAATAAACGTTACGACATCATCATAAAACTCATGAAACATTTAGTTCACAAACATAACTTTTTCTTCTTTTGAATGTTCAAACATACAATGTCTGTCATTAAATAGTGAACAAAAAGGTTAACTAGATGTTTCATTAGTTTTTTAGTGCAATTTTGTACAAGTGAGAGTTCACAAGGAATGGCACACTGACCTCTCACCTCTCACAAAAGCAGCATGCTATTTCTCTCTCAAAAGTTTTTGTGTTCATAAATGTTTTTAACGTGCAAAAGTTCAATGTAAGTCTCAGAGTGAAATAAAATTCTTAACTAAACGTTTCACAAGTGACAGTTTTGTTTATTGACAGAGTTGGAAAATGTGTTGCCATTGTGCCAGTGTTTAGCTCGTTAGATGCTTGTCTGTATTGCATATCTGTATTCCTAGTCATGTGAAATCCATAGATTAGGGCCTAATCAATCACCCGTGCATACATTTCTAACAATTCTGGTGTACGTGGAGATTCTGTGATCTGCTTGCGCCATAAATTATTGGGACAGTACAGTATATGCATGTTTTCATTGATAAATCAGAGCCATATTATACTGAACAAAAATATAAACGCAACATGCAACAGTTTCAAAGAGTTACAGTTCATATAAGGAAGTTAGACAATTTAAATAAATTCATTAAGCCCTAATCTATGGATTTCACATGGCTGGAATACAGATATGCATCTGTTGGTCACAGATACTTTAAAAAAAAGTGTGTGGATCAGAAAACCAGTCAGTATCTGGTGTGACCATCATTTGCCTCATGCAGCGTGACACATCTCCTTCACATAGAGTTCATCAGGCTGTTGATTGTGGAGTGTGGAATGTTGTCCCACTGGAACACACTATCATACACGTCGATCCAGGGCATCCCAAATGTGTGCAATGGGTGGTGAAATGTCTGGTGAGTATGCAGGCCATGGAAGAACTGGGACATGTTCAGCTTCCAGGAATTGTGTACAGATCATTGTGAAATGGGGCCGTGCATTATCATGCTCAAACATGAGGTGATGTCGGCAGATGAATGGCACAACAATGGGCCTCAGGATCTCATCACGGTATCTCTGAGCATACAAATTGCCATCGATAAAATGCAATTGTATTTGCTGTCCGTAGCTTATCCCTGCCCATACCATAATACCACCGCCACCATGGGGCACTCTGTTCACAATGTTGACATCAGCAAACCGCTCGCCCACACAACACCATACAAGTGTGTCTGCCATCTGCCCAGTACAGTTGAAACCGTGATTCTTCCGTGAAAAACACACTTCTCCAGTGTGCCAGTGGTAATCGAATGTGGGCATTTACCCACTGAAGTCGGTTTCGACGCAGTCAGGTCAAGACACTGGTGAGGATGACGAGCACACAGTTGAGCTTCCCTGAGACGTTTCTGACAGATTGTGCAGAAATTGTTCATTTGTGTGTAACCACCATTTCATCAGCTGTCCGAGCTGCTGGTCTCAGATGATAGCATAGGTAAACAAGCTGGATGTGGAGGTCTTGGGCTGGTGTGGTTACACGTGCTCGGTGGTTGTGAGGCCGGTTGGACATACTGCCAAATTCTCTAAAACAATGTTGGAGGCATCATATGGTAGACACATTTAATTATCTGGCAACAGCTCTGGTGGACTTTCCTGCTCTCAGCATGCCAGTTGCACGCTCCCTCAAAACTTGAGACATTGTGGCATTGTGTTGTGTGACAAAACTGCGCATTTTAGAGCTGCCTTTTATTTTCTACAGCACAAGGTGCACCTGTATAATGATCATGTTGTTTAATCAGCTTCCTGATATGCCACACCTGTCAGGTGGATGGATTGTCTTGGCAAAGGAGAAATACTCACTAACAGGGATCTAAACAAACGCAAAAAGCTTTTTGTGCATATGGACAATTTATGGGATTTTTTATTTCAGCTCATGATACATGGGACCAACACATTACATTGGGACCAGCACTTTACATGTTGCGTTTATATTTTTGTTCAGTGTAGAAATAAACAAATTGAAAATTACTGGTAGTTATTTGACAGGGTGTTTCTTGTTACATTGTTGTTACCAGGTCCTTGACTATTTAGTAGTTACATTGCTCTAAGATTTGTTCAAGGTTGGTAGAATCTTCTTTAAAATAATTCACAGCTGTAATGGCAGCCAAAAGGTGCTTCCACCAAGTATTAACTCTGGGGTATGAAGACATACACAATCAGTACATCCAAATGTTTTATTCTTTATTCATGAATTATTTAAAAACAAATGTGGAGTCGGTTGTGTAGATTGGTAAAAAATAATGAAGACCTCGCAAGGGGTGTGTAGACTTTCATTAGCAACTGTAAATCAGGCAGGATTTGGCCTCGGGGACTCAGTGACAACACACAGGACATGACATTGCAGTACTTGAACTGAGTAGCCTTTAGCCCTCCTAACATGGAGCATTTGGAGAACTCTTGTGAAGTTATAGTCCCAGGTTTGCTCTATAATTATCTCCCTGGGTGATCTATGATAACATTTCCACTGTATTGAGACAAGGAAACCTCAAATGTTGAAGTTTGTGTACTAGTGCATGTAGTTAATATTAAAGCTTAGCTAAATTTAGGTGTATAACAATTATAGATAACAGGTCTAAGAAATATAATTGCAAATGTCATAGTCACTTTAACAAAATAATTAAATTGAGTGTAAAATGATACTTTCACATATTCGGTGCACAGTATAATAAAGAATAACTGATCCATTAAATTACAAAACATAACAATTCATAAAATTATAGTGTCAAAAACAAAGGATCCACAGGGTGTAAATAAGAGAAACAAAACACACTTGACAACCTAAAATAAGTTGTTAGCAATTAAATACATGCATGCACTCCTGACAAAGAATGTGTTGCTTCAAATGGCTATTTAATTGAAGAGTTTGACAATGCTTGAGTGGTATGCAATCAATGGTTTAAGATGGTCTGAATGATTGACTCACCAACACACCTCAAGCAAAATATGCACATATAACACTAAAACTGTAGCTCAACGAGGGAACTGCTAGAATGGTTTTTCAGAATTGGGTAATCTTTCCATATTTTCCTACCTGCTTTTGTGATGCAAAATTACTGATTAAAAAGATCCCCCATGTAATAGCCTTTATATAATCTGGGAGCCCAGATTGAAGAATACAGAGTTAAACTTAATAAATATGTTCTTCTGCTCACTGAAAGGGAACAAAAAAAATAGATATACTCTTTTCATGGGCGTTTATACTCTTTTCAAAATTAAAGTGAAGGGGCTGGAGGGAAGAGAGGGGAGGGAGAGGTGAGGTCCAGGTAGAAAGGCCTCGTTCCCCAAGGCTGACAGCCAGGTTTGATTGGGAAGGCATGCTCTGTCGGAAATCACGAAGCATTTGACAAACAAAATTTGATTTGATCCCTCAGTCTGCTGTCATTTTCATTGGCTGTCGATCCAATCAAACTACATCTCATATTGATGAATTAGACTGTCACCAAGGGGATCTGAGCCCTGTTATGAGCACATAATGATGAGAGGCAAGACAAAAAAATATATTTCTCAATTCTGCATGAGTAATGATTTGCTTTCTCTCATTTTTGGGGGGGAAAACCATTATTCTCTAGATGCCAGCCCACCAGATATGTGTATGCAGCGGAAACACAGTCAGCCCTTACAGCCTATGGCATCTAGCTGATCGTACCAACACAACCAATCATGACTGAAGGGCACATGGAATGCTGATTCACTTACAGAATATAATATCTATCTAATTAATATCATATGTGTTCCTTTATCACCATATTTCCTTCAAGGGAGAGAAGCATACTGACAGATGTAAATTCATCATCACAATACATTTTACAAGCTTAGCATGAATTTGGCAACATTTGTTGGATCGCATTATTCTATGGATTGGACACTATAGGCTAAAACGAGCTGACTGTGTCAGTATGGGCCATGCTCAGTCATGGGAGGGCTGTCTGACTTCATACCTTCACAAGGAAGTAAACAGAGGATGAGAGGTGAGAGACTGTGCACTGACACAGTGACTCAGTAGATTATTGAGCAGTCTCGTCTGCCTTCTGAAATGATCCCCCACTATACTGTGTACTGTGTGTAGTAGTACTGTGTGTGTGTAGTAGTAGTACTGTGTGTAGTATATCCACAAGACATATTCTTGGCTATCTAATGATCAATCCAAGACCCGGTTTTCACAATCCGGACTGTGCCACCCTATGGGGTTTTGACAGTTAGAGCATAAAGGGATTTCTTCAAACATTTCTACCCAATGCAGGTTCTTTGATTTGTTCTGAAAGGGCTTTAAATGAGTCTGACGTTTTAAAGTCCAGAGTGAAGTAGCTGCGTTGTCCTCTGTATGCACCCTCTATGTGGTCTATAACATGACAGGATGAGCGATGTAGAAACAATGCTTTCTGACAGAGTCCATTCCAATGACACTCTCATGAAGCTCATTATGTTGAGTCTTGTTTCGGCTTCCTATCTGCCTCTGATCTACTCCCTACTTAATTACACAACTTTCTATGTTCCTGCGATGAGCAGTAATCATCAGTTCAATGGTGCTCTCTGTAAATCACAGTTGCAGATTTGACTAATATTTCAGTATTGTTTGTGACATGTGCTTATACACTGTCAAGAGTCATATGTAGGGAAGCGGAAGACATCTCACTGAATCTAGTGGTCTCCAACTTGATTAACCCCCCCAAACAGCTGCAATCACAGAGCTATTAGGGAACTGCTGCCACACTTTGCCATTTGGCTGTCAGCCAGACAATTTTCAATGCGCACAGGAAAACAATGACAGGGAATCAATTGACAGTATTCAAAATGCGAACAGAGATGCTGTTTACTTTTTATTGACAGCTATGAATTTTTATCGGGCATTGTGATTGTTGGGTTATTCAACAATAAACCCAAAGACAGAAGAAAAATTACATGGTAAGACTGACAATGAATAAGAGGTCAAATATCACTGGGTAAATAGACAGACTGAGCTGTATTGTGTCCCACATCGGACAGCTGGCAACCCACCTAGACCTTTTCACAGGTCCCCTGCCTTTCTCACATTGTGTCCAGTCTGGATAGCAGGAGCTCATTAAGTAATTTGAGTGTTTTGGAAAAAATTGATCTACCCTCCTTTATATCGTTTACCTCAGGTCCTACAGCAACATTACCAAACAGCAGTGACAGAGACTTGTGTGCAACCAGTGTCATCTGCCACAGGAGGGGGAGCAGTGTCATGCTGCTTTACTCATTTAGTCAAGCTGTGTACAAAGGGCTTCATAAAACAAACAGTTGGACTTGTAGTTCACATTCCGTAAAGGATTTTACATGGAATGCAACAATAGTTTGATACCATGATACTCCATTTACTTTATCACAAACAACAATATCACTGACTTACTGGATGTTATTGGTACTGTCCTGTGACCCTGCTCTATTATTCAGTGTTTGGGCTTATGACTAGTCTTCGTGTTGTCCTGTAGCATAGAATGGTAGGCACTTCTCCTTAAGGAATGTAATCATGGAGAACACCCGCTTAATTGTGAAGATAATGGCACAATTAACCACCCTGCTCTGTCCTAAATGACCTAAAATTAAACAATTAAACTATTTTCATTGAAGAAAAGAGTAGAATAATATACAGAAGCTTATTCTGGAATAGTAATGAACCCATTTCTAAGCCTGATAACATAGAGCATTCCGTTGATTTGTAGTTACTCTCAAGAGAAGTTTGCCAGGATTTCTTTGTAGGATCTCTCTCCTATGCAAAGTGAGGAAAGGTTAAGTGAGGTTGCTCCGCTTTATTACTGAAAGAGGATATGATAATATAGATAAAATGTGTTGCACTCAGTATACTGAATCTCACGAAAAGCAGAAAATATAATTTTATTATTGACTCATAGCGGATGTATTTGTATTGCTAATGTTCAAATTCATTATTTCTCCAACACCCACGTTATTTAATTTAGGAAAAGGGGATTGTGAACAGTGTTTGCCTCCCCAGCGTTTGACCATGTGATATCCATCTAGACTCCTAGACCAACAAAATGTCCACTTGCCATGTAAAAAGAGAATAAATGTCCATTGTAATGTCCGATGGGAGGGTATGAGCATGCAGACATGGATGACGACCTGTCAAACTGGAATCATGCTTGACGATATCCATCCGACTTGTGGGATGATGGATAAGAAATCCAGCAGGGGAACTGATTCATTCCTGGAACTGATGCCATTACAATGTTGCTCCAAAATTCTCGACAATTGATTAGTTTCCCTTTGACTTTCTCACAGAGAGGTGAGAGGTTTTTCTCATTACCAATTCATTGTAAAAAAAAAATTAGAGTTTTGATTGCAGGAACTAGAGGAGCAGTAGACCAGGCCTGTCACTAAATGATAATCTATGAATATGTAATTCAGGGCTCTATTTTAACGAACTTAATGCAATGGTGAATCTAAACGCTGGTGGTAGGGCTACAGGACTGTAGGTCACGTCGGGAATTATGAACGCAATAACTGGTGGTGGCGCAAAAGGGTTGGGTTTTGATTAATGAATTAATTATCAGTGTGACAAAGGCTTTCATGTCTTAATACTGCATGCCATTGTCTCAAGTTCTGTAGGTTAATGACGGTGTTTGCATTGTCATCAACTCCAATTCAGCCGGGGGCACAGAATATTATCTTCATAGACACAGTTTAATCAATAGCACTGGACTACAGCAACGAGTAATAGCAACCGTTTTCTCGATATGTTTTGAGTGTTGACAGTCATCATTGTTGTATTTGTAAGTATAAGCTTTTATGCATTGCACTTCTCCTCAAATACTAACTACTAGGCTCCTGTAAAATTGTATTGTATGTGTGAGGCACGTTCTAAATAAGCAAGATATAACCGAGGCCTGCTGTTAATGTGGCATTGCAGGACGGAACACTTTGAATATCTTTGGAGGAGTGTGTCTTTGGTAACCGGACAAGTGGCCCTCTTTGGAAATGGGGATGGATACAAGCCAAATAGAGGAGCCTATGCACTACAGGTAGGCCTATTCAAAAGCATGCAGTAAAAGCCTAACGAGTAGACCACTTAGAAACCTTTTATGGATAGGCTACTTGGCTAATGCATGGCCAGGATAAGAAAGACACAGGACTAGAGGTCTTCACGGTCCAAAAAGTTGGACCTGTTCTGAAATGGACCCGTGGCTTCCCACCCAGACTTAATATGCATAAATATATTTTTTAAATGAATGGACCCGAAGACAGTCAGACCCATTTCCGAAAAGGCCTGTGGAAAAGATCTGTACCTGTTTGGATCCGAGAGACCAGTTCAGATCCGAGGGTAGAAAGAGAGAGAGAAAGGAACCTCTGACCTGGAGCAGCCAGCGTCATCAATAAACAATATATATTGGCAAAATGATCTACATTTGTGTCCTTAGAAACAGCCTAGAACAAATTACCAAAAAACGATTCCATATGTTTCAATGTGTAACATATTAAAAACTTTATAGTCTATTTTCTTGGTTTTTACTTTCCTGAAACAATAATTGTCCACCTCACGGTTAAGATGTCAGAGATTTGATCTCTAAATGCATCCGGCTGTTTCATGCATAGACCTATAGGTTTAACTGTATGATATTAATATTTAAAATCAATTCATTTACCACAGGGGATATAATAGCTTCTAAAAATAGCTGTGAATTCAGTTTTATCACGAGTACTTTGGGCTGCACATGTGCCAACAGCTTCTTGCATTGTGGCCATAGACATATAATCCATAGGAGTTCAGAACTACTAGAAGGGGTTTGACTGTTAAACTCATGGGTTAAAAAGCACTGGCTGCCAGACCTGACTTGAACGGTGTCATGACGTGGCCCTCTTTGGATATAGCAAGCACCAACTCTCTCTCTCTGTCTCTCTATCACCACTACACCCAGGCTCTGTTATGTCAGGTCATAAATTCCTGGAGGAAACTCTCTCCCTCATGCAGTATAGAGAGAGAAAGGTTCACAGTAGAACAAAGGAACTTCTTCTACCTCACAGAACTTGAGAACTGAACCATATCCATATTTTGGAGAATGTGTAACCGGTTGGTGGAGAATCCAGCTACGACCGGTCCATTTTGCTTAAAGTTTGTGACCTCATTGAGAGACAATACAGCCACATTACCATAACTCTGTTTATACAAGAGTCTCCATTATGAGATTTGGATCTAATTATTGTATAAAATGAATGAGTAAAGAATGAACTATTTGTGAAATTATGTAATGTGATTTTAAACTGTTTAATGAAAGAGAATCCAATTCCCTTTAAAGTTAACTAAGTCATTGGCCCATCCAATGAGCACAGACATTGAACTGGCATCATGGAACAGCCTTTTCTGCTGTTCCAAATAAAAAACCCACCTAGAGAAGCCCACTTTAGACCAAGCGTACCTCGATTACCGAGAAGGCTAATGTTTGAGTAGAGACCATGCATTCCTCGGTTGCTGAATTCTTACCCGTACCACGTGGGTAAACCCTGAGACTATCGATACCGACAGAATAAGAGCAAATCTTCGAAACTATTTACTAGTTTGCAGCTAAGAATGATGTACCATTGAATGTGAAGACCGACAACCGCTGAAACATATTCTATAAGAACATTTCTAAATGTTACTCTGAAGTAGCCATTCTAACCAAAGACTCCAGGGATGAAGAGAGAATCTCGGATGAACTTTCCAACAGAAAAGGACGATTCCAACAGAGATCATGACGACACACTGAGCGTAAATATATATATTGATTTTAATTATTCCCGAATGAGTGAGCATTCATGTGCAAAGTATTAACATTTCAATTGTTATAATTATCAACTGTATAGTGTCTTTTGTCTTTCGCGCCCTTCTCAGTCCCTTTGTCTACCAAGCCGCCATACCAGTTTAGCCCACTAGGGCACATCCCCTATCATTTCCTTGTAACCATACCTACTGTTTGTTTGTTATGCATTTATGTAATTATTTAGTTAGTTTGTAAATAAATGATTAAGAGAATTGGTGTATGGATGATTCATAGTAAAGGCTGGGTTCGTGCAGATAACCAACAATTTACAACGTTTGGAATGAGACTAACGTGAGGTAAAGAATAATTAATTAATTAAAATATCTGAAAAGTTATATTAGGAAAATTATAACTTTGTAATCTGAAGATTTTCCTTGGTGCCCCGACTTCCTAGTTAATTACATTTACATGATTAGTTTAATCACGTAATAATACTTACAGAGAATTGATTTGATAAAATAACATTCACTTTAATGATGCCAAAGACCGTTGCTTGACCTGGGTTTAACCGTTGCTTGACCTGGGTTTAAGTCACGGCTGCCCCCCGAATTCAATACAATATTTATTTGATTGGTTACAGCCGTCAGTTTGCCTCTCTCTCCTCAGCAGCAGGTGTATGTAAAGGGGAGCATCCAAAAACAGTCGCAGTTGGACCTGGCCGGCCTAAGCTATAGGTCTACATTTTATTGAGTTGCAATTGGCTGACAGAGATAACAAGCTCACGCAGTTCTAATCACCTCACAATTAACAGAGGACGGGTCCAAGCGCATCCAGTCAGTAAATCAATTTTAATTGCACATACACAAGATGCATAGCAATTAAATCAGACCCAGATCATTAAAATTATTCTGAATTAAGGATGCAAACCTGCTCTGGTTGGATCTCGGAATTTCGGGTCTTGTGGACCCTTGAAGACCTTTACACCAGGCGCATTGCTGTGGCAACAGCTTTGTTATAGTCAGATAAGGGTAGCCTTTAACTTAAGAATGGACTTGAACCCGAGCTAACATTTCTGGAGAGACCTGAAAATAGCTGTGCAGCAACTCTCCTCATCCAACCTGACAGAGTTTAAGAGTATCTGCAGAAAACAATGGGAGAAACTCCCCAAATACAGGTGAGCCAAGCTTGCATTGTCATACTCAAGAAGACTTGAGACTGTAATTGCTGCCAAACGTGCTTCAACAGAGTACTGAGTAAAGGGTCTGAATTGTTATGTAAATGTTATGAGTTTTTTTATATACATTCTAAGAACCTATTTTTGCTTCTTCATTATGGAGTATTGTGTGTAGATTGATGAGGGATAAAAAAAAATAAAAAAAATTTAGAATGAGTCTGTAACGTAACAAAATGTGTCAAAAGTAAAGTGGGCTTTATACTTTCTGAATGTACTGTATATGGAGGGGTTTTACACACATCCAAAATCATAACAGGAGCTGGCTAAAATGTATATATATTTTATCTATGTAGGCTATTGTAATCCTTTAATAAAGCTTCGGTAATTAAGATTTATTTCAAAGCGGTCTTATGAGCCAAACCCTTTATGATAGCCTTGACTACTTGGCGAATGCATTAGGGCTGGACAATAGGGAGGCTATGCTTGGTTTTTAATCAAATGAAATTACATTTTTCTATATAAGCAGTTTACTGACACAAAAAGCACATCTCTGTTGATCCATGTGCATATGGGCACTGTGCATCACGGCTTGATATGCTGCGCTTCTGCTGTCAAAATATATTCTACAACCAACCGTGTTACCGCTAAGACCAGCTTTTGGTTGGTCATAAATATCCTTACCAGTGCTGCCAGAAATTTGTACTCTTGCATAAGTTTTTAAGGACATATCTCAAATATAGCCAAACCTCCCACCTCAGTTCATGTGAGTTTTATATAAGACAGCTAAATTACCAATCCTGGCGCTAGGGTTTGAAAATGGAAGAGCGCCGGCTTTAACAGATGGAAATTGCAAACGAGCATGAGTTTAACAATTGCGCTGGCTTAACGCCAGCTGAAAATAGAGTCGTTAGTGTCTCTACAGCACCTGCTATTTTTTTACTGAGAATATCAATACTGCAGGGGAACTTCACAATTGAGGTCTGACTCAAAGTGAAGTATGACTGCGTGTGTATGGCTGTTGCGGTGATGCCATTACAGCCACACCGGCGGTCACAGGTCACGAAGGCAGTCAAATTCCACATGTGTTTAATCACGGTAATTCAACTTCTCCAAGCTCTGATGAGCTGAAGGTCAGTTGTAACATACCAAACTTGCTAACTGCCTTCTATTGTCCCTCTAATCACTCTGACATCAATACAAATATTTGAAAATCAAATCAAACACTTCATGAGAGGCCTTGATCTGATATTGCGCAACATTTTTATTGGCTATGAAATTTCTATAGGGTATGCAATTGCCTGTACAATAAGACTGATGGCCTCTTAAAAAGAGGATAATCCGATCAGCTCTCTAAAGGCTAGGCCTACTATATAAACACTACCAGTCAAAAGTTTTAGAACACCTACTCATTCAAGGGATTGTCTTTATTGTTACTATTTTCTACATTGTAGAATAATAGTGAAGACATCAAAACAATGAAATAACACATATGGAACCAAAAATCTCCGATTTGGACTCCAGACCAAAGGACAAATTTCCATCGGTCTAATGTCCATTGTTCAAAATATCTTTGCCCAAGCAAGTCAGTTTTTCTTATTGGTGTCCTTTAGTGGTGGTTTCTTTGCAGCAATTCGACCATGAAGGCCTGATTCACAGTCTGCTCTGAACAGTTGATGTTGACAAGTGCATAATGAGTGCTCTAACTCCCCCTTGTGGTGGTCTGGGGCAATGAAGCAGTGACGCTGGGTATCTCTAAGTCCGTGGTGTAAGCTCGCAACTATTAAAGGATGGAACCACTGTACCAGTTTTAAATGACTCAATGTACATAGGGCAGCAGTCTTAAAGGTGCAGGATAGAGTATCGGGTGGTAGCAAGCTAGTGACACTGTCTACGTTTCAGTGCAAGGTACCAGGTAGAGGCTGGCTAGTCATGACTTTTTAACAGTCTGATGGCGTGGAGATAGAAGCTGTTTTTCAGTCCCTCAGTCCCAGCTTTGATACACCTCTCCGCCTTCTAGATGGTAGTGGGGTGAACAGGCCATCAATCATGTTGGGTAGTGTCTGAAATACACTGGATAAACTTGTGATTATAAGCCCACAGAATATGGTGTTCATAGGTTATTAATCCTCTGACAAATTGCATGCCAGTTTGGCCTTCTTCTTTAGTTGGACTGACTCATACAGCCTCACAATATGAAATCTGTATGGCTTTATCATTAGGTTAAACCTAATATTCATATTCTCCCTTTTCCCATTTATGTCCTAGATGAAAGAATGTTCCATAATATCTGGCCCATTGGATGTGTTTTCACAGGCATTAGGTCACCCCTGATACTTCATCAGAGGTCCTGTATTTGACAGCATTCCTGACTTGATTCCCCCAGCATCGACAGAGGCTTTGCTGGGCCACACATCCCACATATTTACCTTTCAATTTCAAGCAGTGCTTCACGCTTTATTGCAACTTCTGTCTCCATGTCTGAGAGCCAGTGGTTTCATCAGGTCTCTTCCCCTTAGAAAAAAAACATGGATAATGGCTTCTCTCATGGATTGCGCTCAAAGTGAACACCTTTGCCCAAACTCCTCACAGACCACAAAGGGTTGTCAAGTGCCATTAAGACCGGCATCGGTAAAAAACAAAATCATTATCGCAAGCATTTCTAATGCTGTCATAACAATGCAAAAAGTGAGGTTGGCCTTGAAGATTATATTGACATTTGAAATCGGGGAGTCCAATTCCTTGCATTCCCTTCGTCAGTAAATTAAATGTTTATTCCCAAGCTCTGATTCCATTTCAAAATGCAGTGGCGTTTTGAGGCAATTACATATTCTGCAACATGGATGGGTAGGAAGATGATTTGATTAAGTGCACCTGTGAGACTCTGTATGCCTCATTTCATAAATGAGCTTAGTGATGAAAGACTGTCATTCAAACTAGAGAGGTGATGTTTCTTGAGATATTGTGTGGTATAGAACAACCACTCTAAAATTGGTGTAACAGCTAAAATATTGTAGTTTAAATTAAATATTGGTCTTAAACCGAAATACACTAAATACCACATTGAAATACTGTGACTGGTGCTTCGAAATAGAAAAATTATAGCTCATCATTCATAATAGAGGAATTTCTTATATTATGATAGCACATCTGGGCATGAGGAATACCTATGTAAGAATGCTGTTCATTGACTATAGCTCAGCATTCAACACCATAGTACCCTCCAAGCTCATCATTAATCTTTCTAGCACAGGGGTTGCGCTCGACAACATTCCGCTGAAAAGGCAGCACGCGAAATTCAAAAATATTTTTTTGAAATATGTAACTTTCACACATGTCCAATACATGTCCATGTCCAATACAGCAAATGAAAGATAAAGATTTTGTTAATCTTCCCATCGTGTCCGATTTCAAAAATGCTTTACAGCTAAAGCAAAACATGCGATTATGTTAGATCACCGCCAAGTAAAAAAAAACACAGGCATTTTTACAGCTAAAGATAGGAGTCACAAAAAGCAGAAATATAGATAAAATTAATAACTAACCTTTGATGATCTTCATCAGATGACACTCATACGACATCATGTTACACAATACATGTGTGTTTTGTTCGATAATGTGCATATATCCAAAAATCTCAGGTTACATTGGCGCCTTACTTGCATTAATGTTTTGATTCCAAAACATCCGATGATTTTGCAGAAATACTCATAATAAACATTGACAAAAGATACTTGTGTTATTCACAGAATTAAAGATAGACTTCTCCTTAATGCAACCGCTGTGTCAGATTTCAAAAAGACCTTACGGAAAAAGCATAAACTGAGAACGGCGCTCAGAACCCAAAACAGCCAGAGGAATATCCGCCATTTTGGAATCAACAAAGTTAGAAACAACACCATAAATATTCACTTACCTTTGATTATCTTCATCAGAATGCACTCTCAGGAATCCCAGTTCAACAATAAATGACTGATTTGTTCCATAAAGTTCCATCATTTATGTCCAAATAGCCACTTGTTGTTAGCATGTTCAGCCCAGTAATCCATCTTCATGAGGCGCAGGCACTTCATCCAGACAAAAACTTGAAAAGTTCCGTTACAGTCCTTTAGAAACATGTCAAACGATGTATGGAATCAATCATTAGGATGTTTTTAACATAAAACATAAATAATGTTCCAACCGGAGAATTCCTTTGTCTTCAGAAAAGCACTGGAACGAGAAGTAACTCTGTCAGGAGCATCATGAATCCTCAAACCAGTTTCTAAAGACGGTTGACATCTAGTGGAAGCCCTAGGAAGTGCAACCTCATCCATATCTCAATGTGTATTCGGTAGGCTAAGCTTTGAAAAACTACAAACCTCATATGTCCCACTTCCTGTTTGGATTTCTTCTCAGGTTTTCGCCTGCCATATGAGTTCTGTTATACTCACAGACATCATTCAAACAGTTTTTGAAACTTCAGAGTGTGTTTTCTATCCAATATTAATAATAATATGCATATATTAGCAACTGGGACTGAGGAGCAGGCCATTTACTCTGGGCACCTTTAGTCCAAGCAACTTGGATGAAGCCCCTGCAGCCATAAGAAGTTTATACAGCCATCACTAGCACAGAGAGGCTGCTGCCTACATACAGACATTGCATACAGACTTTAAAACATTGGCCACTTTAATAAATGGAACACTAGTCACTTTAATAATGACACTTTAATAATGTTTACAGTACATATCTTGCATTACTCATCTCATATGTATATACTGTGTCGTGTCTTTGGCTATGCTGGATTAAGTTATATGCTATTCTATAAAATAATTTCTCCGTAATTAATATTACCTGATTGAGCTAATCATGTAAATGTAATTAACTAGAGAGTTGGGGCACCACAAAATAATATTTATAGAGCTGTTATCTTCCGAATAAACTCTTAAAGACCTAGTAATATTTTACATCAATAGCAGTCAATATTAATCGTCACCTTAATTCAGTCTCATCTGAAAATTGTAAATTCTTGGTTATCTGCACAAACCCTGGCTAACAAGTTGAATCAGCAATACAAAATATATTTACTAAATACCTAATTAATCACACAAAATGACATATACACATAATTAATCATAACTTGATTACAAATTACGTCATAAAGGAAAATGTCCCTAGCGGGCGGAACAGATGTGACAGCTTGTTACACAAAAGAAAATGGGCTGGGTTTGAGTGAAAGAGCGGGAAGACTGAGGAACAAAGGGTGAAGCTGTGCTATCGTAAATACAGCATTTTATGCAGTCTACATTACTGCCCATTTGGAAAAGGAAAATGCAATAAATATTTACTCTGAGTAGGTTGGTGGTAGATGGAAGGCCGTGTTGCCCAACCGAGTCCTTTGTCCTTTGAAGAATGTCTCTGTTGGTAAATTGGAGACGTTGTAGTAATGTCGTTGTGTGGTAGATGGGATACTCTGTCTGTTCCTTCCTAACCTGCGTTTGCAGCTGCTGTTGCTAACTCAACGGCTAGGAGGTATCACTTCTGCAGTGAATAAGAGTTCAAAGTTCATACCATTCACAACCAAAGCTCACGCTGATGTTGGCTTCGTTCTGTAGTTATTATCTGAACCATTCTGACATCGAACCGTCGTCCTCACATTCTCAGAACAGGAGGTTATATTGTCGTCAAGGCTTTGTATAGGAAGGGAAAAAAGGGGTGTGTTTCATAGTTTACAACCTATGTCTCTTCACGTGGGCGGGCCACTGAGTCGGGCCTAATTCACTCATGAAAACCCAAATCTCACATTTTAGAAGCTAAAAACACATTTCATCCCATCACAAATAATTTCATTTTCAAACATTTAAATTGAACAACAATTCCATGTGAATCCGATAACTCTGATGTGTAGACTTTCCAATGTATAGTTTGTCATCTCATCATTGATGAGAATGTCTCAGATGGCAACCGAACTGACATCATATTCATTAAGTACCACCGCATATGTTCAATTGGTCGGTTTACCAGAATATAGTTCATTTCCCCTCACCTTCTGATGTTCCCAGAATCTCTATGTTAACCAAGGTGTTTGCAAATGTAACATCAGTAGGGTAGAGAGAGAGAGGAAAAAGGGGGGAAGAGGTATTTATGACTGTCATAAACTTACTCCCAGGCCAACGTCATGACAACTGGCATCAAAAAGAAAGGAGGACCAAGGCAGTCTTCATATAATTGATTAAATGCCTTTATTAGTATGGCATGTTCAATAGAAACAAGTTTTTTTTTTTTAAACTTTGTTTCTATTGAACATGCCATACTAATAAAGGCATTTTAATCAATTATATGAAGAGTGCCTTGGTCCTCCTTTCTTTTTGATGACCAATTTACCCCTTTTACCAAAGAGCACCTTCTATCTTCCAAAATGTACTATTGTGTACCTTAGTAGCGCTTCCCTTCCTCCTCTTTCTACTAGTCATGACAACTGTATTCTATACCATCTATTACATCTTAGCCTACGTGCTCTGACATTGCTCATCAATATATTTATATAATCTTATTCCTTTACTTAGATTTGTGTGTATCAGGTATTTGTTGTGGAATTGTTAGATAATACTTGTTAGATATTGCTGCACTGTCGGAACTAGAAGCACAAGCATTTCGCTACACTCCCAATAACATCTGATAACCATGTGTATGTAACCAATAAATTTGATCTGAACATCATTAAAAATAGGACATTCCCTTACTTAAATAGTTCTCATGCTCCAAGACCTTGGTGCTGCTTTTGACACCATCGATCACCACATTATTTCGGAGAGATTAACACCCATATTGTCCTACACGGACAAGTTATGGCCTGGTTTAGACCTTATCTGTCGGAAAGATATCAGTTTGTCTCTGTAGATGGTTTGTCCTCTGACAAATCAATTGTAAGTTTCGTTGTTCCTCAAGGTACCGTTTTAGGACCACTATTGTTTTACCTCTTGGTGATGTCATTCGGAAACATAATGTTAACTTTCAATGCAGACAATACACAGCCGTACATTTTGATGAAACATGGTGAAGCCCCAAAATTGCCCTCCCTGGAAGCCTGTGTTTCAGAGATAAGGAAGTGGATGGGGGCATTTTTTACTTTTAAACTTAGACAAAACAGAGATTCTAGTTATAGGTCCCAAGAAACAAAGAGGTATTCTGTTGGATCTGACAATTAACCTTGATGGTTGTACAGTCGTCTCAAATAAAACTGTGGACCTCAGTGTTACTCTGGAGTCCCTGATCTCTCTTTTGACAAACATATCAAGACTATTTCAAGGACAGCTTTTTTCCATCTCTGTCCAAAGTTGATGCAGAAAAATGTATCCATGCTTTTGTCACTTCTAGATTAGACGACTGCAGTGCTCTAATTTCAAGCTACCTGGATAAATCAAAACATTAACTTCAGTTAGCGCTAAACATGGCTGCTAGAATCTTGACTAGAACCAAAACATTTGATCATACTACTCCAGTTCTAGCCTCCCTACACTGGCTTCCTGTTTTGGCTAGGGATGATTTCAAGATTTTACTACTAACCTACAAAACATTAAAACATTGCATGGGCTTGCTCCTACCTATCTCTTCGATTTGGTCCTGTCGTACATACAGTTGAAGTCGGAAGTTTACATACACTTAGGTTGTAGTCATTAAAACTAGTTTTTCAACCAATCTACAAATTTCTTGTTAATTAACAAACTGTTGTTTTGGCAAGTCGGTTAGGACATCTACTTTGTACATGACACAAAGTAATTTTTCCAACAGTTGTTTACAGACAGATTATTTAATTTATAATTGACTGTATCATAATTCCAGTGGGTCAGAGATTTACATACATTAAGTTAACTGTGGCTTTAAACAGCTTGGAAAATTCCAGAAAATGTCATAGCTTCAGAAGCTTTTGAGTCAGTTAGAGGTGTACCTGTGGATGTATTTCAAGACCTACCTTCAAACTCAGTGCCTCTTTGCTTGACATCATGGGAAAGTCAAAATAAATCACCCAAGACCTCAGAAAGATAATTGTAGACCTCCACAAGTCTGGCTCATCCTTGGGAGCAATTTCCAAATGCCTGAAGGTAGCACGTTCATCTGTACAAACAATAGTACGCAAGTATAAGTACCATGGGACCATGCAGCCGTCAGACCGCTCAGGAAGGAGACGTGTTCTTTCTCCTAGATAGAGATAAATGTACTTTGGTGCCAAAAGTGCAAATCAATCCCAGAACAACAGCAAAGGACCTTGTGAAGATGCTGGAGGAAACAGGTACAGGACTATCTATATCTACAGAAAAATGAGTCCTATATCGACATAACCTGAAAGGCCGCCCAGCAAGGAAGAAGCCACTGCTCCAAAACCGCCATAAAAAAACCAGACTACGGTTTGCAACTGCACATGGGGACAAAGATCGTACCCTTTGGAGAAATGTCCACTGAACTTGTTGGCCATAATGACCATCGTTATGTTTGGAGGAAAAAGGGCGTGGCTTGCAAGCCGAAGAACACATCCCAACCATGAAGCACGGGGGTGGCAGCATCATGTTGTGGTGGTGATTTGCTGCAGGAGGGACTGGTGCACTTCACAAAATAGATGGCATCATGAGGTGGGAAAATTATGTGGATATATTGAAGCAACATCTCAAGACATCAGTCAGGACGTTAAAGCTTGGTCGCAAATGGGTCTTCCAAATGGACAATGACCCCAAGCATACTTCCAAAGTTGTGGCAAAATGGCTTAAGGACAACAAAGTCAAGGTATTGGAGTGGCCATCACAAAGCCCTGACCTCGATCCTACAGAAAATTTGTGTGCAGAACTGAAAACGTGTGTGCGAGCAAGGAGGCCTACAAACCTGACTCAGTTACACCAGCTCTGTCAGGAGGAATGGGCCAAAATGCATTCAACTTTTTGTGGGAAGCTTGTGGAAGGCTACCCAAAACATTTGACCCAAGTTTAACAATTTAAAGGCAATGCTACCAAATACTAATTGAGTGTATGTTAACTTCTTGTCTGCTGGGAATGTGATGCTGAAAGCTGAAATAAATCATTCTCTCTACTGTTATTCTGACATTTCACATGGTGGTGTGGGGGATGTGCTTTGGCAAGGTGGGTGTGGTTTCTATCCTGCCTGGTTGGCCTTGTCCGGGGGTATTGTCGGGGCCACAGTTTTTCTTGACCACTCCCGTCTCAGCCTCCAGTATTTATGCTGCAGTAGTTTGTGTCTGGGGGCTAGGGTCAGTCTGTTATATCTGCAGTATTTCTCCTGTCTTATCCGGTGTCCTGTGTGAATTTAAGTATGCTCCCTTGAATTCTCTCTCTTTCTCCCTCCAATCCCGCTGGACCTGAGCTCTGGGACCATGCCTCAGGACTACCTGGCCCGATGACTCTTTGCTGTCCCCAGTCCACCTGGCCGTGCTACCACTCCAGTTTCAACTGTTCTGCCTTGGCTATGGAACCTTGACCTGTTCACTGGATGTACTACCATGGATGTACTACTACTACGGATCTGCTTTCTTCGACTCTTTCTTTCTACTGCACCTGCTGTCTCTAACTCTGAATGCTCGGTTATGAAATGCTAAATGACATTTACTCCTGAGGTGCTGACCTGTTGCACCCTCTACAACCACTGTGATTATTATCATTGACCCTGCTGGTCATCTATGAACGTTTGAACATCTTGGCCATGTACTGTTATAATCTCCACCCGGCACAGCCAGAAGAGGACTGGCCACCCCTCAGAGCCTGGTTCCTCTCTAGGTTTCTTCCTAGGTTCCTGCCTTCTGCATTGCTTGTTGTTTGGGGTTTTAGGCTGGGTTTCTGTATAGCACTTTGTGACATTGGCTGACGTGAAAATGGCTTTATAAATACATTTGATTGAATGATTGCATTTATTAGTGGGTGATCATGGTAAATCAATGAGTTATTTTGTAGTATTTCAAGAGGCGTGGGTCTGGGTTATCAGGAGATATAAAGTACCGCCCTAGCTACAAAGTTGTCAGGAAACTCATCATAGGACAGGTTCTTCTCCTGAAGAACACCATTTTTTTTCAACTATAAAGACAAGCGATGTGTTATTTTCTGGAAGGCCCCAGACAAGGAGAAGGAGAAGGTAGGAGCTTACTGCCCTTATGAAAAATTCCCATTGGATATAAATGGTAGTTAAATGGGATATTCCTGGATCACCATGGGAATTCCATGTAAACTCATGGTGCCCCCATGATACCCCCATGGGAGATTATGGGGTACCCATGGGGCCCCCACGAACCGTCATAGGGCGCCCATGGGACCCCCACGAGCTTAATTGATATACTGTACACTGAGTGTAGAAAACATTAGGTACACCTTACTAGTATTGATTTGCACCCCCCTACAAGGTGAAAGCGTTCCACAGGGATGCTGGCCCATGTTGACTCAGCAGTTGCAGTTCTTGACACACTCAAACGGTGCGCCTGGCACCTACTACCATACACTGTTCAAAGGCACTTAAATATTTTGTTTTGCCCATTCACCCTCTGAATGGCACACATATACAATCCATGTCTCATTTCTACCATCTACACTGATGGAAATTTAACAGGTGACATCAATAAGGGATCATAGCTTTCACCTAGACTGTCTATGTCAGTCTGTTTGTACACTCACTATGTACAAGCAGCAACCGTGTTGTTGATAGGCTGAAGAGGCTGAATTAGGCTTCTTCAAATGAATTGCAAAGGTGTTCAATTGTCAGATTCATGTGGGTGACATGCCTGATATAAATGCTTGTGTTATTTAGTAACTGTAATAAGTCTAAAAGTTGTTATAAGTATAAATATCAGGCCCGTGGTTCAATCCGTGCTAGCCTGTACTTTAATCCGCTGGCAGCAGATAGATTCTGAAACGCACATAAAGCTTCCTTCTCTTAACCCATGTACTGTACATATAAATTAGCTTTCATAAGGGATGTTAACCACCTTGAAATTAAGAAATGCCAAAGAGGTGCTAGAGCTGCTGTCCTGCAATGCCAGACGCTAATTGCCCTCCCTCCAGCTGAACATGTTCCTGCTGGTCTCCTCAGGTAGAGGAGCAGTGTGTGGCAGTGGCGTGAGATGGTTTCTCTGTGAGAGATGTGATCAGGGGGAGAATACATGTGCAGGACAGCCTTGATCTGGGCAAGGAGAAGGAAGGGGACCCTCAAAAATATGACTGATCTCAACAAACTCGATCCTCCCACCTTGAAACTGTTGACAGTCATTGTTCTACTACTGAGACATATTCCAGGACTTTGAGCCCAGTTCTAGAAAGATCTCAAGGGCGATGACAAAACGTCATCATGATTGAGAATCATTACCATACAAGGTAATACTATTGCATGTAATGTGGCTATAAGCCCTTCTCTCTACATGTCTGAATGTGTAATCCACCTCCCTTGATGCTTCAATCTTGGTATTAGCGATTCTAGGCACACAGAGTTCGGCACAACGTAAATGATTTAGCTTGGCCGGCCGGAAGCTGGGAACGATTCATAAATTGCAGGCAGATCTTGGTGCTATTTCGTAAGGGTGACCATGGTAAATGGAGCTGAACATCACAGCAGAAAATAGCATCCAAAATCAAGTTAATGGGAACCAATGCATGTTGGCTTGTTTATTTGAACCTCAACTTTACCTTTAATTCCTACACCTTTTATGTTCATAAAGCGAATGTCTCAACTGTAGAGGTTACAGTAGGTACGTGCTTGACTTTCCCGAATAGTTTCAGTAATATGTGGCAAATTGAACAGTAGGTAAACACTTCTGCTTAATCAGATATCCAATGAATGTCAGTCAGGCATGTTCAGTGATCACAGCCCAAGATGGAGGGAGCAGCAGAGGTCATAACTTGATGTATCTCTTCCAGGAGACATTTCATCCAGCTCCGTTCTGAAAAAGGCTGATGGTTTGGTGTATTTTCTTTCTCTGTTGCTCATTACCTTGTTTGATGAGTCTACAAAAAATGGGTGAAGGCTGCCAGTCTGGTGGTGGTGAACACAGATTCCAGTGTGTGGATGAGCTCAGCAGGTCAGCAGCCATGTTTAATGAGGTAGTTTGTTTAATTACAAGCTGTGGGATTCACTTTCCTCAGACCTCTGAGTGACTGTTCACACGACTGGGCCAAAGGCAGGGGCTAGGACCCTTTGTAGCCTGTACATGTAGAAGCACCCACAGGAAATACGGTATGCTGTGAAAAGTAACTACAACTGTTGCATAGGAAAGTGCCAGTTGACAGTCATTGGAGATGTGACCCTTATCTCTGATAATGACACATTTCTGTGTGTCACATCAAAGTGAGGCCTAGCCCTTGTATCTCCAAGGTGCTCATTATATCAGCCAGTCTGTGCGATACAGTAACCATGTGAGGAGTTATCCTGTTACCTAAAACAATTTCTTCCTCTATAGCTACAGGCTTTTTTCCTCAAGTGGACATGATCAAGGATTAACGTCAAAAGGCAATATTTTTCAGGCTTTCCCCTGCCTAGTCTCAATTATCTTCCATACATAAAGGACTGATAGAGAAATTCCTAGTAGGAGGTTGAGCTTTTCAGTTGAGTCAGTATTCTAAGGGTCCCCTTGCTTCCCGTTCCTTGCCCAGCCCAAGGCTGTCCTTCTCTCTTATCCTCCCCCTGATCACGTCTCTCACAAATAATCCATCTCAGGCCGCTGCCACACACTGCTCCTCTATCTGAGGAGACACCACCAAGGATGTGATCAGCTGGAGGGAGGGCAATTAGTGTCTCTGGCATTGCAGTACAGCTGTAGCATCTCTATGACATCTCCTACTTTCAAATATACAGCAGCAACCTTTCAACTGCAAATATAGCCTATTTTTTATTCCTATTACAATTTGGGACTTGGAAAAAATGTTTCTGCTTTTCTGTAACCACAGCAAAATGGTGAAGTCCTTTTTTTCCCCCTCACTGATAATGTGCGCTTTGGAAGAAGCATGAGTATATTTGACAGTGAAATGCATCCGAAGCTGGCTCATTTGCTTTGCTTCTGGCGGTCTCGTCCCTTTGTGTATTCATTATGCTTTGGCGTGTAGAACTTACCCCTTCCTCCACTGGCGTTTGGTCTCAGTTGGCACATCTCTCTGTCTGCAGTGAGGAAAAAGAATGCTCACGGGTGTGGAAATGGCGGATCTTTCATTTTGATATCATTTGTACAGGGGGTAGACACTTCCAGTCAGAGAAGTCAAATTTGATTTCCAGAACCGTTACACAGTTTACCTCCCTCTCCCTCTGTACATAGTGTCGCTATTATTATTTTACTGCTGCTCTTTAATTATTTGCTACTGTTATTTTTTATTTATCTATTTTTTACTCAATGCTTATTTTTTCTTACAACTGCGTTGTTGGTTAAGGGCTTGTAAGTAAGCATTTCACTGTAAGGTCTACACCTGTTGTATTCGGCGCATGTGACAAACACAATGTGTTTTGATTTGGGGTTTTCTGTGGGTTGTTGTGAAACATGGTGATATCTCAACTCAGACTGACTACAACAATCTTACTCGCATTAAAGAATTCTCGAGTAAGATTGACATTAGAATACATATTCAGTTATCTTTAAAATATGATTGATTCATGACTGTAGAATTATTCGTTATTCTCCATTGCATGGAATATCACTTTTTTGTGTTTCTGTCTCCATGTACTGGCTGACCAAACTTAATCAATGCGGGTTGACTTTGCAACAGAGTATCTATATCTTTTACATTTTTTTTAATTTACAGAGCCTTCAGAAAGTATTCATACGCCTTGATTTATTTCACATTTTGTTGTTTCAGCCTGAATTAAATATTAATAAAATATATTTTTTAAATCACTCATCTACACACAATAGCCCATAATGACAAAGACAAAAACATGTTTTTAGAAATGGTTGATAATACACTACTCAAAAAAATAAAGGGAACACTAAAATAACACATCCTAGATCTGAATGAATGAAATATTCTTATTAAATACATTTTTCTTTACATAGTTGAATGTGCTGACAACAAAATCACACAAAAACGATCAATGGAAATCAAATGTATCAACCCATGGAGGTCTGAATTTGGAGTCACACTCAAAATTAAAGTGGAAAGCCACACTACAGGCTGATCCAACTTTGATGTAATGTCCTTAAAACAAGTCAAAATGAGGCTCAGTAGTGTGTGTGGCCTCCACGTGCCTGTATGACCTCCCTACAACGCCTGGGCATGCTCCTGATGAGGTGGCGGATGGTCTCCTGAGGGATCTACTCCCAGACCTGGACTAAAGCATCCGCCAACTCCTGGACAGTCTGTGGATGGAGCGAGACATGTCCCAGATGTGCTCAATTGGATTCAGGTCTGGGGAACGGCCAGTCCATAGCATCAATGCCTTCCTCTTGCAGGAACTGCTGACACACTCCAGCCACATGAGGTCTAGCATTATCTTGCATTAGGAGGAACCCAGGGCCAACCGCACCAGCATATGGTCTCACAAGGGGTCTGAGGATCTCATCTCGGTACCTAATGGCAGTCAGGCTACCTCTGGCGAGCACGGGGAGGGCTGTGCGGCCCCCCAAAGAAATGTCATCCCACACCATGACTGACCCACCGCCAAACCGGTCATGCTGGAGGATGTTGCAGGCAGCAGAACGTTCTCCACGGAATCTCCAGACCAGCAGCGAATTTGCCAATCTTGGTGTTCCCTGGCAAATGCCAAACGTCCTGCACGGTGTTGGGCTGTAAGCACAACCCCCACCTGTGGACATCGGGCCCTCATACCACCCTCATGGAGTCTGTTTCTGACCGTTTGAGCAGACACATGCACATTTGTGGCCTGCTGGAGGTCATTTTGCAGGGCTCTGGCACAAATGCGGAGGTAGTGGTCCTGCTGCTGGGTTGTTGCCCTCCTACGGCCTCCTCCATGTCTCCTGATGTACTGGCCTGTCTCCTGGTAGCGCCTCCATGCTCTGGACACTACGCTGACAGACACAGCAAACCTTCTTGCCACAGCTCGCATTGATGTGCCATCCTGGATGAGCTGCACTACCTGAGCCACTTGTGTGGGTTGTAGACTCCGTCTCATGCTACCACTAGAGTGAAAGCACCGCCAGCATTCAAAAGTGACCAAAACATCAGCCAGGAAGCATAGGAACTGAGAAGTGGTCCTTTATTGGGGGTGTCTTGCTAATTGTCTATAATTTCCACCTGTTGTCTATTCCATTTGCACAACAGCATGTGAAATGTATTGTCAATCAGTGTTGCTTCCTAAGTGGACAGTTTGATTTCACAGAAGTGTGATTGACTTGGAGTTACATAGTGTTGTTTAAGTGTTCCCTTTATTTTTTTGAGCAGTGTATATACTGACAATAAAATACAGAAATACACTACATGACCAAAAGTATTTGGACACCTGCTCATCGAACATCTCATCCCAAAATCATGGGCATTAATATGGACCCTCCGTTGCTGCTATAACAGCCTCCAGTCCTCTGGGAAGGTTTTTCACTGGATGTTGGAAAATTGCTGCGGGGACGTGCTTCATTCAGCCACAAGAGCATTAGCGAGGTTGGCCACTGATGTTGGGTGATTAGGCCTGGCTCGCAGTCGGCGTTCCAATTCATCCCAAAGGTGTTCGATGGGGTTGAGGTCAGGGCTCTGTGAGTGCCAGTCAAATTCTTCCTCACTGATCTTGACAAACCATTTCTGTATGGACCTCGCTTTGTGCACAGGGGCATTGTCAACATGAAAGGGGCTTCCCCAAACTGTTGCCACAAAGTTGGAAGCACAAAATTGTCTAGAATGTCATTGTATGCTGTAGCATTAAGATTTTCCTTCACTGGAACCAGGGGCTTAGCCCGAATCATGAAAAACAGCCCCAGACCATTATTCCTCCTCCACCAAACTTTACAGTTGGCTCTATGCATTGGGGCAGGTAGCATTCTCCTGTAATTCACCAAACCCTGATTCATCTGTCAGGCTGCCAGATGGTAAGGTGTGATTCATCACTCTAGAGAACACGTTTCCACTGCTCCAGAGTCCAGAGGTGGTGAGCTTTACACCACTCTAGCCACCACCCTACATTGCACATGGTGATCGGTATGTGTGCAGCTTGTGTGCAGCTGCTTGGCTATGGAAACCCATTCCATAAAGCTTCTGACGAACAGTTATTATGCTGACGTTGCTTCTAGAGGCAGTTTAGAACTCAGTAGTGAGTGTTGCAACCGAGGACAGATGATTTTTACGTGCTACATGCATCAGCACTCAGCAGTCCCAATCTGTGAGCTTGTGTGGCCTACCACTTCACGGCTGAACTGTTGTTGTTCCTAGAGGTTTCCACTTCATAAGAAAAGCACTTATGTTGACCGGAGTAGCTCTAGCAGGGAAGAAATTTGATAAACTGACTTTTTGGAAAGGTGGCATCCTATGACGGTACCACGTTGAAAGTCAATTAGCTCTTCAGTAAGGCCATTCTACTGCCAATTGTTGTGTATGGAGATTGCATGGCTGTGTGCTCAATTTCATACACCTGTCAGCAACAGGTGTGGCTGAAATAGCCGAATCCAGTAATTTGAAGGAGTGTCCACACACACTATATATATACAAAAGTATCTCATATACAGTACATAAGTATTCACACAGCTTTGAATGTATATTATTTTGGGGTAAGTCTCTAAGAGCTTTGCACACCTGGATTGTACAAGATTTGCCGATTCTCAAAAAATAATCAAGCTTGGTCATGTTGATTGTTGATCATTGCTAGACAGACATTTTCAAACATTGTCATAGATTTTAGAGCTGTTTTAAGTCAAAACTGTAACTAGGCCAATCAAGAACAGTCAATGTCGTCTTAGTAAGCAACTCAAGCATAAATTTGGCCGTTTTAGGTTATCATCCTGCTGAAAGGTGAATTCGTCTCCCATTGTCTGTTGGAAATCATACTGAACCAGGTTTTCCTTCATGATTTTGATTGTGCTTATAGCTGTATTCTGTTTGTTTTTATTCTAAGAAACTCTCTATTCCTTGCTGATGAAAAGCATACCCATAACATGAAACAGCCACCAGCATGCTTGAAAATATGGAGAGTGGTGATCAGTGACGTGTTGTATTGAATTTGCCCCAAACATAATGCATTGTATTCATGACAGAAATGTTCTTTGCCACATGTGTTGCTATTTTACTTTAGTGCCTTATTGCAAACAGGATGCATGTTTAGAATTTTTTTAATTCTGTACAGTCTCCTTTAATTTCACTCTATGGGGTATTGTATGTAGATCAGTGACACAAACATCTCCATTTAATCCATTAAAATTCAGGCTGTACCACAAAAAAATGGTGGAAGAAGTTATGTGGTGTGAATATACATTTGATATTTGTTGAGAGGTAGAGAAAAAGGTAATACGATTGATCTACAATACTGTACCTTCTACCAATAAATGAGGTAACCTCAGTCAACATAAGGATTCTATTCAGGCGTCCTTCTTTTCACTCTATTGGGTATTGTATGTACATCAGTGAGAGAAAAAAAATCTAAATTTAATCAATTTTAAATTCATGCTGTAACTGAGCAAATGTATTATCTGTGCTTTCGGAGTGAGTGCACTCCGTGACAGAAGCCATTCCTTATGTTTTTCTGAAGGGGAACAGACCGGATGAACCCGCAGACAGAAAGAGCAATAAAGCATGAAGCACAGCCTGAAATTGAATTGAATCAAATCAAACTTTATTTGTCACATGCGCCGAATATAACATGTGTAGACCTTACCGTGAAATGCTTACGTACAAGCCCTAAACCAACAGTGCAGTTCAAGAAAGAGTTAAGAAAATGTTTACCAAATAAACAAAGGTAAATATGTGGGGTCTGTGGCCCAGCAAAGCCTCTGTCGATGCTGGGGGAGTCAAGTCAGGACTGCTCTTAAATCCAGGATCTCTGATGAGATACTGTATCAGGGGCAACGCAATGCCCATGAAAGATCCACTGGGCCAGATACTATGGAAGAAGATTATCTTTCATAGTAGGAGGTTGGAGCTCCTGAAAGTCACAGATTTGGTCCCAGTATACTCTGTGCTAGCATGGAACCCTGAGGTAAAAATTTCTGAGGGCAAGAGTGACAAAATATTCGGGTGCACTATTTTATGGATCTTATTGTTAAAAGTGCATTGATTCATATTTAACTGTGATATTTGAGAGAATATGTCACGTTGTATAAGGATCGGAGACAGGCACAGGAATAGGTAATAGGGTTTTTTATTACTCCACCCATACAACATGTCATGAAAAAAGCACTGGGACGAAGCCCAAAACAAACACGTATATAAAATACACAGGCATGTAACCCAAACAAAAGAGCGAGGTTAAACCTCTAAATATTACACGGGACGAGACCCGAAATAACAAGTGCACAATATACGTAGCACGAAAGCCGAAACAACAAAGCACAAGACCAACGGATCAATGTTTCATTTTTTTAATCGGCCTGAGGCAGTCAGTTGTTAAACATTTAAACAGTTTTTCTAATTGTATTATCAACTCACCATATCTTTTTTTATGTGGATCTATTACAGTGAATTGCAAATCAGTCTGACATAATCTCTCTTATCTCACCACCACTAATGAGATGGGTGTGCTTGATGAATGTCGCGTCGGAGCATCTCAAAGTCAGGGGGCATAGTCGACAGTGCACACCTAATCTCTCGTGTCACATCCCACCTGGATCGATATGTTTTTAATGCAGACGAGAGCACGGAATCAGCATGAGTTTTAATGCTTGGAGGGAGACGGTACATTATTCACTTTGAGTCAGAAACGAGAACTCCTCCATAGGGACCCATGAATATGTTGTCTGCAGCATTCTGTCACATTACACATCGATCAGCTGTTGGATTTCACTTACTGGCATGTTTTTTGAGCCAGTATCACAGTCAAACAGATTTAGCTGACTTGATCACTCATCGCTAGATTTTGTGGGGTATTTCCCCTGCATGCTTGAGTTCAGTTTGTTAAGTTTCCCAAATATGTCTGTTACATAGGCAAGAAGACATGTTTATTTAATTAAAATAAAAGTTAAGCAAATTATTTTTTAGCTTACAGCACCTGTTTTTCCCAGGTGGACTAAGAACCAACTACTAACCAGGCTGCTTAGCTACCGAGATCAGACATGTTCAGGGTGGTATGGCCACAATCATATATATTTTTTTGGCTCATCGTTGCAACTCCCCAATGGGCTCGAGAGAGGTGACGGTCGAGTCATGTATCCTCCATGACCCACCTGGACGCGGTAATTCTTACCACACTGCTCGCCAATGTGTCGGAGGAAACACAGTTCGACTGACAACTGAAATGTCAGCTTGCAGGTGCCCGATCATGCCAGAAGGAGTCGCTAGAATGCGATGAGCCAGGGAAAGCCCCCTGACCAAATCCCCCCTACCATGGATGGACAATTGTGTGCCATCCTATTGGGCTCCCGGTCACAGCCAGGATCGAACCCCCTGGCTGTAGTGGCACCTCAGCACTGCGATGCAGAGCTTTTAACTGCTTCGCCAGTCAGCAACATTTTCTTTTCATTACACAGAAATTCAACAAAGTATACATTTTTTCATCCATTGTGAATGACAACAGTTTTTCCTCTTATTCGTCCATGTGGCAGAGGGAGACACATTCATAACTCCAGTGCAGAGGCCTGCACCCATATGTGGAAAAGCCCACCATTCGAGCCCATGGAATCAATTTTCCTTCAATATAGCCACGCAGAACACTGAACATCCCCTGTGCCATTTCATCCTTGGGAATTGTGAGACAGAACAATGTGTCCTTGTGAATAGCATGCTCCGACATGTAGCTAACAGAAGTCACTGCATCTCGGCTCTCACAGCTAACTGTCACGACTTCCGCCGAAGTTGGCTCCCCTGCCTGTTCGGGCGGTGCTCGGCGGTCGTCGTCACCGTCCTACTAGCCACTACCGATCCCTTTTTCGTTTGTCTGTTGGTTTTGTCTTATTAGTTTCACCTGTGTGTATTTTAGTTTAATTAGCGTCCTTATATATAGTAGGTTGTCCCGCCCTTGTTTTGTGCGGGATTGTTTTTTGTTACTCTGTTGTATGGTGGTTTTCGTGTGTGTATTCTCCGGACTATTTTGGTCCTGTGTTTGGGCTGGTCAATTGTATGCGTTGGCGTGACCGTTTTTGTGCGCTGGAGAATAAATTGACAATCTACTGAACCCTGCTCTCTGCGCCTGATTCCACCCACCACTCCTAGTATCTCGTGACACTAACGTCCAATTGGAGAGTATAAGGTGGGGAGTTTTTGAATCGTTCAGTTATTGCATCGATTCTTAGTTTCACAGTGTTATCTGACAAAGGTACAATGTTTTCATCATATAATTTGCGGCTGGTAATATCAAAGTCTCTGCAATAGTGTGTGGTTTCATAGCGTAGCTTAGCGATTCACTGTGGGAATGATTCAAGTGCAACGGTCAAGTGCGGCCTTTTACCATGATCTAAGGGTACCATCTGGTTGAATTTGAACTTTTAGATTTGAATAATATTAATTTCAGTAATAAAGTAATAACGCCTGTCTTGAAAAAGCCAAACCTTGACCCCATCATAGCACTGACTGCACTCGTGAAGGCTGTAAATGTCCTTTTTAATGGCGTCATACCATGGCTCTGAGTCTGTACTCATGCTCCTAGACCTTAGTGCTGTTTTTGACACCATCGATCACCACATTTATGGAAATTTGGAAATCCTAGTTGGTCTACACTAACAAGTTCTTGCCTTGTTTAGATTTTATCTGTCGGAAAAATATCAGCTTGTCTCTGTGGACGGTTAGTCCTGATAAATCAATTGTACTTTTCGGTGTTCGTTTTAGGACCACTATTATTTTCACTATATATTGTAGCTTGCGAAAGTATTCACCCCCCTTGGCATTTTTCCTATTTTGTTGCTTTACAACCTGAAATTAAAATAAACCATTTTTTTTGGGGGGGGGGGGGGGGTTGTATCATTTGATTTATTTTTTACCGTGAAGCAAGCAAGATATAAGACAGAAAATTTGAATATTCACCTCCCCCCAAAGTCAATTATTTGTAGAGCCACCTTTAACAGAAATTATAGCTGCAAAAAGCTGATGTGCAAAATTCTCCATTTAATTCTCATCTGACCAGAGTACCTCCTTGCATATGTTGGGGAGTCTCCCACATGCCTTTTGGCAAACACCAAACGTATTTGATCATTTTTTATTGAATTAATGCCTTTTTTTCTTGCCACTCTTCCCGTAAAGCCCAGCTCTGTGGAGTGTATGGCTTAAAGTGGTCCTATGGACAGACACTCCAATCTCCGCTGTGAAGCTTTGCAGCTCCTTCAGGGTTATCTTTGGTCTCTTTGTTGCCTCTGATTAATGCCCTCCTTGCCTTGTCCGTGAGTTTTGGTGGGCGGCCCATCAGGTTTGTTGTGGTGCCATTATTCTTTCAATTTTTAAATTATGGATGTGGGATGTTCAAAGTATTTTTTTATAACCCAATCTTGACCTGTTCTTCTCAACAACTTTGTTCCTGACCTGTTTGGAGATCTCCTTGGTCTTGGTGGTGCCCCTTGCTTAGTGGTGTTGCAGACTCTGGGGCCTTTCAGAATAGGTGTACATATACTGAGATCATGTGACACTGAGATTGCACACAGGTGGACTTTATTTAACTAATTATGTGACTTCTTATGGTAATCGGTTGCACCAGATCTTATTTAGGGGCTTCATAGCAAAGGGGGTGAATACATATGCCTGCATCACTTTTCTATTTCAATTTTTTTTTTTTTTTAAACAAGTAATTTTTTTCATTTCACGTCAGAAATTGACTATTTTGTGCTTGTCCATTACATGAAATCCAAATAAAAATATATTTAAATCACAGTTTGTAATGCAACAAAATAGGAAAAACACTATAGGGGATGAATACTTTTGCAAGGCACTGTATTCTACCTCTTGGTGATGTCATTCGGAAACACAATGTCAACTTTTATATTGCTATGCGGATGACACACAGCTGTACATTTCAATGAAACATGGTGACGCCCCAAATTGTCTACCCTGGAAGCCTGTGTTTCAGACCTAAGGAAGTGGATGGGGGCAAATGGTTTACTTTTAAACCCATACAAAACAGAGATGCTAGATCTAGGTCCCAAGAAACAAAGAGATCTGCTGTTGGATCTGACAATGAATCTTGATGGTTGTACAGTTGTCTCTAATAAAACTGTGAAGGACCCTGATCTCTCTTTTGATAAACATATTAAGAATATTTAACAGACAGCTTCTTTCCATTTTCATAACGTTGCAAAAATCTGATTTTTTTTTGTCAAAAAATGATGCAGAAAAGCAAATCCATGCTTTTGTCACTTCTAGTTTAGACTACTGCAATGCTCTGCTCTCCAGGCTACCTGGATAAAGCACTAAATAAACTTTAGTTAGTGCTAAACACAACTGCTAGAATCTTGACTAGAACCAAAACGTTTGATCATATTACTCCAGTGCTAGCCTCTTCCTGTTAAGGCTAGAGGAGATGCAGGGTTTTACTGCTAACTTACAAAGCATTACATGTGTCACGCCCTGACCGTAGAGCTTTTTATGTCTCTATTTTGGTTTGGTCGGGGTGTGATTTGGGTTGGCATTCTATGTTCTTTTTTCTATGTTTTTGTATTTCTTTGTTTTGGCCGGTTATGGTTCTCAATCAGGGACAGCTGTCTATAGTTGTTTCTGATTGGGAACCATACTTAGGTAGCTTTTTTCCCACATGGTTTTTGTGGGTAGTTATTTTCTGTTTAGTGTTTTGCACCTTACAGGACTGTTTCGGTTATTCTCTTTGTTATTTTTGTTTAGTGTTCAGTGCAAATAAAAAGTAATGAACACTTACCACACTGCACTTTGGTCCGATTCCTCTTCAGACGACGAAAACCGTGACAGAACGACCCACCACAGGCGGACCATGCAGCGTGGTATGGAGGAGCAGAGGGTTCAGGACTCCTGGACATGGGAGGAGATATTGGACGGACAGGGACCCTGGAGACAGGCTGGGGAATATCCCCGCCCAAAAGAAGAACTGGAGGCAGCTAAAGCTGAGAGGCGGTGATATGAGGCAAGGCATCGCAGCAGGCACGAGAGGCAGGCGATAGACCTGAGCCAACTCCCCGTGCTTACCGGTTCCTCTTCAGACTACGAAAACCGTGACAACATGGGCTTGTTCCTACTTATCTCTCCGATTTGGTCCTGCTGTACATATCTACACGTACGCTACTGTCACAAGACACAGGCCTCCTTATTGTCCCTAGAATTTCTAAGCAAACAGCTGGAAGCTGGGCATTCTTCTACAGAGCTTAATTTTTATGGAATAGTCTGCCTTTCCATGTGAGAGACGCAGACTCTGTCTCGACCTTTAAGTCTTTACTGAAGACTCATCTCTTCAGTAGGTTCTATGATTGAGTGTAGTCTGGCCCAGGGCTGTGAAAGTGAATGGCAAGGCACTGGAGCGATGAACCACCCTTGCTGTCCCTTCCTGGCCGGCTCCCCTCTATCCACTGGGATTCTCTGCCTCTGACCCTTTTACTGGGGTTGAGTCACTGGCTTACTGGTGCTCTTCCATGCCGTCCCTAGGAGGGGTGCGTCACTTGAGTGGGTTGAGTCACTGATGTGATCTTCCTGTCCGGTTTTGCTCCCCCTCAGGCTTGTGCGGTGGAGGAGATCTTCGTGGGCTATACTCAGCCTTGTCTCAAGGTAGTAAGTTGGTGGTCTGTTGATATCCCTCTAGCGGTGTGGGGGCTGTGTTTTGGCAAAGTGGGTGGGGTTAAATCCTGCCTGGCTGGCCCTGTCTATGCTGCAATAGCCTATGTGCTGGGGGGCTAGGGTCAGTCTGTTACATCTGCTGTAATTCTCCTGTCTTATCTGGTGTTCGTCATAATTGATCAACTAAAATGCCCACAATGTGGTTGCTAAAGTCAGATTTTTACATATTTGTCTGTTTCCACTGCATAACATTTAGTAGTCCCTTTTCAGATTTAGAAGAAGGGACTGATAAATGCTAACTCACATTCATATAAGCTGGTATCATAGCTAGCATAGAGAAATTGGTTTTGGTAATCAGTAATGTTTTACTTTAATGCAGTTGATTGGTGTCGATGACATGCCCATATAGTGGTGTTAACATCCATACAAGCATTATACTCAGATTTTTACCTCAACATACTGAGAAATACTAATGTAAACAATAGCCTAAATTTAGGCTAATTTTGCTGGGGTTCAAGGATGAGAGTTGGGATCTTCCCCTACTGCATTTCCCCCAATGTGTTTCCATTGTAACGGTTTTCTTGGTGAGAAGGAGAGTCGGACCAAAATGCAGCGTGTAGATTGCGATCCATGTTTTAATGAACAAACGTAAAACACGAATCAATGCAAACACTACAAAATAAAGAATGTGATGAACGTAACGAAAACCTAAAACAGCCTATCTGGTGAAAAAACACATAGACAGGAACAATCACCCACAAACACACAGTGAAACCCAGGCTACCTAAATATGGTTCCCAATCAGAGACAATGACGAACACCTGCCTCTGACTGAGAACCATATCAGGCTGAACATAGAAATAGACAAACAAGACATGAAACATAGAATGCCCACTCAGATCACACCCTGACCAATCAAAACATAGAAAATACAAAGTAAACTATGGTCAGGGCGTGACAGTACCCCCCCCCCAAGGTGCGGACTCCGGCCGCAAAACCTGAACCTATAGGGGAGGGTCTGGGTGGGCATCTGTCCGCGGTGGCGGCTCTGGCGCTGGACGTGGACCCCACTCCATGACAGTTTTAATCCCCCTCCTAAATGTCCCTAAATAGGTTACCCACCACAATGATAACATGGGACAGAGGGACAGCTCGGGACAGAGGTAACTCGGGACAGATGGGTAGCTCAGCCCTGAGAGGAAGCTCAGCACTGAGAAGAAGCTCAGCACTGAGAGGAAGCTCAGGCAGGTGGTTGGATCCGGCAGATCCTGGCTGGCTGGCGGTTCTGGAAGATCCTGGCTGACTGGCGGATCCAGGAGAATCTGGACGACTGGCAGATCTGGGAGAATCTGGCCGACTGGCAGATCTGGAAGAGTCTGGTCGACTGGCAGATCTGGAAGAGTCTGGTCGACTGGCAGATCTGGAAGAGTCTGGTCGACTGGCAGATCTGGAAGAGTCTGGACGACTGGCAGATCTGGAAGAGTCTGGACGACTGGCAGATCTGGAAGAGTCTGGACGACTGGCAGATCTGGAAGAGTCTGGACGACTGGCAGATCTGGAAGAGTCTGGACGACGGGCAGATCTAGAAGAGTCTGGACGACGGGCAGATCTGGAAGAGTCTGGTCGACTGGCAGATCTGGAAGAGTCTGGACGACTGGCAGATCTGGAAGAGTCTGGACGACTGGCAGATCTGGAAGAGTCTGGACGACTGGCAGATCTGGAAGAGTCTGGACGACGGGCAGATCTAGAAGAGTCTGGACGACGGGCAGATCTGGAAGAGTCTGGTCGACTGGCAGATCTGGAAGAGTCTGGACGACTGGCAGATCTGGAAGAGTCTGGACGACTGGCAGATCTGGAAGAGACTGGTCGACACAGACTGGCTGCTCTGGCTGCTCCATGCTGACTGACAGCTCTGGCTGCTCCATGCTGGCAGACTGCTCTGGCTGCTCCATGATGACTGGTAGCTCTGGCTGCTCCATGCTGACTGGCTGCTCCATGCTGACTGGCAACTCTGGCTGCTCCATGCTGACTGACTGCTCCATGCTGACTGGCAGCTCTGGCTGCTCCATGCTGACTGGCTGCTCTGGCTGCTCCATGCTGACTGGCTGCTCCATGCTGACTGGCTGCTCCATGCTGACTGGCTGCTCCATGCTGACTGGCGGCCCTGGCTGCTCCATGCTGACTGGCGGCCCTGGCTGCTCCATGCTGACTGGCGGCCCTGGCTGCTCCATGCTAACTGGCAGCTCTGGCGGCTCCTTGCAGACTGGCAGCTCTGGCGGCTCCTTGCAGACTGGCAGCTTTGGCGGCATCCTGCAGACTGGCAGCTCTGGCGGCTCCTTGCAGACTGGCAGCTCCATGCAGACTGGCAGCTCTATGCAGACTGGCAGCTCCTTGCAGACTGGCAGCTCCTTGCTAACTGGCAGCTCTAAGCTAACTGGCAGCTCTATGCTAACTGGCAGCTCTATGCTAACTGGCAGCTCTATGCTAACTGGCAGCTCTATGCTAACTGGCAGCTCTATGCTAACTGGCAGTTCTGAACAGGCGGGAGACTCCGGCAGCGCTGTAGAGAAGGCAGGCTCTAACAGCGCTAAACAGGCGGGAGACTCCGACAGCGCTGAAGAGAAAGGAGGCTCTGGCAGCGCTGGACAGGCGAGGCGCACTGTAGGCCTGATGCGTGGTGCTGGCACTGGTGGTACTGGGCCGAGGACACGCACAGGAAGCCTGGTGCGGGGAGCTGCTACCGGAGGGCTGGGGTGTGGAGGTGGTACTGGAAAAACCGGACCGTGCAGGCGCACTGGAGCTCTTGAGCACCGAGCCTGCCCAACCTTACCTGGTTGAATGCTCACGGTCGCCCTGCCAGTGCGGCGAGGTGGAATAGCCCGCACTGGACTATGCAGGCGAACCGGAGAAACCGAGCGCAAGGCTGGTGCCATGTAAACCGGCCCAAGGAGACGCACTGGGGACCAGCTGCGTAGAGCCGGCTTCATGGCATTAGGCTCGACGCTCAATCTAGCCCGGCCGACACGCGGAGCTGGAATATACCGCACCGGGCTATGCACCCGCACTGGAGACACCGTGCGCACCACTGCATAACACGGTGCCTGTCCGGTCTCTCTAGCCCCCCGGTAAGCACAGGGAGTCTGCCCAGGTCTCCTACCTGGCGTAGCCATACTCCCTGTTAGCCCCCCCCCAAGAAATTTTTGGGGCTGCCTCTCGGGCTTCCTTGCCAGCCGTGTTCCCTCATATCGCCGGCTCCTCTCTCCGGCTGCCTCTGCTCTCCTAAGTGCCTCCACCTGTTCCCATGGGAGGCGATCTCTTCCAGCCAGTATCTCCTCCCAAGTGTAACAGCCCTTGCCATCTAAAACGTCCTCCCATGTCCATTCCTCTTTACGCTGCTGTTGCTGCCTGTTGACACGCTGCTTGGTCCGTTGGTGGTGGGTGATTCTGTAACGGTTTTCTTGGTGAGAAGGAGAGTCGGACCAAAATGCAGCGTGTAGATTGCGATCCATGTTTTAATGAACAAACGTAAAACACGAATCAATGCAAACACTACAAAATAAAGAATGTGATGAACGTAACGAAAACCTAAAACAGCCTATCTGGTGAAAAAACACATAGACAGGAACAATCACCCACAAACACACAGTGAAACCCAGGCTACCTAAATATGGTTCCCAATCAGAGACAATGACGAACACCTGCCTCTGACTGAGAACCATATCAGGCTGAACATAGAAATAGACAAACAAGACATGAAACATAGAATGCCCACTCAGATCACACCCTGACCAATCAAAACATAGAAAATACAAAGTAAACTATGGTCAGGGCGTGACATCCATGACATTTCCATTGTTTTGGTGGAGCTTGACCTCGTTACCCCATGTATTTCAAGCAGTGCTACTGGTGATATTCAAGACTCAATTGGTTATGGCATCGATTTGACCAGTGTATTCAGAAAGCTTTCAGATTCCTTCCCTTTTTCCACATGTTACTGTTATGTGCTATTTGTTCTATTCAAGACCAAGGTCATGTTGATTAGAAGGTCTTTACCTAAGCATCACTCGGTAGCGTGCATACAGCTCCATTCAGTGCATAGTAAGTAATGCCTAACTTGGCTCTCTAGTATCACACTCAGATACACATAACAGCAGCGCCTGTTGGCTTGGCGACATCTAGTAACATCTTCCTTTACACAACAAATGAAGATAACTGCTCCTCGACTCATAAACAGGAGAACTGGGGTTAGACCATTGCCAGTGAAAACATTACTGTTAACAAAAACATAGAACTGTGTTCTTATTCAAGTACCTTCAATAAGCATAAACTTTAAAGTCATTAAGCAGACTACCCTCTTCCTCTTGCAAAAAAAATAACCTTTAAGATTAAACAACATAGTCTCTGGAGTATCTCACGGGCGGCTTGATATTTGCCCTGGTTCTGGTGTGTCTCAGAGTTACATTTTCAGATAGTGGGGCTGCTTCCAGATCAGCAGCCTGTGGTTCACCACCTGCTTGGATGGCAGGTTCATTCCATGGTCCTCAGTCATCCTCACCGTGTTTGTTTGTTGGTCATTCGGGGGGATCCTGAGTTGTTCAGTCACTGCACGAATGTCTGTTTCTGCTATATATTTTTTACCATTCGCTAGTACTTCATATGACCAGTCACTGATTTGATCTGTGCATATGCCCAGCATCCAATTTCTGGCTGAGTTGTTGGGGTGGAGAAGAGCCCTTGCTGTTTGTCCTTGGATGATGTTGGACATGTCACAAGCATGTGTGTCATAGTGGTGTTTTGCTGTCAGCCCTTTTGCTTATTTTCTTGGAATGGCATTTGTGACCCGATTCAGGAAAGTAGGCGTATGTCACAAGTCAAGTCTTCACAGGAGATCCTTTTGAACATGTGAACTTTCATGTGCCTTAATATCAGACTTGAATGTCATCTGTAAATATTAATAAAATTGTTAAATTACAAGCCTAGTTGGTTTAGCCACAGAGAAAGACAGCATCCTTCCCACTAGCCATTATTGGTTGAGATAATGAGTGGGCTGGACATGCCGAGAGATAAGTTTGCAGTGGTCTACGGTTTTGCATCTTGTGTCCATAAAATGAGCTGCTCGTAATGCATAGATAATCCTTTCTCCTGCAGTTTTTTTAAAGACATAACGTTAGCTATGGAGAACTGCAAATATGTTGCTACTGCTCTCAATAACATTGCTGCCCTGAATTTATCAGGCGCTATCAACAAAGGTCAGTGGAAAAAAGTTGTGATGGACTACTTTCTGGATGACGATTGTGCCGTTCGATGCTGTGTCACGGCTTCAATAAGTAGTGAGTGCAGGAGTCAGGCGCAGAGAGCAGGGTAGTTCAAAAGATGTGGGTCTTTAATATTCCAAAAAAACGGAGAGACGGTCACGCCACACACACAAGGGCTCGTAAAGTCCCATTCCAAACAAACAGGACGGAACAGATTGGAAAAAAGAAACCACAAGAATAATCAAACACCATAAACAGAAAAACAAGCCCGCACAAAAGCAGACGGGCCTACTGGGTTTAACTTCTTGCGTCGAGCCATCCCGGATCCGGGATCGTGACTACAGCCTCAAGCTCATTACCATAACGCAACATTAACTATTCATGAAAATCGCAAATTAAATGAAATGAATATGCTAGCTCTCAAGCTTAGCCTTTTGTTAACAACACTGTCATCTCCGATTTTCAAAATATGCTTCTCAACCATAGCAAAACAAGCATTTGTGTAACAGTATTGATAGCTAGCATAGCATTTAGCATAGCATTTAGCGTTAGCATTCAGCAGGCAACATTTTCACAAAAAACAGAAAAGCATTCAAATAAAATCATTTGCCTTTGAAGAACTTCAGATGTTTTCAATGAGGACACTCATTTTTTCCTGAAAGTTTATTTGTTTAGGACAAATTGCTCCGTTTTCTGCGTCACGTTTAGCTACGAAAAAAACCTGTATCCAGGATTGTGTAAATCTATCCGCAAGCTCATTAGCATAACGCAACGTTAACTATTCATGAAAATTGCAAATGAAATTAAATAAATCTATTTGCTCTCAAGCTTAGCCTTTTGTTAACAACACTGTCATCTCAGATTTTCAAAATATGCTTTTGAACCATAGCTAAACAAGCATTTGTGTAACAGTATTGATAGCCTAGCATAGGATTATCCCTGGCATTCAGCATACAACATTTTCACAAAAACCAGAAAAGCATTCAAATAAAATAATTTACCTTTGAAGAACTTCAGATGTTTTCAATGAGGAGACTCTCAGTTAGATAGCAAATGTTCCGTTTTTACAAAAATATTATTTGTGTTGACAAATTGCTCCGTTTTCTTCATCACGTTTGGGTAAGAAAAAAAAAGTCATTAAAACGCGAACTTTTTTCCAAATTAACTCCATAATATCGACAGAAACATGGCAAACGATGTTTAGAATCATTCCTCAAGGTGTTTTACACATATCTATCGATGATAAATCCTTCATGGCAGTTGACTTTCTCTTCTGAAGAAATGGAACGCGCATGGACCTAGAGACTACGCAATAATTTTGACACAGGACACCGGGCGGACACCTGGTAAATGTAGTCTCTTATGGTCAATCTTCCAATGATATGCCTACAAATACGTCACAATGCTGCAGACACCTTGGAGAAACGACAGAAAAGGCAGGCTCATTCCTGGCGCATTCACAGCCATATAAGGAGACATTGGAACACAGCGCCTTCAGAATCTGGGGCATTTCCTGTATGAAACTTCATCTTGGTTTCGCCTGTAGCATTAGGGCACTCACAGATAATATATTTGCAGTTTTGGAAACGTCAGAGTTTTTTCTTTCCAAAGCTGTCAATTACATGCATAGTCAAGCATCTTTTCGTGACAAAATATCTTCTTTAAAACGGGAACGTTTTTTAACCAAAAATTAAAAGAGCGCCCCCAATCTCGAAGAAGTTAAATAGCCCACAACCAAACTGAAACACGAAACAGGTCCAACAAATCAGACACAACTAAATGAAACAGAAAAGGGGATCGGTGGCAGCTAGTAGGCCGGCGACGACGACCGCCGCCCGAACAGGAAGAGGCACCATCTTCGGCGGGATTCGTGACATGCTGACTCTCTCTCACTCTGAAAATAACACGTTTTGAAATCAGTGGATCACAACAGGCCATACAATCTGTGCAAACTAAATGGAAACAACACAGGATGTCTTATAAGAGAGGCTGCAGTCTGCCGTGAAGCTTTCATCCATGTATACAGGTAAGAATCTAGCTACAGATAAATACAGATATTATACATTTCTAATTTTATCAGAAAGTTGTTTTCCATTTGATGGCTGGCTTGCTAACTAACATTGAACCTAATGTTATTTGTTTAACTTTAGCTTGCTATGACAATCAGTTTGTATTGCTGGTAACGTTATTCTGTAGGAAGGGTGTAGGTAGGTTGAGAGCTTCAAGTTTCTTGGTGTCCACATCAACAACAACCTAGAATGGTCCAAACACACCAAGACAGTTGTGAAAAGGGCACTACAAAGCCTATTCCCCCAGGAAACTAAAAATATGGGTACTGAGATCCTCAAAAGGTTCTACAGCTGCAACATCGAGAGCATCCTGACTTTTTGCGTCACTGCCTGGTACGGCAATTGCTCTGCCTCTGTCCGCAAGGCACTATAGACGGTAGTGTGTACGGCCCAGTACATCACTGGGGCTAAGCTGCCTGCCATCCAGGACCTCTACACCAGCCGGTGTCAGAGGAATGCCCTAAAATGTGTCAAAGACCCCAGCCACCCTAGACATAGACTGTTCTCTACTACCGCATGGCAAGCGGTACCGGAGTGCCAAGTCTAGGACAAAAAGGCTTCTCAACAGTTTTTTTTCCCTATGCCATAAGACTCCTGAACAGGTATTCAAATGGCTACCTGGACTATTTGCATTGTGTGCCCCCCAAACCCTCTTTTTACGCTGCTGCTACTCTCTGTTTACCATATATGCATAGTCACTTTAACTATACATTCATGTACATACTACCTCAAATGGGCCGACCAACCAGTGCTCTCGCACATTGGCTATCTGCATTGTGTCCCACCCGCCAACCCCTCTTTTATGCTACTCTCTGTTTATCATATATGCATAGTCACTTTAACCATATCTACATGTATATTCTACCTCAGTCAGACTGACTAACCTGTGTCTGAAGCCTCGCTAGGTGAATTGATGTGGCGCAGGGTTGTAATGTCTTCTGATTTTTTTTTTTTTTGTGTTATTCCCTGTTTTACAGCCCCGGTGCTCTGGAGCCTGGCGTTGTCGCCAAAGAGGGTTCGGACTGTCGGGACCAGATTTCAGTTGCTGTGAAACGCTGACATCCTTCCTCCCGTAGATGGTCTGCCTGTAAAAGCACCACCTGGACTGGACACAGATAGACAAACTATATTTTTAGCAAGATCAGGAAGTTTTGCGATGAAGAGGCTATAGACATCACATGCCTTGCACCAAGGTCAAGGGCAGGACAAACAGGCTCTCCGAATATAGGTTTGCTTGTTCATGCGTGGTTTGGACGGACCAGTCATCAGCACTCTCTGCAGTGACTCTATTCAAATGACTCTCTCCTAACACATACGTTGCTGCTACAATATTTTTTATCCTGCTGCTCAGCCACTTTACCCCTGATTGTATGCATATAACTACCTCGTCTATCACTGATACCGTTATTGATATGGTTCTTGTACATACTGTATATTTTATTTACATTGACACAATCTATTTCTGATATTGCTACTGTGCAAGTAACCATTTGTCTGTACCGTTTACACCTTCTGTAGAGACCATCCACTTAGCATAATATTGATATATAAAATGAATATTGACATGTGTGGTCGTAACATGATTTTGTAACATACCACAACAATATAATGTGACCGTATCAAGTGTCCAACACATAAATATATGGCGCATGTATCTGTTTATGTACTGTACATGTGCACCTCACTCAGGTTTCAACTTAGGTTGCATGGCCTTAACTCCTGTATGGAATACTATGTGATAAGTGCATGTGTAACAGTATATAAAGTATGCTAATGTACTGGTGTGAAGGCATTTGGTCAGTGGTGTGAAGTACTTAAGTAAAAGTACTACTTAAGTAGTTTTTTGTGTTATCTGTACATTACTATTTATATTTTGGTCAACTTTTACTTCACTACATTTGTAAAGAAAATAATGTACTTTTTACTCTATACATTTAACTTGACACCCAAAAATACTCATTACATTTTGACAGGAAAATTGCCATATTCACACACTTATCAAGAGAATGCCTGGTCTTCCCTACTGCCTCGATTTGGAAGACTCATGAAACACAAATGCTTCATTTGTAAATTATGTCTGAGTGTTGGAGTGTGCCCCTGGCTATCTGTCAAAAATCTAAAATAAAACAATGATGCCATCTGATTTGTTTAATGTAAGGAATTTGAAATGGTTTATATTTTTACTCTTGATACTTAAGTGCATTGTGCCCCTTGGCGATCCATCAAAAAATAAATAAATACATTTGTACCGTCTGGTTAAATATAAGGAATTTGAAATTATTTATACTTTTACTCAAGTTTGACAATTTAGTACTTTTTCTACCACTGGATGTGGCTGGGGGTTGTAGCATTTATTTCACATGACCCATCAATTTAGACAAGTGTGTCTGGGTAAGTGTCATCTAATATTTATAACATATTTTTATCTGGACACTTTCTTTTACATGGAATTGTTCCTTATTGTAGGCTACTACCATTTTTTGTCTTAATCTTTACTACACTACATGACCTCACATGTGAATCCTTAAAGAGATGAGTGGGGCTGGCTTAAGAGGGTGTGAACAATGCTGAATGGGTGTAGACAAAGGAGAGCTCTCCAGTATGTACTAAAACTTTCAAAGGCCCTTCTCTCAAAAGTTTATCAACTTTCAAAGCAGAATTACTTTGCAATTGTTCCTCAAAAATGCAGTGTATGATGTACCATTTTGTAGCGCTGCATGAGATTGATTTGAGCTGGTCAGTCACATTTTGTAACACTTGGGATTTGAGCAGTCTTTTCATGGTGGGTAGGATCGTGCGTGTGCGTCTGGACATGAGTTGCTGTACGGGAGAACTGTTAAGTCCCTCTGCTGGAGCATTACGCCATACCAAAACTGCTTTCCATGGGTCTTCACCATCCATCGCAACCTTTTTTAGGAGTGTTTTGGCAATTTTCACAGTTGATTCCGCTTTGCCATTACTTTGTGGGTGATAGGGTGATGACGTCACATGGTTAAAGTCCCACTCATCAGCACATTTTTGAAAGTCCGTTCCAGAGAAGGGGGGTCTATTATCAGAAACAACAGTATGGGAAACGCCATGTCTGCTGAACAGCTTATTGCAGCATTCAATGATGGAGTCTGATGTGGTGTCATTCAGCTCGTCGAGCTCCCAGTCGTCCGAGTAATAATCGACCATGATGAGGTAGTTGCTTTTGTTGACTGTGAGTAAGTCCATCCTGATCTTGGACCATGGGATGGGAGGGATTTGGTGGGGGATGAGTGTCTCCTTTTGTTGTCTCTTCTGGATGGATTTGCATGTGGCACATTTGCTGATAAAGACTTTTACGTCCTCCGTAATCCTTGGCCAGAAAACAGCATTGCGTGCCTTTCTGAGACTGGCCTCTATGCCTGAGTGGCCAGAGTGTATTTTGCGTAGAAAGTCAGTGCATAACATGTCAGGGATGAAGACATTGTTTCCTTTAATTATCAGACCCTTTTCTGTGGTGAGCTCCTCTTGGTACGTCCATAAATCTTTCAGCGCGTGACTCACAGCCTGTTTGGTTCCAGGCCAGTCGTTGTTGATTTGTGAGTGCAGAGCCTGAAACAGTGGGTCCTGGGAACAGTGAGCTTTGATTGACTCCATTGTCTTAGTTGAGATGTTGACATCACTGGTGTGATCCACCTGTTCAGGACAGTTGTGGATAGACCCATAGCATAGACTGTGGCTGGTGTCTGCATTTGTCTGTGCTCTGTGGTTGATTGAGCTGTTCTGGACAGGAAGTCAGCTACATGTAGTTCCTTGCCTTGTTTGTATTGCACTTGGAGTTGGTATCATTGTAGCCTTAGCAACATTCTCTGCAGTCGCTTAGGTGCTATGAGTAGGAATTTCTTGACGATAGTCTCAAGTGGTTTGTGGTCTCTGTGTATTGTGATTAACTCTCTGCCATGCAGGTACTGGTCAAACTTGTCACATGCAAAAACTATGGAGAGACATTCCTTCTCAATCTGGACATATCTTTGTTCTGTCTGAGTCAATGTTCTGAAGGCAAATGCAACAGGTTGTCCTTTCTGTCGAAGGGCTGCGCCCAAACCTGTCTCACTGGCATCACACTGCAGTGTGACTTCCTCATTCAAGTCATAGTTTTTGAGCACTGGGTGTTGTTAGACTAACCGTTTGATAGTCTCAACTGCTGCGTCATGCTGTGGTAGCCATGTTAGTCTTTTGAACGTCTCACACACATCAGATAGGCAGTGCATTCATTTTTCACGATAGTTCACAAACCCCAACAGCCGCTATAGTGACTTGCCTTCAGTCGGTGTACCCATGCTCTGAATGACTATTTTCTCTGGGTCAGGGCGAAGGCCCTCTGTGTTGAGAAGATGACCCATGTATGTCACACTCGGCAGCTTTAACCGGAGTTTATTTTTGTTCAGCTTCAGGTTGACATCTCTTGCTCTCTGCAGGAGAGCTGTAAGGTTTCTGTCATGATCTGCCATCGCCTTTTCGTGTGTGTCACCATATCCATAGAGTAGAATGTCATCCGCGATCACACTCACTCCTTTTAGTCCCTGTAGTGCTTCACACTGTCTGTGCTGGCATTCTGCAGCTGCTGGCTTGATTCCAAATGGCATTCTCAGCCATCTATATCTGCCTAAAGGTGTCCAGAAGGTTGTTAGATAGCTGCTCACTTCATCAAGTTTGAATTGACGATATCCATCTTTGGCATTGAGTACTGAGAATACCTTTCCATTGGATATCTCTGGTAGAATCTCTTTGATTGTGGGTATCTGGAAGTGTGATCTCAGTAAGGCTTTGTTGAGTGCACTGGGGACCATGCATATTCGTAGCTTATCAGGTTTTTCAATGACAACCATGTTGCTGATCCAAGGTTTAGGCTCTGTGACTTCCGTGATAATGTCTGCATTGTCTATTGAATGTATGACCTTTGTGTAACTTTCATTCAGCGGAATAGGTATCCGTCTTGGTAGCTGCTGCGCAGGCCTGGCTGCATTGTCTACTTCTAGGTGTAGCTCTCCAGGAAGGCATCCAAGCCCATCAAACACGTCCTTCTACTTGGAGATGATCTCCTCAGTTGTCATGATGACCTCAGTGGATGTGGTGCTTGGGGTGTTGATGTGATGTAAAACATGGCTGTGTTTCACATGTAGTAGGCTGATTCTTTCACATGTGTCAGCTGACAGCAGAGGAAGCTGGGATGTGTCCATGACCTGACATTTGATATGAAATATATTCCCATCATGATTTGCTTTGAGATTGCACTCTCCTGTTGGCTTTATCAGTGTGCCGTCATATAGCTTGAGTGTAGCTTTCCTTGGTAGGACAACTGGATTGCCATCTTGACTGACTTGCTGACTTGCTGATCCTGTGCCTAGTTGACATTTAATTGTATGGCTGGGGTCATACCATGTCAATGGCTCATCACTCAGTGGTGCTAGGTTAATGAACACTTATTTTGCCTTGCTGTCCACAGAATTAACCTGTGAGACCATATTGCATGTGTTGTTTGGTCATCCGACTCATTACCTTCCTCTACTAGATTGAGTTGAGGTTTGTGTTGTGCTTGTTTACAAACTCTGGTAAAATGGTTTCGTTTGCCACATGCTTTATAGGTGACGCCGTATGCTGAGCATTTTGCTTTGGCATGTAATGCACCACAGTAATGATATGTTACGTCGTTTGGCATTCTATGTTTACTATTACCCCCTGTAAACTCTGTCTGTTTATGACCATATCTTTGGCGTTCGTTCTGATTCTGAACGTCGCTCATGGGAGGTACGACAGCGACAGCCCCGAAACCTGAAGGATCTGGAGAAGGTCTGTATGGAGGAGTGGGCAAAATCACTGCTGCAGTGTGTACAAACCTGGTCAAGAACTCATGAAACATATGATCTCTGTATTTGCAAACAAAGGTTTCTGTACCAAATATTAAGTTCTGCTTTTCTGATGTATCAAATACTTATGTCATGCAATAAAATGCAAATCAATTACTTAAAAATCATACAATGTGATTTTCTGGATCTTTAGATTCCGTCTCTCACAGCTGAAGTGTACCTATGATAAAAATTACAGACCTCTACATGCTTTGTAAGTAGGAAAACCTGCAAAATCGGCAGTGTATCAAATACTTGTTCTCCCCACTGTATATATTTTTAAACCTAGTTAGAAAGGATTACCTACACATATTTAGTCTGTTATAGACAGAAGCATGCTACATGGCAAACCAATCCGAACTCATCAGATGGCAGTTTGTTATTAAGCCAAATGAAAGTTTCCATGTTCCAGAAGGCATTTCTGCCCCAAAAAAACATTTACGTACAAAGCTGTAACCTGTAGCATACCTCGTTCAGTCTCCTCAGGACTTGAATGGCTCCACAAACCGCGGGCCCAGCTTCTGGCAGGGCAGGCAGAGCGGCAGGTTTCGGGTGAGAGCCAGACCTGAGGGGCAGGTTTCGGGTCGAGAGCCAGGTGCGAACAACGGGGCCTCACTGCGGTGGCAGTCGGCGTTCGCCTTCTGCCGCCTCACGGCCCGTTGCATGTGCACATGGATGGCGTCCCAGGTCTCCTCCAAGCGCTTAAACCATTCGTCCACCGCAGGAGCCTCGATCTGGCTCTGATGCCAAGGTGCCAGAACCATGGACCCTGGACGTGAACTGGGGACCCCGATCAGAGACTATGTCCTCAGGCACCTCGTAGTGGCGGAAGACGTGAGTGAACAGGGCCTCCGCAGTCTGTAGGGCCGTAGGGAGACCGGGCAAAGGGAAGAGATGGCAGGTCTTAGAAAACCGATCCACAACAACCAGGATCGTGGTGTTACCCTGTGAGGGAGGAAGATCCGTCAGGAATTCCACCGACAGGTACGACCACGGCCATTGTGGAATGGGTAGGGGTTGTAACTTCCCTCTGGGCAGGTGCCTGGGAGCCTTGCACTGGGTGCACACCGAGGAGGAGGAAACATAACCCTCACGTCCTTGGCCAAGGTGGACCACCAGTACTTCCCACTAAGACAGCGCACATTCCGACCGATGCCAGGATGACCAGAGGAGGGTGACGTGTGGGCCCAACAGATCAACCGGTCGGAGAACAGCAGACAGAAGGTACAGGCTCCCAGCTGGACACTGGAGAGGAGTGGGCTCTGTACATAATACACGCTCGATGTCTGCGTTCAGCTCCCACACCACCGGTGCCACCAGGCAAGAGGCCGGGAGTATGGGAGTGTGATCCATGGACCGCTCCTCTGTGTCATACATCCGGACAGTGAGTCTGCCTTAGCATTCTGGGAACCTGGTCGGTAGGACAAGGTGAACACAAAACAGATAAAAAAAATGTCCCACCTTGCCTGGTGAGGGTTCAGTCTCCTCGCCGCCCGGATGTACTCCAGATTGTGGAGGTCAGTCCAGATGAAAAAAGGGTGTCTCGCCCCCTCAAGCTAATGTCTCCACGCCTTCAGAGCCTTGACGACAGCCAACAGCTCCCGGACCCCCACATCTAAATGTTTTTTTCAGATAGAGCTATAGCTAGATAGCAAATCTTAGCCAAGGAAACATGCAGTAATTCAACATTGGCTAGCAATAAATACACGTACAAACAAGTCAAGGTACAGTTGAAGTCGGAAGTTTACAAACACTTAGGTTGGAGTTAATTAAACTTGTTTTTCAACCACTCAATTGATAGTTTTGGCAAGTCGGTTAGGGAATCTACTTTATGCATGACACAAGTAATTTTTCCAACAATTGTTTACAGACAGATTTTTTTCACTTTTAATTCACTGTATCACAATTCCAGTGGGTCGGACATTTACGTACACTAAGTTGACTGTGCCTTTAAACAGCTTGGAAAATTCCAGAAAATTATGTCATGGCTTTAGAAGCTTCTGATAGGCTAATTGACATAATTTAAGTCAATTGGAGGTGTACCTGTGGATGTATTTCAAGGCCTACCTTCAAACTCAGTGCCTCTTTGCCTGACATCATGGGAAAATCAAAATGAACCAGACCTCCACAAGTCTGGTTCATCTTTGGGAGCAATTTCCAAATGCATAAAGGAACCACGTTCATCTGTACAAACCAAAGTACGCAAGTATAAACACCATGGTACCACGCAGCCATCATACTGCTCAGGAAGGAGAATCATTCTGTCTCCTAGAGATGAATATACTCTGGTGGGAAAAGTGCAAATCAATCCCAGAACAACAGCAAAGGACCTTGTGAAGATGCTGGAGGAAACAGGTACAAAAGTATCTATATCCACAGTAAAACGAGTCCTATATCAACACAACCTGAAAGACCGCTAAGCAAGGAAGAAGCAACTGCTCCAACACCGCCATACAAAAGCCTGCACAGTAAAACGTGTCCCATATCGACACAACCTGAAAGGCTGCTAAGCAAGGAAGCCACTGCTTCAAAACCGCCATAAAAAAAGCCTGCACAAAACAGCACATGCGGAAAAAGATTTTACTTTTTGGAGAAATGTCCTCTGGTCTGACGAAACAAATATAGAACTGTTTGGCCATGATGAACATTGTTATGTTTGGAGGAAAAAGGGGGCGGCTTGCGAGCCAAAGAACACCATCCCAACCGTGGAGCACGGGGGTGGCAGCATCATGTTGTGGGGGTGCTGTGCTGCAGGAGGGACTGGTGCACTTCACAAAATAGAAAGTCAAGGTATTGTAGTGTCCATCACAAAGCCCTGACCTCAGTCCTATAGAAAATTTGTTGGCAGAACTGAAAAAGCATGCAAGCAAGGAGGCCTACAAACCTGACTCAGTCACACCAGCTCTGTCAGGAGGAATGGGCCAAAATGCACCCAACTTATTGTGGGAAGCTTGTGGAAATCTACCCGAAACGTTTGACCCAAGTTAAACAATTTAAGGGCAATGCCACCAAATACTAACTGAGTGTATGTAAAATTCTGACCCACTTGGAATGTGATGAAAGAAATAAAACCTGAAAGAAATCATTCTCTCTACTATTATTCTGACATTTTACATTCTTTAAATAAAGTGGTGATCCTAACTGACCCAAAACAGGTATTGTTTACTAGGATAAAATGTGAAAAACTGAGTTTAACCTTTCTGGAATATGTGGGACAGTAGCGTCCCACCTGGCCAAAAGCCAGAGAAAATGCAGAGCGCCAAATTCAAACAAATTGCTATAAAAATCTAACATTCATGAAATCACACATGCAAGATAGAAAATTAGATACACTTGTTGTGAATCCAGCCAACATGTCAGATTTCAAAAAGGCTTTTCGGCGAAAGCAAACAATGCCATTATCTGAGGATAGCACCATAGTAAACAAAGAGAGAAAAGCATATTTCAACCCTGCAGGCGCGACACAAGATGCAGAAATAAAAATACACTGCTCAAAAAAATAAAGGGAACACTAAAATAACACATCCTAGATCTGAATGAATGAAATATTCTTATTAAATACTTTTTTTTTTTACATAGTTTAATGTGCTGACAACAAAACCACACAAAAATTATCAATGGAAATCAAATTTATCAACCCATGGAGGTCTGGATTTGGAGTCACACTCAAAATTAAAGTAGAAAACCACACTGCAGGCTGATCCAACTTTGATGTAATGTCCTTAAAACAAGTCAAAATGAGGCTTAGTAGTGTGTGTGGCTTCCACGTGCCTATATGACCTCCCTACAACGCCTGGGCATGCTCCTGATGAGGTGGCAGATGGTCTCCTGAGGGATCTCCTCCCAGACCTGGACTAAAGCATCCGCCAACTCCTGGACAGTCTGTGGTACAACGTGGCGTTGGTGGATGGAGCGAGACATGATGTCCCAGATGTGCTCAATTGGATTCAGGTCTGGGGAACGGGCGGGCCAGTCCATAGCATCAATGCCTTCCTCTTGCAGGAACTGCTGACACACTCCAGCCACATGAGGTCTAGCATTGTCTTGCATTAGGAGGAACCCAGGGCCAACCGCACCAGCATATGGTCTCACAACGGGTCTGAGGATCTCATCTCGGTACCTAATGGCAGTCAGGCTACCTCTGGTGAGCACATGGAGGGCTGTGCGGCCCCCCCAAAAAATGCCACCCACCGCCAAACCGGTCATGCTGGAGGATGTTGCAGGCAGCAGAACGTTCTCCACGGCGTCTCCAGACTCTGTCACGTCTGTCACATGTGCTCAGTGTGACCCTGCTTTCATCTGTGAAGAGCACAGGGCGCCAGTGGCGAATTTGCATTCTTGGTGTTCTCTGGCAAATGCCAAACGTCCTGCACAGTGTTGGGCTGTAAGCACAACCCCCACCTGTGGACGTCAGGCCCTCATACCACCCTCATGGAGTCTGTTTCTGACCGTTTGAGCAGACACATGCACATTTGTGGCCTGCTGGAGGTCATTTTACAGGGCTCTGGCAGTGCTTCTCCTGCTCCTCCTTGCACAAAGGCGGAGGTAGCGGTCCTGCTGCTGGTTTGTTGCCCTCCTCCACGTCTCCTGATGTACTGGCCTGTCTCCTGGTAGCGCCTCCATGCTCTGGACACTACCCTGACAGACACAGCAAATCTTTTTGCCGCAGCTCGCATTGATGTGCCATCCTGGATGAGCTGCACTACCTGAGCCACTTGTGTGGGTTGTAGACTCCGTCTCATGCTACCACTAGAGTGAATGCACCGGCATCATTCAAAAGTGACCAAAACATCCGCCAGGAAGCATAGGAACTGAGAAGTGGTCTGTGGTCACCAGCTGCAGAACCACTCCTTTATTGGCGGTGTCTTGCTAATTGTCTATAATTTCCACCTGTTGTCTATTCAATTTGCACAACAGCATGTTAAATTTATTGTCAGTCAGTGTTGCTTCCTAAGTGGACATTTTGATTTCACAGAAGTGTGATTGACTTGGAGTTACATTGTGTTGTTTAGTTAAGTGTTCCCTTTATTTTTTTGAGCAGTGTATAATTAATTCCGTACCTTTGACAAGCTTCTTTTGTTGGCACTCAATTATGGTCCTTTTGTTCGATTAATTCCGTCCATATATATCCAAAATGTCCATTTACTTGGCGCGTTTGATCCAGAAAAACACCGGTTCCAACTCGCGCAATCTGAGTACAAAATATCTCAAAAGTTACCTGTAAACTTTGCCAAAACATTTCAAACTACTTTTGTAATACAACTTTAGGTATTTTTTCAATGTAAATAATCAATAAAATTGAAGACGGGATGATCTGTGTTCAATACAGGAGGATAACAAACTGTAGCATGCTTTCTGGTCACACGCCTCTATCTAACAGTACACTTCAAGTTACCCTCGTTCAAGATGGCCGTACTTCTTCATTACACAAAGGAAAAACCTCAACCAATTTCTAAAGACTGTTGACATCCAGTGGAAGCGATAGGAACTGCAAGAAGGTCCCTTAGAAATCTGGATTCCGAAAGAAATCTCATTGAAAATCGAGTGACCTAAAAAAAAAAAAATCTGAATGGTTTGTCCTCGGGGTTTCGCCTGCTAAATAAGTTATGTTATAGATATGATTCAAACAGTTTCGGAAACTTCAGAGTGTTTTCTATCCAAATCTACTAATAATATGCAATATCTGGCAGGGTAGCCTAGTGGTTAGAGCGTTGGACTAGTAACCGGAAGGTTGCAATTTCAAATCCCTGAGCTGACAAGGTACAAATCTGTCGTTCTGCCCCTGAACAGGCAGTTAACCCACTGTTCCTAAGCCGTCATCGAAAATAAGAATTTGTTCTTAACTGACTTGCCTAGTTAAATAAAGGTAAAATAAATAAAAAAAACTTCTGGGGATGAGTAGCAGGCAGTTGAATTTGGGCATGCATTTCATCCGGATGTGAAAATACTGCCCCGTGTCACCAAGAAGTTAAATGTATTTGGTTAATGTGTATGTAAACTTCTGACTTCAACTGTACTTACCCAGCAGCTGAAAATATTATTCCACTTCACAGCTGCTTCAAGAATATATTTACTAAAACAGTCTGAGTTAATGTCTCACCCGACTGCATGAGACACATAATTTGAATCCACAGGAGGCATAAGCTATTGCTGTGGAGAAATACAGTATGTTAAAGTAATTTTTACTGTTAAAAACAGTATTTTTCAGCATTTCACCTTTAAAACGTCTTAGGGCTGCAATCCTGTTAACGGAATCGATATGACAACAGCCAGTGAAAGGGCAGGGTGCCAAATTCAAAACAACAGAAATCTCATAATTAAAATTCCTCAAACATTCATGTATCTTTTACCGTTTTAAAGGTAATCTTGTTGTTCATGCACTGTCCGATTTCAAATAGGCTTTACAGCGATAGCACCACAAACGATTGTTAGGTCACCACCAACTCACAGAAAAATTCAGCCATTTTTCCAGCCAATGAAAGTAGTCACAAAAAGCACAAATCGAGATAAAATGAATCACTAACCTTTGATGATCTTCATCAGATGACACTCATAGGACTTCATGTTACACAATACATATACAGTATTTTTGTTTGATAAAGTTCATATTTATATAAAAAAAATCTCAGTATACATTGGCATGTTATGTTCACTAGTTCCAAAAACATCAGGTGATATTGTAGAGAGCCACATCATTTTACAGAAATACTCATTATAAATGTCGATAAATACAATTGTTAGACATGGAAATATAGATATACCTCTCCTTAATCGGGGACCCTCGCCGCAGGCCCCGGACCAGGGTCCCTTGCCGCAGGCCCCGGACCTGGGATCCTCGCAGCAGGTACCGGACAGAGGACCGTCGCCGGAGGCTCCAGGCCAGGGACCGTCGCTGGAGGCTTCGTGCCATAGATCATCACTGGAGGCTTCGGGCCATGGATCATCACTGGAGGCTTTGTACGTGGAGCCGGAACAGGTCTCACTGGACTTAGGAGACATACTGGAAGCCTGGTGCGTGGAGCTGCCCCTGGATACACTGGGCCGTGGAGGCTCACTGGATGGTCTCAAGCGTAAAACTGGCACAACCCGTCCTGGCTGTATGGTTACTTTCGCCCGGCAAATGCGGGGCGTGCTCGGTCCTCCTTTTCCTGTAGTCCAAAATAATCTCCTTTGTCTTGATCACGTTGAGGGAGAGGTTGTTGTCCTGGCACCACACGGCCAGGTCTCTGATCTCCTCCCTATAGACTGTCTCATCGTTGTCGATGAGACACTGTTGTGTCATCTGAAAACGTATGATGGTGTAGGAGTCGTGCCTGGCCGTGCAGTTATGAGTGAACTGGGAGTACAGGAGGGGACTGAGCACGCACCCCTGAAGGGCCCCTGTGTTGAGGATCAGCATGGCAGATGTGTTGTTACCTACTCTTACCACCTGGGGGCGGCCCGCCAGGAGGTCCAGGATTCAGTTGCAGAGGGAGGTGTTTCGTCCCAGGGTCCTTAGCTTATTGCTGAGCTTTGAGGGCACTATGGTGTTGAAACTTTGATCTGTAGTCAGTGAATAGAATTCTCACATAGGTGTTCCTTTTGTCCATGTGGGAAAGGGCAGATTGGAGTGCAGTAGAGATTGCGTCATCTGTGGATCTGTTAGGGCGGTATACACATTGGAGTGGGTCATGGGTTTCTGTGACATAGGTGTTGATGTGAGACATGACCAGCCTATCAAAGTACTTCAAGGCTACAAACGGGAATTCTACAGGTCGGTGGTCATTTCAGCAATTACCTTAGTGTTCTTGGGCACAGGGAATATGGTGGTCTGCTTAAAACATGTTGGTATTACAGACTCAGACAGGTAGAGGTTGAAAATATCAGTGAAGACGCTTGCCAGTTGGTCAGTGCATGCTCACAGTACACATCCTGGCAATCTGTTTGGCCCTGAAGCCTTGTGAATGTTGAAATGTTTAACCTATAGCGACGAGCAATCCCACATCCAGGAGCGTAATCATAGCCTCAAGCTCATTACCATAACGCAACGTTTCCTATTCCTATTCATGAAAATCGCAAATGAAACGCAAGCTTAGCCTTTTGTTAACAACACTGTCATCTCAGATTTTCAAAATATGCTTTTCAACCAAAGCTACACTAGCATTTGTGTAAGAGTATTGATAGCCTAGCATAGCCATAGCATTAAGCCTACCATTCAGCAGGCAACATTTTCACAAAAACAAGAAAAGCATTCAAATAAAATCATTTACCTTTGAAGAACTTCGGATGTTTTCAATGACGAGACTCTTAGTTAGATAGCAAATGTTGATTTTTTCCAAAAATATTATTTGTGTAGACGAAATAGCTCCGTTTTGTTCATCACGTTTGGCTAAGAAAAATACAGGAAAATGCAGTCACTTACAACGCTGAACTTTTTTCCTAATTAGCTCCATAATATTGACAGAAACATGGCAAACATTGTTTAGAATCAATCCTCAAGGTGTTTTTCACATAACTGTTCGATAATCTATCAGTGGTGGCAGCTGGCTTCTCATTAGAAGAAAACTGAAAAATACTGCAGCTGGAGATTACGCAGTAATTGCAACGGAGGACACCAAGCGACCACCTGGTCGATGTAGTCTCTTATGGTCAATCTTCCAATGATATGCCTACAAATACGTCACAATGCTGCAAACACCCTGGGGAAAACGTGGAAAAGGTAAGCTGACTCCTAGCTCCTCCACAGCCATATAAGGAGTCAATGCCATGAGGCGGTTTCAAAAAATGCGGCACTTCCTGATTGGATTTTTATCTGGGTTTCGCCTGTAACATCAGTTCTGTGGCACTCACAGACAATATCTTTGCAGATTTGGAAACGTCAGAGTGTTTTCTTTCCAAAGCTGTCAATTATATGCATAGTCGAGCATCTTTTCGTGACAAAATATCTTGTTTAAAACGGGAACGTTTTTCATCCAAAAATGAAAAGAGCGCCCCCTATATCGAAGAAGTTAAAGGTCTTACTCAAATCGGCTGCGGGAGCGTTATCACACTGTCATCCGGAACAGCTGGTGCTCTCATGCATGTTTCAGTGTTATTTGCCTAGAAGCGAACATAGAGGTGGTTTAGCTCTTCTGGTAGGCTTGTGTCAGTGGGCAGCTCTAGGCTGTGCTTCATTTTGTAGTCTGTAATTGTTTGCAAGCCCTGCGACATCCGACGAGCGACGGAGCCGGTGTTGTACGATTCGATCTTAGTCCTGTAATGACACTTTGCCTGTATGATGGTTCGTCAGAGGTTATAGTGGTATTTCTTATAAGCTTCCAGGTTAGAATCCCGCTCCTTGAAAGCGGCAGCTCAAGTCTTTAGCTCAGTGAGGATGTTGCCTGTAAGCCATGGTTGGGGTATGTACATACAGTTGCTGTGGGGACGATGTCATCAAATCACTTATTGATGAAGCCAATGACTGATGTTGTGAACTCCTCAATGCCACAGGAAGAATCTCAAAACATATTCCAGTCTGTGATAGCAAAACAGTCCTGTATCTTAGCATCTGCTTCATCTGACCACTTTTTTATTGACCGAGTCACTGGTGCTTCCTGCTTTAATTTTTGCTTGTAAGCAAGAGTCAGGAGGATAGAATTATGGTCAGATTTGCCAAATGGAAGGCGAGGTATAGCTTTGTAAGTGTCTCTGTGAGTGGAGTAAAGGTAGTCTCGAGGTATTTCCCTCTGGTTGCACATTTAACATGCTGATAGAAATTTGGTAAAAGTGATTTAAAACTTCTTGGCGCACCCACCCCGTTAGCGGGATCATTTTCGCCAACACCCGCTGAATTGCAGAGGGCCAAATTCAAATGAAATTACAAAAAATATTTAATTTTCATGAAATCACAATGCGCAATAAAGCAAAACACAGTTTAGCTTGTTGTTAATCCACCTGGCGTGTCAGATTTCAAAAAAGCTTTTCAGCAAAAGCTATTCAAGCGTTTATGTTAGGACATCTCTCTCAGCAGACAAAACATTACAAACAGCTAGCAGCAAAGTAGATTGGTGACGAAAGTCAGAAAAGCAATTAAATTAATCGCTTACCTTTGATGATCTTCGGATGTTTGTACTCACAAAACTCCCAGTTACACAATAAATCTTCCTTTTGTTCGATAAAGATTATTTTTATATCGAAAATCCTCCATTTGGTTGGCGCGTTTTGTTCAGAAATCCACAGGCTCATGCAGGTCATGACGGGCAGACGAAAATTCCAAATAGTATCCGTAAAGTTCGTAGAAACATGTCAAACGTTTTTTATAATCAATCCTCGGGTTGTTTTTACAATAAATAATCAATAATATTTCAACCGGAGCATAGCTTTTTCAATAGGAGAGAGAGAGAAAATGTTTGCTCCAAGCTGTTGTGCATGCAAAGGTTTTCGCCTACAATATCAGTTCTGTTATACTCAGACAATATTTTGACAGTTTTGGAAACTTTAGAGTGTTTTCTATCCTAATCTGACAATTATATGCATATTCTAGATTCTTGGCCTGAGAAATAGGCAGTTTCATTTGGGTACGTTTTTCATCCAAATATCAAATACTTCCCCCTACACACAACAGGTTAAGTTTCCCTGCATTGAAGTACCCAGCCACTAGGAGCGCCACCTCTGGATGAGCGTTTTCCTGTTTGCTTATGGTGGAATACAGCTCATTGTGTGTGGTCTCAGTGCCAGCATCGGTCTGTGGTGGTGTGTAGACAGCTATGAAAAATACAGAGGAAAACTCTAGGTAGATAGTGTGGTCTACAGCTTAACATGAGATACTACCTCAGGCGTGCAAAACCTTAAGACTTCCTTAGATATCGTGCACCAGCTGTTGTTTACATAAATGCATAATCCGCCACCCTTTGTTTTACCAGACGTCGCTGTTATTTCCTGCCGCAACAGCGTATAACCAGCCAGCTGTATGTTGATAATGTCGTCATTCGGCCATGACTCAGTGAAGCATAAGCTATTCCAGTTTTTAATGTCCCGTTGGTAGTTTGTTTATTTTATAATGCAGGGTCCTTCTAAGGCAATTGAACGAATGGTGCATATGGAAAAGATTAATGGAAAAAGGTATGGACTGAGATATTAGTATCCTGATTTTATGTATTTAAAACATTTCTGAAAATGTATGCTGGTAGAGCGAGTGTGTGAATGATTTGTATTCTCAACAGATGGAGGTTGATGTTGCTATTTGGCCAGACTCTAGAGTCCCACCACTTCTCAGGTACCTCCTTCATTTCCAATTTGTCCTCTTTTCTCCGCTTCCTTTAATGCCCAAGGCTGGTTTACCATTCCAACAGCTCTGTCTGTCTAACTGATCTTTCTTCCCCTGCCCAAGTCTCTGTCAGATTCTATTTAATTTCTCCCTCTCCAACTTGAGACGACTTCATTGTCTCCACTGAAACTGAAGGTCCTTCTCTTAAGACAAGGTGAAGACTAGAAGAAACTCCCTTCATTTAGTCACAGTTTCCTAAACTTCAACAAATTGCATATGATAGACAAAGCATGGATCAAAGCCCATCAACACTCAAACAGTTTCTCTAGAAGTTAACATAGTCTACAAAGCACTTTGTGTACTAGTGCATTTTGCTAGTATCCTTAGTTGCTCATTGACTCAATTATTCTTGAAGAATATAACTTATAAATGCCTCCTGAGCTTAGTAGTTTATTTACTCCAATGTTTTTAAACAATGTAAACATAAACAAACACATTCAAAACATGGTAAAACTACAACTTTGATATCATGTATGGTCAGTCCTTGCCTCCATAGCCTTGTCTTTGAATTTGAGAGTTCATTTCGTCAGGCCCATCCCTCAGATTTTTACCAAAACTGAGGTGGGGTAACACTTTGTTTTTATTTTAATTTAGGATTCTACTCCAACTTAAACAGGATTCTGTGATCAATGAAGTCAAATTCTTCTGAATGACATGAGGTTGAGGCACTGTGGACAACTTACTCCAGAGTGTGTTAGAATTCCTATTTTACAAACACTGTGCATATATGGCCTGCTCCACATTATTAAGCATTATCAAGAAAATGGATAATAAAATCGTTGTTTGCCTGTGATTTGAAACACAATTACCTTTTTTAAACCATACTAATGGTTTCTACTTGCACACTCATCTTCTGCAGTGTTTAATTGCTATATTGTAATTATTTTGCCACTATGGCCTATTTATTGCCTTACCTCTCTTATCCTACCTCATTTGCACACACTGTATATAGAGTTTTCTATTTTATTATCAACTGTATGTTTGTTTATTCCATGTGTTGTTGTTTGTGTCACACTGCTTGGATTTATCTTGGCCAGGTCGCAGTTGTAAATGACAACTTGTTCTCAACTAGCCTACCTGTTAAAAATAAAATGACGACATGACAGTTGAAGTCTTAAGTTTACATACACCTTAGCCATGTACATTTAAACTCAGTTTTTCACAATTCCTGACATTTAATCCTAGTAAAAAATCCATGTTTTAGGTCAGTTCGGATCACCACTTTATATTAAGGATGTGAAATGTCAGAATAATATTAGAGAGAATGATTTATTTCAGCTTTTATTTCTTTCATCACATTCCGAGTGGATCAGACGTTTACATACTCTCAATTAGTATTTGGTAGCATTGCCTTTAAATTGTTGAACTTCGGTCAAAAGTGTTGGCTAACCTTCCACAAGCTTCCCACAATAAGTTGGGTGAATTTTGGCCCATTCCTCCTGACAGAGCTGGGGTAACTGAGTCAGGTTTGTAGGCCTCCTTGCTCACACACGCTTTTTCAGTTCTGCCCAAGATTTTCTACAGGATTGAGGTCAGGGCTTTCTGATGGCCACTCCAATACCTTGACTTTGTTGTCCTTAAGCCATTTTGCCACAACCTTGTAAGTATGCTTGTGGTCATTGTCCATTTGGAAGACCCATTTGCGACCAAGCTTTAACTTCCTGACTGATGTCTTGAGATGTTGCTTCAATATATCCACTTCATTTTCCATCCTCATCATGCCATCTATTTTGTGAAGTGCACCAGTCCCTCCTGCAGCACAGCACCCTCACAACATGATGCTGCCACCCCCGTGCTTCACGGTTGGGATGGTGTTCTTTGGCTTGCAAGCCTCCCCCTTTTTCCACCAAACATAACAATGGTCACTATGGCCAAACAGTTCTATTTTTGTTTCATCAGACCAGAGGACATTTCTTCAAAAAGTACGATCTTTATCCCCGTGTGCAGGTCCTTTGCTGTTGTTCTGGGATTGATTTGCACTTTTCTCACCAAAGTCTGTTCATCTCTAGGAGACAGAACGCGTCTCCTTCCTGAGCGGTATGACGGCTGCGTGGTTCCCTGATGTTTATACTTGCGTACCATTGTTTGTACAGATGAACGTAGTACCCGGTGTACGTGGAGGTCTACACTTTTTTTCTGAGATCTTGGCTGATTTCTTTTGATTTTCTCATGATGTCAAGCAAAGATGCACTGAGTTTAAAGATAGGCCTTGAAATATATCCACAGGTACACCTCCAACTGACTCAAATGATATAAATTAGCCCATCAGAAGCTTCTAAAGCCATTACATAATTTTCTGGAATTTTCCAAGCTGTTTAAAGGCACAGTCAACTTAGTGTATGTAAACTTCTGACCCAGTGTAATTGTGATACAGTTAATTATAAGTGAAATAATCTGTCTGTAAACAATTGTTGTAAAAATGACTTGTGTCATGCAAGTAGATGTCCTAACTGACTTGCCAAAGCTATAGTTTGTTAACAAGAAATTTGTGGAGTTTTAATGACTCCAACCTAAGTGTATGTAAACTTCCGACTTCAACTTTATTTCCCTGTGTAATGTTCTGTGGAGATTCTACATACTGGACATTATAGTTGGAATTCAGTGAAGGGAGATATGGAAGTATTGAAAATTGATTGCCCAATCATGTACCGGTTTAGAGAAAATAAATGCACCAGCTCATTTTGAACATCCATTATAAGACTTTGAGTCAGGATTAGGCCTATCAGAAACTGATTAATTCCACGGTTACAGAGTGATGCTGAGGTTCACATTTTCACTTAAAAAATGTATGTCATAACAAAATCCAATGGTTGCAAAGTTAAACAAAACATACAACTTTATCCACAAGGACTTGTTTCAACAATTTCCACTGAACATTTTACAAAAACACATTTCTTTGAAGATCAGTGCTGATGCATAACAGAATGACAGCACAAACAGCACAAACTGTCATTCTGTTACCAAACTTTGCATCTGCACTGTTTTTGTGTTTTTGTAAAATGGTCAGTGGAATTTGAAAACAGTAATACTTTGATAGTTTGGGTTTAAACGTGGTTTATGAGTTACAAAATTGCTCTAAAATGGCTTTTCTTTACTTGTTTATGATCCTCCAGTGAAGCCCATTGGGGACACCAGGTTTGAAGTTGTTGACCTAAAACATAAACACATTTTATTTTTTGGTTGATGGTCTTGGAACAGGTCCTGTGCTAGAGGCTATATCTTATTCCGACACTGCATTGCCAACTAATGAGAACCCTATGGCCGTCTCTGATTAAATATGACTGCTCGTCCCCTTAGGTGAGCAGGATGTTTAATTAAGCAGAGATTAGATCAGAGGCCGAAACTGTACAAAAGGATGAAGACATCTACATCATGCTTTGACCAGGCCTTTGTGAAAATAAACATATCCTGCTCTTCCAGTCATAAACGCGATTGTATAATATTTGCCCATAGTTATTTTTTTTTATTCTTCAAGACCTGTCAAGTTGATTACTGATCGTTGCAAGACAGATATTTTCAAGGCGATTCAGGTCAAAACTGTAACAAGGTCACACAGGAACATTCAATGTCGTCTTGGTAAGAAACTCCTGTGTAGATTTTGCCTTGTGTTTTAGGTCATTGTCCTGCTGAAAGGTGAATTTGTCTCCCAGTGTCTGAGGGAATGCAGACTGAACCAAGTTTCCTCTAGGATTTTGCCTGTGTTTTTTGTTGTTGTTGTATATAGTACCAGTCAAAAGTTTGGACATACCTACTCATTCAAGGGATTGTCTTTATTTGTACTATTTTCTACATTGTAGAATAATGGTGAAGACATCAAAACTATGAAATAGCCTAGTAGTAGCCTAGTGGTTGGGCCAGCAACCAAAATGTTGCAGGATCGAATCCCTGACATGACAAGGTAAAAATTTGTCGTTCTGCCCCTGAACAAGGCAGTTAACCCAGCCCGGTAGGCAGTCACCTCCTCCACACTGTCTCTTAAAACAGGGGCCCCAAGGGTGTGTCCTCAGTCCTTTGTTGTACTCCTTGTTCACCCACGACTGCATGGCTTTTCAACACCAACTCCAAGTTTGCTGATGACACTATGGTTGTAGGCCTGATAGCCTACAACTAGTATAGGGAGGAGTTAAGTGAACTGGCGTTGTGATATCATGACAACAACCTCTCCCTCAACGTCAGCAAAACAAAATAGTTGACGTCAGGAAGGAGAGGAGGGAACATGCCCCGGTCCACATTAAAGGGACTGCAGAATATACTGCCACACTTTTGAGAGCGTCCTGATCAGTTGCATCATGACCTGCTCCATCCACAACCAACCGCAAGACATTCTAGTGGGTGGTGAAGACGGACCAGTACACCACTGGGACTGTGCTGTCACCCATCTAAGATCTACTTGAAACGGTGCCTGAGGAAGTCCTGCAGCATCATCAAGGACCCCACACACCCCAGCCACAAGGTGTTCTCTCCTTTACTGCCGGGCAGACCGTATCAGAGCATGAGGTCTGATACCAACAGGCTCAGAGACAGTTTCTATCTACAAACCCTCAGACCGCTGAACACATGAACTGGACTGACCAGCTGCTCTGATTCTCTGCACCTTAATTAACACACCCACATCACAACTGCTGCTACCAGACTCGTATTATCCAGCTCAGTTTAAACACTGCCCCACATCCCCCACTTCCCCAATACACGTGTAAATATTGGACTATAAATTGTGCCTTCCTGTAATATACTTATGCCAAAATGACATTTACTTTATGTTAATATTCTTATATTTTATTATTTCTTAATTGATGCATTGTTGAGAAGGAACCTGCAAGTAAGCATTTCATTGGATGATGTATACCCTACGTATCCCGTACATACGACTAATAAAATTAATAAATAATAAATCAAATAGTTTAAAACTGCTTTTCAAATTCAGCATTGATTTACCAAGATCTAGGCCCATAAAGCCAACCACTGTGTTGAAAAACATCCACACTCAAACATTCATCAAATAGGAGGTTAATGAGTCGTTTCAATTTCTATATTTTGAAAAGACTTGGTAGATTAAAACATATAGCTAGTTAATTATCTGTGGGTTATAAAGGAAATGCACATTATTTGTTTTAGAAGGAACAGAGAGAAAGAAAACTCCATGAAGGTTGGTTACTAGTGCCGAAATTATGTAATCGATATTCCACAGTCAGGCAGACCACTATTAACCTACTGTATCTATTGTGAAGTTCCCCTGAGCTGGACTGGTGGTATTAAAATAATTTTTTCCTCCTTTTTCTCACCAATTTCGTGGTATCCAATTGGTAGTCTTGTCCCATCCCTGCAACTCCTGTACGATCTCAGGAGAGGCAACGGTTGAGAGCCATGCGTCCTCCAAACCACAACACAACCCAGCCAAGCCATACTACTTCTTGACACAATGCCCGCTTAACCCGGAAGCCAGCCGCACCAATGTGTCGGAGGAAATACCATACACCTGGCGATCATTTCAGCTTGCATTGCGCCCGGCCCGCCACAGGAGTCACTAGAGCGCGATAGGACAAGAACATCCCTGCCGGCCAAACCCTCACAACGCTGGGCCAATTGTGCACTGCCCCATGGGTCTCCTGGTCACGGCTTGCTGCAACAGAGCTTGGACTTGAACCAGAATCTCTTGGACTTGAACCAGAATCTCACAGCTAGCACTGCGGTGCAGTGCCTTAGACCAGTGTGCCACTCGGGAGGCAGTATTAATATTCTGAATTAAAAAGAAAAAGGATAACTGCAGATGCCGTAGAGACAGACACTAAATTACATATGAGTGGTGGATCACTTATTGATCCACCACTCATAGTCATCTTTATTTATTTATTTTTATTTAACTTTTATTTAACCAGGTAGGCCAGTTGAGAACAAGTTCTCATTTACAACTGCGACCAGGCCAAGATTAAGCAAAGCAGTGTGACAAAAACAACAACACAGAGTTACACATTAACAAACGTACAGTCAATAGCACAATAGAAAAATCTATGTACAGTGTTTGCAAATGTAGAATATTAGGGAGGTAAGGCAATAAATAGGCCAGAGGAGGAGTAGGATGAGGGTACGACTAAAGGCTATAAGAACTGGTCTTCTAGTGCGTTCGGAACAGAGAGTAAAAGGAGCAGATTTCTGGGAGTGGAAGAATAGATTCAAGGCATAATGTACAGACAAGTGTATGGTGTGATGTGAGTACAGTGGAAACCTAGGCATGTAGTGATGATGACAGAGGTTTTGTCTCTAGAGGCACCAGTTAAGCCAGGTGTCATGACCTGGCCTGTTGGGGGAGGTTTTTGACCCCCATAAATACCTTTCCACTTTTTTCCTCTCTCTACTCTACCAATGTGACTATTGAAAATCCCTTTGTTAACATAGAAAGTCTGGTGACATCAAAAAATGGGAAACGGAACCATATTTCGGTAGTCCAACCAGTTAAAAATATGCGTTGGGACTTAATGAATATGATGTCAGTTCAGTTGGCGTCTGAGACATGATTACTGATGATAGGACGACATAAACTGTATCTTGGAAAGTCTACACATCATAGTTATCAGATTCAAATGGAATTGTTGTGCAATTTAAATATTTAAATATGAAACTATATGTGAAAGTTGAAATGTAATTTAGCTTCTTAATTAGAGAACGGTTTGTCATAGAGTTAACTCTGCCAACTCAGTGGCCCTGCCCATGTGAACAGACAGTGGTTGTAAACTATGAAACACAGCCCTCTCTCCCAATCCTATATAAGCCCCTTGACGAAAATGTAACTTTCTGTTCCGAGGACGTTAAGGCGACGGTCCTACGTTAAAAGGGCTCAGATAATAGGACGGACAGAGTATCTGTCCTACCACAAGACGATGGTACTACCAAGTACCCATTTTACCAAGAGAAATTTTTCATAGGACAACCGGGCCTCCCATTTAAGACCAACCGATCGAAGCGCAGCTCCGAGTAAATATTTATTGCATTTTCCTTTTCCAAATTGATAGTAAGGTACATCAATGTATGATTCATTCGTGTATATGTAATTCTGTGTGATTAGTTAGGTATTTAGTAAATAAATAATTGAACCAAATTTTGCATTGCTGATTCGACTTGTTAGCCAGGGTTCGTGAAGATAACAAATAATTTACAACTTTCAGATGAAACTAAACAAGGTGACGATTAAATATTGACTGCTATTGATGTAAAAGATTACTAGGTCTTTAAGAGTTTATTCAGAAGATAACAGCTCTATAAACATTATTTTGTGGTGCCCCGACTTTCTAGTTAATTACATTCACCTGATTAGCTTAATCAGGTAATATGAATTACAAGGAAATTATTTTATAGAATAGCATGTCATATAACTTAATCCGGCATAGCCAAAGACACGACGCAGGTGAGATCACCGCATGTGTGGGGGTGGGACAAAAGGGCTATCTAAGACATGAAGGGCAGGGCTGGGGGCTCTACAGTGAAATAAGACAATAATAAATAACCAAAACAGCAATAGACAAGGCATATTGAAATTAGGGAGAGGCATGTGTAGCCGAGTGATCATAGGGTCCAATGAGCAGCAATAGGTGAGTCAAGGAGCCGTTCAGTACTACGCTAGGCGAGCTGGAGACATGGCGAATCACACAGCTAGAGGGCCGGGGCTAGCAGATGGGCCTTCGGGCGAAATCACAACCGAAGAACCTGTTGAAACCACTTTGGGCGATTACGTCAAGAAACTGATCTATTTCTCCCTTGGTTCTTGTGTTCACACTCTTTATCAGACCCAGATCAAATCAAATCAAAACAACTACTCCCAAAAAACTACTCCCTTCACAGAACAGCGCAAACTGGCTCTAACCAGAATAGAAAGAGGAGTGGGAGGCCCCGGTGCACAACTGAGCAAGAGGACAAGTACATTAGAGTGTCTAGTTTGAGAAACAGACACCTGACATGTCCTCAAATGGCAGCTTCATTAAAAAGTACCCACAAAACCTCAGTCTCAACATCAACAGTGAAGAGGTGACTCCGGGATGCTGGCCTTCTGGGCAGAGTTGCAAAGAAAAAAACATATCTTAGACTGGCCAACAAAAAGAAAAGACTAAAATGGGCAAAACAACACAGACACTGAACAGAGGAACTCTGCCTAGAAGGCCAGCATCCTGGATTCACCTCTTCACTGTTGATGTTGAGACAGGTTTTGTGGGTACTATTTAATGAAGCTGCCATTTGAGGACTTGTCAGGTGTCTGTTTCTCAAACTAGACACTCCAATGTACTTGTCCTCTTGCTCAGGTGTGCACCGGGGCCTCCCACTCCACTTTCTATTCTGGTTAGAGCCAATTTGCGCTGTTCTTTGAAGGGAGTAGTACACAGCGTTGTACGAGATTTTCTTGGCAGTTTCTTAGCCTTCATTTCTCAGAACAAGAATATTTTGATGAGTTTCAGAAGAAAGTTATTTGTTTTTGGCCAATTTGAGCCTGTAATCGAACCCACAAATGCTGATGCTCCAGATACTCTAGTCTAAAGAAAGACAGTTTTATTGCTTTATTTATCAGAAAACAGTTTTCAGCTGTGCTAAAATAATTGCAAAAGGCTTTTCTGATCAATTAGCCTTTTAAAATGATACACTTTGATTAGCTAACACAACGTGCCATTGGAACACAGGAGTGATGGTTGCTGATAATGGGCCTCTGTACGCCTATGTAGACTTTCCATAAAGGAATCTGCCGTTTCCAGCTACAGTAGTCATTTACAACATTAACAATGTCTACACTGGATTTCTGACCAATTTTATGTTATTTTAATGGACAAAAATGTGCTTTTCTTTCAAAAACAAGTGACCCCAAACTTTTGAATGGTACTGTATATAACTCTGCCGTAAGGGCTAATATTTAACCCTGCAATAGGTTTTCTAAAATAGAGACCACGATACAATGAAATGCTTCTATAATGAGCAGAATTGATCATTGCACCCCACTTAGTGAGTGACATAACATTTTGTAAATCATAACATTTTTTAGATACTGTAAAGTATTTCAGTATGGATCCTTGGCTTTAGATTAAATACATATTGATGCACTTATCTAGAACTTGTCACGTCCTGACCTTAGTTCCTTTTTTATGTCTCAATTTTAGTTTGGTCAGGGCGTCAGTTGGGGTGGGCATTCTATGTTTTGTGTTCTATGTTTTCTATTTCTATGTGTTTGGCCTGGTATGGTTCTCAATCAGAGGCAGCTGGCTATCGTTGTCTCTGATTGAGAACCATACTTAGGCAGCCTGTTTTCCCACTATGATTTGTGGGTAGTTATTTTCTGTTTAGTGTTTTTGTTGCACCTTACAGAACTGTTTGTTTGTCGGTTTGTTTGTTTTGTTCAGTTTCATCTTTAGTGAAATTATTATGAATACGTACCACGCTGCACTTTGGTCCTCTTCTCCTTCTCCCAACGACAATCATTACAGAACTACCCACCACCAAAGGACCAAGCAGCGTGGTAACAAGGAGCAGAGGGTTCTGGACTCCTAGACTTGGGAGGAGATATTGGATGGCAAGGGACCCTGGGCACCAGCTGGGGAATATCGCCGCCCCAAGGAATGACTGGAGGCAGCGAAAGCTGAGCGGTGGCGATATGAGGTAAGGCAGCGCAACAGGCACGAGAGGCAGCCCCCCCAAAAATGTGTAGGGGGGCACGCGGGGAGATTGGCGGAGTCAGGCGATAGACCTGAGCCAACTCCCCCTGCTTACCGGAAGAAGTACTGGGCAGGCACCGTGTTATGTGGTCAAGCGCACGGTGTCGCCAGTACGCGCTCATAGCCAGGTGCGCTATAGGCCAGCCCCCCACAAGTGCCATGCGAGGGTGGGCATCCAGCCAGGGTGTATTGTGCTGGCTCAACGTGTTTGGTCTCCGGTACGCCGTTTCGGCACAGGGTATCCTACGCCGGCTCTGCGTGCTGTGACTCCCGGGCACTGGGAGGGTGCAGTGCGCCCTATGCCTGCGCTCCGCCCGTGCCGGGTGAATGTGGGCATTGAGCCTAAGGGAGAGATGCGAGTGGTATGCACCAGATCTCCAGTGCTCACCCACCGCCCAGTTCAACCTGTGCCTGCAATCTGGAGGGTCCTGGCTAAAGTTGTCATCCAGCCTAAAGGAGTGGTGCCAAGGATGCGCACCAGAGCTCCTGTGCTCCCGCACAGCCCGGTCCATCTGGTGCCTCCTCCATGCACCAGGCCTCCTATAGGTCTCCCCAGCCTGGTGGGTCCTGTGGCAGCCCTACGCACCAGAATGTCTCTCCGTCTCCTCCCTCCAGGTTCTCCCGCCTGTCCGGCGCTTCCAAAGTCTCCCGCCTGTCCGGCGCTTCCAGAGTAACCCGTCAGTCAGGAGCCGCCCGTCAGTCAGGAGCTGCCGGAGCCACCCGTCAGTCAGGAGCTGCCGGAGCCGCTCTTCACTCCGGCGCTGCTGGATTCTCCCACCTATTTGGGGCCCGCTGCAATGGGTCCCCATTCCGAGGTCGGCGGCGAGGGTTGCCGCTCCTAAGGCACCACCTAATTGGGCCAAGACTAAGGTGGAGTGGGGTCCATGTCCCACGCCAGAGCCTCCACCGCGGACAGATGCCCACCCAGACCCTTAGTCAGGGCGTGAGTTGGGATGGGCATTCTATGTTTTGTGTTCTATGTTTTCTATTTCTATGTGTTTGGCCTGGTATGGTTCCCAATCAGAGGAAGCTGGCTATCATTGTCTCTGATTGAGAACCGTACTTAGGCAGCCTGTTTTCCCACTATGATTTGTGGGTAGTTATTTTCTGTTTAGTGTTTTTGTTGCACCTTACAGAACTGTTCGTTTGTCGGTTTGTTGTTTTTGTTCAGTATTGCTAATTGACCAGACTAGAGCCCCACCACTTCTCAGGTGCCTCTTTCATTTTCAATTTGTACTCTTTTCTCCCCTTCCTTTAATGCCCAAGGCTGGTTTACCATTCCAACAGCTCTGTCTGTCTAACTGATCTTTCTTCCACTGCCCAAGTCTCTGTCTGATTCTATTTAATTTCTCCCTCTCCAACTTGAGACTACTTTGTTGTCTCCACTGAAACTGAAGGTCCTTCTCTTACAAGGTGACGCCCAGAAAACTCTCTTCATTTAGTCGCACAGTTTCCCCAAGATCATCAGATTGGATATGATATACGAAGCATGGCTCAAAGCCCAACAACACTCAGACATTTTCCCTAGAAGATAATATAGTAGCCTACAAAGCACTCGATGTACATAGTGCATTTTAGTTGCTACATACATTTTGTTGACTTTTAAACTAATGATATCTACCCAATGATTCTTGAAGAATATAACTTATATCTTGAGCTTAGTAGTTTATTTACTCCATTGTTTTTAAACAATGTAAATGTAAACAAACTATCAAAAAATTGTGAAAAATATAATTTTGATAAAATGGATGATCAGTCTTGCCTCCATTGCTCTGTCTATGAATTTGAGAGTATATTTCTCCAAGCCCATCCATCAGTAATTTACCAAAACCGAAGTGTGGTGTCATTTTATTGCGGTTTTAATTAATGATTCTAGCTCTAACAGGATTCTGTGATCAATGAAGTAAAATTCTTCTGAATGACATGTGGTTAAGGCACTCTGGATAAAATTCTCCAGAGTGAGTTAGAATTTCTATATTAAACAGACAGTGTGCAAACATGGCCTACTCCATTTTAATGAAAAAGGATAAAGCATAAAATTAGCATAAAATTATAATTGTCCTTGGAAAATTATAGTATAGCTCTTAGATACATTTTTTTTAATAGGAATACATAATTCTTGCCTGATTTGAAACGCAATTACCGGGCTTCTAATGACGACATGTAGTTTCATGTGTAATGTTTTGTGGAGATGCTACATGTTGTATATCATAGCAGGAATTCATTGAAGTAAGATATAGAAGTATTGAACATTGATTGATCAATGATCAATGATTCTTATGTACCTAAGAGCTATACTATCATTTTCCAAAGACAATTATAATTTTTGCAAATATTTTGTGAATCAGCTCATTTTGAACATCCATTATAAGACTTTGAGTCAGGATTAGGCCTATCAGAAGCTGATCAATTCCATGGTTACATAGTGATGCTGAGAGTCACATTTTCACTTTAAAATGTACGTAAAACAAAAACCAATGACTGCAACTTCAAACAAACCATAAAACTTTATTCACAAGGACTTGTTTAAAGAATTTCCACTGAAAATTTTACAAAAACACATTTACTTGACAAACAGTGCCAATGCCTAACAGAATGACAGCACAAATAACGCAAACCGTAACTCTTTTACCAAACTTGCATCTGCGCTGTTCTGTAAGCAAATGTGTTTTTGTAAAATGCTCAGTGGAAATTGATTAAAGTAATCCTTGTGCATAGAGTTGTATATTTTCTTTAACTTTGTTTTTGTTTGACATACTTTTAAAATGGACAAATCAGCGTCTCAGCATCAACATTTCACGTGGAATTGCCCAGCTGTAGCTACCCGCTGTTTCTACAGTTCACAGGAATACATTGCTGTGTTATATTCTTGAGATATCCTAGCCATCTCAAATACCAGGGAGCAATTTTTAAGTACAGTATCTCCTTCTATCAAATAATACATTCTAAAGTAACATGCTAAATTAGATATTGTGTTCTTGATTTCTGTATCTACTCTACTAAATTGGCAGAGGATTCATTTTGACTGTGATGTGGTCGCTCTCCTGTTTTGCATAAATCTATGACAAAAGGAGCAGCAACAATCAGCCAGAAATACTTTAATTCATGTCCCAGCTTAAAAGTCAGTCTTCCTCTTATGTGCCAAATTAATGCATTCCCCTCACTTCAATTGGGACAGTGTACTGCTGAACTCAGAAGAAGCAGGCAGATAATCATCCCTAAGGTACTGCATTGGAATTATGAAGGAAAGCTAATAAACAGAAAGTTAAGGGAGAACAATGAGGGTCAGAAAATCTGGTGTGTGGGGGTGTATGTGTCATGTTCATTACATGTACTGTATGTGGGCATGTCCAATAGACGGTGCATGTTACAGTTGATTAACATAGGGTATAACCAGTGTGTAAGTTCTCAATGGGCCCATTAAAGTGTTTTAGTATTTCTTGGCTAGTTCTTGTACTCCTAAGGGAACTGCATTTTATTCTGTCTCTTGTCCTTAATTAAAACAATAGATACAATCATAGCAGAAACTTAGGCACTTTTTTAAAAAACATTTGCTGGAGCACGGAGTAATTCATTGTATAATTAGCATCTGCTTTGTATTTCAAATGAGAACCTCAGCAGGTTCATTCCTCAGAGAGAGTGTCTTGTATACTATAGTACAGGGCCAAACACAGACTATACCATGGCTACTGTTTACTGGTTTCACACAAACTGGCTATGATTGCAATTCTATTGATAATCCGTTTTCAAGAAACACAGTCACCATGCTCTGTATCATATGCCATTGGTGGCCCATGCAGTTTCATTATACTGCAGAGGCTCTGTCACTGCTATTCATTTGTTTTTCCCTTTGTTCTGTACACTAGTACCTTTGGTAAATAAGGGAGGGCGGATTCTGATTACCTTGTCAAGACTGCTCACCCTGCATCTTCCCGCATCCCACTACCTCAACCGCTTGTGTTTCATCCAAGGAGTTAATTAGTTGTGGTATCGGGCGGGAGCAGAATGTAAGAGAGGCAGGGAGTCTGGACACAAGCTCAGGTTACATGCGGTTACATTGATCAGAAAGCCAGTGTGACATTATCTACAACTTGGTGCATGCATCGCAACTTCAAGTTCTAGAATTTTTTTTATACCTAATTGCATTTTTTGTTTACTCTCCTCCCTCACTGTTGTTTCTCCCTGACATTCTCTCTCTTGCTCGTTCTTATTCACAGAAAAACATTATTCGGGGTAGGGCAGATTTCTCTGAACAGTAATCCGTAACTGAATATCGATTGAGCAGTATTGTTTTGATACTTTATATTACTGAGAACATGTTCAGATTACCTCTAGAATATTTATTTAACATTTAGGTGTCGATATTTCCAAGAGTTGTATCCCAACTTTGTCAAATCCATTGCATTTTAGGGGACCCGGTGTGGCCCAAGAGCACCCCCAGAAGAAAATATTTTGTTATGTTACTTTAATATGTGCTTGTGCTTCTAAAATCAGCATGCACATTCACACAGTTACTTTTTATACTGGTGTCTCCTCTATAAAAAATATGTCATATAACAAAATGAACACATGTACAAGTGGATTACCTCGATTATGTCACCAGAGTTGATCTATTAAATGTTTGTCTATTATACCAAGGTTCTGGGGTCTCTGTTAACCTTACACTCATGGAAATTGGCCTATATGGATAGGGTCAAATTGAAACGTTTCGAACAGAAGAACTATAAAAATCATATTCAGGACCATGTTAGCAATTGAAAGAGAACATTCAGGACATAATGGGGAATGTATCAAACCAAAGGTGAGGAGACAACAGTTTACCTGACACTACTGAATCCTAACATTACACTGTTGATTTTATGTGCATTTTACATTACCTGTACTTTTCACAGCATTTGTCAATATCAAAATCAGAAAATACTCTGGATGTATTTAGTAACATAATAAGAATAGTCATTGACATTTTGGAGTAGGTGCAAGATAAGCAAATACAATTACAAGGGTTTGAATGAGGGGTCTAACTGGTGTCTGCTTGTGGCCACATACCTATCCAAAACGGGGCACAGTTCCTAAGTATTTTCAATGTACTTTCATGACTAAAGGATAGAGCCTTCAACTATAAGATTATTATTTTTTTTTTTAGCTCTTCCTGTTTTTGCCATTGAGGAACTGAATCAAGCACACTTGTAGTTGTTTGGAACACAGCCCTGCATCCCCACCATTACGTCATCACACCAACACCATCATGCCAGAAACCCTAGACCCACTCCAATTTGCATGCCGCCCCAACAGATCCACAGATGACGTAATCTCAATTGCACTCCACACTGCCCTTTCCCACCTAGACAAAATTAACACTTATGTGAGCATGCTGTTCATTGACTACAGCTCAGCGTTTAACACCATATTACCCACAAAGCACATCACTAGGCTAAGGACCCTGGGACTGGATACAGGTGGTAAGGTAGGCAACAACACATATGCCTCGCTATTCTTCTTGGGCCCTTCCGGGGTGCGTGCTTAGTCCCCTACTTTACTCCCCGTTCAACCACGACTGCATGGCCAAGCATGACTTCAACAATATCATTAAGTTTGCTGACGACACAACAGTAGTAGGCCTGATCACCAACAACGATGAGACAGCCTGAATAGAGGAGGTCAGAGACATGGGGTGCAGGACAACAACATCTCTCTCAATATGAGCAATAAAATAAGGAGCTGATCGTGGACTATAGGAAAAGGATGGCCGAACAGGCCCCCCATAACATCGACGGGACTGAAGTGGAGCGGGTCAAGAGTTTCATGTTCGTTCAAGTTCCTTGGTGTCCACCAACAAACTATCATGGTCCAAACACACCAAGACAGTTGTGAAGAGGGCACAACAACACCTTTTCCCCACAGGAGATGGAAAATATTTAACATGGGTCCCCAGATCCTCAATAAATTCTACAGCTGCATCATCGAGAACATCCTGACAGGTTGCATCACCGCCTGGTATGGCAACTGTTCTGCATCTGACCGTAAGGTGCTACAGAGGGTAGTGCGTATGGCCCAGTACATCACTGGGGCCAAGCTTCCTGACATCCGGCACCTATAAACAGTGGTTTGCGAAAGTATTCACCCCTTGGCATTTTAACAATTTTGTTGCCATACAACCTGGAATTAAAATTGATTTTTGGGGGGCTTGTATCATTTGATTTAGACAACATGCCTACCACTTTGAAGATGCAAAATATTTTTTTATTGTGAAACAAACAAGAAATAAGACAAAAAAACACGACTATTCACCCACCCAATGTCAATACTTTGTAGAGACACCTTTTGCAGCAATTACAGCAGCAAGTCTCTTGGGGTATGTCTCCATAAGCTTGGCTCATCTAGCCACTGGGATTTTTGCCCATTCAAGGCAAAACTGCTCCAGCTCCTTCAAGTTGGATGGGTTCTGCTGGTGTACAGCAATATGTAAGTCATACCACAGATTCTCAATTGGATTGAGGTCTGGGCTTTGACTAGGCCACGCCAAGATATTTAAATGTTTCCCTTTAAACCACTCGAGTGTTGCTTTAGCAGTATGCTTAGGGTCATTGTTCTGCTGGAAGGTAAACTGTTGTCCCAGTCTCAAATCTCTGGAAGACTGAAACAGGTTTCTGTTAAGGGAATTTTTATCAATGATGACTAATTATGTATACATTTTAATCAGGACTGACTAATCCGAATACTATTATGTCACTGTACATGTACTAATCAGAATACTAAATGTTACTGTATATGTATGAGTTTCCTTTCTTGATCCCAGTACTGAAAATAATGTGTGTGAACGTGGGCAAAAGTTAGAACAATGACTGTCTGTTCCTTGGTACAAATGAATCAGACTGGCTAGAGTGCTTATCTACACAAGAAAACCTTGACTAGTAAATTATATTAAATTGGTAGGGAGGCGAATGTGGGAAGGCTGGAGAGACAGCCTTTGTACTGGAACGGATATGGCACGGATTGGGGCTGGAACTAAGGACGTCATTTTCAGTTTATAACCTGTGATAACCTGTATTGTGGCAGTACTCTCTTGATTAAAGTCTGTTACTTGACTTTAAGACCGGGGCTCTGTCCATTCCTATAAAATAAGGGTCTTACAAATTCTTATGAATTGACAGTGTTTCATTTTAATTGGGAATTAAAACATAGGAATTAAATTCCTTCAACAGTTTCCCTCAAGAATTTCCCTGTTTTTAGCACCATCCATCCTTCCTTCTATTCTGACCAGTCCCTGCCAATGAAAAAAATCCCCATAGCATGATGCTGCCACCACCATGCTTCACTGTGGGGATGGTATTCTCGACGTGATAAGAAGTTTTGGGTTTGCACCAGACATAAGGTTTTCCTTGATGGCCAAAAAGCTACATTTTAGTCTCATCTGACCAGAGTACCTTCTTCCATATGTTTGGGGAGTCTCCCATATGCCTTCTGGCGAACACCAAACGTGTTTGCTTTTTTTTCTTAAAGCAATCGCTTTTTTTTCTGGCCACTCTTTCGTAAAGCCCAGCTCTGTGGAGTGTACGGCTTAAACTGGTCCTATGGACGGATACTCCAATCTCCGCTGTGGAGCAGGTTTGTTGTTTGTTGTGGTGCCATATTCTTTCCATTTTTTTATAACGGATTTAATGGTGTTCTGTGGGATGTTCAAAGTTTCAGATTTTTTTTAAATAATCCAACCTTGATCGATACTTCTCAACAACTTTGTCCCTGACCTGTTTGGAGAGCTCCTTGATCTTGTTTGGTGGTGCCCTGCTTGCTTAGTGGTGTTGCAGACTCTGGGGCCCTTCAGAACATGTATAAATACTGAGATCATGTGAGACTTAGATAAATATAATCCACCTGTGTGCAATCTAACAATGTGACTTCTGAAGGTAATTGGTTACACCAGATCTTATTTAGGGGCTTCATAGCAATGGGGGTGAATACATACAGTGCCTTGCGAAAGTATTCGGCCCCCTTGAACTTTGCGACCTTTTGCCACATTTCAGGCTTCAAACATAAAGATATAAAACTGTATTTTTTTGTGAAGAATCAACAACAAGTGGGACACAATCATGTAGTGGAACGACATTCATTGGATATTTCAAACTTCTTTAACAAATCAAAAACTGAAAAATTGGGCGTGCAAAATTATTCAGCCCCTTTACTTTCAGGGCAGCAAACTCTCTCCAGAAGTTCAGTGAGGATCTCTGAATGATCCAATGTTGACCTAAATGACTAATGATGATAAATACAATCCACCTGTGTGTAATCAAGTCTCCGTATAAATGCACCTGCACTGTGATAGTCTCAGAGGTCCGTCAAAAGCGCAGAGAGCATCATGAAGAACAAGGAACACACCAGGCAGGTCCGAGATGCTGTTGTGAAGAAGTTTAAAGCCGGATTTGGATACAAAAAGATTTCCCAAGCTTTAAACATCCCAAGGAGCACTGTGCAAGCGATAATATTGAAATGGAAGGAGTATCAGACCACTGCAAATCTACCAAGACCTGGCCGTCCCTCTAAACTTTCAGCTCATACAAGGAGAAGACTGATCAGAGATGCAGCCAAGAGGCCCATGATCACTCTGGATGAACTGCAGAGATCTACAGCTGAGGTGGGAGACTCTGTCCATAGGACAACAATCAGTCGTATATTGCACAAATCTGGCCTTTATGGAAGAGTGGCAAGAAGAAAGCCATTTCTTAAAGATATCCATAAAAAGTGTCGTTTAAAGTTTGCCACAAGCCACCTGGGAGACACACCAAACATGTGGAAGAAGGTGCTCTGGTCAGATGAAACCAAAATGTAACTTTTTGGCAACAATGCAAAACGTTATGTTTGGCGTAAAAGCAACACAGCTCACACTATCCCCACTGTCAAACATGGTGGTGGCAGCATCATGGTTTGGGCCTGCTTTTCTTCAGCAGGGACAGGGAAGATGGTTAAAATTGATGGGAAGATGGATGGAGCCAAATATAGGACCATTCTGGAAGAAAACCTGATGGAGTCTGCAAAAGACCTGAGACTGGGACGGAGATTTGTCTTCCAACAAGACAATGATCCAAAACATAAAGCAAAATCTACAATGGAATGGTTCAAAAATAAACATATCCAGGTGTTAGAATGGCCAAGTCAAAGTCCAGACCTGAATCCAATCGAGAATCTGTGGAAAGAACTGAAAACTGCTGTTCACAAATGCTCTCCATCCAACCTCACTGAGCTCGAGCTGTTTTGCAAGGAGGAATGGGAAAAAATGTCAGTCTCTCGATGTGCAAAACTGATAGAGACATACCCCAAGCGACTTACAGCTGTAATCGCAGCAAAAGGTGGCGCTACAAAGTATTAACTTAAGGGGGCTGAATAATTTTGCACGCCCAATTTTTCAGTTTTTGATTTGTTAAAAAAGTTTGAAATATCCAATAAATGTCGTTCCACTTCATGATTGTGTCCCACTTGTTGTTGATTCTTCACAAAAAAATACAGTTTTATATCTTTATGTTTGAAGCCTGAAATGTGGCAAAAGGTCGCAAAGTTTAAGGGTGCCGAATACTTTCGCAAGGCACTGTATGCAGGCACCACTTTTCCGTTTTTAAATGTAAAAAAAAACTAACAATTATAAGGATTTTTTTTCATTTCACTTCACCAATGGACTATTTTGTGTTTGTCAGTGACATGAAATACAAATAAATATTTATTTCAATTACAGGTTGTAATGCAACAAAATAGGAAAAACGCCAAGGGGGATGAATAATATTCCAAGGCTTTGTTCTAGGCGGTGTCAGGGGAAGGCCCAAACAATTGTCAAGACTCCAGTCAAGCGGTACCGGAGCGCCAAGTCTAAGACCAAAAGGCTCCTTAACAGCTTCTTCCCCCAAGCCATAAGACTGCTGAACAACTAATCAAATGGCCACCCAGACTATTTCCATTGTCTGACCCCACCCCCCGTTGTTTTTACTCTGCTGCTACTCACTGTTTTTTATATCTATGCATAGTCACTTTACAAATTACCTCGACTAACCTGTACCCCCCACACATTGACTGGGTACCGGTACCCCCTGTTTATAGCCTTGTTACTGTTATGTACATTTCTTGTTACTTTTTATTGATTAATTTTTTTTAAACATTATTTTATTTAGTAAATATTTGATTAACTCTGTTTCTTGAACTGCATGGTTGGTTAAGGGCTTGTAAGTAAGCATTTCACTGTATTTGGCGCATGTGACAAATACAATTTGATTTGATTTGACATTGATGTTGTCGTTTACGCAGTCCAGAAACCTTCCATTATAAATCGCGGTCTGGGTCAGGTGGGCGTCATTTGAAAGCTTATTTTTGTTATTTCACCTTTATTTAACTTTGCAAGCCAGTTAAGAAAAAAAATCTTATTTACAATGACTAATTATATTGCCAACATGCCTAGTTAAGTTATAAAATGTTATATTCTTTTACCTTTATTTAACTAGGCAGGTCAGTTAAGAACCAAATCTGATTTTCAATGACAGCCTATGAACAGTGGGTTAACTGCCTTGTTCAGGGGCAGAAGGGCATCTTTTTACCTTGTCAGCTCGGGGATGTTGATCTTACAACCAGTCCAACGCTCTAACCACTAGGCTACCTGCCGCCCCATTTTACAGCATAAGGCTTTCAAAAGACACTTCAGTTTTGGTGTGCATAAAATGGAGTCATGAGTGCATTCAAGTGTTTGTTCCACGGAAAATGTCCTTCACAATACGACAAACATAGGCTCTTTCTGTTCAGGACAATCCGGGGTATAATGCATGTTATCCTTGTAACTGTGGATCAAACATAGCGATCATTAGCATTGATACTGTAAATGATATGGGTTTTCAAATATGGAAATGTGAAGTGCACATTAAATGTGTGATTAGCTTGTATGACATCAAAGCGGTATTTTTTGATATTCCTCAACTTCTCATTTTTCAGAACACATTGACTCCTCTCGATTTACAGCATTTCCTTCACTCAGGCAAAAACAAATGTGCAAAAGTTGGCCAATTAGCAGGAGGGATAGGGGCTTCTCCTTGTCGTGCATGGTTCTCAAGATTAGAATGGTTGTCAGTATAAACCCATACAGCACTGTGAAGCAAGGAACCTGAGCTCTGACGTCATGCATAGTATTTTACTCTACAGCCACTGAGTTCCAATTTAGGGGCTTATCAATTACAAAATCTGCCATTTTCAACCTGTATACGGGATGACATGGGGTGTGAGTGTTAAGGCCTACCCTCACTTGTCTCTCCTCATCCCATTTAATTGAATGGTACAATGCATTGCTGCCAAATGCACCACAGTATAATTTAAATTAAACCCAAGTACATGGAAATGAAAACCAGGCATATAGTAACTAAATAGTTTTACAATATGCATGACGTTGTCAGAATGAATACATGGACTAGATTAGGAATGCAAATTAGAACATAGTTACTCACATCTAATCCTGCTCCTTTTCCTAACAAATGTTCATACCCTTTCATAATGACTCTCATTACTTGTGTTTGTCTTCTTAATTAATACGTTTTTACAATACATGTACTGGTCAATGGTTATGAGAGGTCAAGCTGATTATATTTCACACCTCCCATTCATCAGAAAATGTTGGCAATTAAGTCTCTTTCCCTAACATCTCTGTCCTAGTATACAGACGTTATGCCAAGGAGAACCCGCCAATGGATCTCACTGAAATAGTTTTGAATTATATTTTGGGTCTTTCTCTATATGTCCTTCAAAGATAGAATATAAATAATTTAATTTGTCTTTTTCGTTCTGTCCCTTTCCCCTAGTTCTCCAAAGGCAGTACATGAGCATGCTTAATCTGAGCCACACGCCTTCCCCATAACAGAGAACACTCTTTGTGAAATAAGAGAGAGGAGTCACTCAGCTGGCAGACAGAGATACTATTTCCAGGAATAACGAAATTAAGATTTCACTTCATCGGTCACGTAGACCCAAAGTCTCAGCTCACCACTTCACAACCTGCCACATCTCCTGGGAGGCCCATCAAGGAATTTAATGAACATTTCAATGCATTAATGAATAAAGATGTAACAAATCTTTATTTTTATTTTTTCGCTTTATCTTCTTGTTCTTTTCACTCTCTGCAGTAATAGATAGTTTTTATTAATTTCTCTCTTTATGTAGTTTCTATTTTATTCCCCATGTATTTGCATAGTCTCTCCATTCCACTTCTTCCCATAGGGGTCTTTTGTGTGGTCATTGCTGTGAGGTCAGTGAGGCATGAAGTCAGTCACAGTTTTTTTCTTGAGTCATCATTCATTCTCAGAGTTCTTGCTAGCCTTTCTCATTGTGGTTTTCAATAGTAGGACAGTAAATTCTGCTCCAAATCTCATGTTAGGTAATTGCCTACTATATAATCACTGCCAACAAAAGCCGAAGGTGTTTGAATAACGTTTTCCATCTCTTGAATGCTTTAAATAGTTTGTCATTTGCACTACTTTAGCTGTGTTTGCAGATTGAGGCTAATTTGATAGCTCGGGTTTAAAAAAACAGTTAATTCGTTACAAAATAGCCACTGAACATTTTAGAAAACACATTTACTTGAGAACAGTGCTGATGCATAACAGAATGACAGCACTAACAGCACAAACCTTATTATTTTACCAAACTTTTCATCTCCACTGTTGGTCAAGTAAATGTGTTTCTGTAAAATGTTCAGTGGATATTGATAGCAGTAATCCTTTGATAGCTTGGGTTTAAATAAAATAGTTTGAGTTACAAAATAGCCCTAAAATGACTTTGCTTCGGTAGTTCATTTACTTGTTTATGAACCTCCTGTGAAGCCCATTGGGAACACCAGGTTTGAAGTAGCTGACCTAAAACAAACACATTTCATTTTTTGGTTGATGGTCTTGGAACAGGTCCTGTGCTAGAGGCTATATGTTATTCCGACACAGCATTGCCAACTAATGAGAACCCTATGGCCGTCTCTGATTAAATATGACTGCTCGTCCCCTTCGGTGAGCAGGATGTTTAATTAAGTAGAGATTAGATCAGAGGCCGAAACTGTACAAAAGGATGAAGACATCTACATCATGCTTTGACCAGGCCTTTGTGGAAATAAACACACCCTGCTATTCCAGTCATAAACACAGCAAAGTGGGCACACAAGAGGGAAGAGGAAGCCTTTAGGTCCATATAGACACCGTTCGAGGTGAAAATAAGGAAATTAAAAAGGTAGTGAGAGAAATCAAATTTTCTGAGGCTGTCGGCCAAAAGAATATTGCTAAGTAGCTGCCAATGGTGATGCATTGGCGGTCTGGTTTAAAGGAAGACTCTAGAGCAGGTGTAGGCAACACTGTTCCTGGAGTGCTGCAGGTACTGCAGAATTTTGTTCAAAATAGACACCACACCTGACTAACTGAGTTAATTGATCAATTCAGTGATTGCTTACTGTCAGAGTCGTGTGTGTATAGGTGGCAGGGAAGTAAGGTGCAGGAGAGTCAAACGGAGTCTTTCAATAAATGCCCACTTAACATGCTCCAAACACTAATAAGTACATACATAAACATGGGTACAAGGACCCCGTCGCTCACCTATATAACCATAAAACAAAGACATGAGGGGAAACAGAGGGTTAAATACACAACAGGTAATGAATGGGATTGAAACCAGGTGTGTGGGAAGACAAGACAAAACCAATGGAAAATGGATCAATGATGGCTAGAAGACCGGTGACGTCGACCGCCAAGCACCGATCGCACAAGGAGAGGCAACGACTTCGGGAGAAGTCGTGACACTTACATTCAACACACTTGGTTTTCCAGGTTGGTGAAGAGGTTAATTTGTATCTCTGATCTGCTTTTGCCTCTGTTTAAATGCAAAAATTAAAACACATTTCAAAGAGAAACCTAAGCCAATCGGTCCTATCCACATAATTTTAATTGTCATCAACAATTTGCATCAAATCAAATTTTATTTGTCACATACACATGGTTAGCAGATGTTAATGCGAGAGTAGCGAAATGCTTGTGTTTCTAGTTCCGACAATGCAGTAAAAACCAACGAGTAATCTAACCTAACAATTCCACAACAATTACACAAGTGTAAAGCGATGAAGAATATCTACATAAAAATATGAATGAGTGATGGTACAGAACAGCATAGGCAAGATGAGTAATGTAGGGTATGCAAACATAAAAGTGCCATTGTTTAAAGTGGCTAGTGATACATGTATTACATAAAGATGGCAAGATGCAGTAGATTGTATAGGGTACAGTATATACATATGAGATGAGTAATGTAGGGTATGTACACATTATATTAAGTGGCATTGTTTAAAGTGGCTAGTGAAACGTTTTTACATCAATTTTTCCATTATTAAAGTGGCTGGAGTTGAGTCAGTACGTTGGCAGCAGCCATTCAATGCTAGTGGTGGCTGTTTAACAGTCTGATGGCTTTGAGATAGAAGCTGTTTTTCACTCTCTCGGTCCCTGCTTTGATGCACCTGTACTGACCTCACCTTTTGGATGATAGCGGGGTGAACAGGCAGTGGCTCTGGTGGTTGTTGTTCTTGATGATCTTTATGGCCTTCCTGTGACATCGGGTGGTGTAGGTGTCCTGGAGGGCAGGTAGTTTGCCCCCAGTGATGCGTTGTGCAGACCTCACTACCCTCTGGAGAGCCTTACGGTTGTGGGCGGAGCAATTGCCGTACCAGGCGGTGATACAGCCCGACAGTACGCTCTCGATTATGTATCTGTAAAAGCTTGTGAGTGCTTTTGGGGACAAGCCGAATTCACAGGCGCTGCTGCGCCTTCCTCAACACGCTGTCTTTGTGGGTGGACCAATTCAGTTTGTCCGTGATGTGTACGCCGAGGAACTTAAAACTTACTACCCTCTCTACTACTGTCCCATCGATGTGGGTAGGGGGGTACTCCCTCTGCTGTTTCCTGAAGCCCACGATCATCTCCTTTGTTTTGTTGATGTTGAGTGTGAGGTCATTTTCTTGAAACCACACTCCGAGGGCCCTCACCTCCTCCCTGTAGGCCGTCTCGTTGTTGTTGGTAATCAAGCCTACCACTGTAGTGTCGTCTGCAAACTTGATGATTGAGTTGGAGGCGTGCATGGCCACGCAGTCGTGGGTGAACAGGGAGTACAGGAGAGGGCTCAGAACGCACCCTTGTGAGGCCCCAGTGTTAAGGATCAGCGGGTTGGAGTTGTTATTACCTACCCTCACCGCCTGGGGGCGGCCCGTCAGGAAGTCCAGTACCCAGTTGCACAGGGCGGGGTCAAGACCCAGGGTCTCGAGCTTAATGAAGAGTTTGGAGGATAGTATTGTGTTAAATGCTGAGCTGTAGTTGATGAACAGCATTCTCACATAGGTATTCTCTTGTCCAGGAGGATTAGGGCAGTGTGCAGTGTGGTTTCGATTGCGTTGTCTGTGGACTTATTGGGGCGGTAAGGAAATTGGAGTGGTTCTAGGGTGTCAGGTAGGGTGGAGGTGATATGGTCCTTGACTAGTCTCTCAAAGCACTTCATGATGACAGAAGTGAATGCTACGGGGCAGTAGTTGTTTAGCTCAGTTACCTTCGCTTTCTTGGGAACAGGAACAATGGTGACCCTCTTGAAGCATGTGGGAACAGCAGACTGGGATAAGGATTGATTGAATATGTCCGTAAACACACTCTGAGGACGCGGCTGGGGATGCCGTCTGGTCCTGCAGCCTTGCGAGGGTTAACACGTTTAAATGTTTTACTCACGTCGGCTGCATTGATGGAGAGTCCACAGGTTTTGGTAGCGGGCCATGTCAGTGGCAGGGTATTGTCCTGAAAACGAACTAAGAGGTTGTTTAGTCTGTCTGGGAGCAAGACATCCCTGTCCGCGACGGGACTGGTTTTCTTTTTGTAATCCATGATTGACTCTAGACCCTGCCACATACCTCGTGTCTGTGCCGTTGAATTGCGACTCTGCTTTGTCTCTATACTGACGCTTAGCTTGTTTGATTGCCTTGCGGAGGGAATAGCTACACTGTTTGTATTTGGTCATGTTTCCAGTCACCGTGCCCTGGTTAAAAGCAGCTGTTCACGCTTTCAATTTTGCGCGAATGCTGCCAACAATCCACGGTTTCTGGTTTGGGAATGTTTTAATAGTTGCTGTGGGTACGACATCGCTGATGTACTTGCTAATAAACTTGCTCGCTGAATCAGCGTATTCGCCAATGTTGTTGTTTGACGCAGTGCGGAACATATCCCAATCCACGTGATCGACGCAATCTTGAAGTGTGGAATCAGATTGGTCGGACCAGCGTTGAACAGACCTGAGCGCGGGAGCTTCCTGTTTTAGTCTCTGTCTATAGGCTGGGAGCACCAAAATGGAGTTGTGGTCATCTTTTCCAAAAGGAGAGGGGGGGAGGGCCTTATTTGCTTCGCGGAAGTTAGGGTAACAATGATCCAGGGTTTTACCAGCCTTGGTAGCACAATCAATATGCTGATAGAATTTAGGGAGTCTTGTTTTCAGATTAGCCTTGCTAAAATCCCCAGCTACAATGAATGCAGCCTCAGGATATGTGGTTTCCAGTTTACATAGAGTCAAATAAAGTTTGTTCCGGGCCGTCGATGTGTCTGCTTGGGGGGGAATATATGCGGCTGTGATTATAATCGAAGAGAATTCTCTTGGTAGATAATGCGGTCGACATTTGATTGTGAGGAATTCTAAGTCAGGTGAACAGAAGGACTTGAGTTCCTGTATGTTGTTATCAAATCAAATCAAATGTATTTATAAAGCCCTTCTTACATCAGCTGATATCTCAAAGTACTGTACAGAAACCCAGCCTAAATCCCCAAACAGCAAGCAATGCAGGTGTAGAAGCATGGTGGCTAGGAAAAACTCCCAAGAAAGGCCAAAACCTAGGAAGAAACCTAGAGAGGAACCAGGCTATGAGGGGTGGCCAGTCCTCTTCTGGCTGTGCCGGGTGGAGATTATAACAGAAAATGGCCAAGATGTTCAAATGTTCATAAATGACCAGCATGGTCAAACAATAATAATCACAGTAGTTGTCGAGGGTGCAGCAAGTCAGCACTTCAGGAGTAAATGTCAGTTGGCTTTTCATAGCCGATCATTAAGAATATCTCTACCGCTCCTGCTGTCTCTAGAGAGATGAAAACAGCAGGTTTGGGACAGGTAGCATGTCCGGTGAACAGGTCATGGTTCCATAGCTGCAGGCAGGTTTCATAGCCGCAGGCTCCAGTTGAAACTGGAGCAGCAGCACGGCCAGGTGGACTGGGGACAGCAAGGAGTCATCATGCCAGGTAGTCCTGAGGCATGGTCCTAGGGCTCAGGTCCTCCAAGAGAGAGAAAGAAAGAAAGAATTAGAGAGAGCATACTTAAATTCACACAGGAAACCGGATAAGACAGGAGAAGTACTCCAGATATAACAAACTGACCCTAGCCCCCCGACACAAACTACTGCAGCACAAATACTGGAGGCTAAGACAGGAGGGGTCAGGAGACACTGTGGCCCCATCCGATAATATCCCCGGACAGGGCCAAACAGGAAGGATATAACCCCACCCACTCTGCCAAAGCACAGCCCCCGCGCCACTAGAGGGATATCGTCAACCACCAACTTACCATCCTGAGACAAGGCCGAGTATAGCCCACAAAGATCTCCGCCACGGCACAACCCAAGGGGGGTGCGCCAACCCAGACAGGAAGATCACGTCAGTGACTCAACCCACTCAAGTGACGCACCCCTCCTAGGGACGGCATGAAAGAGCACCAGTAAGCCAGTGACTCAGCCCCTGTAATAGGGTTAGCGGCAGAGAATCCCAGTGGAGAGAGGGGAACCGGCCAGGCAGAGACAGCAAGGGTTGTTCGTTGCTCCAGAGCCTTTCCGTTCACCTTCACTCTCCTGGGCTAGACTACACTCAATCATATGACCCACTGAAGAGATGGGTCTTTAGTAAAGACTTAAAAGTTGAGACCGAGTCTGCGTCTCTCACATGGGTAGGCAGGCCATTCCATAAAAATTGATCTCTATATGAGAAAGCCCTGCCTCCAGCTGTTTGCTTAGATATTCTAGGGACAATTAGGAGGCCTGCGTCTTGTGACCGTAGCATACGTGTAGGTATGTATGGCAGGACCAAATCGAAAAGATAGGTAGGAGCAAACCCATGTAATGCTTTGTAGGTTAGCAGTAAAACCTTGAAATCAGCCCTTGCCTTAACAGGAAGCCAGTGTAGGGAGGCTAGCACTGGAGTAATATGATAAATTTTTCGTGTTCTAGTCAGGATTCTAGCAGCTGTATTTAGCACTAACTGAAGTTTATTTAGTGCCTTATCCGGGTAGCCGGAAAGTAGATCATTGCAGTTGTCTAACCTAGAAGTAACAAATGCATGGATTAATATTTCTAAATAATTTTTTGGACAGAAAGTTTCAGATTTTTGCAATGTTACGTAGATGGAAAAAAACTGTCCTTGAAACAGTCTTGATATGTTCGTCAAAAGAGAGATCAGGGTCCAGAGTAACGCCGAGGTCCTTCACAGTTTTATTTGAGATGACTGTACAACCATCAAGATTAATTGTCAGATTCAACAGAAGATCTCTTTGTTTCTTGGGACCTAGAACAATCAACTCTGTTTTGTCCGAGTTTAAAAGTAGAACGTTTGCAGCCATCCACTTCCTTTAAAGTCTGAAACACAGGCTTCTAGCGAGGGTAATTTTGGGGCTTCACCATGTTTCATCGAAATGTACAGCTTTGTGTCATCCGCATGGCAGTGAAAGTTAACATTATGTTTTTGAATGACATCCCCAAGAGGTAAAATATATAGTGAAAACAGTAGTCAAATTTACAGCTGATTAGTCAGAGGACAAACTGATATCTTTCCGACAGATAAGATCTAAACCAGGCCAGAACTTGTCTGTGTAGACCAATTTGGGTTTCCAATCTCTCCAAAAGAATGTGGTGATCGATGGTATCAAAAGCAGCACTAAGATCTAGGAGCACGAGGACAGATGCAGATCCTCGGTCTGACGCCATTAAAAGGCCATTTACCACCTTCACAAGTGCAGGCTCAGTGCTATGATGGGGTCTAAAACCAGACTGAAGCATTTCGTATACATTGTTTGTCTTCAGGAAGGCAGTGAGTTGCTGCGCAACAGCTTTTTCTGAAGTGTTTGAGAGGAATGGAAGATTCGATATTGTCCAATAGTTTTTTCAATATTTTCTGGGTCAAGGTTTGTCTTTTTCAAGAGAGGCTTTAATACTGCCACTTTTAGTGAGTTTGGTACACATCCGGTGGATAGAGAGCCATTTATTATGTTCAACATAGGAGGGCCAAGCACAGGAAGCAGCTCTTTCAGTAGTTTAGTTGGAATAGGGTCCAGTATGCAGCTTGAAGGTTTAGAGGCCATGATTATTTTCATCATTGTTTCAAGAGATATAGTACTAAAACACTTGAGTGTCTCTCTTGATCCTAGGTCCTGGCAGAGCTGTGCAGACTCAGGACAACTGAGCTTTGGAGGAATACGCAGATTTAAAGAGGAGTCCGTAATGTGCTTTTTATTGATCATGATCTTTTCCTCAAAGAAGTCCATGAATGTATTACTGCTGAAGTGAAAGCCATCCTCACTTGGGGAATGCTGCTTTTTAGCTAGGTTTGCGACAATATCAAAAATACATTTCGGATTGTTCTTATTTTCCTCAATTAATTTGGAAAAATAGGATGATCGAGGAGCAGTGAGGGCTCTTCGATACTGCACGGTACTGTCTTTCCAAGCTAGTCGGAAGACTTCCAGTTTGGTGTGGCGCCATTTCTGTTCCAATTTTCTGGAAGCTTGCTTCAGAGCTCGGGTATTTTCTGTATACCAGGGAGCTAGTTTCTTATGAGAAATGTTTTTAGCTTATAGGATTTCAACTGCATCTAGGGTATTGTGCAAGGTTAAATTGAGTTCCTCAGTTTAGTGGTTAACTGATGTTTGTCCTCTGACGTCCTTGGGTAAGCAGAGGGAGTCTAGAAGGGCATCAAGGAATCTTTGTGTTGTCTGAGAATTTATAGCACGACTTTTGATGCTGGTGGTCCGATAGTCCAGGATTATGAGGAAAAACATGTGTTGTCTGAGAATTTATAGCACGACTTTTGATGCTGGTGGTCCGATAGTCCAGGATTATGAGGAAAAACATTAAGATCCACAACATTTATTCCATGGGACAAAACTAGGTCCAGAGAATGACTGTGACGGTGAGCTGGTCCAGAGACATGTTGGACAAAACACACTGAGTCGATGATGGCTCCGAAAGCCTTTTGGAGTGGGTCTGTGAACTTTTCCATGTGAATATTAAAGTCACCAAAAATGTGAATATTATCTGCTATGACTACAAGGTCCGATAGAAATTCAGGGAACTCAGTGAGGAATGCTGTATATGGCCCAGGAGGCCTGTAAACAGTAGCTATAAAAAGTGATTGAGTAGGCTGCATAGATTTCATGACTAGAAGCACAAAAGACGAAAACATTTTATTTTTTTGTAAATGGAAATTTGCTATCGTAAATGTTAGCAACACCTCCGCTTTTGCGGGATGCATGGGGGATATGGTCACTAGTGTAACCAGGAGGTGAGGGCTCATTTAACACAGTAAAATCAGGCTTAAGCCATGTTTCAGTCAGGCCATTCACATCAAGATTATGATCAGTGATTAGTTAATTGACTATAACTGCCTTTGAAGTGAGGGATCTAACACTAAGTAGCCCTATTTTGAGATGTGAGGTATCATGATCTCTTTCAATAATGACAGGAATGGAGGAGGTCTTTATCCTAGTGAGATTGCTAAGGCGAACACCGCCATGTTTAGTTTTGCCCAACCTAGGTCGAGGCACAGTCACAGTCTCAATGGGGATAGCTGAGCTGACAACACTGACTGTGCTAGTGGCAGACTCCACTAAGCTGGCAGGCTGGCTAACAGCCTGCTGCCTGGCCTGCACCCTATTTCATTGTGGAGCTAAAGGAGTTAGAGCCCTGTCTATGTTGGTAGATAAGAAGAGAGCACCCTTCCAGCTAGGATGGAGTCCGTCACCCCTTAGCAGGCCAGGCATGGTCCTGTTTGTGGGTGAGTCCCAGAAAGAGGGCCAATTATCTACAAATTCTATATTTTGGGAGGGGCAGAAAACAGTTTTCAACCAGCGTTTGAGTTGTGAGACTCTGCTGTAGAGCTCATCACTCCCCCTAACTGGGAGGGCCAGAGACAATTACTCGATGCCGACACATCTTTCTGAAGCTCTGTTGCGCTTGGTGACCTCTGACTGTTTCATCCTAACATCGTTGGTGCTGACGTGGATAACAATATCTCTTTACTCTCTACACTCGCCAGTTTTAGCTTTAGCCAGCACCATCTTCAGATTAGCCTTAACGTCGGTAGCTCTTGCCCCTGGTAAACAGTGTATGATCGCTGGATGATTCGTTTTAAGTCTAATAATGTGGGTAATGGAGTTGCCAATGACTAGGGTTTTCAATTTGTCATAGCTAATGGTGGGAGGCTTCGGCATCTCAGACCCTGTAACGGGAGGAGTACAGACAAGAGCTGCTTAATATGGAAAACCGGTTGAAAGTTTCTGTAGGCTGAATGAGCGACACCGGTTGATCTTTCCTACAGCATTTCCCTCCAGAAGCCATGAGAAAGTTGTCCGGCTGCGGTGACCATGCAAGGGGATTTATACTAACGTTACTATCTGTACTTACTGGTGGCACAAACGCTGTTTCATCCTTTCCTACACTGAAATTACCCTTGCATAACGATTGCGTCTGTAACTATGCTTATACCACAGCTATCCTTGCCGTAAGGCGATCGTTCTCCTGTATATTATGAGTACAGCGACTGCAATTAGAAGTCATCATGTTAATGTTACTACTTAGCTTCGGCTGTTGGAGGTCCTGACGAACCATGTCCAGATAAATCGCCCGGAGTGAAAAAGTTGAATGAAAAAAAGTTGAGTAGTAAAAACCGTAAAGTTGTCAGGTAGCAAAGTAAGGTTGGCAACAAAAACGCACAGCAACACGTAAACAAGTCTGCAAGTTCTGACCGGAAATGTTATGATCACACCATTTCTCGTTAATCATAAGGCATACCACCCCGCCCCTCTTCTTACCAGAAAGATGCTTGTTTCTGTCCGCACGATGCGTGAAGAAACCAGCTGGCTGTACCGACTCCGATAGCGTGTCTTGAGTGAGCCATGTTTCCGTGAAGCAAAGAACGTTACAGTCTCTTATGTCTCTCCAGAAGGCAACTCTTGCTCGGATTTCATCAACCTTGTTGTCAAGAGAATGGACATTGGCGAGTAGTATGGTAGGGAGTGGTGCGCAATGTGCCCGTCTCCGGAGCCTGACCAGAAGATCGCTTCGTCTGCCCCTTTTACTGCGACGTTGTTTTGGTTCGCCGGCTGGGATCCGATCCATTGCCCTGGGTGGTGGGCAAAACACAGGATCCGCTTCGGGAAAGTTGTATTCCTGGTCGTAATGATGGTGAGTTGACGTTGCTCTCATATCCAGTAGTTCCTCCCGACTGTATGTAATAAAACCTAAGATTACCTGGGGTACCAATGTAAGAAATAACATGTAAAAAAACAAAATACTGAAAAGTTTCCTAGCAACGCGAAGCGAGGCGGCCATCTCTGTCGGCGCCGGAAGTTTAATAACCAGGTTTCCATCCAACCTTTTTACATGAGTAAAGCACATGATCTTGTCACCAGAATAAGACCCCCAATATTTATTGGAAGGCAGCATCAAGCTCATCACCATCACCAAGTTCATCGTAACTTATTTCATCTGTAGCCTAATAAACTACATGGTTTCCCGATGAGTCGTAGTGGGAGGACCACACAACCTTTTCTCGCGTGACTCCAAGCTTACTTCGATATGATAGTTATTTTATCAATATTTGGGCATAAAGTTGTTTCCACTGCCATTTCTTTGCAGACACAAAAAGATCCCACCGTGTCAAATGAACAAATTGTCTGTAGGCATTTATAAAATTGTACCGGCATTTCATGTTTACATCAGCCCTGTCATTACTTTTTCATGCGTCAGGTAATTCATCCACATGAAATGGTTGGATGGAAACATGGTTAGTCATAACCCCAAATGGAACCATGCAAAAACGTCAAGACCAACACGTGCACAGCATTAATACATGCTTCTATCTGTGTCTACCACAACACGTTGTCTTTTTCTGTGACCAATTAACTCCCATAGACCATCTGCAGGCTCAACAAACTTTAGAGCATTTTACTCTGTCAAAAGGTGCCTGGAAAAAATCTTAACACCCTTTAAGTTGCAATGCTTTAGGGTTTTTAATGCTCTGAGAATGCAATAACCCAATTTAAACTCGTAATGAAAAATGTCCAATCCTTAGGTCTCGTGTTATTGCCTTCAGGATAGTAGTCTATAATTAAACATGTTAAAGATACCACCTTTCATGGGTAACAACTTCAATTTGCCTGGTTTTGTATCATCAGGTCTGATGCGCTGAGACAGAATGAAGACATCATCCGTCTATGTCAGTCAGAGAATCATTCTGTAATCATCATTACACACATGTGGGAAATAGAAAAGTAGGTTGTTATTGACATCACTCTCCCATCATATCAGTGCTCAAATCCCATGTGTTGGAATCTAATTGATTGATTTAGGGGTTCCGGATTTGAATAGATGCTTTGAATCTCTGCAGGTATAAGACAGAGAGTCTTGTGTATCTCGTTTTAAGGAGTAACTACCCAGAGGCATCTCCTTTTCAATAAGACCTGTCAGCCTGACAGAACGGGCCCTTTCTCCCTGGACCCGTCCATCCGTGCTCTTCCCCAACAGCAGCTGGAAATGAACAGTCCTTGACTTTAATTGAAAAGAGGAATAATCACAAATAGGAAGATTGATATCTCTGCCTTAAATGAAGGAAAGGAAATGAATTAAACTTTACCTCCTTGATTCCTGGTTCACTATGGGTGGGAAAGCAATTATGCTGGGTTCATTCTAATCAATCCCTTTTCTGAAAGGTGAGAATACATGGGGAAGTTGTTCTTACTTATAACTTATGGGGTGGATAGGCAGGTCATTTTTCAAACAGTAAGTGAAAGGTTACAAATACCCAAATATAACCCTGTTCAGATTATAGAAATAATTAATGTAATTATAAATAACGTCATAGTGTATTTGAATAAAAAAATAACATTTTAGATGATGCCACGAAAAAGACGAGACAAGGTGTTCAGTCAAAGTTCTCTGAAATAGATTCAGCCATTTTCATTAGAAGTTTAATTTTCAAGCAAGAGCCACTGCTCCATGACTGCAGACCTTGGAGCCAGTAGCCAATTCTTTGTAATTCCCCCTTGTTCTAAATTAACCAAGGGTCAAAGCCAAGCTCCAATCACTGCAGAGCAGTCCCAGTGGACATCACTTGTGTAATTAATCAATTTTAGCCAATAGTTTTCATATGGCTAGCTTCATTTGATTTCTAGCTAAATGGCTGTAGAGCTTGAATTTGTTATTAACGGTGACGGTTCTAAGAATACACACAAGGGATCAGATGTTTTAATGTGTGACATTGTATTACTTGTAGAATTCTAAGCTAAAAACAACAGAATTCCATCTAATGCTATGCCTAACTTTTGAATGGCACAGTGTGGTTCCTGTACCACAGTTCCACATTGCCATGTATTGAATTATCCAAAATGCTATCAAGGTCATGGAAGAGAGCTTGCTGTTTAAAGGTCTCGGCACTATTGACATTTGGCCAAGTGAGATTAAGTTAGACACCCAGGGTCATCAGAGGGGAGCTGTGGTGGGAGGTAGGGCTCGTAGATGGAGGGATGAAGAGTCAATGGTGAAGGTTACTGTTAACGTGATATTATTCTCTCAGCCTCCTCCCCATTGGTATTCCAAGGGGCCCTGTCCTAAATTTGACCCATACCATGAGGTCTTAGGAAGTGGTATAGTCTGACATTGAACAGATTCGTATTTATCTGAAGCACAGAGGGTAAGCATTTCACTACACCAGCAATAACATCTGCTATATATGTGTATGTGACCAATACAATAATTTTCATTCGGCATGGATAACAGTTGTACAAGTGTGAGAATGATGTGGTTCATTGTATTCATTACTTCCTTTTTAATAGATAATAGTGCAACCAATGTGGGTACGTTGTGTGTATGGAAACCTGATTAAAAATGTGCTTGCAGAATTGATAGTATCTAAACTGTTATTGCATTTGCAGCATTTTTTATTCTAATTGAAAACAGTGTGAGGGTGAGCACACTGTATAATTACAAGCAGTTGGTTAATGATTCACAGTGCCTTCAAGGAGATCCTTCACTAAATGAGGCATTTATACAAAGATCCCATTCTAGGTGTCATCATATGACAGTTTTCTAAGGAAACATTCATTTGGTTTATTCATTGAGACAGTTAAGGGTACACCAGAAGCAGTTTGCACAGTGTGTGCAGAACTAAAATGACATAACACTGTAGACTGATTATGGTTTGATATGGGTTGCCTTTTGTTTGCCCTGTCCACATTTCTTCAACATGAAACACACAGACGAAAAAAAAGGTATTTAAATTTCCCCAGTTACTCTTCCCAAAGACGGAATGGAGTTTTTATGATTCTCAAAAACGAGTGGACTCAAACCAAATCAAAGTGTATTTGCCACGTGCGCTGAATACAACAGATCTTACAGTGAAATGCTTACTAACAGGCTCTAACCAATAGTGCAAAAAAGGTATTAAGTGAACAATAGGTAAGTAAAGAAATAAAACAACAGTAAAACGACAGGCCATATGTAGTAGCGAGGCTATAAAAGTAGCGAGGCTACATACAGACACCAGTTAGTCAGGCTGATTTGAGGTAGTATGTAGATATGGTTAAAGTGACTATGCATATATGGTGAACAGAGAGTAGCAGTAACGTAAAAGAGGGGTTGGCGGGTGGTGGGTGGCGAGACACAATGTAGATAGCCCGGTTGGCCAATGTGCAGGACCACTGGTTGGTCGGCCCAATTGAGGTAGTATGTACATGAATGTATAGTTAAAGTGACAGTTGTATAAAATAAACAGAGCAGAGCAGCGCAGCAGCAACATAATTTCAAATAGTCCGGGTAGCCATTTGATTACCTGTTCAAGAGTCTTATGGCTTGGGGGTAAAAACTGTTTAGAAGCCTTTTTGTCCTAGACTTGGCACTCCAGTACCGCTTACCATGCGGTAGTAGAGGGAACAGTCTATAACTGGGGTGGCTGGGGTATTTGACCATTTTTAGGGCCTTACTGTAGAGGTCCTGGATGGCAGGCAGCATAGCCCCAGTGATGTACTGGGCCGTACGCACTACCCTCTGTAGTGCCTTGCGGTCAGAGGCCGAGTGATTGCCGTACCATGCAGTGATGCAATCAGTCAGGATGCTCTCGATGTTGCAGCTGTAGAGCCTTTTGAGGATCTCAGGACCCATGCAAAATATTTTTTGTTTCCTGAGGGGGAATAGGCTTTGTCATGCCCTCTTCACGACTATATCCCTAAGAAGTGAGTGGTGTGAAAGCCTGTGGGCGAGGTCAAGTTTAGATCATTTTCTCTGAAAGCGCCTTTGGCGCCCATTAAATCTCAATATTCAGTATCACTATTTCTAGATTCCAATTGGTCTATTTATCACTGAATCATTGGACTGGACTTCACAGATGTCCCATTTACAGTTGAAGTCAGAAGTTTACATACGCCTTAGCCAAAAACATTTAAACTTTTTCATAATTGCTGTCTTAGGTCAGTTCGGATCACTACTTTATTTCAAGAATGTGAAATATCAGAATAATAGTAGAGATAATTATTTATCTCAGCTTTAATTTCTTTCATCACATTCCCGGTGGGTTAGAAGTTTACATACACTCAATTAGTATTTGGTAGCATTGCCTTTAAATTGTTTAACTTGGGATAAATGTTTTGGGTAGCTTTCCACAAGCTTCCCACAATAAGTTGGGTAAATTTTGGCCCATTCCTCCTGACAGAGCTGGTGTAATGGAGTCAGGTTTGTAGGCCTCCTTGCACTGCACACGCTTTTTCAGTTCTGCCCACACATTTTTCTAGAGGATTGTGTCATGCACAAAGTAGATGTCCTAACCGACATGCCAAAACTATAGTTTGTTAACAAGAAATTTGTGGAGTGGTTGAAACATTTTTTTTTGATGACTCCAACCTAAGTGTATGTAAACTTCCGACTTCAACTGTATATGATCTCAGATCTTAGGATCAGAGATAAAAAAATGTTTTTGTTGTGTGCTAATATCTGTTGCACTCCGCTAAAGCTCAAGACCTAGCAGAGACATCTCCATGAAAGCCTACTTCCACGGCCATAGTGTTCTGAAGGATGGTACTTCAATCATATCATCATTGCCAATGGGAAACTGTTGCTTACTGTATTAAAGACGCAAACATTTGAAAATAAAATACTACTAAGCCTGTGTTTTACACAAACCAGAGTGCGATAGGTAAAGTATGTATTGAATGTGAGAGATTAAGACACAATTAATGTTCTTCTTTTCTGTGTCCTTTTCTCCCAGACAGGTTAATGAGGTAGTGAGGGAGACTTTACCATCAGAGTACTCTCGTTAAAAAGTGGGACGGCCTGATTTATCTCAACTGGGAGTGAGGCTGACGAAGCACGGAGATCTGGACAGGGATTAATCACTCGGTCAACACTAATTTGGACCAAGGGCAAAACGAAGCCAAACTCCCCTGAGCTCAGTGCCAACCCTCAAGGTTCCTGTCCATCATGGTGTGGATGAGATGATGGCTAGGAGAGACTGAGCACCTCTCATATTTTAGGAAGCATATTTCATTTGGGACCTTTTTAAACTATTGATCGACTCTCTTTCTCCTGCTACATTTTTCTTTCTCATCACTTATCCCCAGGTGACACTGCAGGTTATTCATGAGTATTCTCCTTGTGACTGTATCTCCTATTTTCAAGTTGTTTATCCATATCAATTGAGGGGTTCTTTTTTGTGTATATATATGGGTTTGTATGTGTGTGTGTACAGTGTGTGAATGTAGGTAGAGATCTCCTTCTTCCCAAATGGACCTGGTGTTTGCCCACCCGGACCCAATATGCATAAGTAAATGTTTTAAATATAGACCCCTTCCGAATGAACAAGAGGAACCCTATACCTATTCCATATAGACCTGTTGGGATCCAGACCCAGTCCTATCTGAGTGAGGGAAGAAGCAGAAAGCTACTTTTATCAACCGGAGCTGAGAGGAGGGAGAGAGGTGCTGCTCTAGTAGGTGGGGGAGGGGCCGTACTGTGAGCGAGTGACATGAGGAGCTGGGAGGGATAGAAGAGAGACAGCAACCAACCAAGCTGACTCACGCTTTAGTAGACAAATACAGTAACTAACGTTTGCTAGCTAGGCTAATTGAGGCTGCAGTGCATGCACTTTCTCATCCTACAGTTACAAATAACAACAACTCCCTTAAATAGCAGCCTAGCTGTTGGCTCTTGGTCGTTGTAGCCTATCCTTCTCCTTTGACTTTTAATTCCTTGATTGGAATTCCATCTTCCATTGTTTTGATATCCCGTAACACACGGAGATTCTCTGACTACCTATTGCCGCTTTGATGACTTGTGATTGGCCAACAAAATCAACAAGCTACACACGCCACTCTTGTGAATAGTAAGAGCAGCAGCGTGAATTATAAAATGCCTCTTTCTATTGCAGCAGTCAAGTTTGGAACTGTACTGGCCCTTCCAGACAAGTCTGTTAAAATTACACACATCCGAGACCTGTGAAAATCATGTCAGATCTGACCCAGACCCACAACATTATTTAGAATTCTGAATCTAGACCCACTAGGGTCTTGGATCGGGTCTCGGGTATTTGAGTACAGGCAGATCCGTGAAGACCTCTAATTATGGGTAGTATATGTGGGTGTTCTTCTAAGAAGGCCTTCCTGCGTAATAGACAGAAGGTTCTGTCATGTACCGAAAAGGAGTGACATTCAGGATCAATAAAAAAAGTCATAATCTTGAGAGAAAGAGGAGAGGAAAATCACAAGATTGCACCTTATGAAGAAGGTTCTGGTTCAGGGCTGGCACTTTGAGGGTGTAGTGGAGCCAGAGATAAAAGGAGAGGAGAGGCCAGAGACACAGAACCTACCCCTTTGAGACACAGAGACCCCTTTGATCTGGCAGCAAACGCAGACCCATTGGGCCAAAAGGAGACTTTAATTCTCCAGAGAACCAATCCATTCACATGCAGCACTCACAGTGGCCACACACATCCTGTGCCATGTGTAATTATGATTAGGAGGAAAATGGGTCAGTTAGGCATCTTATTCCACAGTATTAGTGTCAAGGACAGCATGATTCGGCCACTAGGATCTCTGTTAATGCATTGATATTTGTATTGCTATTCCTATGAAATTTTCTAAAATTATTAGACAGAGTGTATGCTGTATCCTTTACTTAAGAGAAAGATTGGCAATGATCACATTAAATATTTGTACACATCCACCTCTCCAGCACATGCTGTATTGACAGAAACATTAAGTTGATTCAGAGAGGTGTCCTCCTCCTCTTCCTCAGAGGTAGTAAACAGTAGAGACAGGAGATATGTTCAGTGACATGGCTGCATGCTCTCCCTGTTACACTGTTCTAGTTAAACCAGAATGAGACTGAGATTTACAGAATCTTGTTCCACTCTTAATGTGAGCTCTGATCATCCCATGCAGTAGACTAGTGAGAGGATACCTTTTTATTTAAAAGCAGGCAGTCCCCAATGAGTCTTACATACACTTTACCAGTCCCTCCAAGTTAAGTCTATAGCCTGATCATTCCCACCAGAAACCCCATACGAATTCTAATAATCAGATCCGTTTGTGTGGTCACTCATTCAGACTGCCATAAGAATGGTAACACCTGAGATCAACATGTCATGTGTTGGTCTATAGATCCAGTTAAGTGTCGGTGCTGGAGATAAGAGGCAGAGAGGGTGATAATGAATGTGACAGGGTGGTGATATCCTATGAGGCTGGCTGTCAAATGATCCCATGGGGTCATCCATTAAAAGGAAATTTCACCCCGTGGGAATCTGAGCTTGTTTTCATCATGTCTGAGGCAGTTTTAGGACAGTGAGATGTGTTCCACACATAATTTTCCAGGAAGAAAGCAGGTCAGGGCTTTGCATTTTGAATGATACACCCTATGACAGCTTCTGGTGCATTGGGGGGGGGGATCTAAAAATTAATGTAGTCCTGCTTTGTGGCATTTTGCGAAGGCTCTATGTTGTACTGATCCCACTATACATTTTTGTGGGTGTAGATATGGTTGTCCTTGTTCAATAGAACCATTGGACGTCTTTCAGCGATGTTCCTATAGGCAAATTCATTGCTAAGTATTCAAGCAGACACATTTTTTCCAGTCTCTGAAAGAATACAACTTGAGTTGGGAGGTGCTCTTCATGCTCTGGTCGCCGTCCCTCGCCCAAAGTGGCCTTTTATGAAAAAGAGACAGACACTGACAACAATCCTTTGGGCAAAACTGAAAGAACTGACTAGACACAATGGCCTCAAGTGATTCCTCTCATCAATATATAACTAAGTTAGCTAGCTAAACCACTACCGGTATCCATATCTATGACTAAAAATAGTAGAGTTTTTACAATCAAGATATTTTGTATCTCGATTGTAAAAACCTGTTCACTTTATAGGCATAGATATGGCTAGCTACTAAACAGCAAGCTACAATGTTACAACCAGCAACCTAAAGCTAAGCTTACCAGCTAACGTTAGCACATGACTGGAGTTGGCTAGCTAGTTAGCCTGGCGCCTGCTAACTTGTTATGCGCCATGCCTAGCATTTGTAACTTGTTCGCAAACGTGTAACTTCAGCAACTGTAAATCATTTTACTAGCTATCTGCGTAACAAAATTGACGAGGGTTAACATTGGTAACAGTTATGACATTGGATGCATTTCAATCTCACAAAATTATAGGCATGATGCAAGATAGGATTTCAATCAGACATAAATAAAAAATATGGCATGTCCAGCAAGCTAGAAGGCTAAGTTTACTTGAAAACAGTGAGGAGAAACAATAATACAACAATTTACTGATGTAAATCTCTAAAACTGAAGCTGGATTTACTATAAAAAATATTTGCCTAAGTATGCCTGATAGACTTGACAGTAGGTAGATACTGTCTGCCTACCTACCATTTGTAAGGTCTGGTCACTGTGGAAAGGTTGAGGGTTATGCCATATTTCTTTTAGGCTTGATATTGTTGTAAACGTAATCTATGTGTCTGTGCACATGTATGCATGTTCGACAAGTTTACCCTAATGTTGATTATATTTTTAATTATATTTTTGATTATATTTTTTGTCTTATAGAAAATAGTGTGTGGTGCCTGGGCTTCTTCCTGGAGTGGATTCTAGATACAGAAACATCATTCCTTCGCAGAACTGCAGAACATTCATTGTAGCAGAACTGTATTCCGTGAACTGTATCCTTCTCGAGAGATTAGACATTATGCTGGATTTCAAACAGATGACTCATGACCTGAAAGACAGTTTGATCATGACAACACTCCTCCCAAAGCTTTACAAGTATTCCCTAAACTTACTGTATGTTTAACTGAAATGTCAACTTCATCATGACCACCTCTCCCATCATCTGCTGATTACCAGTTCTCTTAGCTACAGATGGTTATACCAGATAATGTGATTTAACCACAGATTTTCGGTATCCATTACTGGGAGTTACAGGATAGGTACTGATTGGTGTAGCACAGATCATTTTCAACCAACCTTGGCGATGCCGTCCTCGATTTAGGGGAACAGGAGTCTCATAACTTGTCTGTGTCTGTCACACCCTGATCAGTTTCACCTGTCCTTGTTATTGTCTCCACCCCCTCCAGGTGTTGCTTATTTTCCCCAGTGTATTTATCCCTGTGTTTCCTGTCTCTCTGTGCCAGTTCGTCTTGTATGTTTCCAAGTCAACCAGCGGTTTTCGCGTTCTCCTGCTTTTTGCATTCTCCTTTTTCTAGTCCTCCTGGTTTTGACCCTTGCCTGTTTCTGGACCATTTATCCGCCTGCCTGACCATTCTGCCTGCCTGGACCATGAGCCTATCTGCCACTTTGTACCTCCTGGACTCTGATCTGGTTTTGACCTTTTTACCTGTCTACGACCATTCTCACCCCTTTGGATTAATAAACATTGTAAGACTCCAACCATCTGCCTCCTGTGTCTGCATCTGGGTCTCGCCTTGTGGCATGATAGTGTCCAGTTGCAGGGGTTCAGTTTTAATTTAGAAAATGCTCCACTATTAAAATAACTTTTTTGCTCCATAAAGTAATCCAACAATACGTGTGCCGCCATCGTGTCTATTTAACATTTTATCACTCATTGATCAAGTTATCTGTCATCATGACATGAAGTACTTTGGGGTGGACAGCCACCTGTCTCAGTCAATGAGTGAAGACTTGAAATAGAGAAGATTTCTTTGGGTAAATCACATTAGCTGGTGTAGCAATCTATAGCTACATTTCACTGCACTTGTGTGTCTCTGCACCTGAGACACACTCGGAAACACTAAACTGTATTACATTGTTCATACTTTTACCAAATAACATTCTTGTTGAATTCCCAGTTCTCCTGAGCTAAATTGTGTACACTCCCCTGTATTTTAGGATTTGACAAATAAACAAATATTCTTTGGATATCTGAATGTCTAGTCATCTGTTTGACGCTACAGGGCCCTTTGCAGCTTATATAAATACACACAAACACACACACAATCCAGTGAGTTCATAATACATGTATTCTCATCCCAGCACCAATCTCTCCATAAGGAAATGAATGTGAAAGATAGTAAACTACACTATTATCATCACCACTCTGCAGGTGAACCAGCAGCTTTCATGTCTGTCTCTTTGTGTTTTTCACAAACCTACCATGGAACTGATTGCACCACAGGCTTCTTCATACTGGGCCATTCTCTGATCTGTTCAGACCTGAAATAGAAAAACACCACATAGAGACTGTTAGTAGACAAGCATACAGGCACAGAAACAGAGACCCAATTTATCAACAGTGCATACATTACTCACAAAATTCAGGCGTATGTGGAGATTCTAGGACTTGAGTGCGCAGCAAATTATTGGGATTTATCAAACTGTCGCACATAACATGTTTTCATTGATAAATCATTGCTCTCGAACAAGCTACCAATTACTTCACACTGGAAGAAGTTAAGCTACACTAAAGCTACCCTTAATAACCTCACAGATGTAAAGTCCCCTGTTTAGGGGACCTGCGTGGTTCTGGTACCCTATCTGACTGACATTTTTGCTTAGAAATCAATCTGGGGACAACGTAGATTAAAATGGATTGCATTGAGCAGTAGCCCTGGTTTTCAGGGACACAGGAGTATTTTATGTGACGTAGGATGTGAAATCTGACACCACTTGAAGCTGGGATGTCCTTCCAACTATTCCATTCGCTCCTCCGACTGCCCATCAACTCAGACAAGATTAATATGTGATGAAATGCAAGTTCCTAATGAGTTCAGGAAGTCAAGCTAGAGCTCGGTGTGACTTTCACAGTGGTGGGTCAAACATTTTGATCAAGAGAGACCGTTAGAAAATATGCACATTTTCTCTAATACTAAAAATACAAAATATTTATTTTACAGTTATAAGGTAGGTGAAATGTAATAGTTAGTCATTTTATAATTTGATTATACTATATTTCAAAAGCATTTAAGTCATTTCAAGCTGTATTCATACAGATTTGGTGAATACATAATATGTATCATTTCACTCTTCAAACTTTGTGACTTCAACCTCCCAACATCTGCCTTCGATTCATTTCTTTCCAACGCCCTTGCCTCTTTTGACCTCACCCTTTCCCAGTCCCTTCCCACTCACAAGGCAGGCAATACGCTTGACCTCATCTTTACTAGAGAATGTTCGCCTACTTATCTCACTGCAACCCTCCTCCAGGTCTCTGATCACTACTTTGTTTCCTTTTCGGTCTCCCTTTCCTCCAACCCTAGCCACTCCGTCCCTACCCTGATGGTCATGCGCTGATGGTCACAATCTTTGTACTCTCTCTCCCACTACTCTCTCCTCTTCTATCCTATCATCCCTCCCTTCTGCTAAATCCTTCTCCCTCCTGTCTCCTGATTTCGCCTTTTCAACCCTACTCTCCTCCCTTTCCGCATCCTATGACTCGTACTGTCCCTCCTGGCCGGCTCGGCCCTCCCCTCCTGCTCCGTGGCTGAGTGACTCATTGTGAGCTTACAGAAAAGGGCTGTGGCAGCTCATCCAAAATGAAGGGAGACCTTCCTCACCCTCCTGTCTACCTTTTCTTCCTCTGTATCCACTGCTAAATCCAATTTATACCATCCTAAATTTCAAGCTTCTGCCTCTAACCCTAGGAAACAATTTACCACCTTCTCCTCCCTCCTTAATCCTCCACCCACACCCGCTCCCTCCTCCCTGTCGGCGGACAACTTTGTCAACCACTTTTAAAAGAAGGTTGACGTCATCCGCTCCTCATTATCTCAGCCTTTTGAGTTCACTGGTCCCATTCACACCTTTCTTTTCTTTCCAAAACACTTGAGCATGCTGTCTCTGACCAACTCTCTCCTTACCTCTCTCAGTACTATTTTCTTGACCCTAACTAGTCAGGCTTCTAGATGTGTCACTCAACCAAGACTACTCTTCTTTATGTTATGCAGGCTCTCCATACTGACAAATCTCATCCTCCTAGATCTATCCGCTGCCTTCAACACAGTGAAACGTGGAGAGGATCTGTGTCTGTACCACGTACTCTTAAGACTGGTGTCTCCCAGGGCTCGGTTCTAGGCCCTCTCTTCCTATCTCTATACACCAAGTCACTCAGCTCTGTCACATGGTCTCTCCTATCATTGCCATGCGGATGACACTCCACTACGTTTCTCCTTCCCCCTTCTGACACCCAGGTGGTGACACGCATCTCTGCATGCCTGTCAGATATCTCAGCTTGGTTGTCGGCCCACCACCTCAAGCTCAACCCCGACAAGACAGAGCTGCTCTTCCTCCCGGGAAGGCCTGCTCATTCAAATCACGGTTGACAACTCCATGGTGTCCCCCTCTCAGAGTGCAAAGAACATTGGCGTGGCCCTGGACAACACCCTGTTGTTCTCTGCAAACATAAAAGCAGTGACTCGCTCCTGCAGGTTCATGCTCTAAAGCAGCTGTAGAATATGGCTCTACCTCACACAGGAAGTGGTGCAGGTCCTAATCGAGACACTTGTCATCTCCCGTCTGGACTACTTCAATTCGCTGTTGGCTGGGCTCCCCGCATGTGCCAATAAACCCCTGAAATTTATCCAAAAATGCTGCAGCCCGCCTTGTGTTCAACCTTCCCAAGTTCTCCCATGTCACCCCGCTCTTCTGCACACTGCACACTCCACTGGCTTCCTGTCGAAGCTCGCATCCAATACAAGACCAATGTATTTTCCCTACGGAGCAGCAAGAGGAACTGCCCCTCCCTTCAGGCTATGCTCAAACCCTACACCCCAACCTGAGCACTCTGTTCTGCGACCTCTGGTCTCTTGGCTCTCCCACCCCTACAGAAGGGATGCTCCCACTCAGCCTAGTCCTAGCTTTTCTTTGTCTTGGCACCGCAATGGTGGAACCAGCTTCCCCCTGAAGCTAGGACAGCAGAGTCCTTGCACATCTCTCCATAGCTACATTATTGAGGATCATTTTTACTTACTGTGACTGTGATATGTGGTTGTCCCACCTTGTTATCTTAAGATGTAACTGTGTCTGCAAAATGACTTAAATGTAAATGGAATTTTTATATTTTTATAGTATTTGTACTGTGTACTTGAGCTTGTGTCCTCAAAAGTGACTACACCTCAGCAATGTATAACTATTTACAAATGTATTTGAACCTTTCTTGGAGTATGCAGCATTACTAGTTATTGTTTATGGCCTTCTCATGATAAATAATAGCTTTTGGGGAGTTGTAGATTACATTATATATTACATTTAGTTACATTTTGACTTAACTAGTTACTTTGAAAAAGTAGTTCACTACATCCAAACTATTTCGTAATATATTATCTATCTCATCTAAATCCGAAATGTCATAGACTAGAAATTGTAAGAAAAGATCACTCGTGAGTCAGATGTTAACAGAATGTGTAATTTATCCTATTAAACACAAAAACTATGTTTGTAGTGAGAATCGGCCAGGTTAATGCCAAAAAAGAAAGGAAATTATTTCCTACATCACGCATATTTTATTTTTGAAAAATAAAGTAATATGTAGTTAGCTACACTGCTATGAGGCCAAACAAGTTTTTAAATACTGAAAACATTACCAAGATTTGAATTTATACTAAACAAAAATATTGTTGAAACATGCAACAATTTCAAAGATTTACTGAGTTACAGTTCATATACACACCACATATCTATATCCCGGATTCTGATATTGCACATTCTGACATTTCTGAATCTCTTGTTTATGTGTTCTTTTTCTATTCTTTTTTTCTTGGGATTATTTGTGTATTAGCATTGTACTGTTAGAAATTTACTGCACTGCTGGAGCAAGAAACAAAAGCATTTCACAGCACCTGCTTAAACATCTGCTAATCTGTGTATGCAACAAGTCAACTTTGATTTGATCTTAATTGCTGAGGTCTGTGCTATTTGCGGTTTTCATTCCATTTTATGATGTCATATTGCTGTAGTCAACATTTTGTTTATGAAGCAATATGAATAAACATAACAACAAAGCATCTGAAATGTGATAGGTAGTAGAGGAGTTCTCCTCGGAACTATAACAGTATTGCACAGATGGACATAATTGGGTCATTCTTGAATTGCGGTGGCATTTGTGTCCCTTGCCTTTGTAATCATGAAAAACAACAAATTACAAATAGTTACACAACATACATGTATTTGTTTATATTGGACTGTTTATCAATGATAAAAACACAATGCAAGTCATGTAAATAGCAAACTTTATGTTTATGCAATGTGTAAAGTACTTAGGGTAAGCAAATTGACTTGTCCCAATAGTGATGTGTAGAGTTGCAGTGACATGTTTTGGAGATTTTTATTTAATTCATTTTAGAACAAGGATGTAATGTAACAAAATCTGGAAAAAGTCAAGAGGTCTGAATGCTTTCTGAATGTACTTTATACAAGGATCTCACTGCCTTCCTGAGGACAAACAATGTATATGAAATGCTTCAGTCTGGTTTTAAAGCCCATCATAGCACTGAGACTGCACTTGTGAAGGTGGTAAATTACCTTTTAATGGCATCAGACTGAGTCTCTGCAGCTGTCCTCGTGCTCCTAGACCATAGTGCTGCTTTGGATACCATCGATCACCAAATTCTTTTGGAGAGATAAGAAACACAAATTGGTCTACACGGACAAGTTATGGCCTGGCTTACATCTTATCTGTCGGAAAGATATCAGTTTGTCTCTGTGGATGGTTTGTCCTCTGACAAATCAACTGTACATTTCGGTGTTCCCCAAGGTTTGTTTTAGGATCACTATTGGTTTCACTACACAGTGGGGCAAAAAAAGTATTTAGTCAGCCACCAATTGTGCAAGTCCTCCCACTTAAAAAGATGAGAGGCCTGTAATTTTCATCATATGTACACTTCAACTATGACAGACAAAATGAGGAAAAAAAATCCAGAAAATCACATTGTAGGATTTTTAATGAATTTATTTGCAAATTATGGTGGAAAATGAGTATTTAGTCACCTACAAACAAGCAAGATTTCTGGCTCTCACAGACCTGTAACTTCTTCTGTAAGAGGCTCCTCTGTCCTCCACTCGTTACCTGTATTAATGGCACCTGTTTGAACTTGTTATCAATATAAAATACACCTGTCCACAACCTCAAACAGTCACATTCCAAACTCCACTATGGCCAAGACCAAAGAGCTGTCAAAGGACACCAGAAACAAAATTGTAGACCTGCACCAGGCTGGGAAGACTGAATCTACAATAGGTAAGCAGCTTGGTTTGAAGAAATCAACTGTGGGAGCAATTCTTAGGAAATGGAATAGATACAAGACCACTGATAATCTCCCTCGATCTGGGGCTCCACGCAAGATCTCACCCCGTGGGGTCAAAATGATCATAGGAATGGTGAGCAAAAATCCCAGAACCACACGGGGGGACCTAGTGAATGACCTGCAGAGAGCTGGGACCAAAGTAACAAAGCCTACCATCAGTAACACACTACGCCGCCAGGGACTCAAATTCTGCAGTGCCAGATGTGTCCCCCTGCTTAAGCCAGTACATGTCCAGGCCCGTCTGAACTTTGCTAGAGAACATTTGGATGATCCTGAAGAAGATTGGGAGAATGTCATATGGTCAGATGAAACCAAAATATAACTTTTTTGGTAAAAACTCAACTCGTCGTGTTTGGAGGACAAAGAATGCTGAGTTGCATCCAAAGAACACCATACCTACGGTGGAGCATGAGGGTGGAAACATCATGTTTTGGTGCTGTTTTTCTGCAAAGGGACCATGACGACTGATCCGTGTAAAGGAAAGAATGAATGGGGGCCATGTATCGTGAGATTTTGAGTGAAAACCTCCTTCCATCAGCAAGGGCATTGAAGATGAAACGTGGCTGGGTCTTTCATCATGATAATGATCCCAAACACACCGCCCAGGCAACGAAGGAGTGGCTTCGTAAGAAGCATTTCAAGGTCCTGGAGTGGCCTAGCCAGTTTCCAGATCTCAACCCATAGAAAATCTTTGGAGGGAGTTGAAAGTCCGTGTTGTCCAGCAATAGCCCCAAAACATCACTGTTCTAGAAGATATCTGCATGGAGGAATGGGCCAAAATACCAGCAACAGTGTGTGAAAACCTTGTGAAGACTTACAGAAGACGTTTGACCTCTGTCATTGCCAACAAAGGGTATATAACAAAGTATTGAGAAACTTTTGTTATTGACCAAATACTTATTTTCCACCATAATTTGCAAATAAATTCATTAAAAATCCTACAATGTGATTTTCTGGATTGTTTTTTTCTAATTTTGTCTGTCATAGTTGAAGTGTACCTATGATGAAAATTACAGGCCTCTCTCGTCTTTTTAAGTGGGAGAACTTGCACAATTGGTGGCTGACTAAATACTTTTTTGCCCCACTGTATATTTTAGCTTTTGGTGATGTCAATTGGAAACATAATGTTAACTTTCAATGCTATGCAGATGACACAAAGCTGTACATTTCGATGAAACATGGTGAAGCCCCAAAATTTCCCTCGTTGGCTGCAAATGTTCTACTTTTAAACTCAGACAAAACAGAGATGCTAGTTCTAGGTCCCAAGAAACAAAGAGATCTTCTGTTGAATCTGAAAATTAATCTTGATGGTTGTACAGTCGTCTCAAATAAAACTGTGAAGGACCTCTGCGTTACTCTGGACCCTGATCTCTCTTTTGACGACCATATCAAGATTGTTTCAAGGACAGCTTTTTTTCATCTACGTAACATTGCAAAAATCAGAAACTTTCTGTCCAAAAATGATGCAGAAAAATGTATCCATGCTTTTGTCACTTCTAGGTTAAACTAGTGCAATGCTCTACTTTCCAGCTAACCAGATAAACCACTAAATAAACTTCAGTTAATGCTTAACACGGCTGCTAGAATCTTGACTAGAACCCCAAAAATGGATCATATTACTTCAGTGCTAGCCTCTCTACACTGGCTTCCTGTTAAGGCAAGGGTTGATTTCAAGGTTTTACTGCTAACATACAAAGCATTACATGGGCTTGCTCTTTGCTATCTTTACGATTTGGTCCTGCCGTACATACCTACACATATGCTACGGTCACAGGACGCAGGCCTTCTTACTGTCCCTAGAATTTCTAAGCAAACAGCTGGAGGCAGGGCTTTCTCCTATAGAGCACCATTTTAATGGGATGGTCTGCCTAACCATGTGAGAGACACAGACTCGGCCTCAACCCTTAAGTCCTTCTTGAAGACTCATCTCTTCAGTAGTGTAGTCTAGCCCAGGAGTGTGAAGGTGAACGTAAAGCACTGGAGCAACGAACCACCCTTGCTGTCTCTGCCTGGCCGGTTCCCCTCTCTCCACTGGGATTCTCTGCCTCTAACCCTATTACAGCGGCTGACTCACCGGCTTACTGGTGCTCTTCCATGCCGTCCCTAGGAGGGGTGCGTCACTTGAGTGGGTTGAGTCACTGACGTGATTTTCCTTTCCGGGTTGGCACCCCCCCCTTTCCCCCCCATCCCCCCTTGGGTTTTGCTGTTGCGGAGATCTTTGTGGACTATACTCGGCCTTGTCTCAGGATGGTAAAGTTGGTGGTTGAAGATATCCCTCTAGTGGTGTGGGGGATGTGCTTTGGCAAAGTGGGTAGGGTTATATCCTGCCTGTTTGGCCCTGTCCGGGGGTATCATCGGATGGGGCCACAGTGTCTCCTGATACCTCCTGCCTCAGCCTCCAGTATTCATGCTGCAGTAGTTTGTGTCGGGGGGCTAGGGTCAGTCTGTTATATCTGGAGTATTTCTCCTGTCTTGTCCTTTGTGAATTTAAGTATGCTCTCTCTGATTCTTTCTTTCTCCCTTTCTCTCTCTCTTTCTCTCTCTGAGGACCTGAGCCCTAGGACCTTGCCTCAGGACGATCTGGCTTGATGACTCCTTGCACTCCCCAGTCCACCTGGCTGTGCTGCTGCTCCAGTTTCAACTGTTCTGCCTGTGGCTATGGAACCCTGACCTGTTTACCGGACGTGCTACCTGTCTGAGACCTGCTGTTTTCAACTCTCTAGAGATAGCAAGAGCGGTAGAGATACTCTGAATGACCGGCTATGAAATGCCAACTGACATTTACTCCTGAGGTGCTGACCTGTTGCACCCTCGACAACCACTGTGATTATTATTATTTGACCCTGCTGGTCATCTATGAACATTGGAACATCTTGGCCATGTTCTGTTATAATCTCCACCCGGCACAGCCAGAAGAGGACTGGCCACCCCTCATTGCCTGGTTCCTCTCTAGGTTTCTTCCTAGGTTTTGGCCTTTCTAGGGAGTTTTTCCTAGCCACCGTGCTTCTACACCTGCGTTGCTTGCTGTTTGGGGTTTTAGGCTGGGTTTCTGTACAGCACTTTGTGACAGCAGCTGATGGGCTTTATAAATACATTTGATTTGACTTGAGCATTCTCTCCAGTGGCAAACTGACGGAGGGGTCTATATTTTAAAATGTTATTAGCTAATCACACCCTTTTGATATGTCATACATTTGGGGATTCCATTGATCATTTGTTGTGTCTAAATCTACTGTCACTTGGTGTTACTCAATTTAACTTAAATTAAGGGAAATAACACTGTGAGCAAAAACAATTAATCATAACACTAGGCGGCAGGTGGCCGAGTGGTTACGACAGATTTCGGTTACGACAGATTTTGGGCCAGTAAACGAAATGTTGCTGGATCGAATCCCCAAGCTGACAAGGTAAAAATCTGTCATTCTGCCCCTGAACAAGGCATTTAACCCATTGTTCCCCGGTAGGCCATCATTGTAAATAAGAATTTGTTCTTAACTGACTTGCCTAGTTAAATAAAGGTTAAATTAAGAAAAATGAAGAAATTTATGTTAAAGGCTTAATAACCTTAGATTTTAGCATTTGTGGCATCCATTTCAGAAAATCCTCATATAGAATAAATGTCTCATTGGTATTACTACATTTACTGGTGCCACAATGTTATCATAATGGTAAACATAATTTAATGTCGTTAAGCTACCTATTACTTGATTTAGAATAGGAAGATGTAACGAAATACATTAAATCAATGCAAATTATTTCCAAAAGGCCATGCCCAAATGCCACCATAATTCAAGAACAACCCATTTAGCTACTCTCTCTGCTTTCTAAGTTATTTTATTAAAGATGACAGGGACATGGGGGCAACCCATATCACACAGTAATGATCCCACAGTACCCTTTATTATGGACAAGGTTTCTGTTGCTGTGAACATGATAGTTTCTCCCCCATTATCAGCCTGAATAGCACCCAGAATGCAGTAAGTGTCAGAGGTGTTTGTGTGTCTTTGTGCCAGTTCTCAAGATCTTCTGTGAAGCTTTCATTTCCCACTCTCTTCTCTGAAGCTCTCATTTGATCCTCTCCTCTGGCACCTCCGTTCCGTGGACCCTGACAGCGCTTCATGAGATGGCAGGTCCACAGGGATCTTTCTGAGACAGAGACTTTTTTTCTCTTCACAACTGCTCCAAACTAATATTGTTATTGTCTAAGTCCCAGAGCTCTCTGCTAAACGACGGTTAATGAGATACTGCAACATGGCTGCCCTCCTCTGGAGATGGACAGAGCTTAGGCTGGAAGACTAGAATGTTACACCTCTTTGAATTAAGAAAGGAAGTTATATTTGTCTTCAATCAATTTTGTCTTTGAATCCTCTGATGTGTGTGCATCCTCACCAAACAAGCATTTAGGGAGGCAGCATCATCCAAATGAAGCATGAGGAGAATGGAGGCCTGCCAACAGTAGCACTGGCCTCACAGCTGTTTAAATGTGAATAGAGGGCGGCTGTGGACGCTGATTAGAACACTGGAACACTGATTACACATGGATGGCCCTCTAATTTGAATCTCCTACCGGGCACAAGTGCTCTTCCACTGGGTGTAGTCTCACAAGATAAGGAGTTGTGGACTGACTACACCATTCTGCGTCGATTTGCCCATAAATTGGCATTTCCCATTAGTTACTGTATTTGTTTTGTTGAAAGGTTGCCCAGTGCCCCTTGTGTATTGTCCATGTATCTTATTGTGTAGTGCTTCTGTGAGTGTTTGTTTTGTGTCTATAGCAGTGGAAGAGTGTCCTATATCCCCTCTGATATCTTTGGAGCAGCCTGTCCCAGATAGGCCTGTGATTGATCGGGACACTTTAGCCTGAAGGGTCCTGCTGTGTCCGCAGTGGGAATGCAGTCATCTTCATCACTTTCACTTAAACCAGGGAATCATCCTACAGTGATAAATTGAGGGGGGGTGGGGGGGGGGGGTGCTATGTCAGAGCAGCACACAGCGAACAGGCTGGGGGCACATAGACTGAGAGGAGGGGGTGGGAGGGAGGGTACTAATGAATGGCCCCTGGTTTTGGCCAATTACTCAATTAGCTGATCTGACAAAGTGCTCTATCTTTCTCAGACACCGCTTTCTAGCTTGGCATAATGTTGGCCCTCAGCACACAGGTGGAGAAGGGAGAGGAGGAGGGATGTCTGATGAGATCCCAAGGTCAGGGAGGCAGGCAAGGATTCTCCTTTTGTCTCTCAACAGATAACATGGCTAGAGGCTATGTACAGTGCTGTGCAAAAGTATTCGTCCCTCTTGGAGATTTTCCTATGTTGTTGCATTACAACCTGTAATTTAAATATATTTTGGGGGGGATTGTATGGACATACACAAAATAGTCCAAATTGCTGAAGTGAAATGAAAAAATAAAATAAAAATTAAATGAAAATGGAAAAGTGGTGCGTGAATATGTATTCACCATTTTTGCTATTACGCCCCTAAATAAGATATGTTGCAAACAATTACCTTCGGAAGTCACAAAATTAGTTTTAAAAAAGTCCACCTGGGTACAAAAAATATCCAAAACTTTGAACTCAGAATCCATTATAAAAACATTGAAAGAATATGACACCAAAATAAACCTGCCAAGAGAAGGCCACCCACCAAAACTCATGGACCAGGCAAGGAGGGCATTAATCAGAGGGGAAAGAAAGAGACCAAAGATAACCCTGAAGGAGCTGCAAAGCACCACAGCGGAGATTGGAGTATCTGTCCATAGTACCACATTAAGTCGTACACTCCACAGATCTGGGCTTTACGGAAGAGTGGCCAGAACAAAGCCATTGCTTTTGGTGTTCACCAAAAGACATGTGGAAGACTCCACAAACATATGGAAGAAGGTACTCTGGTCAGATGAGACTAAAATGTAGCTTTTTGTCCATCAAGGAAAATGCTATGTCTGGCACAAACCCAACACCTCACTTCACCCCGAGAATACCATCCCCACAGTGAAGCATGGTGGTGGCAGCATCATGCTGTGGGGATGTTTTTCATCTACAGGGACTTTGAAACTTGTCAGAATTGAAGAAATAATGGATGGTGCTTAAATTCTTGAGGGAAACCTGTTTCAGTCTTCCAGAGATTTGAGACTGGGATGGAGGTTCACCTTCCAGCAGGACAATGACCCTAAGCATACTGCTAAAGCAACACTCCAGTTATTTAAGGGGAAACATTTACATGTCTTGGAATGGCCTAGAAAAGCTCAGACCTCAATCCAATTGAGAATCTGTGGTATGACTTACATATTACTTTACACCAACGGAACCCATCCAACTTGAAGGAGCTGGAGCAGTTTTGCCTTGAATAATCGGCAAAAAATCCCAGTGGCTAGATGTGCCAAGCTTGTAGGGACATACCCCAAGAGACTTGCCGCTGTAATTGCTGCAAAAGCTGGCTCTACAAAGTATTTACTTTTGGAGGGTGAATAGGTATGCATGCTCAAGTTTTCTATTTATTTTGTCTTGTTTGCTTCACAATAAAAATATTTTCTGTCTTCAAAGTGGTAGGCATGTTGTCTAAATCAAATGATACAAACCCCCCAATTAAAATACATTTTCATTCCAGGTTGTAAGGCAACAACAAAAAATAAAAAATAACTGTGTATATACTGAATATATATATGTACCAGTCAAAAGTTTGGACACGCCTACTCCTTCAAGGGTTTTTCTTTATTTTTTTTTACTAATTTCTACATTGTAGAACAATTTTGAAGGCATCAAAACTATCCAATAACACATATGGAATCTTGTAGTAACCAAAAAAAATGTGAAACAAATCAAAATATATTTTATATTTGAGATTTTTCAAAGTAGCCACTCTTTACCTTGATGACAGCTTTGCAGACTCTTGGTATTATCTCAACCAGCTTCACGAGGTAATCACCTGGAATGCTTTTCCAACATTCTTGAAGTTCCCACATATGCTGAGCACTTGTTGGCTGCTTTTCCTTCACTCTGCGGTCCAACTCATCCCAAACCATCTCAATTGGATTGAAGTCAAGTGATTGTGGAGCCCAGGTCATCTGATGCAGCACTCTATCACTCTCCTTCTTGATCAAATAGCCCTTACACAGTCTGACGGTTGTTGGGTCATTGTCCTGTTGAAAAACAAATGATAGTCCTATCGGGACAAGCAAAGAACCTTTTTGGAACCCTTTTTTCTAGGTTCATGAATAGATCTTACATGCTTTCCTTGCACATCACTGTGAAAATGCTAGTGCCGGTGTCACACTATCTTTAATATACAGTACACATCAACAGCTGTAAGGGTGATCATGTGTACCATCATTCATACTTCAGGGTATAACAAAAGACAATTTGGCAGCTAAACCTGCATTGTCTGTCAAACGACTTCAGGCCTGTTCCATTGCCACATGACTTTCCATTGAGAAGTGGGAAAATGCCTACATAAAGGACTCCTTATTGTCCTATGTGCAGATAAAAAAAAATGTATCGATAGGCCTTCTGAAAACTATCATTTACCAATACCATTTTTCCTTTTATCTTAGAAAAAGCTGTTTTAATAGAAATGGTCGATATGTCTTTCAATAGTTCTCCTTTTTCATAAAGGGATTAGTCTGACAACATGAAAAAGGTTATGAAAGTCTGATCAGTGGCATAGCGCACCTCGTAACATTCGAGTCATGGGGCAGAGAGAAACATTTACATTTTTATAGCTAATCTCAAGCTATTTCACAGATTTTGCCATGATGCTTGGAGAAAATGTTGCTGTTTTAAAGCTCAGGGATTCTTTCTTTCCAAAAATATTTGTCTTAATATTTGAAATATAGATTTTGATAGACCAAAGTATCAGATATCACTCCATGTCAAGGAACAACCTCCTAATGTATTTATTTTTCATAAGACGTGTCAGAATATTTTTAAGATAAATACACAAATTGCAGAGGGCTAGAGGTCAAGAGGGAATTAACGATCAATGGAAATTGTCAACGTTGTGTACGGGAGGTGAAGTCAGGTGCAGGAAAGCAGTGTAGTGAACAGGCACACTTTAATTCCATTCTACAAAATACAGCACATAAAAACAATAACGTGCCAAAAACACAGAACATGGCAAAAGTAAAGCGCCCGACAATAATCCACAACACACACAAACAATTACACACAAGGACATGATGGGAAACAGAGGACTAAATACATGTAAATTGATTAGGGAATGAAAACCAGGGACAAGCCAAAACAAATGGACATATGAAAAATGGAGCACCGATGGCTAGAAAGCCGGTGACGTCAATAGCCGAACGCCGCCCGAACAAGGAGAGGAGCCGACTTCGGTGGAAGTCCTGACAGAAATTGTGTTTTTTTTGTAATAGGGAATGAATGACTAATGGGTCAGAGACATGAGGAATTTCAGTCCGGGACTCATAGATACATGACAAGTTCTCATTGGTCCAAATTGTCTATGCAAAGAGCCTGAAATGGGATACTTGTTCTATGACCATTGGCCTAACTTTATTATCAGGAATTCTAATTGGTAAACCACAGGCTAGGGTTGGGGTATAAAACAACATCCTGTGACTTTGTTCTGTGGAGAGAAACACTGAGGACAGGGGAGAATGCATATCTACCTCTCAGCATAACATCTATGATTTGTCCTCATTGAATAAACCTATTTTTCTCCCCCTGATTTGCTTTGGGGTCTGTGTTATTGAAGAGTAACATCAACTGCTAACAGATCAACTAACTGGATTTATGTCAATGCCATCAGACAAAATAAAAAGCAATGTTTAAGCCTTGATTGTTTCATTCTAACATTAGATTATACAAATCTCCAACCTTCTTTTTGTTTTGTTTTATAGCGCTATATAATGCTCTATGGTTAATTTCCATAGAGCATTATATAGGGTGGGGCGAAGGTTCACCTTCCAAATGGAAGAAGTTTGGAACCATAAAGACTCTTCCTACTGCTGGCCGCCCGGTCAAATTGAGCAATAGGGGGAGAAGGGCCTTGTTCAGGGAGGTGACCAAGAACCCAATGGTCACATTGACAGAGCTCCAGAGTTCCTCTGTGGAGTGGGGAGAAACTTCCAGGACAACAATCTCTGCAGCACTCCACCAATCAGGCCTTTATGGTAGAGCGGCCAGATGGAAGCCACTCCTCAGTAAAAGGCACATAAAAGCCTGCTTGGTGTTTTCCAAAAGGCACCTAAAGACTCTCTGAGCATAAGAAACAAGATTATCTGGTCTGATGAAACCAAGACTGAACTCTTTGGCCTGAATGCCAAGCGTCACGTCTAGAGGAAACTTGTTACCATCCCTACGGTGAAGCATGGTGGTGGTAGCATCATGCTGTGGGGATGCTTTTCAGCAGCAGGGACTGGGAGACTAGTCAGGATCGAGGGAACGATGAACAGAGCAAAGTACAGAGAGATCCTTGATGAAAACGTGCACCAGAGCACTCAGAGTGGGGCGAAGGTTTACCTTCCAACAGGACAATGACCCTAAGCACACAACGAAGACAACCCAGGAGTGGCTTTGGGACAACTCTCTGAATGTCCATGAGTGGCCCAGGCAGAGCCTGGACTTGAACCTGATCGAACATCTCTGGAGAGACGTGAAAATAGCTGTGCAGCGATGCTCCCCATCCAACCTGACAGAGTTTGAGAGGGTTTGCAGAGAAGAAATACAGGTGTACCAAGCTTGTAGAGTCATACCCATGAAGACTTCTGGCTGTAAAAGCTGCCAAAGGTGCTTCAACAAAGTTCTGAGGAAAGGGTCTTAATACATACTGTATGTAAAAAAAATATCTTTGTCATTATGGGGTAATGTGTTTAGATTGATGAGGGTATAATTTTTTTAAATCCATTTTAGAACAAGGTTGTACTGAAATGAAATGTGGGAAAAAGTCAAGGTGTCTGAGTACTTTCCGAATGTACTGTATGACCGACTGGCTCGATTCGGTCTTATATAGCAAAATTTGAAATGGTGCATTTTACATTGGATCAGAGTAGAGACTCAGAGCTAGACAATTGTAGGAACAATTTGAAAGTAATTCTGCTTTGAAAGTTGCTAAACTAATCCCAGTTTTGAGAAAATGGCCCTTGAATTCTTTGGTACACCTACTGGAGAGCTCTTTTTTGTCTACACCCATTCAGAATTGTTTACACCCTCTTAAGCCTTAGCTCGACCCATCTCTTTAAGTATTCACATGTGAGGCCATGTGCACGGTAGTGTACTAAACAACCAAAGCTTTCAAGACTAAAGGCTGGTTTATACCACGTCTATCGATATGTCCGTATACAGTTGTCACAGTGACATCATGAGCATTGTCGTCCAACATCAAACTTGTCATTGTTGTTATGAAAAAGTATTAACGTTAAGTTAGCTGGCTATCCAGTTCAAATAATGACCATATCATGTAGCTGACAATGTCTTAACTTTAGCTTGTTTGTATTTATTATTACAGGAAAATAAACTCACAACAAGATCATTATTTACGGTTTCATTACACAATTACAGAAAATAGCTTATGGTTGTGAGTGTGACAAAATAAAAGCAGGGCATTCTACCAGAGAATTTTAGAACTTGGACACTGTCTTGTTGTCCTACAGTTATATCCTAATTTGACTTTGTTGCAGGTCATGTTGTTCTTCACATACGGTCTGTGGGAAACAAACACCATATCAAGTAAAATCAAAGTGTATTTGTCACATGCACAGGATACAGAAGATGGTACAGTGAAATGATTACTTGCATTATGGAGTCTTTTGTATAGCTAGCTAAACAATGAACCATAATCCCAACTAAAAACGTTACTTTCCTGCGTGAATCTACAGGTAGCTAAAAGCTAACCACCAACTAGGTTCGATATTGGCTAGGTAGCAAACATTGCTATAACTAGCAATGCAAATGGCTCTGAGATACAAATAATATTACTACACAGATCATACAAATAACGTTAGCTAGCGAGCCAGCTAATGTAAGCTAGCTAGCTAATAGTACACTTTAACTTGCAATGAAAATTATTTTCTGACCAAATTTTTCTCCATCTCCTTAGCTATTGTACTCTGCTTCCACTGGGCATTCCACTGATTTCAAAACTAGGTCCTCCAGAAAGTGGAGAGCCTTAGCAACACTTTTGCAGTTCTTCATGATATGCAGTATACAGTGGGGAGAACAAGTATTTGATACACTGCCGATTTTGCAGGTTTTCCTACTTACAAAGCATGTAGATGGCTGTAATTTTTATCATAGGTACACTTCAACTGTGAGAGACTGAATCTAAAATCCAGAAAATCACATTGTATGATTTTTAAGTAATTAATTTGCATTATATTGCATGACATAAGTATTTGATCACCTACCAACTAGTAAGAATTCCGGCTCTCACAGACCTGTTAGATTTTCTCTACTCATTAACTGTATTTACTGCACCTGTTTGAACTCGTTACCTGTATAAAATACACCTGTCCACATCTGTCAATCAAACAGACTCCAACCTCTCCGCAATGTCCAAGACCAGAGAGCCATGTAAGGACATCCGGGATAAAATTGTAGACCTGCACAAGGCTGGGATGGGCTACAGGATAATAGGCAAGCAGCTTGGTGAGAAGGCAACAACTGTTGGCGCAATTATTAGAAAATGGAAGAAGTTCAAGATGACGGTCAATCACCCTCGGTCTGGGGCTCCATGCAAGATCTCACCTCGTGGGGCATCAATGATCATGAGGAAGGTGAGGGATCAGCCCAGAGCTACACGGCAGGACCTGGTCAATGACCTGAAGAGAGCTGGGCCCACAGTCTCAAAGAAAACCATTAGTAACACACTACGCCATTATGGATTAAAATCCTGCAGCGCACGCAAGGTCCCCCTTCTCAAGCCAGCGCATGTCCAGGCCCGTCTGAAGTTTGCCAATGACCATCTGGATGATCCAGAGGAGGAATGGGAGAAGGTCATGTGGTCTGATGAGACAAAAATAGAGGTTTTTGGTCTAAACTCCACTCGCCGTGTTTGGAGGAAGAAGAAGGATGAGTACAACCTCAAGAACACCATCCCAACCGTGAAGCATGGAGGTGGAAACATCATTCTTTGGGGATGCTTTTCTGCAAAGGGGACAGGACGACTGCACCGTATTGAGGGGAGGATGGATGGGGCCATGTATCGCGAGATCTTGGCCAACAACCTCCTTCCCTCAGTAAGACCATTGAAGATGGGTCGTGGCTGGGTCTTCCAGCATGACAACGACCCAAAACACACAGCCAGGGCAACTAAGGAGTAGCTCTGTAAGAAGCATCTCAAGGTCCTGGAGTGGCCTAGACAGTCTCCAGACCTGAACCCAATAGAAAATCTTTGGAGGGAGCTGAAAGTCCGTATTGCCCAGCAACAGCCCCGAAACCTAAAGGATCTGGAGAAGGTCTGTATGGAGGAGTGGGCCAAAATCCCTGCTGCAGTGTGTGCAAACCTGGTCAAGAACTACAGGAAACGTTTCTGTACCAAATATTTAGATCTGCTTTTCTGATGTGTCAAATACTTATGTCATGCAATAAAATGCAAATCAATTACTTAAAAATCTTACAATGTGATTTTCTGGATTTATGTTTTAGATTCCGTCTCTCACAGTTGAAGTGTACCTATGATAACAATTACAGACCTCTACATGCTTTGTAGGTAGGAAGACCTGCAAAATCGGCAGTGTATCAAATAATTGTTCTCCCAACTGTATATATTTTTAAACCTCGTTAGAAAGGATTACCTACACATATTTAGTCTATGTTATAGACAGAATTATGCTACATGGCAAACCAATCCGAACTAATTTCTCGGCATGTCCAGCCCACCCATTATCTTAGTCAATCATTGCTAGCTGTAAGTTGTAAGTCCTGTTTTCCATGGCTAAACCAACTTGGCTCGTAATTTAACCATTTTATTCGTATTTACAGATGGCAGTTTGTTATTAAGGCAAATTAAAGTTCACACGTTCCAGAAGGCATTTCTGCCCCCCAAAAAATGTACGTACAAATGTCTCTCCTGTGAAGCAGTGATGCTCAACATATGCTTAGCTTCCTGAAATGAGTCACATATTGTTTATTTTAATCTATCAAAAGTAGATAACTTTACTGACCACGAGTGGTCTTGTCGCACTACATGTAATATGGACATGAATATAGGGTACTTATGGTGTAGCTCATTCCTGATTAATTTAGGATTTTAGATAAATCTGAGTTCACCAAATCTCTGGACACATCTTTTAGGAATCGCAGTTTTGAGATAAACATTATTTAAAATCACAGAAGGCTATTGCAAGAAACTACATAAGTTCATTTTTCAGTTAATACCCATTATTGCTTTTTCTGGAGAGTTTGAAATTGGTATCCTTTGCTCCTGGCATTTCCAGGAATACAATCGACATGGACATTTATAATATTGAATGTATTGTAATGACCTGACTAGATTGTCCAGACAGAGGATTGAGTTTACGAATTGACGCTTTATTAAACCAACTTTACACAGGCTACTGTTTGGCCGTAGCCCACGCCAAATAAATGAAAGATAACCCACAAGCCAATCGGGACCTTCTCTTGTGAAGCCCAGACGTAAGAGAGAGAACAAAGGCTAAACCTGGTCTTAACTTCCAATGCTCCATCCCCCTGCCCAACCCCCCTCTACGCCACTCCGCCAACCGCCAGGATGCCTGGCATCAGAACATTCCAGGCATTCCCAAGATTGGCAGATAGCAGGTTGATTGGCATGTCGGACCCCGCGAACACTGGGTACTGGTAAGTACAACACAACCACCTAGCCTAACAACTAACAACAACTAGCCTAACACATAACACACAGCTGTCTATGCGGGTCGCTACAGTATTTAGAAAATCTCCAAAACAAATATTCCCCCCCTCCAAAATCCTGTAAATGTACATTTTAAGCTCAAACATACATTTTGTTTTTGCTTGGCAAGGATTGACCTGACTTTCAAGAATTCCATAGCTAAATTCCTGCTATTCTCCACATTTAGCCATGAGGCTGAGAGAAAAAAATTGTTTTAAAGCGAATTTCCCATAGCATTGTGGGGTGTGTGTGCTGCGCCAGTTAGTCTGATTAGATGTCATTACAAGATCTCTTAAGAGCACGAAGACATGTTGACACCTCATGCAATCAAATATGCTTAATAGCTTTCTATAACATACCATTCAATCAGAAAACTTGAGCATTGTTCTGCTAAGGATATGAATAGAAATTAAGCAATGGGTATTCCATGAAAACAGTTTACATTAAAAAGGCCCTTTGTTGTAATTACATGAAAGTAAGTAGGCTACGAGAGGTTTTTTCTAGCCGTGGTTGGTTTTCATAATATTACACCAGTGACTTCGTTGCTCTGGATATGTTATAAAGAAGGTGGAGAAGCTCTCGATTATTATTTCAATTTTCCTAACCTCCAATAATAGTGGGGATAGGGCAGCCATGTCACATGAGGAACCGCCAGCATGGAAGTGGTGGCTCTGCTTCACGTTTGGTCACCCTGAGGGGCGTAATTTTAATCACACTCTGTTTCCAAGTCAAAAAAAATACAAGTGACGTTTATTAGACAGAGGGACATAAACAACCCCTTAATTGGCTAAAATCTCTCGGTTTTGCCGTTGAATTGGAGGTTAAAGCTGCTTGTGAATGAGGTGTAGAGGTCAGGTATAGAATGACCTTTGAATTTTAGCCTTCTCTCCTCTCCAAATGGTGTCGTCCATAAAATGTTGAATGGTTGAACTAATTCCCTGACTGCAATGTGGACCATGATTGTATAGCTCAATTATATTAGACTAGTTCCTTCAGCCATGTCCACTGAGCTTCCTGTTCAGTCATGTCCACTGAGCTTCCTGTTCAGCCATGTCCACTGAGCTTCCCATTCAGGCACGTACACTGAGCTTCCTGTTAAGCCATGTCCAATGAGCTTCCTGTTCAGCCATGTCCACATCACTTCCTGTTGAACGCGTAACGAGGAAGAGCTCCGTTTAGTTTTTTTTTAAGTTTGCTGTTTGAAAGTGTATTGGAAAGTTATTGGTAGCTAGGAGTTGGCATCAGTTGCTGGGACTGCTTGTCTCTTTCCAGCGATCCTGCCGACCAAGGACGGGTCTGAGGAGCTATTTGGCGTCACATATCAAGTTAGTGGGGTTTTCTTGAACGCAGCCCGCAACGCAGCTAGCCATTGTGGCTGGGACCACAGATTGTCACGGGTTTGTGGCTGTGATGTTTGTTGTTTTCAATCTTCCCTGTGACTTGCTCTGTCTGGAACCGACACAAAACACTGAAGTTGGTGCCTCTCCTTGTTCGGGCGGCGTTCGGCGGTCGACGTCACCGGCTTTCTAGCCGTTTTTTTCCCCATTGGTTTTGTCTTGATTGTACACACCTGGTTTCTATTACGTTATAATTTATTTATGGAAACATATGTCTCCGAATCTCTGGGACAGGGATACATTCGGCCTTCCACTTCACATGCCTCGAGTTTCTTTTTTGTGAAGAAGAAGGATGGAGGTTTACGCCCGTGTATTGACTATCGAGGTATAAATCAGATCACGGTGAAGTACAGTTGCCTCTCATAGCCAGTGTGACAGAGTCATTGCACGGGGAGCGCTTCTTCACAAAATTGGATCTCAGGAGTGCTTACAACCTGGTGCCTATCCGGGAGGGGGATGAGTGGAAGACGGCATTTATTTAGTACCACCTCTGGGCACTATGAGCACCTCGTCCTGCCGTACTGGTTGATGAATACTCCATCAGTCTTCCAATCCTTTGTAGACAAGATTTTCAGGGACCTGCATGGGCAGGGTGTGGTGGTGTATACAGATGACATTCTAATATACTCCGCTACATGCGCTGAGCATGTGTCCCTGGTGCGCAAGGTCCTTGGTCGACTGTTGACCTGTACGTCCAGACTGAGAAATGTCTGTTCTTCCAAAAGTCCTTCCTAGGGTACCGCCTGTCCTCATCAGGGGTGGAGATGGAAAATGACCGCTTTTCAGCCGTGTGTAATTGGCTGACTCCAACCACGATAAAGGAGGTGCAGCGGTTCATAGGGTTTGCCAACTACTACCAAAGGTTTAGCTCCCATTACCTCCTTACTGATGGGGGGACCGGTGCTACTGCAGTGGTCAGCTGGGGCGGACAGGGCTTTTGGTCACCTGAAGGCTCTGTGTACCTCGGCTCCCGTGCTGGCTTATCCTGATCCCTCCTTGGCATTTATAGTAGAGGTGGACTCGTTCGAGGGTACGCCACCAAAAGCGAAACCATGATGTGGGCAAGGTGGGCCATGTTTTTCACCCGTTTTGTTTTCACCCTGTCTTACAGACCAGGTTCCCAGAACGCTAAGGCAGACGCACTGTCCCGGATGTATGATTCAGAGGAGCGGTCCACGGATCCCACTCCCATACTTCCGGCTCCTTGCCTGGTGGCACCGGTGGTGCGATCGTTTGATCTGTTGGGCCCTCCTCTGGTCATCCTGGCATCGGTCGGACAGTGCACTGTCTTAGTGGGAAGTACTGGTGGCCCACTTTAGCTAAGGACGTGAGGGTTTATGTTTCCTCCTGCTCGGTGTATGCCCAGTGCTCGGTGTACGCCCAGAGGGAAACTACAAACCTTACCCGTTCCACAACAGCCGTGGACAGACCTATTGGTGGATTTCGTGACTGATCTTCCTCCGTCACAGGGAAACACCACAATCCTGGTCATTGTGGATTGGTTTTCTAAGTCCATCGTCTCCTTCCTTTGCCCGGTCTCCCTATGGCTCTACAGACTGCGGAGGCCCTGTTCACCCATGTCTTCTGGCACTACGGGGTGCCTGAGGATATAGTTTCTGATCAGGGTCTGCCGCCATCAGGCGGCAGAAGGCGAATTCCGTACGCCACGGCAGTGAGGCCCCGGTGTATGCACTGGGGGACCGGGTCTGGCTCTCGACCCGAAACCTACCCCTTTGCCTGCCCTGCCGGAAGCAGAGTCCATGGTTTGTGAGGTCATTTAAAGTCCTGAGGAGACTGAATGACGTTTGTTATAAGTTACAGCTCCCCCTGATTACCGTATTAACCCCTCGTTCCATGTGTCTCTCCTCAGGCCGGTGGTGGCTGGTCCGCTCCAGCAGTCTGAGGTGCGGGAGTTTCCTCTGCCCCCTCTGGACATCGAGGGGGCCCCGGTGTATACTGTGCGAGCCATCATGGACTCAAGACGTCGGGCGAGGGGCCTTCAGTACCTCGTGGAGTCGGAGGGGTATGGTCCAGAGGAGAGATGCTCGGTGCCGGTGGAGGACATCCTGGACCCTTCCATACTGCAGGAATTTCACTGTCTCTACCCGGATCGTCCTGCGCCTCGTCCTCTGGGTCGTCCCCGAGGCCGGTGTTGGCGCGCTGCTGGAGCCGCGCATCAAGGAGGGAACTGTAACGTTGTTTGAAGTGATTTGTAAAAGTTTATAGGCGACTTTTGTAATTTTAAAAAGTAACGTTGCGTCTTGTAAATGGACTTTTTGCAGCATCAGACTGACCTTCAGCAAATGACATTTTGGGAATACAATGACGGATTTAATCGGGAAAAAGACCCAATTGCGATGTTTATGGGACATATAGGAGTGCCAACAAAGAAGCTCGTCCAAGGTAATGAATGTTTCATATTTTATTTCTGCGTTTTGGGTAGCGCCGGCTACCGCAAAATCTGTTGTTTACGTGTCGTGCTGGTATTTTGGGGGGTGCATGCTATCAGATAATAGCTTCTCATGCTTTCGCCGAAAAGCATTTTACAAATCTGACTTGGTGGCTAGATTCACAACGAGTGTAGCTTTAATTCAGTACCTTGCATGTGTATTTTTATGAAAGTTTGAGATTTAACGAGTACTAAGTAAAGTACTATAGGTGGCGCTCTGAAATTTCCGATGAGCGGTCCCTGTACAGGGACCACCTCCATAAAAGGTTGATGTTTTTATAACCCATCCATGATCTGTACTTCTCCACAACTTTGTCCCTGACCTATTTGGAGAGCTCCTTGGTCTTCATGGTGCCGCTTGCTTGATGGTGCCCCTTGCTTAGTGGTGTTGCAGACTCTGGGGCCTTTCAGAACAGGTGTATATATCCTGAGGTCATGTGACAGATCATGTGACACTTAAATAAAGTCCACCTGTGTACAATCTAACTAATTGTGGGACTTCCGAAGGTAATTGGTTGCAACATATCTTATTTAGGGCTTAATAGCAAAGGGGGTGAATACATATGCACGCACCACTTTTCCGTTTTTTTCATTTCACTTCACCAGTTTGGACTATTTTGTGTATGTCCATTGCATAAAATCAAAATCAATTTAAAATACAGGTTCTAATGCAACAAAATAGGAAAATGCCAAGGGGGATGAATACTTTTGCAAGGCACTGTACATTGCTAGCTACCATGACAAAGACCAAAACCGGCAGGAGTACCATTGAGGACCGTAGTGTCTCTCTATCACATGTGAAGGATCTTTTAAACAAACAAAAATGTACCTACAAGCAGTTGCTAAAGCAACAAGAAAATAGCTTCAATTGTTTTTTTCCAAATACTTGTGGATTCTACTAATAAAATAATGGATGACCTGACCAGAGAGGTCCAGGACGTGAAGAACAGTTTGCAGTTCTCCCAGGGTCAGCTTGATGAGCTGAAACAGGAGAGCGACAAGATTAAAACAATCTGTAAGTCATTGAGAGAGGAAATCAGTTCTGTGTGTGAATCCATGATAACAATGCCAGATAAATCTTGAGGGACAATCAAGGCAGAACAACATGGTGGATGGAATTAATGAATCTCCACATGAGACCTGGATGGAGTCTGAGAACAAAGTGAGGGAAATTATCTCTGAGACGGACCACAGGAAGATTGAGGTGGAGCGTGCCCACGGGACTGGAAAACTTTTGCACGCACAATCTTTCAGTTTTTGATTTGTTAAAAAAGTTTGAAATATCCAATAAATGTCGTTCCACTTCATGATTGTGTCCCACTTGTTGTTGATTCTTCACAAAAAAATACAGTATTATATCTTTATGTTTGAAGCCTGAAATGTGGCAAAAGGTCGCAAAGTTCAAGGGGGCCGAATACTTTCGCAAGGCACTGTACATACTACCTCACTAAGACTGACTAACAGGTGTCTGTATATAGCCTTGCTACTCTTTTTTCAAATGTATTTTTACCGTTTTATTTCTTTACACACACACACATACCTTTTTTTCGCACCATTGGTTAGAGACTGTAAGTAAGCATTTCACTGTAAGGTCTACTACACCTGTTGTATTCGGCGCACGTGACAAATTTTGATTTGAAAGCGCTGAAAATAGCCCATATATGTAGCCTTAGAAATAAGGTTCATGAAATCAATAACTTGCTAACTTTCATATATTAGCCATTTCTGAGACTCACTTAAATAATTAATTTGATGACATGGCAGTAGCAATACAAGAATATAACATCTATAGAAGAAAAATGCTTATAGGGGAGATGTTGCTGTATATATAGGTTCACTTGGCACATCTAAAGCCTTTTCTTTTGGTGTGTTGCTATAGGCCACCAAGTGCTAACAGTCAGTATCTAAATACTATGTGTGAAATGCTTGATAGTATATGTGATGTCAACAGAAAGGTCTATTTTCTTGGGGACCTGAATATTGACTGGTTTTCATCAAGCTGTCAAATCAAATCAAATTATTTATATAGCCCTTCATCAGCTGATATCTCAAAGTGCTGTATAGAAACCCAGCCTAAAACCCCAAACATCAAGCAATGCAGGTGTTGAAGCACGTTGGCTAGGAAAAACTCCCTAGAAAGGCCAAAACCTAGGAAGAAACCTAGAGAAGAACCAGGCTATGAGGGGTGGCCAGTCCTCTTCTGGCTGTGCCGGGTGGAGATTATAACAGTTTGAAAATAAAAGAGAGCCGCACACTCTAGGAGCTCAAATGCAAAAATGTAATTACCAACGTTTCGACAGCCAAGCTTTCTTCATCAGGGTTATTACAGAACATGGCCAAGATGTTCAAATGTTCATAAATGACCAGCATGGTCAAATAATAGGTCTGGGACAGGTAGCAAGTCCAGTGAACAGGTCAGGATTACATAGCCGCAGGCAGAACAGTTGAAACTGGAGCAGCAGCACGGCCAGGTGGATTGGGGACAGCAAGGAGTCATCATGCCAGGTAGTCCTGAGGCATGGTCCTAGGGCTCAGGTCCTCCAAGAGAGAGAAAGAAAGAGAGAATTAGAGAGAGCATACTTAAATTCACACAGGACACCGGATAAGACAGGAGAAGTACTCCAGATATAACAAACTGACCCTAGCCCCCCGACACAAACTACTGCAGCATAAATACTGGAGGCTGAGACAGGAAGGGTCAGGAGACACTGTGGCCCCATCCGATGATACCCCCGGACAGGGCCTAACAGGAAGGATATAACCCCAACCACTTTGCCAAAGCACAGCCCCCACACCACTAGAGGGATATCTTCAACCACCATCCTGAGACAAGGCCAAGTATAGCCCACAAAGATCTCCGCCACGGCACAACCCAAGGGAGAGCGCCAACCCAGACAGGAAGATCACATCAGTGACTCAAGTGACGCACCCCTCCTAGGGACGACATGAAAGAGCACCAGTAAGCCAGTGACTCAGCCCCTGTAATAGGGTTAGAGGCAGAGAATCCCAGTGGAAAGAGGGGAACCGGCCAGGCAGAGACAGCAAGGGCGGTTCGTTTCTCCAGAGCCTTTCCGTTCACCTTCACTCTCCTGGGCTAGACTACACTCAATCATATGACCCACTGAAGAGATGAGTCTTCAGTAAAGACTTAAAGGTTGAGACCGAGTCTGCGTCTCTCACATGGGTGGGCAGACCATTCCATAAAAATGGAGCTCTATAGGAGAAAGACCTGCCTCCAGCTGTTTGCTTAGAAATTCTAGGGACAATTAGGAGGCCTGCGTCTTGTGACCGTAGCGTACGTGTAGGTATGTACGGCAGGACCAAATCAGAGAGATAAGTAGGAGCAAGCCCATTGTATGCTTTGTAGGTTAGCAGTAAAACCTTGAAATCAGCCCTTGCCTTAACAGTAAGTCAGTGTAGGGAGGCTAGCACTAAAAATGTTTTTGTTCTAGTCAGGATTCTAGCAGCCGTATTTAGCACTAACTGAAGTTTATTTAGTGCTTTATCCGGGTAGCCGGAAAGTAGAGCATTGCAGTAGTCTAACCTAGAAGTAACAAAAGCATGGATACATTTTTCTGCATAATTTTTGGACAGAAGGTTTCTGATTTTTGCAATGTTACGTTATATGGAAAAAACCTGTCCTTGAAACAGTCTTGATATGTTCCTAAAAAGAGAGATCGCCGAGGTCCTTCACAGTTTTATTTGAGACGACTGTACAACCATTAAGATTAATTGTCAGATTCAACAGAAGATCTCTTTGTTTCTTGGGACCTAGAACAAGCATCTCTGTTTTGTCCGTGTTTAAAAACACAGGCTTCTAGCGAGGGTAATTTTGGGGCTTCACAATGTTTCATTGAAATGTACAGCTGTGTGTCATCTGCATAACAGTGAAAGTTAACAATATGTTTTCAAATGACATCCCCAAGAGGTAAAATATATAGTGAAAATAATAGTGGTCCTAAAACGGAACCTTGAGGAACACCGAAATGTATTTGTCAGAGGACAAGCCATTTACAGAGACAAACTGCTATCTTTCCGACAGATAAGATCTAAACCAGGCCAGAACTTGTCCGTGTAGACCAATTTGGCTTTCCAATCTCTCCAAAAGAATGTGGTGATCGATGGTATCAAAAGCAGCACTAAGGTCTAGGAGCACGAGGACAGATGCAGAGCCTCGGTCTGATGCCATTAAAATGTAATTGACCACCTTCACAAGTGCAGTCTCAGTGCTATGATGGGGTCTAAAACCAGACGGAAGCTTTTCGTATACATTGTTTGTCTTCAGGCGAGTTGCTCACTTCAGTGAGTTGCTGTGCAACAGCCTTTTCTAAAATCTTTGAGACGATTGGAAGATTCGATATAGGCCGATAGTTTTTTAGATTTTCTGCGTCAAGGTTTGACTTTTTCAAGAGAGGCTTTATTACTGCCACTTTTAGTGAGTTTGGTACACATCCAGTGGATAGAGAGCCGTTTATTATGTTCAACATAGGAGGGCCAAGCACAGGAAACTGCTCTTTCAGTAGTTTAGTTGGAATAGGGTCCAGTATGCAGCTTGAAGGTTTAGAGGCCATGATTAGGTCCTGGCAGAGTTGTGCAGACTCAGGACAACTGAGCTTTGGAGGAATACGCAGATTTAAAGAGGAGTCCGTAATGTGCTTTCTTACTGATCATGATATTTTCCTCAAAGAAGTTCATGAATGTATTACTGCTGAAGTGAAAGCCATCCTCACTTGGGGAATGCTGCTTTTTAGTTAGCTTTGCGACAGTATCAAAAATACATTTCAGATTGTTCTTATTTTCCTCAATTAAGTTGGAAAAATAGGATGATCGAGCAGCAGTAAGGGTTCTTCGATACTGCACGGTACTGTCTTTCCAAGCTAGTCGGAAGACTTCCAGTTTGGTGTGGCGCCATTTCCGTTCCAATTTTCTGGAAGCTTGCTTCAGAGCTCGGGTATTTTCTGTATACCAGAGAGCTAGTTTCTTATGAGAAATGTTTTTAGTTTTTAGGGGTGCAACTGCATCTAGGGTATTGCGCAAGGTTAAATTGAGTTTTTCAGTTTGGTGGTTAACTGATTTTTGACCTCTGACGCCCTTGGGTAGGCAGAGGGAGTCTGGAAGGGCATCAAGGAATCTTGTGTTGTCTGTGAATTTATAGCACGACTTTTGATGCTCCTTGGTTGGGGTCTGAGCAGATTATTTGTTGCATTTGCAAACGTAATAAAATGGTGGTCCGATAGTCCAGGATTATGAGGAAAAACATTAAGATCCACAACTGCTGTCCGCTCAAGAGGAAGCTTCGTACTGTAACCAGAGCCTGTAATCTGGTTCAGGTTATTAATGAAACAACCAGGGTGTTAACAAACACTACAGGAACACGATCATCCACATGTATCGATCACATTTTTACTAATACTCTAGAACTTTGTTCCAAAGCTGTATCCATTCTCATTGGATGCAGTGATCACAATATAGTGGCTATACCCAGCAAAGCCAAAGTTCCAATAGCTGGGGCTAAAATAGATCATACATTCGATTTTGCTGTGACTCTTATGTTGGGAATGTTAAAAATAGTTGTTGGTCTTATGTGATTAATGAGGAGCATCCAGACACTGCACTTGATGAATACATGAAATTGCATCTTCCAATTATTGATAAACATGCACCTGTTAAGTAACTGACTTTTAGAACTGTTAAGGCTCCATGGATTAATGAGGAATTGAAAAACGGTATGGTTGAAAGAGATGGGGCAAAAGGAGTAGCTAATAGGTCTGGCTGCACATCTGACTGGTTGACTTAATGCAAACTGAGAAATTATGTGACAAAACTCAACTAAAAGAAGAAGAAACTGTATCATGAAGCCAAGATCAATGATATAAAGATTGATGGGAAAAAACATTGCAGTACTTTAAATTAAATTATGGGCAGAAAGACAAATTCACAAAACCATTTGATGTTGGCAATTATTTTAATGATTATTTAATTGGCAAAGTTGGAAAACTTAGGCAGGAAATGCCAACAACGAACAGTGAGCAATTGTATTCACGCATAAAAAATAATAATAATGAAAGAAAAGCATTGCAAGTTTGAATTTTGTAAAGTTAGTGTGGGAGAGGTGGAAAAAATGTTATCGATCAATAATGACAAACCTCCTGGCATTGACAACTTAGATGGAACGCTACTGAGGATGGTAGCTGACTCTATAGCCACTCCTATCTGTCATTTTTAATCTGAGCCTCAAGGAAAGTCTTTGTCCTCAGGCCTAGAGGAATCAATAATCTTGATTATTGTCCAGTTGTGTGGTCCAGTGCTTCAAGGAAAGACCTAGTTAAGCTGCAGCTGGCCCAGAACAGAGTGCCATGTTTTGCTCTTCATTGTAATCAGAGGGCTGATATAAATACTATGCATGCCAGTCTCTCTTGGCTAAGAGTTGAGGAGAGACTGACTGCATAACTTCTTTTTATAAGAAACAGTGTGTTGAAAATCCCAAGTTGTTTGCATAGTCAATTTACACACAGCTCTGACACACACACTTATCCCACCAGACATGCCACCAGGGGTCTTTTCACGTTCCCCAAATCCAGAACAAATTCAAGAAAGCATACAGTATTATATAGAGCACTTATTGCATGGAACTTCCTTCCATCTCATATTGCTTAAAAAACAGATAAAGCAGCACCTCACGGCACAACGCCTCTCACCTATTTGACCTGGATAGTTTTTGTGTATGCATTGATATGTAGTCTACGTGTGCCTTTAAATAATGTATGTAGTTCTGTCCTTGAGCTGTTCTTGTCTATTGATGTTCTGTATTATGTCATTCTGTATTATGTTTCATGTTTTGTATGGACACCAGGAAGAGTAGCTTCTGCTTTTGCAACAGCTAATGGGGATCCTAACAAAATTACCAAAATACCAAAAATGAACCTGATATTAAAATGTGTAATTTGCCTGTAGTGCAGGGAACTGGAAGTAAACACAGTGTTAAATTTTGCTTTGTTCTTAGTCTCACTCACAATAAGAGAATAGCACCCTGGGCGTGAACTGTAAGAAAACACAGGTGGCAAATGTGTTGCCATCAGAGGAAGATGAGGTAGAGGAATCTGTCATGAGGTGTAGCAACATCTGACATTTCTTTGCAACAACAAAGATCCAGTAGACAATATCAAATAACACATTCTGTTCTGCAGATGTACGGTGTTACATTTCATCATGCTGGCAACTCTACTGCAGTAGCGGTACGTGGGTAAAATGACTGAGGAAGCCAAGCCAGCAAAAATCCATATTACAACCTATGTTTTGAAAATTGCGTTGTTTGCTCTATAACCCGTTCATTCGCCACTGTGATATACAATAAGGCTGTCACAACAAAAACACAATAGTCACACAGTGGCGGAATAAATTCAACATGATGATGATGATGATCATCATCGTCATCATTATCATCATCGTCATCATGATCTATATCATTAAAATGGCCACTGTCAATAAAATCAACATCAATAGCATCATCTTGCATTGGATTTACTCTACTGTTTCAGGCATCCAATTATTATGGATGTAGTCGAGTATCCAGCAGTAAGGAATAGGACTGTCATATCCAGCTATCCTCCCCATGCTTACACTCTTGTGTGATGCATGGAGAGGATGGCCACAGTTGACATACAGTACGTTTCAAGACACCAGCACTGCAAAAGAAGAACAGATGTATCTTATTGGTACTCTGTAAGGCCTGGACAGAGATGAGAAATGCTCAGAGGGGAAATGATTTCTAGCCAGGTAAATAACTAAATGCAACATAGCTGCCAAAAAGGCCTTTGGGGACAATTGCAACTGTCATTCCTTCCTCCCCATGGACACTGCATTGGTTAGCTTTAACTGTTCTTTCTTTCTGCTTTTGAGGCTGGAACAAAGTGCTCAGTAACAGCTGTTTGGTAAACAACATGATTTAGTATTGCCAGCTACCAATAGCAATAGCAATGGGGATTGTAACTCACTAACTAACTAAAAAAAATACCTACCCTCACAACACCCTCAATATTTCCTCAGTAGATGTTGTATTGTCCAGTCATTCATGGTTTGAATTGCCATTTTTAGAATTCTGAGAGAGAATGAAGGCACTATTCATACTGTATCCTATGCATGAGTGGGAGGCGAACACAATGGTTGCAACACAATACAGAATAGTGGCTGCTGCTGCTGCTGCTGCTACTGCTGCTGCTGCTGTTGCTGTTGCTCTGTCCTATCGGGTCCACACAGTGGAAGAAAAGGACTTTCATACCCAGACAAAAGGAACACGACGTCCTCCTCTGAACTGTGCACACTAACAAGTGTGGGGAGTCTCATTAAAAACACAGACAAATTAAACACAAGTCATGGAATGACACAACTACATTATTCATGACTTTGGAACTGCCTTCTGAACGTATCTCGCCAAAAGTCTGTCTTTAAAGGGCTCTCTTGAAAAGGAATCTCAATAGTACTACTTGCTGATAATATATTACAATGTTTGTGTGTATTATTTTTAATTCCTGTGATACCTTGACTTGAGAGAATACTGTCTTAAAAGTGTTATTTTACTTTATGTTGATGTTAGTTATGTTTCTGAGAATTGTTTCCCTGCTCTAGAGTTGGGGAACTTTGAATAAGCTGTGATTGATGTAGTGAACATTTCCCCAACTTTTAGTTCAGACTGCATCACAACATGAGGTGTAACAGTTCTCTGTACCTATTAACAGAGTTCAGTTCCAACAGGAGTGTGATTGCAGGAGGTAATTAATAACATTATGTTCTGTAATTACCTTTTCCCTGTCACCAAGGCTCAGGGGAACAGTACTGCTGCTAATGTGAGAAGTGCTCCAGGTCCCTAGAGCAGACTGAATGACCAACAAGCAAGAACTAAATCACTACTACCCTCTGATTCCACTCAAACCAAAAGGTTGATTGATTGATTTATTTGCTAGTAAAAAAAAACATACACAGTACATACATTTTAAAAACGTGACACAAATATGACAAAAAATTCAGAAAGGTGCAGTATTTCCATCGTGGTCTCTATATTCCATGGTGCAAAAACATTACAATATTACATAGATACAGATACATTAAATATATACAGACACATTACATAGATAAATACATAAAAAAATACTTATATTGTTCGGTCATCAGCCAGCTTTTGACATAATTTTTGAACGAAGAGGATTGCACCCACTTGGGTTCGTGCCACGAGGGAGATCTTTGTGGGCTACTCTCAGCCTTGTCTCAGGGTAGTAAATTGGTGTTTTGTGGATATCCCTCTAAGGATGTGGTGTTGTGCTTTGGCAAAGTGGGTGAGGTTTTATCCTGCCTGGTTGGCCCTGTCCAGGGGTGTCGTCGGATGGGGCCACAGTGTCTCCTGACCCCTCCTGCCTCATCCTCCAGTCCCCAGTATCTATGCTGCAATAATTTGTGTCAAAGTTTGTTGTCTGAAAGCCATGTAATGATATTGGATAACTCTGCACTAAGGATCTATTCCACTGAGGCTTTGTTCTTATGGAACAAAAATAGAGCAGGGTCGAACCCTGAAAGCAACGGAATTACACATTGTTTTGTCATCAAAATAGTCATGCATCTTAATTTTCCATATCATTGTTGTACTGTTTTCACCAGCAGTTGAAGACAAGTCCCAAAACAGCCTGTTTGCATGGTGGACCATTCTGGCCTGTACCCTATCTGCCATCTATTCATTGCAGAACGCCATGATAATCTGTAGGGCAGACTATAGCCTCTGCGTCTTAGAGGCTAAACACAGTAAGTAATACTGAATAATACTGATGATATTGAAAAGTTTCAGTTTGACTAATGAGTAAACACTCTTGAAATACACATTTTGGAATGTTCTCTTTTTTGGTGATATAGATGGTATTATTTTTTTATTTGACAAGACTACCAAACCCCCTCCCCATTCCACCCACAGGAACTGCTAACTTAATTACATATCTTAAAGTAATGATTTCATACTGCCAAGTGTTGTAGTCCGCATGCTAATATTCTCAGATTTTGCACCATGTAGTCGAGCGATTGACTGTTCAAGATGAGCTATGTCCATGAATAAATGCATACATTTCTGATGTGGCAGAGCGTGTGGGGCTTGCCATCATAAGGCAATCATTCTCTTGGCTGCTGTTAGGCCAGCAAGCCAAATCCTTCTCTGCCTGTATGTTAAATTCAGTGAATAGTCATCATTAAGCAGTGGCACATTGGGCAGACATGGGATGGGTTTAGACAAAATGCCTAAAAATTATGAAGCCACAGATTGACAAAAGGAAAAAACCTCTGGACACTTCCGGACCATAAGAATAAATGTGCCAGAAGTACGCTGGGGGTAGAGCATACAGACAAGGGTTGAGTTGAGGTTGTTCTGGAAATGTTTTTTTTGGAGTCACATAAATTATATGGGCAAAATGGTAGTCGGTCATTTGGTGATGTTGGACCAGACAGTACTCCAGTTAAAATCTACTGTTGGTACAGTTGAAGTCGGAAGTTTACATACACCTTAGCCATATACATTTAAACTCAGTTTTTCACAATTCCTTACATTTAATCCTAGTAAAAATGCCTTGTCTTGGGTCAGTTAGGATCACCACATTATTTTAAGAATGTGAAATGTCAGAATAATATAATAATAATTGTATTTCTTTCATCACATTCCCAGTGGGTCAGAAGTTTACAGTACATACAATCAATTAGTATTTGGTAGCATTGCCTTTAAATTGTTTAACTTGGGTCAAATGTTTCAGGTAGCCTTCCACAAGCTTGCCACAATAAATTAGGTGAAATTTGGCCCATTCCTCCTGACAGAGCTTAGAGTAACTGAGACAGGTTTGTAGGCCTCCTTGCTCGCACACACTTTTTCAGTTCTTCCCACACATTTTCTATAGGATTGATGTCAGGGCTTTGTGATGGCCACTCCAATACCTTGACTTTGTTGCCCTTAAGCCATTTTGCCACAACTTTGGAAGTATGCTTGGTGTCATTGTCCATTTGAAAGACCCATTTGCGACTGAGCTTTAACTTCCTGACTGTCTTGAGATGTTGCTTCAATATATCCACGTAATTTTCCATCCTCATTGATGCCATTTATTTTGTGAAGTGCATCAGTCCCTCCTGCAGCAAAGCACCCCCACAACATGATGCTGCCACCTCTGAGCTTCATGGTTGGTACGGTGTTCTTCGGCTTGCAAACCTCCCCCTTTTTTCCCTCCAACCATAACTGGTCATTATGGCCAAACAGTTCTATTTTTGTTTCATCAGACCAGAGGACATTTCTCCAAAAAGTACGATCTTCATCCCCATGTGCAGTTGCAAACCGTAGTCTGGATTTTTTACGGCGGTTTTGGAGCAGTGGCTTCTTCCTTGCTGAGCGGCCTTTCAGGTTATGTCGATATATGACTCGTTTTACTGTGGATATAGATAATTTTGTACCTGTTTCCTCCAGCATCTTCACAAGGTCCTTTGCTGTTGTTCTGGGATTGATTTGCACTTTTCGCACCAAAGTACGTTCATCTAGGAGACAGAACGCGTCTCCTTCCTAAGCGGTACGATGTCTGCGTGGACCCATGGTGTTTATTCTTGCATACTGTTTGTACAGATGAACGTGGTACCTTCAGGCATTTGGAAATTGCTCTCAGGGATTGTCCAAACTTGTTGTGGTCTACAATTTTTTTTCTGAGGTCTTGGCTATTTTCTTTTGATTTTCCCATGATGTTTAGTAAAGAGGCACTGAGTTTGAAGGTAGGCCTGGAAATACATCCACAGGTACACCTCCGAGTTACTCAAATTATGTCAATTAGCCTATCAGAAGCTTCTAAAGCCATGACATCATTTTCTGGAATTTTCCAAGGTGTTTAAAAGGCACAGTCAACTTAGTGTACGTAAACTTCTGACCCACTGGAATTGTGATACAGTGAAATATAAGTGAAATAATCTAAATACTTGTGTGATGCAGTAGATGTCCCAAAACTATAGTTTGTTAACAAGACATTTGTGGAGTGGTTTAAAAACAAGTTTTAATGACTCCAACCTACTGTAAGTCTATGTAAACTTCTGACTTCAACTGTATCTTGTTTTGCTCATTGCTTTAAAGTAGGAAGTAACTCACTCAGGGTCCCCCCCCCCCCCCCCCCCCCCCCGGCCTAGCAAGCTCTGGACGCTGCCACCGATGAGGAATGGATTGTCAATATGACTGGGCGGGGCCAGAAGCAGTGTAGGAGTATACAAGCAAATAAAAGATGAACAGTCATTGGTCTGTTATAATCAGATCAACTTGTGACGTTATGAGGCGGGCCAAAAACTCCGACCTGAACAGTTTGAAATGTTTTCCCCCAAACAGATCTTACACAAAAAGGGCATTATCATCATTTTCACACTAGACTGGGAAGTAATAGTCAGAAAATGTTTTCCCTTCACTGAAGGAGGCAGTTGGCAAATGTGTGTCCTGTGTGTGATTGTATGTAAAGTGCAGTGTTTGAGAGGGCAATTAAAATGGTACACTTTAGCTGCGAGACACAGATAAAGCTCCCGCAGGAGAAAGACACTTAACCCGGCATTTCCAATCCCCTGCACATTTGTCTAACTCCCCCTGCTTAATATAGGGCAATAGCCATGGGACTGTTCATTCACACACTTCTCATTATTTTAGGAGAGTTCAACTGAGGACACCCATAAATGGGACATTTTTACTTTATCTCGATCAGGGCATTCTCAACATTTGTTATGGTATAGGCAGGTTGATGCTTTATAACGAGCTGTAGAAGATGTGTACATTTGTGTACAGGAAATGTTATGTATCTTGCCAAGTCATTGAATCATTTCTGTAACCATGCAGGTTATTCTCACGGAGCCTTACATCAAAAAGGTCATTCAAATGTTTTTCTCATCAGAATTTGGCCTTTTCCTGTCTGATATCTCTTAATGTCTCAATGACTAGTTCTTAACGATGTTAGGAGTGTTTATAAAAAAGTTTCAATTACTCTGAATTCCTCAGGCTTTTGAAGTGTTAAGGTTCAATTTAGCATTTCTCTCCTTTATTTTGATTAATTATAAGTTGTATCACAGCCTTCCTGCAGGTCAGACAGCTGGCTAGCGAGAAAGACAGCTGGTTCGACTTATCAATAATCTCTACCAGAGTGCAGATAACGGTTGAGCAGCGTTGTGTTATGGGTGTCACATACAATTAACTCTCAGAACTGTGCTTGCTTTGCTGTGGCCATCAGGGAATGCCTGGAATTGGACCAGGGTAGAAGCAGAACCCACTGGTGAGACATTCATGGCTAAGGAGATCTTAGGAAATGCAGAACCCAAAGGATTTGAACCTATGGGATTGATAACCAGGCCTTTCCTCTGGTCTTTGAATACCTGTGAGCAGTAAAAGATGAATCAGGCCTGTACATACACTGCAGTGTACTTTGTTTCCTTTGTGGGAGGCTATAGAAAACATTCCTAATATTGAATTGAACCAACTTTTGCCCTCAGAACAGCCTCAATTCATGGACTCTACAAGGTGCCCAACTGCGTTCCACAGGGATGCTGGCCCATGTTGACTCCAATGCTTCCCACAGTTGTGTCAAGTTAGCTGGATGTCCTTTGGGTGGTGGACCATTCTTGATACACACGGGAAACTGTTGAGCATGAAAAACCCAGCAGCGTCTGGCACCTATGACCATACCCCTTTCAAAGCCACCCCTGCGGGACGGTTGAGCTAACGTAGGGTATTGCGATTTGCATGAGGTTGTAAGTAACAAGAAAATTTCCCATGACATAGACATATCTGATATTGGCAGAAACCTTAAATTCTTGTTAATCTAACTGCACTGTCCAATTTACAGTAGCTGTTACTGTAAATTAATGCCATGCTATTGTTTGAGGGGAGTGCACAATTTTGAACATGAAGAGTTATTAATAAACAAATGAGGCATATTTGGGCAGTCTTGATACAACATTTTGAACAGAAATGCAATGGTTCATTGGATCAGCCTAAAACTTTGCACATACACTGCTGCCATCTAGTGGCCAATATCTAAATTGGACCTGGGCTGGAATAATACATTATGGCCTTTCTCTTGCATTTCAAAGATGATGTGGTACAAATAAATACAAAAAAAATGTTGTTTTTTCTTTGTATTATCTTTTACCAGATCAAATGTGTTATATTCTCCTACATTCCTTTCAAATGGTACCAAGAATATGCATATCCTTGCTTCAGGGCCTGAGCTACAGGCAGTTAGATTTGGGTATGTAACTTTAGGCGAAAATGGAAAAAGAGGGGCAGATCCTTGTCATCTACACTGATTGAAGTGGATTTAACAAGTGGCATCAATAAGGGATTCTGCTGGTCAGTCTATGTTATGGAAAGAGAAAGTGTTCTTAATGTTTAATGTTTTGTATACTAACTGGCACTATATGATGTATCATATATGGAGAATGATAGCCAACCCACCAACATTACTGTTGCATTAGACCCCATGCATTATTCTTTTGATTTTCCTTGTGATATAGCTCTAATGGTCCAGCCGACAGACCATTTTACGCTCAGTACTGGGAACCACAACTGTTTATTGTTGCCAGAGGTCATCATAACCAATCGGTCTGGGCCCTCCTATGAGTTCCATATTTATTGTGAAGGATATGGATAGAGGGAATGAGGCAGAGACCCCCAGAACTGAAGAGGGAACGAAGGCTGATGGAACTATCTGGTGCTGAGCCTTGTGCTGGGCTAGCTACGTGGATATGTGTAGAGTACAAGGGCTCTTGTTACAAGTGCTTGGAAGTGCTGCAGTATGAAAATGAGAAGGTAGCTATTTGATATACGTATTTGATGTGCCCATGACCTTTTGATTTGTGCCCCCTCTCTGCACGTGGGCCTTGTATAATATGTTAATATGATAAGCGCAGTGGGGAATAAAAGGTGACAGATGTAACTCTGCAGCACTTTGCTATAGAGGGAAGTCCTGATCCCTTTGACTGCCTGATAAGCTAATGCACAGGGAGAGAAGCCATCAAAGAACATTCAGGAGAAAACAGCCTGGGTTTGACTGTTTGATGTTCTAATGGCCAGTGGATGAAAGAGAATAGCAACCATATTACTGTGTTAATTTACCTCTGATCTTTCTGGCCAGGATTTCATTTCAGTATGAAGTGAGAAGTGACGTTCAACAATGAGTCAAACAATGATTGAATAAAGATAATGTCTTCAATAGCTAACAGCATTTAATTCAGCAGAATTGAACAGATGACATTGCTTGCTTTTTCAATGTATAATATGTTTGCCTCATATACCTATACGGCTTATTAGGAAAGAAAAACTGATGGGACTACTTTATCTTGCTGCACATGTAAATTGGAGTCAGAGGGAAATGCAGACATGTCAGATTTGACAGAAACAGGAGAAGAGGGATGCTGATCTGACAGGTCATTCAAACTGCTGGTAATAGTTCATGAGAATCCACTTTATCTGTGTTTCTGTTCTTGAGGCTGACAGACACCTAAAACCCAGAGAAAATAATAGTGAAGCGAGAAGGCCCACAACTTCAAATAGGCGCTGGGATTTATGTCAAGGATTCCAATCGGCGGTGGCATTATCAAAGCCCCCAGGCCACTATCTGTGGAACTGCTTATCAAGGGGACAGGCTCCGGGCTCTGCACTACAAGGTAGATTTTCTTTTGAGGATATGGTTATAGGAACAGATATTTTCCGGGAATTATGAGACATTTAGTCAAAATAGGCATTACCTCATGATTGTTACTGAACTTTACTGAACTCTGGAGAAAACGAACATTGTCGCTGGGTGAGTACATCTGACAATGTGCTCTCCAGTCCATTAGACATTTTGTCTGCAGGAACTCGCTCTTTTTCACTCAGTCCACTCGTCCAAGTGCCGATGCATTTGTGGCATGATGTGAACAGTACGAATGTGTCACTACCAAAGTCTAATGGTTTTAAATGACTGTTTTGTATTGTCTGGAAACTCACTTGTAGAATTCACTTGCAGTAGGTCTCTTAACAGAGAAGCAGTGCAAGGTTATTAAACAGGGGTGCCTAGTTATTCTTCTTTTGTTGATATCAGGTAACGTGCAACCTAACCCTGGCCTTGATATGCAATGTCTCCAAACTCCCTCTGATTTTAAATCAAGATCTGGTTCTGGTATTTTTCATTTAAATGTACGCAGTCTGTTGTCAAAAATTGATGGGGTTAGGATTTGGGCTAAGTCAACTGATGCTGATGTAATTGTGTTTTCTGAAACCTGGCTCAGCAAGTCTGTTTTTGATAAGGATATTTGTATAAGTGGTTACATGTTTATCTCACTGATCGAGTTAAGAAAGGTGGGGGTGTGGCTATATATGTCAAAACTAAATTCCCTGTAAGTGTGGCAAAGTCTGAAACTATTTGTAAACAGTTGGAATTTCTTTTTTTGAATATTGAGGTTTGAAAGGGTCTCTCTATAACTGTGATTGGCTGTTATAGACCATCCTCTGCTCTCGTGATACATTTATGTCTAAACTTCTTTACAGTGAAATTATCTTGATTGGTGATCTCAACTGGTGTTGGTTAAAGCCGGTGTCTGATGATTTAAAAATGTTTTGTAATTCCATGAATCTTACTCCGGTGATTAACTCACCCACTCACCCAAATCTTAAATGCCCAGATAAATCTACCCTGATAGATTTGATATTCACAAATGTTCCACATAAATATTCTGCAGTTGGTGTTTTTTGTAATGATTTAATCGACCATTTTGTTGTTGTTGCCGTTAGAAATATTAAGGTTCCGTGGACAAACCCACGTTTTATTCGTAAGAGATATTAGAAGTGTTTTAATGAGCAGGCTTTCTTTCATGATTTGTTTTATTTAGACTGTAGCTAGATTGAGCTTATCCCTGATGTGGAAACTGCCTGGAAATTCTTTCATTATGTTTTTTTCCAAATAGTAAACAAACATGCCCCATTCCTCAGGTTCAGGGTTAAAGGGCGGGATAATCCATGGTTTTCTTCTGAGCTGTCTTGTATTATTCACGACCGTAATCTAGCCTGGGCTAAAGCAAGGAAATCATGTTCTGATGCTGATTGGCTTATTTTTAGGCAGTTACGAAACAAGTGTTTTTTTCTTCTCAGGAAGGCCAAGTCTGAATATTTTACGTCTGTTACCACTGATACCCTGAATGACCGTAGAAAGATTTGGAAGGCTATTAAGTCTATGTCTGGTAACAGTAATGTTAATGAATTACCATCATGTGTTTTGAAGGACTCTGTTGCTGTCTATGACAAAACTGAAATGCTGAATTGTTTCAATGAGCACTTTGCATCATCTGGTAGGCTGTTTGATTCAGTGTCCTCTGTCTCTGTACCATCCTGTGTGGAGGAATCAGTGAGAGCTGGTCAAACTTTTAGCTTTTTGCCATTCTCAGTGCAGGTGGTACATAAAGCCCTGAAATCCTTAGATCAGAGAAAGCCTGCAAGTCCTGATCTTTTGGATCCCTGCTTTTTAAACCTGGCAGCTGATTTCATAGCTGAACCACTTACATATCTGTTCAATCTAACCCTGGAATTTAATGAAATTCCAAAAATCTGGAAATCAGCATTTGTCCTACCACTTTTAAAAGGGGGAGATCAAACACGTTTAAATAATTAAAGGCCAATCTCAAAGCTGTCAACCCTGGTGAAAATACTTGAAACCCTTGTGAGTGAACAGCTAAAAGTGTTTTTATTTAATAACTATTTTATCAATGTACCAATCGGGCTTCAGGAAGAAGCATAGCACAATTACAGCAGCCATGAAGGATTTAAATGATATCACTGAAGCCCTTGACAAAAAACAGCACTGTATCTCACTTTTTATTGATCTCTCTAAGGCTTTTGATACAGTTGATCATGCTATACTTAGGCAGAGATTGTCGAGTGTAGGTCTTTCAGAGCATGCAGTTGCATGGTTTGCTAACTATCTGTCTGATAGAACAGTGCACTCAATTTGATGGGCTTATGTCTGTTAAATTGTCTGACTTTAATGGTGTGCCCCAAGGCTCTGTACTTGGTCCTCTCTTATTCACTATTTAAATAAATTATTTAGACAAAAATGTCCAAAATGCACAACTTCATTTTTATGCTGATGATACTGTTATTTACTGTTGTGCCTCGTCTCTTACAAAAGCTTTCCAGAACTTGCAAACTACTTTTTTTTATACTGTTCAACATGCCTTGTGTCAATTGAAGCTTATCCTCAATACTGACAAAACTAAACTAATGGTGTTTTCTAACGCAAGAAATAGACTTCTGCACCTTTCACCTCTTACTACCTGTCAGGGCAAGGCGATTGAGGTTGTAACCTCATATAAATATCTTGGAATTTTAATTGATGATGGCCTCTCTTTTATTAATTGCATATTCAACAACTTACAAAAAAAATTGAAGCTGAAATTTTAATTTTATTTTAGGAATAAGGCCCGTTTTTCTTTTGAAGCCAGAAGGAGGCTAGTATTAGCTACATTTATGCCTTTACTAGACTATGGGGATATTGTATATATGAATGCTTCCGCTCAGTGTTTGAAATCAATTGACACCCTTTACCATGGCACTTCGTGTCACGATCGTTGTCTTGAAAATGACCGGACCAAGGTGCAGTGTAGTGAGCTTCCATTTTTCTTTATAATAATGTCGCCAACAAAACAAGAAACAACAAAAATGAACGTAAAGCTTACTAGGGCTACACAGGCCACTAACAAAGACAACGACCCACAAAATACAAAAGTAAAAAGGCTGCCTAAGTATATTTCCCAATCAGAGACAACGATAGACAGCTGTCCCTGATTAAGAACCATACCCGGCCAAAACATAGAAAAAAAACAAAGAATAAAAAAAACACAGAACATAGAGTTTCCCACCCGAGTTACACCCTGACCAACCAAACATAGAGAATAAAAAGATCTCTACGGTCAGGGTGTGACACTGAGGTTTATTTTAAACTGCAAAACCCTTGCGCACCACTGCACTTTGTATACCAGGATTGGCTGACCTTCTCTAGTCACTCGTAGTCAGGCACTGGTATACTTTTATTTACAAAGCCATTTTGGGTTTACTACCTTTTTATTTGGGCATTTTTATTGTTCAGAAATGTGGTCGGTACTCTCTTCGTTCGCTGGACTTTATCCTGCTAACTGTTCCAAATGTCCGAACTGAATTTGGTAAAAGGGCTTTTATGTACTCTGCGCCATCGTCTTGGAATGCCTTACAAAATACTTTTGAACTGGAAGAACTTGTCCCGATTGGTATTTTTAAATCACTGATAAATGATATTGAGACTAATTCCCTGATCTGTCAATGTTTTTAATTTGCTGTTTTTGATTTTGTTATACTCTTGTGAATTCAATGGTTTTTACTAGATTACTCGTAGTTTTTCATGTTGTTTGTCTGTAATTTTTGTAATGACTTGGTGCTGCCTATCTTGGCCAGGATTCTATTGAAAAAAAGATTTTAAATCTCAATGAGCCCTTCCTGGTTAAATAAAGGTTAAATAAAATAAAATAAAACATGACACAGGATCCAGAAAGCCAAACCTTCATAAATTATGACCCAATATCATGGCATCCACAGGAAATCGTTTTAAAGGCCATTAGAGGTATTTTTAGCAGTTAGTGACACCTGAAGATAATATCTTCCTATATAATGTTATCCTCACAAATAATCCTGATAGGTACCCATCTGGTGTTTTCTGTAATGACCTTATTGATCACTGTTTTACAGCCTGTGTTCGTAATGGCTGCTCAGTGAAATGTTCTGTCCTGATTTGTCATAGACACATGCTAAAAAAAAATTATGAGCAAATTGGTAATAGAATCAGCTTAATCTCCTCTGTCAAAGAAGCTTGGACCTTCTTTTTTTATATCTTCAGTGATATTGTTAACAAACACGCCCCCATAAAGAAACTGAGAATATAAAACAGGTTCAGCCCCTTGTTCGACCATGATCTTGCAGAGCTACTCCACCTCAATAATTGCAGTTGGCGAAAGGCTCAGCACACGCATACTCAGGCTGACTGGTTCTTGTTCAGGAAAATGAGAAATAAGTCCACTCAGGCTATCCGGAAGGTCAAAGTTATTTACTTTAAGGAGCAGTTCTCTCTCTGTTGGTCTAACCCCAAGTTCTGGAAAATGGTTAATGACCTGGAGAATAAACCCTCCTCCTCTCAGCTGCCCATGTCCCTTAAAGTTGATGATGTGGTTGTTACTGACAAGAAACACATGTCTGAGCTCTTTAATCACCACTTCATTAGGTCGGGATTCCTATTTGACTCAGTCATGCCTCCTTGCCCGTCCAACATTTCCTCATCTCCCACCCTTCTAATGCGACTAGCCACGATGCTCCTCCCTCTTTTTCCCCGGCAGGTTGTCACTGAGTCTTGGGTGCTAAAGGGGCTCCTTAAACTTGACCAAAAAACATATGGGTCAGATGGTTTAGACCCTTTTTTCTTTAAGGTTGCTACCCCTATAATTGCCAAGTCTATTTCTGACAGTTTTAACCGGTCTCTCCTCTCTGGGGAGGTTCCTACCTCTTGGAAGGCAGCCATGGTAAGTCCTTTATTTAAAGAGGGGGGCTCTAGCAGGTAGCCTAGTGGTTAGATCATTGGGCAAGTAACCCAAAAGGTTGCTGGATCAAATCCCTAAGCTGACAAGTTAAAAATCTGTCGTGTTAACAAAGCAGTTGCCTTGAACCCACTGTTCCCAAGTAGGGGAAATAAGAATTTGTTCTTAACAGACTTGCCTAGATAAAAAAAAATGGATACTAATTGCTATAGGCCTATTTATTTTCCCCTGTTTATCAAAAGTGTTGGAAAAACGTATCAAAAATCTACTGACTGGCTTTCTTGATGTATTCTTTTTGGTATGCAATCTGGTTTCCTCTTAGGTTATGGATGTGTCACGGCAATGTTAAAGATCCTCAATGGTGTCACCATTACCCTTGATTTAAAGCAATGTTGTGCAGTTATATTTATTGACTTGGCCAAAGCTTTTGATACTTGTGGGCGGTTAAGGAGTATTGGTGTCTCTGAGGGGACTTTGGCCTGGTTTGCTAACTACCTCTCTCAAAGAGTGCAGTGTATAAAGTCAGAACATCTGCTGTCTCAGCCACTGCCTGTCACCAAGGGTGTACAACAGGCTCGATCCTAGGCCCCATTCTCTTCTCAATTAACCTTTCTGATCTCCCCATCCCGGATCCGGGTTCGTGAATACAGACTCAAGCTCATTACCATAACGCAACGTTAACTATTCATGAAAATCGCAAATCAAATGAAATAAATATGCTAGCTCTCAAGCTTAGCCTTTTGTTAACAACACTGTCATCTCAGATTTTCAAAATATGCTTCTCAACCATTGCAAAACAATCATTTGTGTAACAGTATTGATGGCTAACGTAGCATTTAGCATTAGCATTCAGCTGGCAACATTTACACAAAAAAACAGAAAAGCATTCAAAAAAATCATTTACCTTTGAAGAACTTCAGATGTTTTCATTGAGGAGACTCTCAGATAGCAAATGTTCAGTTTTTCCTGAAAGATTATTTGTTTAGGACAAATCGCTCCGTTTTCTGCGTCACGTTTAGCTATGAAAAAACCCCTGTATCCAGGATTGTGTAAATCTATCAGCAAGCTCATTAGCATAACACAACGTTAACTATTTATGAAAATCGCAAATGAAATGAAATAAATATGCCATCTCTCAAGCTTAGCCTTTTGTAAACAACACTGTCATCTCAGATTTTCAAAATATGCTTCTCAACCATAGGAAAACAATCATTTGTGTAAAAGTAGCTAGCTAGAGTTAGCATTTCGCGTTAGCATTTAGCGTTAGCATTAGCGTTAGCATCCAGCACGCAACATTAACAAAAACATAAAAGCCTTCAAATAAAATCATTTACCTTTGAAGAACTTCTGATGTTTTCAATGAGGATACTCTCAGTTAGATAGCAGATGCTCAGTTTTTCCAAAAAGATTCCTTGTGTATTAGAAATAGCTCCGTTTTATACATCACATTTGGCTACCAAAAAAAATCCATAAATTCAGTCCTCAAAACGCAAACTTTTTTCCAAATTAACTCCATAATATCGACTGAAAACATGGCAGACGTTGTTTAGAATCAATCCTCAAGGTGTTTTTCACATATCTCTTCATTGATACATCGTTCTTGGAAACATGGTTTCTCTCCTGAATCCCAGGAGAAAATGCCTGCACCTGAAGATTACGCACAAATTTAGACAAAGGACACCGGGCGGACCTCTGGAAAATGTAGTCTCTTATGGCCAATCTTCCAATGATATGCCTACAAATACGTCACAATGCTGCTAAGACCTTGGGCGAACGACAGAAAGTGTAGGCTCATTCGTTGCGCAATCACAGCCATATAAGGAGAGAATGGAAAACAGAGCTTCAGAAATTCTGCTAATTCCTGGGTGATGCATCATCTTGGTTTCGCCTGTAGAATGAGTTCTGGGGCACTTACAGACAAAATCTTTGCAGATTCTGAAACTTCAGAGTGTTTTCTTTCCAAAACTGTCAAGAATATGCATAGTCGAGCATCTTTTCGTGACAAAATATCGCGCTTAAAACGGGAACGTTTTTTATCCAAAAATGAAATAGCGCCCCTAGAGCTCTAACTGGTTAACATCAACAACATAGCTCAGGCAGTAGGAAGCTCTCTCATCCATTTATAAGCAGATGATACGGTCTTATACTCAACTGGCCCCTCCCCGGACTTCGCGTTAAACACTCTACAACAAAGCTTTCTTAGTGTCCAACAAACTTTCTCTACCCTTAACCTTGTTCAGAACACCTTTAAATCAAAGGTCATGTGGTTTGGTAAGAAGAATGCCCATCTCCCCACAGGTGTGATTGCTACCTCTGAGGGTTTAGAGCTTGAGGTAGTCACCTCATACAAGTACTTCGGAGTATGGCTAGACGGCACAATGTCCTTCTCTCAGCACATATCAATGCTACAGGCTAAAGTTCAATTTGGACTTTTTACCTCTATCTTAATCACTCCTCTTTCACCCCAGCTGCCAAACTAACCCTGATTCAGATGACCATCCTACCCATGCCAGATTATGCAGATGTAATTTATAGATCAGCAGGTAAGGGTGCTCTCGAGTGGCTAGATGTTCTTTACCATTCGGCCATCAGATTTTCCACCAATGCTCCTTACAGGACACTCCACTGCACTCTATGCTTTTCTGTAAACTGATAATCTCTCTATACCTGTCGCAAGACCCACTGGTTGTTGCTTATTTATAAAACCCTCTCAGGCCTCACTCCCCCCTATCTGAGATATCTACTGAAGCCCTCATCCTCCACATACAACACCCATTCTGCCAGTCACATTCTGTTAAAGGTCCCCAAAGCATGCACATCCCTGGGTCGCTCGTCTTTTCAGTTCGCTGCAGCTAGCGACTGGAACGAGCTGCAACAAACACTCAAACTGGACAGTTTTATCTCAATCTCTGTTGCTGCCATGCTATGTTGTCATCTTAGGTCTCTCGTTATGTAGTGTTGTGTTGTCTCTCTTGCATTTTTTTTTTTAATCGCAGCCTCCATCCCCGCAGGGGTCCTTTTGCATTTTGGTAGGCCATCATTGTAAATAAGAATTTGTTCTTAACTGACTTGCCTAGTTAAATAAAGGTTAAAATAAATAAATAAAAATAAAAATAATATGTTAATCTAAGTCATATACACTTCTGTGTCGAAAGAGGACTTTTGTGACTCTCCTACTGTCCCGATATTATGGATGTGGATGTCAAACTCTTTTAGCTCTGTTGAAGTCATTATAACGATAACGGCAAAGTCCAAGGTTATCAGTAAGTCACCACATTGCTGTTACCTCCATCTTGTTGTCTAGTTATTATTATTCATCCCTAAGGAGATATCACAAGGTTTTTATATCTTCCATGTCCATCGTATCGTATTAAACCATGGACCAGTCTATGTCATGAGCAATGACCACCATCCATGTCTTGGCTATGTGATTCTAGGAATCAAATACCCATATGAGCGTGCTGTGACATTTGAAGAGAGGAGGTGATATTGTATCTTGTATTTTCATTGGATGTGTCTCAGTCGACAATTTTCACCAGATTTTCACTTCCGCGTCTGCGGTGAAAAAAAAAAATCGGTCTTCTCACGAAAATGTAAATAGCTTCCAAACTGTTTGGGCTACAAACTAATATGGAGGGCTACAAATTAACCCCACTGTGGAAAGCAGAGATTCTCACGAACATGATGGTGTTCTCAGTTTTGCTCTTGACCCCTGGGTTAAATAAGTGAATGTTTTTATTATATAAATATATATACATATTACCTTAGTTTAAAAAAAACTAGACTACCCACCCTAGTCACACCCTGACCTAACTCAAGTTAACTTTTTATAATTTTAGTGGACTTTTTTGATCGCACTGAAAGAGTAAAACATTCACTGTAATCATGCAAAATATATAATCTACTCTGTAAATGTAAAAACAACAATGCAATGTCAAAAACTCATTGAATAACACATTCTTAAATGGCAAAAACAGACAGTCAAAATAAATCATAAGGAATAAGGTTTTGAAGTGTCTGTCCTACAGTACAATATATCAAGGAGATATAAGAAAGGCCTTATTTGTACACACATTTACCCCTTGCTTTTTGGGGGCACAAAACTACCTCATACTTCCATTTGTTTGTATGGGTTATCTTCAGATGAGTCCCATGACACTCATGGGTTCATAGAGCAAAACTGAGAACTATATTGTGTTTGTGAGAGTCTCTCCTTTCAATAGTGGAGTCATATGAGTTTGTAGCTCAAACGGACACTAAAGACGTTTTCACCAGAAGACACGATTTTCGGGAGGTCTCATGGTATGACAAACACCACTGTAGCTCGGCCACCTTCCATCGCAAATGCGCAAGGCCGACATAGATGGTTGAGGTGGATTGAGACCCAGCCCATGCTTAAACTGATGGATAGCTTAACGTGATAGATTTTGAAGGTATTTTTTTTATTATGTTACTTAGATTGATGCACGGGTCAATTTTCACATGATTTGTTCACACGTGTTTTGTCACATGATTTTTTTATGCTTTTTTTTGTAAGGGCGAAAATATACTCCATGAACTATAATTGTGTGTTGTGAGATAATACCTTGGACTCAATATGAAGGAATCATACCCCCCAATGCTCTCTCTAAACAACTACTTAAGCTAGTAACCTTTGAATGTCAGTGAAAAGGCACCTGTAGGAAAGGTGGCAACATCAACACAGCTCATTCATTATGTGATAGAGCTGGGGAAAGACACAATTGAGCTACATGGGCTATAAGTTACATAGATAATGTGTTACTCCTGTCATGAAGCTCATTGTTGTTTATTGCACCTATTCATCATTAAAGGCAAATAGCTCTTTCAAGCCTCTCTCCAGCAGGGCAGGTATTAATACGGTTTATCATCCCTTTGAGTTTATACAGTTACTTTACACCACATGGCTTCAGCTGATTTCATTCTAATATGCTTATAATGTATTTGTTGTTATTTGGTAATGAGGAAAACGTCTGGCCATCTTGACTGTATATGGATTAAGTGAAATTTGTGAGATTTGAGAATCGTGCATGTCTCATTATTAGTGTTTGTTAGGATCCTCTCACATCCAGACGTTGCTTGGCCCTGGGGTGAAGGTGTTGATGGGGAAACAAAGCCTCTTGCCCTGCTGAACACCAGACAAAATGATATCAGATGGCGCTTGTGTGCTGCTTGGGGACCTGCTGGCTACAACAGCTGTCGGGAACACAGAGAGCAGGAGAGATCAGGGGCATGGAGCAGGGGAAGCCCTGGCTGGGTTTACACACAGGGACAAGGACCAGACTATCACCACATCATCCTTATGTTAATGCCTTATTTCCCTATTTGCAAGTTGTGATTAGTCAACAATGGATAAGGAAAGTAGTGAAACCTTAAGGTGGATAAATCATCCCGTACATAATTGTATGTGTCTATTTGATTCTTCAGAGCTCCCCTTTGCATGTATTGCAGTAGGTCTGATGAGTGTGGGGGAAGAGTATGGGGTCATATTAGTGTATGTTGCTGTAATATGTTATGATAAACTGATTTCTCAGTGCTGAACCTCTACATGATAGCTATTACTGTATCCCATGTCTGCAGGATGCATTGGTGGAGGGATGAATCATCCAAAACATTCATTATTGCTGCATTCTTCACCACGACAGAGGGTCGCCTCCTCCTCCTCTTCCTCCTCCCTGATTCACTCATGATAATGGCTCATCATACATTACTCTCCCCACTAAAACACTGCTGAGGTGTGTTTAAGCATGCTGCTTAACAGTATATTCACTTTCTTGATTAATTCAGTCATTTACAATACATTTAGCTTTACACTGTTTTTTTTACTTGATTTGTAGCTCTCTATGGCTCTCTATGTAGCCTCAAAGCTAGAGGAAAGGATGATTTAAATGTAGCTGCCACCCATATGACAGTGTAATTTGTATTCGGTGTGAGTCCCTCTCTACTTTAGACCAATAAACACACACCGATACAGATGATGATACCCTTCTGTCAGGACAAGCTGCTATGAGTGGGTAATTTAGGAACTGGTAAAGAAGAAATGAGGAACAAGCAGGTCTGTAAATTCACTCTTGTGCTCACACAACCAGAACAACCCACCATCCTGTCGTTGTATTCTGTGCATGCATATTAACTCATTGGATTTGCTCAGAATACAAGAAAATAACCTCTCTCTCTCGCTCTTCATATTTTAGTCCTTTGCTGTTCCACCGATGAAGCTAATAAAAAATAGATATTGTTTTTGATAATCCCTGCTAATTGTCTTGGATTCCCCCAGTACTGCTGCTCATTCCGTTCACCAGCTCCGGAGGTCTACGTCACCGGCCTTCTAGGCGTCACTGAACTGGATCATTATCACCAACCCAGGACTGTCTTGTCTCATTACGCACACCTGGTTCCCATTCCCCCTGATTAGTATGTATATACAGTTGAAGTCGGAAGTATACATACACCTTAGGCAAATACATTTAAACAATTTTTTTCTCCATTCCGGACATTTAATCCTAGTAAAACATTCCCTGTCTTGGGTCAGTTAGGATCACCACCTTATTTTAAGAATGTGAAATGTCAGAATAATAGTAGAGAGAATTATTTATTTCAGCTTTTATTTATTTCATCACATTCCCAGTGGGTTAGAAGTTTACATACACTCAAGCTTCCCACAATAAGTTGAGTGAATTTTGACCCATTCCTCCTGACAGAGCTGGTGTAGGATTGAGGTCAGGGCTTTGTGATTGCCACTCCAATACCTTTACTATGTTGTCCTTAAGCCATTTTGTCACAACTTTGGAAGCATGCTTGGGGTCATTGTCCATTTGGAAGACCGATTTGCAACCAAGCTTTAACTTCCTGACTGATGTCTTGAGATGTTACTTCAATATATCCACCTATTTTTCGTCCCTCATGATACCATATATTTTGTGAAATGCACCAGTCCCTCCTGCAGCACAGCACCCACACAACATGATGCTGCCACCCCCGTGCTTCACGGTTGGGATGGTGTTCTTCGGCTTGCAAGCCTCCCCCTTTTTCCTCCAAACATGAAGATGGTCATTATGGCCAAACAGTTCTATTTTTGTTTCATCAGGCCAGAGGACATTTCTCCAAAAAGTACAATCTTTGTCCTATGTGCAGTTGAAAACCGTAGTCTGGCTTTTTTTATGGCCGTTTTGGAGCAGTGGCTTCTTCCTTGCTTAGCGGTTTTTCAGGTTATGTCAATAAAGGACTTGTTTACTGTGGATATAGTAACTTTTGTACCTATTTCCTCCATCATCTTCACAAGGTCCTTTGCTGTTGTTCTGGGATTGATCTGCACTTTTCACACCAAAGTAAGTTCATCTCTACAGAATGCGTCTCCTTCCTGAGCGGTATGGCGGCTGCATGGTCCCATGTTGTTTATGCTTGCGTACTTTTGTTTGTACAGATAAACGTGGTACCTTCAGGCGTTTGGAAATTGCTCCCATTGATGAACCAGACTTGAGGTCTACAATTTTCTTTGAGGTCTTGGCTGATTTCTTCTGATTTTCCCATGATGTCAATTAAAGAGGCACTGAGTTTGAAGGTAGGCATATAAATGCATCCATAGGTACACCTCCAATTGACTCAATTGATGTCAATTAGCCTATCAGAAGCTTCTAAAGCCATGACATCATTTTCTGGAATTTTCCAAGCTGTGTAAAGGCACAGTCAACTTAGTGTATGTAAACTTCTGACCCACTGGAATTGTGATACAGTGAATTATAAGTGAAATAATCTGTCTGTGAACAATTGTTGGAAAAATCACTTGTGTCATGCACAAAGTAGATGTCCAAAATGTGTGAGGTGGTTGAAAGAACTAGTTTTAATGACTCCAACCTAAGTGTATGTAAACTTCCGACTTCAACTGTATATGTTTCCTCTGTTCCATGTCCGTTGGTCTTGTGAGTACCTGTGCTATGTTGTATCGGCTTGCGTGTTAGTGTGCATTTGTTACTACAGGTCTCATCCCGTGTATTGTTATTACCGGTCTCGTCCCGTATGTTTATTCGCTCTTTGTTTGTTTGGGCCCTGTGTTATATATACAGTATATATATATATACACGTGTTTGTTTTGGGCTTCGTCCCCGTCATGTTCATGACGTACGCTATTTTTGGTAGAGAAATAAACAAATTCCTGCGCCTGTCTCTTATCATTATACAAAGTGATACTAATATCCACAGGGTAAAATATTGTAGTCAGTCTAAATTAGGTTTTATGAAGTCAAAGAATACTTTCCGATTAAACGTAATGATGTGTATAATTTCTGATGTAGTGTGGTGTTTTGCTATGAGTGTAGAGAAAGAACAATGTCCTTGATTACATGATGATCACTCCGGTAATATAGTGCAAATATCAAAGGGTAGCATAGTTCAATAGACAGGTGCTCTATACATTTAAAACAATATAAACCATACCATGTCCTGCACTCTTAACCCACTCGACGATACATCTATTGTGGATAATAAACAGTGCCTTCAGAAAGTACTCACAGCCCTTCACTTTTTCCTCATTTTGTTGTTATAGCCGGAAATTAAAATTGATTACATTTTGGGGTCATTGGCCTACACACAATACCCCATAATGTAAAAGTGGTATTATGTTTAAAAAAATGTATTATCTTACAAATTAATAAAAAATGAAAAGCTGAAATGTCTTGATTGAATAAGTAACTTTGTTATGGCAAGCCTAAAAAAGTTCAGGCTAAAAATGTACTTAACAAGTCACATAATAAATTGCATGGACTCTGTGTGCAATAATAGTGTTTAAATAATATGCTTTTTTAAAATAACTACCTCATCGCTGTACCACACACGTACAATTATCTGTAAGATCCCTTATTTGAGCAGGGAACTTCAAACACAGATTCAACCACAAAGAACAGGGAGGTTTTCCAATGCCTCGCAAAGAAGGAGACCTACAGTATTGGTAGATAAAAGAAACAACCACAAAAAACAGACAATGAATATCCATTTGACTATGGTGAAGTTATTCATTTCACTTTGGATGGTGTATCAATACACCCAGTCACTACAAAAATACAGACAAGCTTCCTAATTCCGATGCCAGAGAAGAAGGAAAAGAAGGATTTCACCATGAGGCCAATGACGACTTTAAAACAATTAGAGTTTAATTGCTGTGATAGAAGAAAACTAAGGACGGATCAACAACATTGTAGTTCCTCCACAATAATAACCTAATTGACAGAGTGGAAAGACAGAAGCCTGTATAGAATAAAAAATATTCCAAAACATGCATCCTGTCTATGACAAGGGTGGCTGGAGTCTTTGAAAATTTCTAGGGTCTTTCTCTGACACCGCCTGGTATAGAGGTCCTGGATGGCAGGAAGCTTGGCCCCAGTGATGTACTGGGCTGTACTCACTACCCTCTGTAGTGCCTTGCGGTTGGAGACCGAGCAGTTGCCATACCAGGTAGTGATGCGACTAGTCCGGATGCTCTCGTTGGTGCAGCTGTATAACTTTTTGAGGATCTGATGACCCATGCCAAATCTTTTCAGTCTCCTGAATGGGAATAGGCTTTATCGTGCCCTCTTCACGACTGTCTTGGTGTGTTTGGACCACAATAGTTGATGTGGACACCAAGGAACTTGAAGCTCTCAACCTGCTCCACTACAGCCCCATTGATGAGAATGGGGGCATGCTTGGTCCTCTTTTTCCTGTAGTCCACAATCATCTCCTTTGTCTTGAACACGTTGAGGGAGAGGTTGTTGTCCTGGCACCACACGGCCAGGTCTCTGACCTCCTCCCTATAGACTGGCTCATCGTTATCGATGATCAGGCCTACTGTTGTGTCATCAGCAAACTTGATGATGTTGGAGTCGTGCCTGGCCATGCAGTCATGAGTGAACAGGGAGTACAGGAAGAGACTGAGCACCCACCCCTGAGGGGCCCCTGCATTGAGGATCAGAGTGGCGGATGTGTAGTTACCTACCTGTACCACCTGGGGGCGGCCAAACCCGGATGCAGTGGCAGATTCCCAGGGTCCTTAGCTTAATGATGAGCTTTGAGGGCACTATGGTGTTGAATGCTGAGCTGTAGTCAATGAAAAGCATTTTCACATAGAAAATTATTTTTGTGCAGGTGGGAAAGGGCAATCTGGAGAGCAATATAAATTGCATTATCTCTGGATCTGTTGGGGCAGTATGCAAATCGGAGTTGGTCTAGGATTTCTGGGATGATGGTGTTGATGTGAGCACTTCTTGGCTACATACGTGAGTGCTATGGGACGGTAGTGATTTAGTAATCCTGGGCACAGGGACTATGGTGATCTGCTTGAAATGTGTTGGTATTACAGACTTAGGGACACATTGAAAATGTCAGCGAAGACACTTGCCAGTTAGTCAGCGCATGCTCGGAGTACACGTCCTGGTAATCCGTCTGGCCCTGTGGCCTTGTGAATGTTGACCTGTTTAAAGGTCTTACTCACACCGGCTACGTAGAGCGTGATCACACAGTCGTCCGGAACAGCTGATGCTCTCATGCATGTTTCAGTGTTACTTGCCTCGAAGCGAGCATAGAAGAAATGTAGCTAGTTTGGTCGGATCATGTCACTGGGCAGCTTACGGCTGTGCTTCCCTTTGTAGTCTGTAATAGTTTGCAAGCCCTGCCACATCTGACGAGCATCGGAGCCAGTGTAGTAAGATTAAATCTTAGTCCTGTATTGATGCTTTGCCTGTTTGATGGTTCGTCGGAGGGCATAGCAGGATTTCTCATAAGCTTCCGGGTTAGAGTTCCGTTCCTTGAAAGCTGCAGCTGTCTGTATGTACAGTCACAGTGGGACAAAGTCATCAATGCACTTATTGATGAAGCCAGTGGCTGATGTGGTGTACTCCTGAATGCCATCGGAAGAATCCAGGAACATATTCCAGTCTGTGCTAGCAAAACGGTTCTGTAGCTTAGCATCTGCTGCATCGGACCACTTTTTTATTAACAGAGTTACTGGTGGTTCCTGCTTTAGTTTTTGCTTGTAAGCAGGAATCAGGAGGATATAATTATGTTCAGATTTGCCAAATGGGGGGCGAGGGAGAGCTTTGTGCGCATCTCTGTGTGTGGAGTAAAGGTAGTCTATAGTTTTTTCCCCCTCTGGTTGCACATTTAACATGCTGGTATAAATTAGGTACAACGGATTTAAGTTTCCCTGCATTAAAGTCTCTGGCCACTAGGAGCGTTGCCTCTGGATGAACGCTTTCCTGTTTGCTTACGGCCGTATACATCTCATTGAGTGCGCTCTTAATGCCAGCTTTGGTTTGTGATGGTAAATAGACAGCTATGAAGAATATAGATGAAAACACTCTTGGTAAAAAAGTGTGGTCTACAGCTTAACATGATACTCTATCTCAGGCGAGCAAAACCTTGAGACTTCCTTAGATTTCATGCACCAGCTGTTGTTTACAAATATACATAGATCACCACCCCTTGTCTTAGCAGAGGCTGCTGTTCTATCCTGACGAAAAAGTGTAAAACCCACCAGCTGTATTTTATTCATGTCATCGTTCAGCCACGACTCTGTGAAAAATAAGATATTACAGTTTTTAATGTCCCATTGCTGTATTTCCTTTATAATTGTTTTAACGACATCACAAAATAACAACCAAAATGACATTAGAGGTCTTTAGATCCCCTCTGACCCTTCCCCATGATCTATATTATAAATATTGTTCTAATTTTCGCTTTAGAATGTGTTCGAGTTTAGTCTGTAAAAGTTTTCTTAAAACAAAGGCACATTCCTCTGGTGAACATTGGAGAGGGAGATGCTGAATGTTCTGTCCTTGATTTACAACAGGGTGTGAGGTGTTAACCCCCACCAGTTATTTAACCTGTTGAGTGTAGGGGGCAGTATTATGATGTTTGGATGAAAAACGTACCCAAATGAAACTGCCTATTTCTCAGGCCCAGAATCTAGAATATGCATATAATTGTCAGATTAGGATAGAAAAGTTTCCAAAACTGTCAAAATATTGTCTGTGAGTATAACAGAACCGATATTGTAGGCGAAAACCTGAGGAAAATCCAACCAGGAAGTGCCTAAGAGAAACAAATCTCCCTGTTCCATTGCATGCCTTCCCTCCATTTAAAGGGATATCAACCATATTCATTTCCCTATGGCTTGCACACGTTGTGAACAGTCTTTAGACATAGTTTCAGGCTTTTATTCTGAAAAATGAGCGAGAACGATTACATTGCGTCAGTGGATGGCTGGGTGCCAGCAGAGCTTTGCATGCGCAACAGCTTGGAGCAGACATTTTCTCTCTCTCTCCTATTGAAAGAGCTACGGTCTGGTTGAAATATTATCGATTATTTATTGTAAAAACAATCTGAGGATTGATTATAAAAACGTTTTACATGTTTCTACGAACTTTACGGATACTTTTTGGAATTTTCGTCTGCCCCGTCGTGACCACTCGAGCCTGTGGATTTCTGAACAAAACGTGCCAACCACGTTTTTGGATATAAAAATAATCTTTATCGAACAAAAGTAACATTTATTGTGTAACTGGGAGTCTCGTGAGTGCAAAAACCCAAAGATCATCAAAGGTAAGCGATTCATTTTATTGCTTTTCTAACTTTCGTGACCAATCTACTTTGCTGCTAGCTCTTTGTAATGTTTTGTCTGCTAGGAGAGATGTCCTTACATAAACGATTGGATAGCTTTTGCTGTAAAGCTTTTTTGAAATCTGACACACCAGATGAATTTACAACAAGCTAAGCTGTGTTTTGCACTTGTGATTTCGTGAAAATTAAATATTTTCAGTAATTTAATAACTTCTTGACGCTACCCATCCCTGTCGCGGGATCATTTTCGTCAGCAACCGCTGAATAGCACAGCGCAACAGTCAAATAATATTACATAAAAGTATTCATATTCATGAAATCACAAGTGCAATATTGCAAAACACAGTTTAGCCTTTTGTTAATCCACCTGTCGTCTCAGATTTTGAAATTATGCTTTACAGCGAAAGCAATCCAAGCATTTGTGTAAGTTTACCGAAAGCCTAACATAGCATTATGTACACTTAGCATCAGGAAGCTTGGTCACGAAAATCAGAAAAGCAATCAAATTATCCGTTTACCTTTGATGATCTTTGGATGTTTTCACTGACGAGACTTCCCGTTACACAACAAATGTTCCTTTTGTTCAATAAAGATTATTCTTATACCCAAAATACCTCCGTTTGTTTGTGGCGTTATGGTCAGAAATCCACAGGAAAGAGCGGTCGATAATATATCAACCGAGCGTGTAGGTTTTTCAATAACAGCAGGAGGAACAATGCCGGCTTTACTCTGTAGCGCAAAAACTCACTCAGACAAGTTCTGGCCTGGTTTAGATCTTATCTGTCGGAAAGATATCAGTTGTGAATGGTTTGTCCTCTGACAAATCAACTGTAAATTTCGGTGTTCCTCAAGGTTCCGTTTTAGGACCACTATTGTTTTCACTATATATTTTACCTCTTGGGGATGTCATTCGAAAACATAATGTTAACCTTCACTGCTATGCGGATGACACACAGCTGTACATTTCAATGAAACATGGTGAAGCCCCAAAATTGCCCTCGCTAGAAGCATGTGTTTCAGACATAAGGAAGTGGATGGCTGCAAACGTTCTACTTTTAAACTCGGACAAAACAGAGTTGATTGTTCTAGGTCCCAAGAAACAAAGAGATCTTCTGTTGAATCTGACAATTAATCTTAATGGTTGTACAGTCGTCTCAAATAAAACTGTGAAGGACCTCGGCGTTACTCTGGACCCTCATCTCTCTTTTGAAGAACATATCAAGACTGTTTCAAGGACAGCTTTTTTCCATCTACGTAACATTACAAAAATCAGAAACTTTCTGTCCAAAAATGACGCAGAAAAATGTATCCATAATTTTGTCACTTCTAGGTTAGACTACTGAAATGCTCTACTTTCCGGCTACCCGGATAAAGCACTAAATAAACTTCAGTTAGTGCAAAATACGGCTGCTAGAATCCTGACTAGAACCCTAAAAAATTATCATATTACTCCAGTGCTAGCCTCCCTGCACTGGCTTCCTGTCAAGGCAAGGGCTGATTTCAAGGTTTTACTGCTAACCTACAAAGCATTACATGGGCTTGCTCCTACCTATCTCTCTGAGAGACGTACGCTGCGGTCACAAGACGCAGGCCTCCTAATTGTCCCTAGAATTTCTAAGCAAACTGCTAGAGGCAGAGCTTTCTCCTATAGAGCTCCATTTTTATGGAATGGTCTGCCTACTCATGTGAGAGACGCAAACTCGGTCTCAACCTTTAAGTCTTTACTGAAGACTCATCTCTTCAGTGGGTCATATGATTGAGTGTAGTCTGGCCCATGAGTGTGAAGGTGAACGGAAAGGTTCTGGAGCAACGAACCGCCCTTGCTGTCTCTGCCTGGCCGGTTCACCTCTTTCCAGTGGGATTCTCTGCCTCTAACCCTATTACAGGGGCTGAGTCACTGGCTTACTAGGGCTCTTTCATACCGTCCCTAGGAGGGGTGCGTCACTTGAGTGGGTTGAGTCACTGATGTGATCTTCCTGTCTGGGTTGGCGCTCCCCCTTGGGTTGTGCCGTGGCGTAGATCTTTGTGGGCTATACTCGGCCTTGTCTCAGGATGGTAAGTTGGTGGTTGAAGATATCCCTCTAGTGGTGTGGGGGCTGTGCTTTGGCAAAGTGGGTAGTGTTATATCTTTCCTGTTTGGCCCTGTCCGGGGGTGTCGTCGGATGGGGCCACAGTGTCTCCTGACACCTCCTGTCTCAGCCTCCAGTATTTATGCTGCAGTAGTTTATGTGTCGGGGGGCTAGGGTCAGTTTGTTATATCTGGAGTACTTCTCCTGTCCTATCCGGTGTCCTGTGTGAATTTAAGTATGCTCTCTCTAATTCTCTCTTTCTTTCTTTCTCTCTCTCAGAGGACCTGGGCCCTAGGACCATGCATCAGGACTACCTGACATGATGACTCCTTGCTGTCCCCAATCCACCTGGCCGTGCTGCTGCTCCAGTTTCAACTGTTCTGCCTGTGATTATTATTATTTGACCATGCTGGTCACTTATGAACATTTGAACATCTTGGCCTTGTTCTGTTATAATCTCCACCCGGCACAGCCAGAAGAGGACTGGCCACCCCACATAGCCTGGTTCTTCTCTAGGTTTCTTGCTAGGTTTTGGCCTTTCTAGGGAGTTTTTCCTAGCCACCGTGCTTCTACACATGCATTGCTTGCTGTTTGGGGTTTTAGGCTGGGTTTCTGTACAGCACTTTGAGATATCAGCTGATGTACGAAGGGCTATATAAATACATTTGATTTGATTTGAGAGCCCCCACCTATCCACTTACGCAGTGTGATCTTTCACGCTAATTTTTCCTAAATAAATGCCTGAAACGATGTCTAAAGACTGTTGACACCTTAGGGAAGCCAGAGAAAAAGGAATCTGGTAGATATCCCTTTAAATGGAGGATAGGCATACATAGGAAAATAAGGGTTTCAAAATAAGAGGCACTTCCTGAATGGATTTTCCTCAGGGTTTCGCCTGCAATATCAGTTCTGTTATACTCACAGACAATATTTTGACAGTTTTGGAAACTTTAGTGTTTTCTATCCTAATATGTCAATTACATGCATATTCTCGCATCTGGTCCTGAGAAATAGGCCGTTTACTTTGGGAACGTGATTCTTCCAAACATACAAATAGCGCCCCTTAGCTTCAAGAGGTTATTTTGAATTTGGAGCTCTGCAATTCAGAGGATATTGACGAAAATTATCCCGCTAACCGGATGGGTGCGCCAAGAAGTTAAACTGAAAGTGTCTTCCCCATTTAACCCAACCCTTCTGAATCAGAGAGGTGTGGGAGGCTTCCTTAAACAACATCATCACCCCAGGAGCAGTTGTTATTTGGGGTTAACTGCCCTTGCTCAAGGTGCAGAACAGCAGAGTTTTGCACCTTGCCGGCTCAGGGATTTGAACCAGTGAGCTTTTGGTTACTGACCCAACACTGTTGAACCGCTGAAGTACATGCCTGTGTAAATTCCGCCAACTGCTGTGTGTGTGAATTTTCTTTTAAACACATGCATGCCTATGTTAACTTATTTCTCAATTTTCACCTAAAGACATACCCTAATCTAACTGCCTGTAGCTCATCCCCAGAGGCAAGGATATGCATATTCTTGGTATCATTTGAAAGGAAACACTCTGAATTTTGTGGAAATGTGAATTTAACCTTTCTGATCTCCCCATCCCGGATCCGGGTTCGTGAATACAGACTCAAGCTCATTACCATAACGCAACGTTAACTATTCATGAAAATCGCAAATGAAATGAAATAAATATGCTAGCTCTCAAGCTTAGCCTTTTGTTAACAACACTGTCATCTCAGATTTTCAAAATATGCTTCTCAACCATTGCAAAACAATCATTTGTGTAACAGTATTGATGGCTAACGTAGCATTTAGCATTAGCATTCAGCTGGCAACATTTACACAAAAAAACAGAAAAGCATTCAAAAAAATCATTTACCTTTGAAGAACTTCAGATGTTTTCATTGAGGAGACTCTCAGATAGCAAATGTTCAGTTTTTCCTGAAAGATTATTTGTTTAGGACAAATCGCTCCGTTTTCTGCGTCACGTTTAGCTATGAAAAAACCCCTGTATCCAGGATTGTGTAAATCTATCAGCAAGCTCATTAGCATAACACAACGTTAACTATTTATGAAAATCGCAAATGAAATGAAATAAATATGCCATCTCTCAAGCTTAGCCTTTTGTAAACAACACTGTCATCTCAGATTTTCAAAATATGCTTCTCAACCATAGGAAAACAATCATTTGTGTAAAAGTAGCTAGCTAGAGTTAGCATTTCGCGTTAGCATTTAGCGTTAGCATTAGCGTTAGCATCCAGCACGCAACATTAACAAAAACATAAAAGCCTTCAAATAAAATCATTTACCTTTGAAGAACTTCTGATGTTTTCAATGAGGATACTCTCAGTTAGATAGCAGATGCTCAGTTTTTCCAAAAAGATTCCTTGTGTATTAGAAATAGCTCCGTTTTATACATCACATTTGGCTACCAAAAAAAATCCATAAATTCAGTCCTCAAAACGCAAACTTTTTTCCAAATTAACTCCATAATATCGACTGAAAACATGGCAAACGTTTTTTAGAATCAAGCCTCAAGGTGTTTTTCACATATCTCTTCATTGATACATCGTTCTTGGAAACATGCTTTCTCTCCTGAATCCCAGGAGAAAATGACCGCACCTGAAGATTACGCACAAATTTAGACAAAGGACACCGGGCGGACCTCTGGAAAATGTAGTCTCTTATGGCCAATCTTCCAATGATATGCCTACAAATACGTCACAATGCTGCTAAGACCTTGGGCGAACGACAGAAAGTGTAGGCTCATTCCTTGCGCAATCACAGCCATATAAGGAGAGAATGGAAAACAGAGCTTCAGAAATTCTGCTAATTCCTGGGTGATGCATCATCTTGGTTTCGCCTGTAGAATGAGTTCTGGGGCACTTACAGACAAAATCTTTGCAGATTCTGAAACTTCAGAGTGTTTTCTTTCCAAAACTGTCAAGAATATGCATAGTCGAGCATCTTTTCGTGACAAAATATCGCGCTTAAAACGGGAACGTTTTTTATCCAAAAATGAAATAGCGCCCCTAGAGCTCTAACTGGTTAATGTAGGACAATATAACACAATAGATCTGGTAGAAGAAAATACAAGGAAATAAACATACATGTTCTGTTTTTTATTGTTGCTGCATCATCTTTCAAATGACCAAGAACAGCCAAACATACAGACAGGATGCTGGGGATGATTTGAATGAAGAACATAAGATGGCAACAATAGCTGAGCAAATTTTTGGACAGAACTTCAAAAATTAGCGAGCTACATGACATTTAGCATGAAGTCACCCAGGAGTCCCACATAAATGTACCCAAATGTACCCAAGTGGCCAAATTGGTACAGTGATACATTTGGAAGGAAAGAACTATATACAAAATACATAAATGCTATTCTAACACCCCCCCCCCCCCAAAAAAAAAAATATACATAAATATTTAAAAAAATAAAAAAATAATAATAATACAAACAATTAACAAGGGTAACTATTTACATATTTTCTATTTACAATATTGTGAAGAACCTCAGTCCTCTACACAATATTGTGCTGCTGGTGCCATGGCCCATAGCAGTCTCTTTCTGCTGTAAAGTAAAGGCTTACTGAACAGGTGGTCCTGGTGATGGGGAATTTCCTGTGACAAAGGGCACAACGACGTCTCCCTACTGTGCCCGTTTTGCCCTGAGGCACATTCATGCCTGCAGAGATGAATCTGGGCAGGTGAACACCACTGGTTGGAGCAGAAGGGACAGAGGTAGAGGGGACAGAAGGTGCTACAGTGGACTTGCTGTGGCTAGCAAGCTCCTGGATGAGCAGCTCCCTGAAGGCTAGCTGTGAGATGGGGGGCTGTCCACAGCTCTTAGCCATTTCCTTCTGGAGGATGAAGGCATCCACCACAGCAATGTCAATGAAATGATAGAAACATGTCTGATACCATTTCATGTTCTTGTGGAGAACATTGTAGTATCATATCAGCGCATCTGACAAGTCCACACCTCCCATGCTTTTGTTGTAGTCCTTCACAACAGCTGGAATGGGGACATTTTTTGTGGTCCGTGCCACGGCACTGTCCTTCACACGCCTGACGACGTATCTATTTATTTCCTCTATAATTTTGGTTAAATCTGTATACCTAGACTTTGTTTTAGCTTTTCCTGATTTATTCGCCATATTTTAAATATATAAACTTATTGAAAATGCTATTGAATGTGTACTGCTATGCGTAACACCCGTGGCTCTGTCAAGTAGGATTTGCAATGGCGAATGAACCTCTTTTACGCCAGAATTTACGACAAAGGCTGGTCTTCAAACATATAACCGTTACATATTGCCGTTAACCTCAGCTCATTGGCTATCTTCCAAGCTAGATTTCAAGATGATCAGCGGTCATTGGGCCAAAATACAGTCAATCAACAATAGACTGGTCCTACCATTGGTGCGCAATGATGTCATTGATTGGTGTCTTCAAATCAAGTATGGTTGTGTTAGTAACAACCAGAGGATTGCAATGAAACCAATCATGACTGGATAAACGTTTGTTTATTGTGTGTAATTACCACAAATCTCATTGTCCAAAGTTGAATGAGACGGAAATCATGACGCAAGCGGTTTATAAATGCTTGTAACAAAACGAACATTCACTGTGTAGTTAGGACACTTGGCATTGCCACCAGAGGAACATCTTCAATGGTAAACAATTTATTTTATTGTTATTTCCGACTTTCATGACACTAATGCTTGGTTGGAAAATGCTAGTAATACTTGTGTGTGTGTGTGGCGCCGTCCTCGTAGTAACGGCTTTTTGAAACCTGACACAGCGGCTGGATTAATAAGATGTTCATCTTTTAAATTATGTAAGATACATGTATTTACAAGAATGTTTACTCTAACAAATGGTATATTTAGAATGTTAGCTATCTGCAGTTTCACCAGATGTTGGCCTGGTGGGACGTTAGCGTCTCACCTACCCTAGAGAGGTTAATAAGTGTCAGGATGACTAGATTATTCATAGTCACCTTAAAGTTGTTCCTCCCTGAACTCCATCTCCACCCAGAGGAGGGTATCATGACATTGCCCTGTTGGGTGACATTTATGACACCCCCATAAATACCTTTCCCCATATTCTTTCCACTCCACAGAATGGACTCTTGGAAAGCCCTTTGTTACCACAGAGAAAGTATGGTAACATCAGAAGGAGGGTTTTATGGAACAATAATTACCCTTTCTCAATCAGTTGAAAGTGTCTGTTGGTACTTAAAGAATATGATGTCAGATGAGTTGTTGTCTGGGACATCATATCTGATGATAGGATGGCATAAATTGGATCTTGGAAAGTCTACACTTTCTAGTTCAGTTTCACATGGAATTGTTGTGCAATTTATATGTTTAAATATGAAACAATTTGTGAGAAGACAAAATGTGATTTCAGCTTCTAAATGAGGGAATTGTTTTCATAAGTAAACTTATGCTCACTCAGTGGCCACGCCCAAGTGAACAGACATTGGTTGGAGAGGGATGAAACACACCCTTCTCATCCCCAGTACAAAAGCCCCCGTGACCCAATTCACATTAGACTAAGCAAACCCTGGTGTGAGCTGTAGTTGCGAATGGTTTAAACGACTACTCTAACTAAATTTACATGAGACCAGATCACGTGGAGGTGACGATCGGCATGCTGGAATGGTGAATTTCGACTAGACCAGCCAGAATACGGCATGAGTTGATTAGTATGAACTTTGAACTGTTATTTACTAAAGAAGTGATACATCCTAGACGTCGAGTCATCAGCTGCAGCTGTAAATGTACGTGGCCTAGGAAAGGACAGACAATCTCCTAAGAATGACAGAGTATTTCAACGTATCTGTTCTACAACACTACGACCAGAAAGATTCTTCGAAGGACAGTGGCGATCTCTGCTGGGCAAACCAGTCTTCCATCTTCAACCCATCTATTGAAGCGCAGTTCAGAGTAAATATATATCTGCATTTTCCTTTTCCGAATGGGCGGTTATTAAAATGCACAAGATTCTGTATTTACGGTAGCATAGATTCTCAAGGTCCGATAGAGACCCAATCCCTTTGTCCCTCAGGTCGTCCAACACTTTCATTCAAACACAACCCCCTTCCTTTTGTAACCAGCCGTCATATCGGGTTAGCCCACTAGGGGATTTTCATAACATGATTTGTAATCGATGTATGATTTATCCTGTGTATATATATGTAATTCTGTGTGATTATTTAGGTATTTAGTAAATAAATAATTAAGCCAATTTATGTATTGCTGATTCAACTTGTTAGCTAGGGTTCGTGCAGATAACCAAGTACTTACGACAGTCATAATGAGACTGATCGAGGTGACGATAAATAATTGACTGCTATTGATGTAAAAGATCTTTAAGAGAGTAGATTCGGGAGATATCCACTCTATATAAATGAATGCTTCCATGGTGCCCCAGGTTATTAATAGTTTAATTGTTGCATGGTTTAATTCAATCACGTAATCAATTAAACGTTAGGTAATCGATTTGAGAAAATAGCATGTCATATAATTTAATCATAGTCAGAGACACGACAAGGGCATCAGGATGAGGAGGAGGAGTGATGAGGGGGCGGGCCTTTATCTTCAAATGGGATTTTTTATTTTTTATTGGCTGTCTTGTCTCTTTGCATAACCTCTCCCCTCAGAGCATGATGATGGTTTGGGGGCATCAGACCCCTGCAGTGAGACACATGTTCAGAAGGCCTCACCTGCTGAGATCAGAGACGTTGAGTATTCTGGGGAGATTTACTCCTGAAGCCTCCATTTCATGTAGCCTGTTCAATCTCTGACGCCTCTGAACTTTCTCATCTAGGTCTGCCAGTGAAGCTCCAGACAGGGGATCTAATGAATAAGACCCCACCCCCACCCCCCAAAGGAAGCTGTGTTTCCGTAATAGCTGCTCAGCAGGTGAAGCCCAGCAGGGGCACGGCTCTGTTCATCCCCTTCAAACCCCTCAGGTGCATCGGCTAGGAGGCAGACAGATTCTATCTGCAAAATGCATTCCTGTTTACCCCATCTGTCCTGGGAGACAGACATATGGATGTTGATTACCCTTTCTGCTATTGTCATGGGTAAGAGATTCCCCTTTCATTATGTTCCATACAGATGTGATAAATTGCTAATTTACATACAGTTGCGTCTTACTGCTCTAACACATCATCTGTGCAAGTGCAGTCTGCCTTGCAACCCCATTTATAATTTTACAGGTGCCAGGAGCCTAACTGGTTGGTGGGACAGTAATTTAGAAATGAAAAATATAATGAGAAAAACACAGTGTTCAGGTACACCACGGGCCGTTAACTACCGGCCCAATGCCGTCACACAGATCCTGCAGACAGGGAAAGTGAGGGGTAGATACATTCAAGCCAACACATCCGACCCAGTCATTAAATACATTCCGAGCTAAATTTCCCACAGCTACGATTGTATTTGGGTTATATTTGCCAGTGATTTGTTTGCCGGAACTAATGCTCAGTTGGGATTCACCCTCTTTGTGGTCATTAAAAATGAGTGCTAGAGAACATAAGCGAAGAGTACAGGGTTTAGTTCAGCAAATTTTCCCATGACATACACTGACAATGATCCCTTATTGATGTCACCTGTTAAATGGGGGGGGGGGGTTACAGTTTAAAACCTCTTAATGATCTCTACAGATCGGTGTCCCGGTTGAGCTAATGTGCGCTAATGCGATTAGCATGAGGTTGCAAGTTTTGAACATGCATTTTTTTTTTTTACAAATTAGGCACATTTGGGCAGTCTTGATACAACATTTTGAACATAAATGCAATGGTACATTGGATCAGTCTAAAACTTTACACATACAATGCTGCCATATAGTGGCCAAAATCTAAATTGTGCCTCAGCTGAAATCATACATTATGGACTTTCTCTTGCATTTCAAAGATGATGGTACAAAAAATACAAAAAAACTGTTGTTTTTTTCCCCTGTATTATCTTTTACTAGATCTAATGTGTTATATTCTCCTACATTAATGTCGCATTTCCACAAACTTCAAAGTTGTCTTTCAAATGCTATCAATAATATGCATATCCTTGCTTCAGGGCCTGAGCTACAGGCAGTTAGATTTGGGTATGTCATGTTAGGTGAAAATTGAAGAAAAAAAGGGGCAGGTCCTTAAGAATATTTTATTAAATTGAGACATGGATTGTGTATATGTGGAATTCAGAGGGTGAATGGGCAAGACAAAATATTGAAGGGCCTTTGAACGGGGTATCAGCAGTTTACCGTGTGTATCAAGAGTGGTCCACCACCCATCCAGCCAACTTGACACAACTGTGGGAAGCATTGGAGTCATCATGGACCAGCATCCCTGTGGAACGCTTTGGACACCTTGTAGAGTCCATGCCCCAATGAATTGAGGCTGTTCTGAGGGCAAAGGTGTTCCTAATGTTTTGTACACTCAGTGTACATGCATGTACACTATAACTTGTTTTCATTCACAAATCTTATTGTGCCTTTAAATGCATACCAAATATTTTAGCAGTTGTATCTTTTTCTCTTTGCTCTATTTTAGTGTGGTAAATAATTTGTCTACCTTTCCACAGAAACTGGCGGCCTTTAAAATCTGTGAGTCTGATCCATATGTTTATTTAATTTTTTTCTGTGCCATTTCCATAGGCAGCCCAGATGGCATTTCTCAAATGCACACTCTGTTTTAACATATTTTGAATTTAGTTGTACCTTTAATTAACTAGGAAAGTAAGTTAAGAACAAATTCTTATTTACAATGATGGCCTACAGAAACTCAGATGACGCTGGGCCAATTGTGTGCTACCCTATGGGACTCTCAATCACAGCCAGTTGTGATACAGCCTGGATTTGAACCAGGGTGTCTGTAGTGACACCTCTAGCACTAAGATGCAGGGCCTTAGACCTCTGCGCCAATCTGGAGCCCAAGCATGCATCAATGCAAGCATTAATGGAAAGTAAGCAAAGAAATATGACAACCATGTAAAAAATGACCCAAAATGTCTTGAAATCTATGGCGGATATTATTTGAGCTGAAGCAAGAGAAAATAAACTCTTAATGCAATGTTGCCCTGTCACGCCCTGACCTTAGAGAGCTGTTTTAATTCTCTATTTGGTTAGGTCAGGGTGTGATTAGGGTGGGCATTCTATGTTTCCTATTTCTTTGTTTTTGGCCGAGTGTGGTTCCCAATCAGAGACAGCTGTCTATCGTTGTCTCTGATTGGGAATCATACTTAGGTAGCCTTTTTCCCACCTGTGTTTTGTGGGTAGTTATTTTCTGTTTAGTCTCTTTCGTTTTGTTACTTTGTTAGAGTGATTTTTGATAAGAAAATAAATCATGAACACTTTTCACGCTGCGCGTTGGTCCACTCTTTCCGACGACAGGCGCTACATGCCCGTTCACATCTCATATGTTTTTATCTTAATCCGTTATTTTATACATGCTGTATTAATTTTGTCAGTAGGCTTAACTGGCTAGCTACTAGTACTGTTAGCTAGCCAGATAGCCATGAAGAATTATTAGCTAGCTATGCACAAAGAATTTACATTATCTTGCATAATATTCATTTTTGGTCATTTCTGCATGTTAAACTACACTATATATATGAAAGTACACTACCAGTCAAAAGTTTAGACACTCAATCAATTGTTTTTCTTAATTTATATTTTACACATTGTAGAATAATAGTGAAGACATTAAAACTATGAAATAACACATGGAATCATGTAGTAACAAAGAAAGTGTTAAACAAATCATAATATTTAATATGAGATTCTTCATAGTAGCCACCCTTTGCCTTGATGACAACTTTGCACACTCTTGGCAACCAGCTTCATGAGGAATGCTTTTCCAACAGTCTTGAAGGAGTTCCCACAAATGCTGAGCACTTGTTGGCTGCTTTTCTTCACTCCACGGTCCAACTCATCCCAAACCATCTCAAATGGGTTGAGGTTGGGTGATTGTGGAGTCCAGGTCATATGATGCAGCACTCCACCATCCTTCTTGGTCAAATAGCCCTACACAGCCTGGAGGTGTGTTTGGGGTCATTTTCATGTTGAAAAACAAATGATAGTCCCGCTAAGCGCAAACCAGATTGGATGGCGTATCGCTGCAGAATGCTGTTGTAGCCATGCTGGTAAGGTGTGCCTTGAATTGTAAATAAATCAGACAGTGTCACCAGCAAAGCATGCCACAGACCGTCACACCTCCTCCATGCATCATGATGGGAACCACACATGCAGAGATGATGTGTTCACCGACTCTGCGTCCCACAAAGACATGGAGGTTGGAACCTAAATTCTCCAATTTGGACTCATCAAACCAAAGGGCATATTTCCACTGGTCTAATGTACATTGCTCGTGTTTCCCTCGACCAAGCAAGTCTCTTCTTATTATTGGTGTCCTTTAGTAATGGTTTCTTTGCAGCAATTCGACCATGAAGGCCTGATTCACTGAAAAGTTGCTGTTGAGATATGTCTGTTACTTGAACTCTGAAGCATTTATTTGGGATGCAATCTGAGGTGCCGATAATTATAATTATTTTTCCTCTGCAGCAGAGGTAACTCTGGGTCTTCCTTTCCTGTGGCAGTCCTCATGAGAGCCAGTTTCATCATAGCGCTTGATGGTTTTTGCAAATGCACTTGAAGAAACTTCTGAAGTTCTTGAAGTGTTCCGGATTGACTGAACTACATGTCTTAAAGTAATGATGGACTGTCATTTCTCTTTGCTTCTTTGAGCTGTTCTGTTTTTTTATCAAATAGGGCTGTCTTCTGTATACCAACCCTACTTTGTCACAACACAACTGATGACAGGAGAAAGCTACCTGCCCCAATGCATAGTGCCAAATATACACTGCTCAAAAAAATAAAGGGAACACTAAAATAACACATCCTAGATCTGAATGAATGAAATATTCTTATTAAATACTTTTTTCTTTACATAGTTGAATGTGCTGACAACAAAATCATACAAAAATTATCAATGGAAATTAAATTTATCAACCCATGGAGGTCTGGATTTGGAGTCACACTCAAAATTAAAGTGGAAAACCACACTACAGGCTGATCCAACTTTGATGTAATGTCCTTAAAACAAGTCAAAATGAGGCTCAGTAGTGTGTGTGGCCTCCACGTGCCTGTAAGACCTCCCTACAACGCCTGGGCATGTTCCTGATGAGGTGGTGGATGGTCTCCTGAGGGATCTCTTCCCAGACCTGGACTAAAGCATCCGCCAACTCCTGAACAGTCTGTGATGCAACGTGGCGTTGGTGGATGGAGCGAGACATGATGTCCCAGATGTGCTCAATTGGATTTAGGTCTGGGGAACGGGCGGGCCAGTCCATAGCATCAATGCCTTCCTCTTGCAGGAACTGCTGACACACTCCAGCCACATGAGGTCTAGCATTGTCTCGCATTAGGAGGAACCCAGGGCCAACCGTACCAGCATATGGTCTCACAAGGGGTCTGAGGATCTCATCTCGGTACCTAATGGCAGTCAGGCTACCTCTGGCGAGCACATGGAGGGCTGTGCGGCCCCCCAAAGAAATGCCACCCCACACCATGAATGACCCACCGCCAAACCGGTCATGCTGGAGGATGTTGCAGGCAGCAGGACGTTCTCCAGACTCTGTCACATGTGCTCAGTGTGAACCTGCTTTCATCTGTGAAGAGCACAGGGCGCCAGTGGCGAATTTGCCAATCTTGGTGTTCTCTGGCAAATGCTAAACGTCCTACACGGTGTTGGGCTGTAAGCACAACCACCACCTGTGGACGTCGTGCCCTCATACCACCCTCACGGAGTCTGTTTCTGACCGTTTGAGCAGACACATGCACATTTGTGGCCTGCTGGAGGTCATTTTGCAGGGCTCTGGCAGTGTTCCTCCTGCTCCTCCTTGCACAAAGGCGGAGGTAGCGGTCCTGCTGCTGGGTTGTTGCCCTCCTACGGCCTCCTCCACGTCTCCTGATGTACTGGCCTGTCTCCTGGTAGCGCCTCCATGCTCTGGACACTACGCTAACAGACACAGCAACAGCCACAGCTCGCATTGATGTTCCATCCTGGATGAGCTGCACTACCTGAGCCACTTGTGTGGGTTGTAGACTCCGTCTCATGCTACCACTAGATTGAAAGCACCGCCAGCATTCAAAAGTGACCAAAACATCAGCCAGGAAGCATAGGAACTGAGAAGTGGTCTCTGGTCACCACCTGCAGAACCACTCCTTTATTGGGGGTGTCTTGCTAATTGCCTATAACCTGTTGTCTATTCCATTTGCACAACAGCATGTGAAATTTATTGTCAATCAGTGTTGCTTCCTAAGTGGACAGTTTGATTTCACAGAAGTGTGATTGACTTGGAGTTACATTGTGTTGTTTAAGTGTTCCCTTTATTTTTTGGAGCAGTGTATAACATTTGGTGGAGAAGGAAAAGGTGTCTGAGACTGTTTTACATGGTTTGGTATAGGCCTCTTATCTCCAGTGAAGGTAAATCTTAACGCTACAGCAAACAATTACATTCTAGACGATTTTGTGCTTCCAACTTTGTGGCAACAGTTTGGGGAAAGCCCTTTCCTGTTTCAGCATGACAATGCCTCCGTGCACAAAGCGAGGTCTTTACAGAAATGGTTTGTCGAGAACCATGTGGAAGAACTTGACTGGCCTGCATTGAACCCTGAGCTCAACCCCATCGAACACCTTTGGGATGAATTGGAATGCCGACTGCGAGCCCAACATATGTGCCCGACCTTACTAATGCTCTTGTGGCTGAATTGAAGCAAGTCCCTGCAGCAATGTTCCAACATCTAGTGGAAAACCTTCCCAGAGGAGTGGAGGCTGTTATAGCAGCTAAGGGGGGACCAACTCCATATGAATGCCCATGATTTTGGAAAGAGATGTTCGACGAGCAGGTGTCCATATACTTTTGGTCATGAAATGTGTTTGGTTAGCAACATTATTGCGATTCAAATACAGCTAGCTAATCGAGTGTGGAAATAAAACGTTTGCTTTGTGTATATCTTGTTTTGTCTCGATTGGCATTGTTGTCCTAGCTGGAAGACGGTTCAGTGAGTGGGTGAGTCCAGAGTAAGTCAATAAGGCTAGCTAGCTAGCTACGAATAATTGGTAGCTAACCACAAAAAATGTACATCTGCCTTGCATAACATTATGTTTATGTCCTTTTTGCCTGTTTAACTGGCTGGCTAGCTAGATTATTATTATTCACATATCTAGCAGATAATTCTGAAGTAAAATATTTTCTATGTGTATATCTTGGAAGGAGGTTCAGTGAACAGGGAGGTGAAACGTGAGGTAATACAGTAGGGGGGTTGTGAGTGCTTCTCAAATGTATTATTTTATGCATTCTCCACACCCTTGTCCTCACAAGAACATAAAGAGAATGTGGTCGGAAAATGCACTCGGAGCATGAGAGTGTGGAGCACAGTAGTATGCATATTGAGAAACACCTAGGGCCTTTTCTGTCTGCCACGGCATGTTTCAGAGCCCCTAATTCAATCCAGTCATGCTCTCTCTGCCTGACACACCTATCTGGCGGAACTGCACTCTGAAGTCATATAATTGCTGGGAATATATTGCTTCTGAACATGCATTGAGAGTGCACACACACATTTGCCAACTCAGCACAATAACCATTCCATTTCTCTAGCAGTTATGAAGACTCTTCTGGGAATAAAATGCATCATTACAAACCCCATTTTCCAGTCATTCTATTCTATTGCCTTTCCCACCTTCACCATAGTACAGTCCTCAGAGAAAATAAAGTACAGTGGGGCAAAAAAGTATTTAGTCAGCCACCAATTGTGCAAGTTTGCCAACTTAAAAAGATGAGAGAGGCCTGTAATTTTCATCATAGGTACACTTCAACTATGACAGACAAAATGAGAAAAGAAAATACAGAAAATCACATTGTAGGATTTTTTATGAATTTATTTGCAAATTATGGTGGAAAATAAGTATTTGGTCACCTACAAACAAGCAAGATTTCTGGCTCTCACAGACCTGTAACTTCTTCTTTAAGAGGCTCCTCTGTCCTCCACTCGTTACCTGTATTAATGGCACCTGTTTGAACTTGTTATCAGTATAAAAGACACCTGTACACAACCTCAAACAGTCTTACTCCAAACTCCACTATGTCCAAGACCAAAGAGCTGTCAAAGGACACCAGAAACAAAATTGTAGACCTGCACCAGGCTGGGAAGACTGAATCTGCAATAGATAAGCAGCTTGGTTTGAAGAAATCAACTGTGGGAGCAATTATTATGAAATGGAAGACATACAAGACCACTGATAATCTCCCTCGATCTGGGGCTCCACGCAAGATCTCACCCCGTGGGGTCAAAATGATCACATGAACGGTGAGCAAAAATCCCAGAACCACACAGGGGGACCTGCAAAGAGCTGGGACCAAAGTAACAAAGCCTACCATCAGTAACACACTACGCCGCCAGGGACTCAAATCCTGCAGTGCCAGACGTGTCCCCCTGCTTAAGCCAGTACATGTCCAGGCCTGTCTAAAGTTTGCTAGAGAGCATTTGGATGATCCAGAAGAAGATTGGGAGAATGCCATATGGTCAGATGAAATCAAAATATAACTTTTTTGGTAAAAACTCAACTTGTCGTGTTTGGAGGACAAAGAATGCTGACTTGCATCCAAAGAACACCATACCTACTGTGAAGCATGGAGGTGGAAACATCATGATTTGGGGCTGTTTTCCTGCAAAGGGACCAGGACGACTGATCCTTGTAAAGGAAAGAATGAATGAGGGCATGTATCGTGAGATTGAGTGAAAACCTCCTTCCATCAGCAAGGGCATTGAAGATGAAACGTGGCTAGGTCTTTCAGCATGACAATGATCCCAAACACACCGCCCAGGCAACGAAGGAGTGGCTTCATAAGAAGCATTTCAAGGTCCAGGAGTGGCCTAGCCAGTCTCCAGATCTCAACCCCATAGAAAATCTTTGGAGGGAGTTGAAAGTCCGTGTTGCCCAGCAACAGCCCCAAAACATCACTGCTCTAGAGGAGATCTGCATGGAGGAATGGGCCAAAATACCAGCAACAGTGTGTGAAAACCTTGTGAAGACTTACAGAAAATGTTTGACCTCTGTCATTGCCAACAAAGGGTATTTGCAAATAAAATCATTAAAAATCCTACAATGTGATTTTCTGGATTTTTTTGTCATTTTGTCTGTCATAGTGGAAGTGTACCTATGATGAAAATTACAGGCCTCTCTCATCTTTTTAAGTGGGAGAACTTGCACAATTGGTGGCTGACTAAATACTTTTTTGCCCCACTGTATCTAATGTAAAATATACTAGTGTTGTTATATAATACATTATTTCAATTACTGGTTTTCATTATTGTATACTGATATATTTTAGAGGTTTGCCATGAAGAAAATTACAATGATTTATGATGCTAATTTGGTATGAACTCAAAAGGTCTAATTTACATTAATTTTACTATAGGACTGAGCATCCACTGAGGGATGTTGCCTGGAGTTCCAGCATAAGTGGTTTGACTGCTGTTAGCATGATTAAACTCTCCTATGCATGTGTCCTGTTTCTGAGGAGAGGATGTGTGAGAGGCCAGCAGCACTCTGGTGAGGTCATTTGTTCTTGTTGAGAACTCTGATGTTCTGGCATCAGCCAGCTGGGTCCTCATTAATTACCTCAGTAGAGCTGAGACGTCCACAGTTAGAACAGGCACAAGACAAGGGGTCTGAGGAGTATTGGATATGATGATACTGCAACATTGTGGGACGTTTATGGTGGTCTCTCTGTCTCACTCTTTCTCTCTCTCTCTCTGCCCCCTCTCTTTATGTGGTGTGCTGGTTTCTTGGCTGCTAGATAAGGCCTGTGCTATTGCTTAATTAATCAATGCAAGTTACACTATGGCCAGTGGAGTCAGATATTTGGGGAGTGGAAAGTAGAGTGTCCAGCCACTAATGAGGCCCCTGGAGGTGAGACCACCCTGACAGATAGACAGACAGGGCCTGAAATCTACTATCCCATACTACATTTTCTCCTGGCTTCCCTGGGATAAGGCCAGGGATCCACACATCCAGGACATTTGTTTCTGTGTCATACAGTACTTTTGATTCTTGTTTCTTGTGTTTTTATATATATTTGGTTTGTGCTTTTTATGGTGAGTATTTTTTTTAGTGAGTTGTTGATTATGGTTAGCTCAACTCTCTTTTTCTTAGGGAGGGGGGGGGGGGGGTTACTGTCATTGAGGGAGAATTGCTCCCAGAAATAGGTTTAGCAGCCGTTATCTACTAATGCAAAGAGGGCTAAAATGTAACATGTTATTGAACAGCTTGTGAACATCCAAACTCATCATTGTCCAGTTTGCTGTCAGGTTATAGCTTCAGATGGTTGTGTGTTTGGCATATTTCCAAACAGAGTGGAATTGTATTTGCAAGGTGACTAACAAAGAGCTAAATGGGACGAATGGCATACAGGATGATGGACTATGAAGGTTAGGAAACATGATTGTTATTTTGCAATGAGGGCAACCATCAATAGTTAAAGATAAATTCACATCTGTCCCACTTCAATCATGTCAGTCATGTCCAAACCGATGACCTCCCACTCAGTCATGTCTATTTGAACAAATAATCCTTTATCTGACATTAAATGTAGGCTTCCCCATTATTTGGTTGGTGTGGACAGGCTGAAGCCCCTAGGCCCAGGCCCATGGTGGCCCCAAAATTCACAAAAGATTATTAGAATAAAATATATATATATATATATATATATATATATATATATATATATATATATATATATATATATATATATATATATATATATAAATATATATATATATATATATATATATATATATAAATAAGTAAACAAATCCAAAATATATATTACATAGCTAATGCAGTATGTGTATACTGCATTAGCTATGTAATATATATTTTGGATTTGTTTACTGCAACCGCCAACAAATCAAATCAAATGTATTTATATAGCCCTTCGTACATCAGCTGATATCTCAAAGTGCTGTACAGAAACACAGCCTAAAACCCCAAACAGCAAGCAATGCAGGTGTAGAAGCACGGTGGCTAGGAAAAACTCCCTAGAAAGGCCAAAACCTAGGAAGAAACCTAGAGAGGAACCAGGCTATGTGGGGTGGCCAGTCCTCTTCTGGCTGTGCCGGGTGGAGATTATAACAGAACATGGCCAAGATGTTCAAATATGACCAGCATGGTCCAATAATAATAAGGCAGAACAGTTGAAACTGGAGCAGCAGCACGGCCAGGTGGACTGGGGACAGCAAGGAGTCATCATGTCAGGTAGTCCTGAGGCATGGTCCTAGGGCTCAGGTCCTCCGAGAGAGAGAAAGAAAGAGAGAAAGAGAGAATTAGAGAGAGCACACTTAAATTCAGACAGGACACCGAATAGGACAGGAGAAGTACTCCAGATATAACCCAGACAGGACGACCACATCAGTGACTCAACCCACTCAGGTGACGCACCCCTCCCAGGGACGGTATGAGAGAGCCCCAGTAAGTAAGCCAGTGACTCAGCCCTTGTAATAGGGTTAGAGGCAGAGAATCCCAGTGGAAAAAGGGGAACCGGCCAGGCAGAGACAGCAAGGGCGGTTTGTTGCTCCAGAGCCTTTCCGTTCACCTTCCCACTCCTGGGCCAGACTACACTCAATCATATGACCCACTGAAGAGATTAGTCTTCAGTAAAGACTTAAAGGTTGAGACCGAGTTTGCGTCTCTGACATGGGTAGGCAGACCGTTCCATAAAAATTGAGCTCTATAGAAGAAAGCCCTGCCTCCAGCTGTTTGCTTAGAAATTCTAGGGACAATTAGGAGGCCTGCTTCTTGTGACCGTAGCGTACGTGTAGGTATGTACGGCAGAGCCAACCACAAGAGGATTCAGGAGCCCACTCTCAATGAGTGTAGACAGCCTGGTGCTGTCTGCTGCCGCTTTGATAATCGTCAGACGGGGCAGGAGAGGAGCTAGGGGGACAACATGGGTAACTGAGGGGGCCCTGCCTTGATTGGGTGACTGATAAATAAAAAATAAACAAAATAAACTGCATGATAAATACATGTGACTAGTCAATTGTATGAGTAAAGGGCTGGCCCAAGCCCACAAGGGGCCCAAGAGACAAAAACAAAACAATTACGTTATTGTTATTATGATTATTATTTATTTTTATCCAACCACAGGAGCCCACTCTCAATGTTCAAAATACACCAGAGAGCAAATTGTGCCAAAGAGGATTAATATATATATTTTTTAAATAACTGTCGATTAAAAGTTATCACAAGCGCATACAGGTAACTGCCAAAATAAAAAGAACAATAACATAAAGTGTCTTAAAAGGCTGTCAGGACACCATGAGCTCCCAGAACAGCTTCAATGTGCCTTGGCATAAATTCTACAAGTGGACCTAAACCATACCAGGAAAATGCACCTTGTACACTATAACAAACTTTGTATCCCTTATTTACTCAAGTGGTTTCTTTATTTTGATTACTAATTGGCTACAGTTATGTAGGCCGCAATTTGTGCAGCATCCAGTGGTGGAAAAAGTACCCAATTGTCATACTTGAATAAAAGTAAAGACACTTTATAGAAATTGACTCAATTAAAAGTGAGTCACCCAGTAAAAGACTACTTGAGTAAAAGTCTAAAAGTATTATGTTTTTAATATACTTAAGTATCAAAAGTAAATGTAATTGCTAAAATATAAGTATCAAAAGTATTTAAAATTCCTTATGTCAAGCAAACCAGACAATACCATTTAAAAATGTGTATTATTATTTATGGTTAGCCACGGGCACACTCCAACATTCAGACATCATTTACAAACTAAGCACGTGTGTTTAGTGAGTCTGCCAGTGTGTGAATAAGTATGTGAATGGACCATTTTCCTGTCCTGCTAAGCATTCAAAATGTAACGAGTACTTTTGGGTGTCAAGGAAAAGGTTTGGAGTAAAACATTTTCTTTAGGAATGATGTGAAGTTAAAGTAAAAGTAGTAAAAAATGTAAATTGTAAACTAAAGTACGGATACCCACTAAAAACGACTTAAGTATTAAGTATAATTTAAACTATTTTTACTTAAGTACTTTACACCACTGGCAGCATGCGAGCCAAATATACAGATTGTGGCATTGTTTCCATAGACATACAATATAATCCATTGATGTGTTTTGGAACCTCTCACCCTGGCAATTTGAGTGTTAAACTCATGGGTATGCTAACAATGGCTGCCACTCTTGAATGGCTGCCAGACTTAAATAGGATCTCCCATCTATGGATTACATTTCTATGGTTGCAAATGTCAAAATAGAATCGCAGGAAAAACATACAGTTTGGAAATGAAATTCCTACCGCTACGAAGAGATAACTAATCTGTCTGTAGAACCAATAGAAACTACTTTTTTCAACTATCTTTTTGCGACCAGCAGCACTGTTATTCAAAGTAGCTCATCTTAAGATAGGCTATGGCCAGGAGGAGCGCATCGGGCATCACTGTGAGAAGTAGCCTATGGCTTCATCTTTATCAATAGGTGAGGCAGTGTGCTAATGGAAAATGTATTTAGTACCATACTGTAGCCTATCAAATAAACTCAGCAAAAAAAGAAACATCCCTTTTTCAGGACCCTGTGTTTCAAAGATAATTCGTAAAAATCCAAATAACTTCACAGACCTTTATTTCTAAAGGGCTTAAACACTGTTTCCCATGCTTGTTCAATGAACGATAAACAATTAATGAACATGCGCCTGTGGAAACGTTGTTAAGACACTAACAGCTTACAGACGGCAGGCAATTAAGGTCACAGTTATGAAAGCTTAGGACACTAAGAGGCCTTTCTACTGACTTCTAAAAACACCAAAAGAAAGATGCCCATGGTCCCTGTGAGCTTGTAGGCCTGTTGAAAGGCAGGTCCTCACCAGACATCACCGGCAACAACGTCGCCTATGGGCACAAACTTACCATCACTGGACCAGACAGGACTGGCAAAAGGTGCAATTCACTGACGAGTCACGGTTTTGTCTCACCAGGGGTGATGGTAGGATTCACGTTTATCGTTGAAGGAATGAGCGTTACACCGAGGCCTGTACTCTGGAGTGGGATCAATTTGGAGTTGGAGGGTCCGTCATGGTCTGGGGCGGTATGTCAAAGCATCATCGGACTGAGATTGTTGTCATTGCAGGCAATCTCAACGCTATGCATTACAGGGAAGACATTCTCCTCATGTGATAACTTTCCTGCGGGCTCATCCTGACATGACCCTCCAGCATGACAATGCCACCAGCCATACTGCTCGTTCTATGCGTGATTTCCTGCGAGACAGGAATGTCAGTGTTCTGCCAAGGCCAGCGAAGAGCCCGGATCTCAATCCCATTGAGCATGTCTGTGACCTGTTGGATCAGAGGGTGAGGGCTAGGGCCATTCCCCCCCAGAAATGTCAGGGAACTTGCAGGTGCCTTGGTGGAAGAGTGGGGTAACATCTCACAGCAAGAACTGGCAAATCTGGTGCAGTCCATGAGGAGGAGATGCACTGCAGTACTTAATGCAGCTGCTGGCCACACCAGATACTGACTGTTACTTTAGATTTTGACCCCCCCCCCCTTTGTTGACACATTATTCCATTTCTGTTAGTCACATGTCTGTGGAACTTGTTCAATTTATGTCTCAATTGTTGAATCTTGTTATGTTCATACAAATATAAACATGTTAAGTTTGCTGAAAATAAACGCAGTTGACACTGAGAGGACATATATTTTTTTCTGAGTATATATATATAGTTGAAGTCGGAAGTTTACATACACTTAGGTTGGAGTCATTAAAACTAGTTTTTCAATCACTCCACAAATTTCTTGTTAACAAACTATAGTTTTGGCAAGTCAGTTAGAACATCTACTTTGTGTATAAAACAAGTAATTTTTCCAACAATTGTTTACAGACAGCATTATTTCACTGTATCACATTTCCAGTGGGTCAGAAGTTTACATACACTAAGTTGACTGTGCCTTTAAACAGCTTGGAAAATAACCAGAAAATTATGTCATGGCTTTAGTAGCTTCTCATAGGCTAATTGACATAATTTGTCAATTGGAGGTGTACCTGTGGTTGTATTTCAAGGCCTACCTTCAAACTCAGTGCCTCTTTGCTTGAAATCATGGGAAATCAGCCAAGATCTCAGAAAAAAATGCTAGACCTCCAAAAGTCTGGTTCATCCTTGGGAGCAATTCCCAAACGTCTGAAGGTAACAGGTTCATCTGTACAAACAATACTACGCAAGTATAAACACCATGAGACCACGCACCCGTCATCCCACTCAGGAAGGAGACGCGTTCTGTCTCCTAGAGATTAATTTACTTCAGTGCGAAAAGTGAAAATCAATCCCAGAACAACAGCAAAGGATGTTGTGAAGATGCTGGAGGAAACAGGTACAAAAGTATCTATATCCACTGTGCTAACCCTCCCACTCTGTCTGCCGTATTCTTAGTTAATAAATAAATTTTGTTATTCCTTATCTCCACGTTGTCTCACTTTGTTATGGGCTTCGAGCCGGTTTGTGACACCACAGTAAAATGAGTCCTATATCAACATAACCTGAAAGGCCACTCAGCAAGGAAGAAGCCATTGTTCCAAAACGGACATTAAAAAAACAAGGAAGACTACGGTTTGCAACTGCACATGGGGACAAAGATCATACTTTTTGGAGAAATGTCTTCCGGTCTGATGAAACAAAAATGGAACTGTTTGGCCATAATGACCATCTTTATGTTTGGAGGAAAAAGGGGGAGGCTTGCAAGCCGAAGAACACCATCGTAACCGTGAAGTACGGGGGTGGCAGCATCATGTTGTGGGGGTGCTTTACTGCAGGAGGGACTGGTGCACTTCACAAAATAGATGGCATGAGGAGGGGAAATTATGTGGATATATTGAAGCAACATCTCAAGACATCAGTCAGGAAGTTAAAGCTTGGTTGCAAATCAGTCTTCCAAATGGACAATGACCCCAAGCATACTTCCAAAGTTGTGGCAAAATTACTTAAGTACAACATAGTCAAGGTGTTGGAATGGCCATTCCAAAGCCCTGACCTAAATGCCATAGAACATGTGTTGGCCCGAACTGAAAAAGCATGTTTGAGCAAGGAGGCCTACACACCTGACTCAGTTACACCAGCTCTGTCAGGAGGAATGGGCCAAAATTCACCCAATGTTTTGTGGGAAGCTTGTGGAAGGCTACCCAAAACGGTTTAACCATTTAAAGGCAATGCTACCCAATACCAATTGAGTGTTTGTAAACTTCTGACCACTGGGAATATGATGAAAGAAATAAAAGCTTATTAAATAATTATCTTTACTATTATTCTAGACATTTCACATTAAAATAAAGTGTTATCCTAACTGACCTAATACAGGGTATTTTTACTAGGACTAAATGTCACGAATTGTGAGAAACTGAGTTGAAATCTATTTGGCTAAGGTGTATGTGAACTTCCGACTACAACTGTATTACCTTTTAATATTGTACAATTTGTGTTTCTTCATTTGCCTAGGTTATTGTTCGTTTGAATTAAAGACCAGATTTATCTCAGTTTGTCAGTGTTGGAGTAGCCACTCATTTCGGTCATTTGTGTGGTATTAAAAAAGATTCAGCTAATGTCTTCTGTCATCAAAATGACAAAGAATTGCATAAAACAAAACAAAGCTGGCCCTCGATGTGGATAACATGATGAATCCTTAGTATTAAATACATGTCACATTACATTTTCACATTTACATTTTAGTCATTTAGCAGACGCTCTTACTGCATCTAGAGGAACTTACAGTAGAAAGTGCATACATTTTCAGAATACTTTCGTACTGGTCCACCGTGGGAACACATGACATTGTGTTGACATGGATACATGGAGCTAATTCAGCTTTTAGAAGCAGTGGCCCTACAACTTGATCAAACACTTGTTACGTCGTACTTCACACACATTTGGATGAAAGGATGTAGTTCTGTCTTGTCAGAAAAGTAGGTTGGCAAGACAGGAACACATTTCAAATCAAAGTCCTTGGTCTTAGAAGCTTTCATGTTCAGAAGAGCTACTTCTCTCTCCTGTTTTGGTGACAAGTGATGAATAATAATTTTTTTATTTTTCCAAGAGACTGCGCAGCTATGCTGTCTGTCTCCATTCTTCAGGTGTGAAAAAGTCAGACCGTGGGACAGTTGTCTTTTGCATTTCCATTGATTCTAAAGCTAAACAATTTTACTGGAAATGTTTCTATGCACAGTTCAAATAACGGTAGCAAAGAAATTACTATAACTCTAAACTTTGAGTTCAAATGTCAATGAACATGAGCATCAGCAGTTGAAATCACTTCTCACACTCCTGAGAAATGTCATATTTTATATCCAGAATAAGTTGTTTGTGGGTCAGTGAACATTTGAGACAAAAAGGCCAAATATCCCTAAAGTGCTCTAACTTGATGTTAATATTTTCATGCTAGGATATTTTCATATCTAGTTTCAAGAACTGTTTTATTTATGATTGTAAGTCCATTAATCATGTGAGTTGACAGGTGTGCTGTATCAAATCTGTTTATTAATCCTGTGCAGAGAGCGGAAGGTGTTTCCTTTGGGACCTTGGGAGAATCCAGAATGTTCACTTTCATTTTAAGGACCCTATTCAACTGAAACATAACATTCCTCTTGAGAGGGGAAAGCATGTGAATGAATGAACAGTTGATCTTGTTCTTATTTGACACTGGAGTAAGCTAGTAATTTAGAGTCGAGTATGTGATTCTAAACATATTCCTGCAGGAATTGCAGGAACAAATGTTTTTGACTTATCGTAAAACTTAAATTACTAACCTAGGTGTTTATTTGCTAGAGTTGATGTCCACGCTCCCACAGAAATCTAAATAATACAATATAAAAACACCCAGAAAAATCTGTCAGTTTCGCTAAATTGGTCAAGATACATTAGCCGGTCTAACATACTAAGATCTAACAGCATTTGATCTAGAGTATATTAGCAGAAAGGTGAGAGTCAGATCTACGCACATCTAGGTCTGATCATCCAACGAAGAAGAATATAGGGGAGGGAGATACGAGATATTAACATCAAAAGAACAAGCAACAACAGAAAAATAGGCTGCTGACTAGGGATTTATGACCTCTGGAAAATAGCTTATAGTTGTATACGGTTGAGACCTAATGTCCGATCAAAACCTCTATAGATAAAGTTTCAAGAAAGGAAATCAGCAACATAGGCGCAAAACAGGTCTGACTATTCCACGAAAGGACATACCCACATAGATTAAGAGATTAGAGAGACCACACACAGTCAGGCAGGAGAGCAACTATAGTAATTGGATAAAATTAAAGAGCACATACATAGATCATAGAAATACATACACATAGATTGTGAGAATGAGACAGACACATAAGGCATGTGGAGACAAGGCAGATAAACAACAAGCCGAGGGGTTAGACATAGAGAGGGTCAAAGGCCTACAGCCAGACCCAGAGGAGGAAAAGAAAGAAGCAGATCCCCTCGAGATAATTGTAGATAAGCATAAAGGAGGCTTTAAGGAAAAGAAACGGAAGAAAGAACAGACAGGAGCAGAATATTTCATCGCCACTCTTGGGGAAAGAGCAGGAAAGATTTTAAACATAAGCGCCACAATCGGGAGAGAAAGAGAGAGGCAGAGACAACAAGAGCGAGATTAACATCTCTGAACCACCCATACCGGATCATCAGCAACGCTGAATAGCATAGCGCCACAATAAAATAATATTGCTAGAAAATATTCATATTCATGAAAACACAAGTGCAATATTGCAAAACACAGCTTAGTCTTTTGTTAATTCACCTGTTGTCTCAGATTCTGAAATTGTTCTTTACAGCGAAAGCGATACAAGCGTTTGTGTAAGTTTATCGATCGCTCGACAAAACAATAAGTACACTTAGCATCAGGTAACTTGGTCACGAAAATCAGAAAAGCAATCAAATTAATCGTTTACCTTTGATGATCTTCGGATGTTTTGACTCACGAGACTCCCAGTTAGACAACAAATGTTCCTTTTGTTCCATAAAAATATATTTTATATCCACATACCTCCGTTAGTTTAGTGTGTTATGCCCAGGAATCCACCAGAAAGAGCGGTCACGACAACGCAGACAAAAGTTTAAAATTATGTCCACAGAAACATGTCAGACGTTTTTCATAATCAATCCTCAGGGTGTTTTTCAAATATCTATTCGATAATATATCAACCGGGACAGTTGGCTTTTCACTAGGACCGGGAGTAACAATGGCCGCCTTTCTCTTTTGCGCACAATTCACTCACAGCCCCCACCTATCCACTTACGCAATGTGGTCGTTCACACTCATTCTTCAAAATAAAAGCCTGAAACTATGTCTGAAGACTGACACCTTTTTGATACTTTTTGACACCTATTTGATACTGACTTTGATACATGGGCAGGGCCTTGTATCCAAGGGGGGAAAGGATAGGACACTTTGTGGCCTATTGAATAATAAACTAATACAACTTTTTTTTATAGCGTTCCCAACTTATTTGGCAGACACGATTATGGTAACTGAAATATTAGGTCAAGATATTATACCTAGAGTTGGTTTACTAGGATCTATTTATTTAAATAATTGATGACGTTCTAGCTAATCGGAGAGAACAAACAGAATGACAGAGTTAGGGACCAGAACAAGTAGACATAGAAGTTGAAGATATACTAGCAGAACACATAAGACTGTTTGATAACCAAATCTGTATGTCCAGGATTTTGTGTCCAACAGGTGAATTACAGGAGAAGGTGATTCACTCAATCCAACCAGGAGACGGGGTGTGGATCCAGTCCCTAAGGAGAATAGACGGGAAGCAGCCCAGTTGGGAGGGGCCATACCAAGTACTCCTGGTGACAGCCTTCGCAGTGAGAATAGCTGAAAAAGCTGCCTGGGTTCATGTCACACATTGCAAGAGGGTAAGTCACGCTGACACTGGTGAACAATCAGAGTTAGGAGAAGAACAGAATACCAATAGGGTTCGGAGCTTACCTCTCTAACGAAAATTCCCTGACCCCGCCCTATCCTCCATGTGGCGTTCATAGAAGTGAAAGTATTTATTTTTATTTTATTTAACCTTTATTTAACCAGGAAGGGCTCATTGAGATTTAAAATATTTTTTTCAAGAGCATCCTGGCCAAGATAGGCAGCACCATGTCATTAAAAAATGACAGACAATCAACATGAAAAACTACAAGTAATCTAGTAAATCGAATTCACAGGAGTATAACAAAATTAAAAACAGCAAATTAAAAACATTGGACAGGTCAGGGAATCAGTCTCAAGATCATTCATCAGTGATTTAAAAATACCAATCGGGACAAGTTCTTCCAGTTTAAAAGTATTTTGTAAGGCATTCCAAGATGATGGCGCAGAGTACATAAAAGCCCTTTTACCAAATTCAGTTCGGACATTTGGAACAGTTAGCAGGATAAAGTGACTAGAGAAGGCCAATCAACCCTGGTATAAAAAGTGCAGTGGTGCGTAAAGGTTTTGCAGGTTAAAATAAATCTAAAAGTGCCATGGTAAAGGGTGTCAATTGATCTCAAACACTGAGCGGAAGCATTCATGTATAAAATATTCCCAAAGTATAGTAAAGGCATAAATGTAGCTGATACTAGCCTTCTGGCCTCAAAAGAAAAACAGGCCTTATTCCTAAAATACAATCCCAATTTCCGCTTCAATTTTTTTCTAAGTTGTTGAATGAATATGCAATTTAAAAGAGGGGCCGTCATCAATTAAAATTCCAAGATATTTATGAGGTTGCAACCTCAATCTCCTTGCCCTGACAGGTAGTCAGGTCAAAGGTTCAGAGGTCTATTTCTTGCTTTAGAAAACACCATTAGTTTAGTTTTGTCAGTATTGAGGATAAGCTACAATTGACACAAGGTATGTTGAACAGTATAAAAAGCAGTTTGCAAGTTCTGGAAAGCTTTTGTAAGAGACGAGGCACAACAGTAAATAACAGTGTCATCAGCAAAAAATGTTGCGCATTTTGGACATTTTTGTCTAAATCATTTATATAAATACTGAATAAGAGAGGACCAAGTACAGATCCTTGGGGAACACCATTAAAGACGGACAATTTAACAGACCTAAGCCAATCAAATTGATGGTTACAGATAGTTAGCAAACCATGCAACTGCATGCTCTGAAAGACCTACACTCGACAATCTCTGCCTTAGTATAGCATGATCAACTGTATCAAAAGCCTTAGAGAGATCAATAAAAAGTGAGACACAGTGCTGTTTTTTTGTCAAGGGCTTCAGTGATATCATTTAAAACCTTCATGGCTGCTGTAATTGTGCTATGCTTCTTCCTGAAGCCCGATTGGTACATTGATAAAAAAGAGTTATTAAATAAAAACACTTTTAGCTGTTCACTTACAAGGGTTTCAAGTATTTTCACCAGGGGTGACAGCTTTGAGATTGGCCTATAATTATTTAAACGTGTTTGATCTCCCCCTTTTAAAAGTGGTAGGACAAATGCTGATTTCCAGATTTTTGGAATTTCATTACATTCCAGGGTTAGATTGAACAGATATGTAAGTGGTTCAGCTATGAAATCAGCTGCCAGGTTTAAAAAGCAGGGATCCAAAAGATCAGGACTTGCAGGCTTTCTAAGGATCTAAGGATTTCAGGGCTTTATGTACCACCTGCACTGAGAAGGGCAAAAAGCTAAAAGTTTGACCAGCTCTCACTGATTCCTCCACACAGGATGGTACAGCGACAGAGGACACTGAATCAAACAGCATACCAGATGATACAAAGTGCTCATTGAAACAATTCAGCATTTCAGTTTTGTCATATACAGCAACAGAGTCCTTCAAAACACATGACGGTAATTCAGTAACATTACTGTTACCAGACATAGACTTAATAGCCCCAGTGGTAACAGACGTAAAATATTCAGACTTGGCCTTCCTGAGAAGAAAAAAACACTTGTTTCGTAACTGCCTAAAAATAAGCCAATCAGCATCAGAACATGATTTCCTTGCTTTAGCCCAGGCTAGATTACGGTCGTAAATAATACAAGACAGCTCAGAAGAAAACCAATGATTATCCCGCCCTTTAACCCTTTTACCCAAAACCAGATCTTGATTTAAAATCAGAGGCGGTTTGGAGACATTGCATATCAGGGCCAGGGTTAGGTTGCACGTTACCTGATATCAACAAAAGAATAATAACTAGGCACCTCTGTGTAATAACCTTGCACGGCTTCTCTTTGTTAAAACCTCTCTGGGATATGTGAGACGCTAGCAGAGCTCCAAATTCAAATACATTTCTGTAAAAATCTAACTTTCATTAAATCACACATGCAAGATAGCAAATTGAAGCTACACTTGTTGTGAATCAAGCCAAGATGTCAGATTTCAAAAAGGCTTTTCGGCGAAAGCAAACGATGCTATTATCTGAGGATAGCACCATAGTAAACAAAGAGAGAAAACCATATTTCAACCCTGCACACGCGACACAAAACGCAGAAATAATAATATAATTCATGCCTTACCTTTGACAAGCTTCTTTTGTTGGCACTCCAATATGTCCCATAAACATAGCAAATGTTCCTTTATTTCGATTAATTCCTTCGATATATATCCAAAATGTCCATTTATTTGGCACATTTGATCCAGAAAAACACCAGTTCCAACTTGCTCAATGTGACTACAAAATATCTCAAAAGTTACCTGTAAACTTTGCCAAAACATTTCAGACATAAGGAAGTGGATGGCTGCAAACTTTCTACTTTTAAACCCGAACAAAACAGAGATGCTTGTTCTAGGTCCCAAGAAACAAAGAGATCTTCTGTTGAACCTGACAATTAATCTTAATGGTTGTACAGTCGTCTCAAATAAAACTGAAGGACCTCGGCGTTACTCTGGACCCTCATCTCTCTTTTGAAGAACATATCAAGACTGTTTCAAGGACAGCTTTTTTCCATCTACGTAACATTGCAAAAATCAGAAACTTTCTGTCCAAAAATGATGCAGAAAAATGTATCCATGCTTTTGTCACTTCTAGGTTAGACTACTGCAATGCTCTAATTTCCGGCTACCCGGATAAAGCACTAAATAAACTTTAGTATGCGCTAAATACGGCTGCTAGAATCCTGACTAGAACCAAAAAAAATTATCATATTACTCCAGTGCTAGCCTCCCTACACTGGCTTCCTGTCAAGGCAAGGGCTGATTTCAAGGTTTCACTGCTAACCTACAAAGCATTACATGGGCTTGCTCTTACCTATCTCTCTGATTTGGTCCTGCCGTACATACCTACACGTAGCGCTACGGTCACAAGACGCAGGGCTTTCTCCTATAGAGCTCCATTTTTATGGAATGGTCTGCCTACCCATGTGAGAGACGCAAACTCGGTCTCAACCTTTAAGTCTTTACTGAAGACTCATCTCTTCAGTGGGTCATATGATTGAGTGTAGTCTGGTCCAGGAGTGTGAAGGTGAACGAAAGGCTCTGGAGCAACGAACTGCCCTTGCTGTCTCTGCCTGGCCGGTTCCCCTCTTTCCAGTGGGATTTTCTGCCTCTAACCCTATTACAGGGGCTGAGTCACTGGCTTACTAGGGCTCTTTCATACCGTCCCTAGGAGGGTGCGTCACTTGAGTGGGTTGAGTCACGGATGTGATCTTCCTGTCTGGGTTGGCGCCACCCCCTTGGGTTGTGCCGTGGCGGAGATCTTTGTGGGCTATACTCGGCCTTGTCTCAGGATGGTAAGTTGGTGGTTGAAGATATCCCTCTAGTGGTGTGGGGGCTGTGCTTTGGCAAAGTGGGGAGCTTATATCCTTCCTGTTTGGCCGGGGGTGTCATCGGATGGGGCCACAGTGTCTCCTGACCCCTCCTGTCTCAGCCTCCAGTATTTATGCAGTAGTTTGTGTCGGGGGGCTAGGGTCAGTTTATTATATCTGGAGTACTTCTCCTGTTCTATCCTGTGTGCTCTCTCTCTCTCTCTCTCTCTGACCTGAGCCCTAGGACCATGCCTCAGGACTACCTGACATGATGACTCCTTGCTGTCCCCAATCCACCTGGCCGTGTTGCTGCTCCAGTTTCAACTGTTCTGCCTGTGATTATTATTATTTGACCATGCTGGTCATTTATGAACATCTTGGCCATGTTCTGTTATAATCTCCACCCGGCACAGCCAGAAGAGGACTGGCCACCCCACATAGCCTGGTTCCTCTCTAGGTTTCTTCCTAGGTTTTGGCCTTTCTAGGGAGTTTTTCCTAGCCACCGTGCTTCTACACCTGCATGGCTTGCTGTTTGGGGTTTTAGGCTGGGTTTCTGTACAGCACTTTGAGATATCAGCTGATGTACGAAGGGCTATATAAATAAATTTGATTTGACCACTGTGAATCTGATAACAGGGAAGGAGGTCTTCCCACCCAGAGAGGGGATAAACCGTTGGGCTTGCAATAGATGGTGTAACGTATGGCAGGATATGATATTTAGTCATTAAGGGTGGATTGTTAATGGGATTTATCTATTAATTGAATGATTAGAATATTCCACCCTGAAACCATATAATTGTATGGAAATGATTAGAATGTATAAACTTAGAATCAATAAATGTGTAGTCCTAGTCAGAATTAGGGTAAAACAATATAGCGAATATTTCTGTCTTTATTGTATTTTAAACACAGACTGTCTGAGTAAAATTCGGTGCCGACCTAACTAGAGATTTGGGAGAGAACGGGGAGTACGTCTCAAGTTCTCTCTAATCTCTGTCGGCTGGGTAGTGAGACAGTATGTGCGTAGGATATCTACTGTTTGTGTGGAAGTATGTGCGCAGCTTTAAAATGTCTTTGTATTCTTGACTTTAGGACTTTCCCGTGAATAAACCTTATTGACTATTTTAGCTGGGCCTTTGTCTGTTTCATGTCAATCAGTATCTTACAAATCCTTATTTAGCAGAATGAGCAGTTTAAAACCTCTTCAGTCTACCCCCTACTTTTTCGAAACATTAAAAATCGCGCAACATTTCAGCATCCTGCTACTCATGCCAGGAATATAGCATATGCATATGATTAGTATGTGTGGATAGAAAACACTCTGAAGTTTCTAAAACTGGTTAAATCACGGCTGTGACTATAACAGAGCGTGTGTTTCATCGAAAAGCGCAAGAAAACCTGGTCACTGAAAACTGAAAAAAATATCCATGCGCCACTTGCATGTATTGTTTAAGGGACACCAAATTAAATGGGGCCGAGATTGCAAGAGAGATTACAGCTTCCACACGATGTCGCCAGTCTTGTTAATTTCCTGGGAGTTATTTCTTGGTCAAACAAATGAGAGAGATTCCATTCCATCCGGTCTCCGACAGGACGTCTTGGAAGAGAGATTTCCCGAACATGATTTGAAGACGTGGAGCTATTGAATACACATCGCCCCGTGTTCAATTTGATAGATTATTAACGTTTACTAATACCTAAAGTTGGATTACAAAAGTATTTCGAAGTGTTTTGTGAAAGTTTATCGTCAACTTTTTTAATTTAAAAAAAATGACGCTGCGTTTTGAAACAGTGTTTTTTTCTGAATCACACAGTTTCCATAGATGGATATTTTGGGTATATATGGACCGATTTAATCGAAAAAAAAGACCCAATAGTGATGTTTATGGGGCATATAGGAGTGCCAACAAAGAAGCTCGTCAAAGGTAATGAATGTTTTATATTTTATTTCTGCTATTTGTGTAGCGCCGGCTACGCTAATTCTTTTGTTTACGTCGCCTTCAGGTATTTCGGGGTGTTGCATGCTATCAGATAATAGCTTCTCATGCTTTCGCCGAAAGGCATTTTAAAAATCTGACTTGTTGGCTAGATTCACAACGAGTGTAGCTTTAATTCAATACCCTGCTTGTGTGTTTTAATGAACGTTTGAGTTTTAACGAGTACATTTAGCATTTTGCGTAGCGCATTTGCATTTCCGGGTGTCTAGTTGAGACATCTGCGTCTCAGGTAGGAGCAAGAAGTTAATTGAATTGGTTTATGAACATTGAGAACATAATTCGGTTAACAGCATGCAGAACCCCCAGAGCCTGGAGGAATTGCTGACAGCGGTGGAAATTCACCAGAACACACAGGACCTGCTGAGAGGGGAGACCAACACAAAGAGAGGCGAGGAGCTGAAGGGGTCCCGGACGGAACCAGCCGAGGCTGTGAAGCGGGAGGGTGACCCAAACCGACGACGCCAGCGGCTGCTGGACTCCAATCAGAGACGCTGCTATGAGTGAGGTGAGCCGGGGCACCACGCGTGGAGCTGTCACGGCCGGGAGGAGGCCATGCCCTCCGCACTCCCTAGCTCTGGAATAACCCGGATGGCGAGTTACGTCACCTCCTGTTGGGCGCACACCGAGATGGCCCCTCCGATGGTTCCGGTATGAATCGATGGCATCAACACCAGCGCTCTGCTGGACTGGCAGCATGGTGACCCTGGCCCACCCGCAGTGGCTCATACGAGAGGGGAAGGAGGAACCGGGGATGAGGAGGTGACAGTGTCCTGTGTACATGGGGACACGAAGAGGTACCCAACGGTGCCCGTGAGGATAACAACCCCAAAGGGGGAGTGCCAGATGCACGTGGGAGCTGTTCCTAACCTACCTGTGTAGGTTGGTTGAGACTGCCCTCTCATCCAGGCACTGTGGAAGAGGGTCCTGGGGAGGCGAGCACGGGAGGTAGGAAGAAAATGAAAAAAGACGGTGGCCTGTGCAACCCAACCCCCACCACAACAGGTGTCCACTGGGCCCGAGTCGGAGACGACCCCGCTCCGACAAGCGAGCCACCATGCGAGGAAGACCTCAGGCTCCCCTTTATGGAGGCCCTAGATGGACCTCCCAACACGGGAATCCTCACGGCCCAATTAGAAGACCCAAATCTCCAGAACGCTAGGGGCCAGGTGATTGCGGTGGATGGCGTACTGTTACCTGGGGTAAGTGATTAGTGCTACCCCCAATTCGCTATCAAGCATAATTTATTGTGTCAGGTTGTAAAGCATAATGGGGAGACAAAAGACTTGTAACTCATACCCAGCCAGTATGTTAGGACTGTGTTGCGGCTTGCCCAAAACCACCTGCTTGGGGCACATCTGGGGATGGAGAAAACCAGGGAGCGGATTGGGAACCGGTTCCACTGGCCCGGAGTCAAGCTCACCATTGAGGATTACTGCCGTAGTTACCCGGAGTGCCAGATCATAGCTCCGAGGGTGCAGTATCAAAACCCTTTGGTTCCCTTGCCCATTATAGGAGTGCCATTCGAGCGGGTGGCAATGGATCTGGTGGGTCCGTTGGTGAAAACCGCGAGGGGACACCAATACATCCTGGTAATCATTAATTACACCACCCGGTATCCTGAGGCAATCCCGCTACGCACGGCGGCAGCAAAAGGTATCGCACAGGAGCTCTTCCATTTATTTAGCCGGGTGGGTAAACCTTGGGAAATCCTGATGGACCAGGGCACTGCGTTCATCTCTCGTGTGATGAAGGATGTCTGCAATCTGTTACGAATCAAACAGGTGAGGACTAGTATGTACCATCCACAAACCGACGGGCTGGTGAAATGCTTCAATAAGACCCTGAAACAGATGCTGAGAAGGTCATCGAGAGAGATGGGAGGAACTGGGACCAGCTGCTGCCCTACCTGATGTTTTTAGTGTTTGAGGTATGGCCGAGCAGCCGCACACAAGCCTAAGATCCCCATGTGCAAGTGGTGTAGAGCTCGCCATCTGGCAGTCCGATGGACGAATCTGGCTTTGGCAGATTCCAGGAGAGTACTACCTGCCCAAATGCATAGTGCTAACTGCAAAATTTGGTGGAGGAGGAATAATGGTCTGGGGCTGTTTTCATGGATCGGGCTAGGCCCGTTGGTTCCAGTTAAGAGAAATCTTAACACTACAGCATACAATGACATTCTAGACGATTCTATGCTTCTAATTTTGTGGCAGCTTGGGGAAGGTCGTTTCCTGTTTCAGCATGACAATGCCACTGTGATCAAAGGCAGGTCTATTTAGAAACTGGTTTTCAAGATTGGTGTGGAAAAACTTGACTGGCCTGCACAGAGCCCTTACCTCAACCCTATCAAACACTTTTGGGATGAATTGGAATTCCGACTGCGAGCTAGGCCACATCACCCAACATCAGTGCCCAATCTCACTAATGCTCTTGTGGGTGAATGGAAGCAAGTCCCTGTAGCAATGTTCCATCATCAAGTGGAAGCCTTGGAAGAGTGGAGGCTGTTATAGCAGCAAAGGGGAAACCAACTCCATATTAAAGGTAATGATTTTGGAATTAGATGATCGACGAGCAGGTGTCCATATGAGTTTTGTTATGGAGACTGTTTAGTGCCAAAAATAAGGGGTTAAATACATCTACAAAATAAAATAAATGTTTCCTGATCTTTGTTATATCTCTCAGATATAGGACAGACACTTCAGAACCAACTTCCTTTACATTTTTTTGGGGGGGGACTTCCTGTTGTTCCATGTAGTGAATCTGTTATTCCGTGTGTTGGTATGGGCTAATAACAATAAGGCCCCCAAAAAGTAACATAAATACCATATAGCTTATTTTTTTATATTTCATGTTAATTCATGGTAACCTCATAAATAATTAATTTAGACCTTGCATTTATTTGCTGAAATTTGTGCCATTGCCCGGCTATTATAACGTACGGTCGGTCGTCTGTTTGAGACTTGGATTTTTAAGTTTTACGGTATTCAAAAGGCAGCTCAACAGGTTTGATTGAATAAGTTGGTCTGTAGAGTGCCCCGCCCCTGTCGTCAGGCCCATAAATCACAATTCTCCAGGTCGGGATTTAAGAGTCGAGCCGATTCAGAAATCCATTTTGATTTCCACTGTGGCAGCAAGGGATAAATCAATAAGAGCATTCTCATACTTATCATGTAAAAGGGCACAGGACGCAGACTCATAAATCTCCTATGACTTGGCATCCTTTCTCCTCCCAATGCAGGGTGAGTTTAGGATAAATCACCGGGGCCTAGCACCACCCCACTGAAACATGCTTTACCTACTGCTGCCAGCCTTTTAAAGTGTGAGGAGCAGCTGTTTATGAAGACAATCATACAAGAAAATGAACTACAGAACACCATTCGCTGACACAGCAGTCTTTGATTCTTCTCTTCTGAGTTATGTTTATGCTCATAGGCAGGTTCAGAGCTTGGCAAGGAGGAGGCCTTTGATGATTTGAGCAGGGAAATGTGACACTCCTGTCACATTTCCTGACTGGATTGATGGATAGGAGAGTTCACTTATACATAAATTATTGGCTGACTATCGATGGAAAAGTAGAAAAACATTAGCGAAAAACTGAATTGTGTAGGCCTATATACAGCCAGGTACATAATTATTGGTACCCTTGATAAAGATGATCAAAAAGGACTGTATAAAATAAATAATACAATTACTGAGCTGTAGTGTATGCTAATTATTTGGGGGAAATTATATGATTTTAAACAAATACAATTGCTCAGAGAAATATATTTTGTTTAACAAGTAATACAACCAAATGTGAAAACGATAGGTGTCAAAGTTATTGGCACACCTGATTTCAATACCCTAGTACCCTGCTCTTGCTAGGATAACGAAACTGAGACTTTTTCTAAAAGGTTTTATGAGATTGGAGAACACATTGGGAGGGATCTCAGATCATTCCTCCATATATAATCTTTCCAGATCCTTGATATCCTCAATCTGCTTTCATGGACTTCCCTATCGTTTACTGAAAATTACACGTTCGGAGCACGTGGCCAAAATGCTCTATTTTAATGTCATATGACCATAGCACCGCCTGGAGTTTGAGAAACCGCATTGGCACTTGCATTGGAACCGGTGCTATGGTCAGATTACATAAAAATAGAGCTCTTTGGCCACGTGCTCCCAACGTGTAATTGTCAGTAAACGCTATCTCTACCATAGAATTAAACACGTCTAGTTCTAGAACCCTTTTTGGTTCCAGGTAGAATTTTTGGGGTTCCATGTAGATCTTTCTGTGGAAATAGTTCTACATGGAACTCAAAAGGGTTCTCCTACAAGGACAGCTGAATAACCCTTTTAAGTTCTAGATAGCACCTTTTTGTGCCTCAGGAGAGTGTCTAATCAAGGATAAGTGATTTTGATTATATTAGCAGTTTATACATGACACAGTTTATACATCTACACACGATACCCCATAATGACAAAGTTTTTTTTCTTTTATATTAGCAAATGTATTGAAAATTAAATACAGAAATATTTAGTTTACATACTAATATAGTTTATTTTTTTAGATTTACATTTCAACCATACCCTGAATATTTTAAGTGAAAAAAAAAGTTCCTTTTCCCCTGTGTGACATATTATTTTCTGTTGTAACCTATTCCCACGTTTGTACAGGCAGAGAATATATTTGATCTGAAATTATAACACAGCCTCACACCACCGTTTGACTCTACATTTCTCAAAAAATAGTCATTAACACATATGCAATGAAAGATGAGCTTGTAACCCTTTACCTAAAGCGAGGTAAAATGCGTGTTATGTGGTCATAATGCACAGTTAGCGCATCATATGCATGAATGGACAATGAGTTTGAAATATGCATTCATATAAACCGAATCCAATGTCATGGAAATATTGCTATGCCAGCAAATAGGCCGTGTGATCATGTCAATAAATATTTATCAAGCAGCTTCTAGCTGCAGTTAAGCAATCTATTGTGTGTTGGATACATAGGGGATAAATAGTGATTATGATATTGACATAGCAGAGAGTGATTCACTCTCAGAGGAATGGCTGACTTGGTGTTTACTGAGTGATTAGACCATAATGACTTCTAAGAACTGACTTAGTCTAGTACTAATCGAGAGGTGGATGGATTAGTGGTGGTAGTATGTTTATTGTTTAGAGGAACACACTGTACTGTACATGGTTCACTGTCCCAGTATCTTGTGCTATTATATGGAAGTAAGCTAATTGTGTATTCTATCTTTCCTATGCATTATTTCTCTCAGTGACTATTAGATGCAGTGGCAAGAGATGCATTCCTCCTTATCCTGGTCTTTCAGAATAACCAAACAGGCCATGTAGTGGCCAGGACCAATCTCTTAGTTCCCTGGTTCCTATAGAGCTGATTTGTACACTCAGTTCATCAGGGAGCACCAGCAGGCAGTGTATAGAATGAGGGATTGATTTTTAGATTTTATTAGTACTCTACAGGGTGGCGGAGTTAGCTATACAGAGCTGGATTCATATTTCCGAAAAAATAAGATGTTTTATTGTCACATACATCAGGTAGGTGTAGTGAAATGTGTTGTTTTACAGGGTCAGCCATAGTAGTTTGGCACCCCTGGAGCAAGTGAGAGTTTTTCACTTTGTCAGCATGGGTATTAGAAACCAGCAACCTTTCAGTTACTGGCCCAACACTCTAATCGCTAGGCTACCTGCCACCCTAACAAATTGCAGTGCCAAACGACATGCTACAGATTAAACAGTTGGTGCAGGTGGGAGACTTTTATTTGGGGTCCATGACACCCACACAAGAGCTCCAGTGAAACAGAGCTGTATTCAGCATGGCTGGCAGAGCTCCCAAAGCCACTGCATAGCTGATATAGGACCTGGCTATCTGCTGTGACAACACCTTATTAAAATAAAGTGCGTTTGTCCTTTCTCCCCTTTGCTCCCGCCTGCTCCCCTCTTCCCTCCCCCATAGAGCAAGATATAAATCCACTAAGCCGCCCCAGGCAAGGTCTTCATCAGAAGATCATTCCTCATCACTTTACGTAAAGTCAGCAGTGTACCTGTATAATTACACTGTGCTTTAGAGAATGTGAGCTGGGAAATGTACAGTATTCTACATCTACAGTATTCCATGCCTCTATTGTGACTGCAACAGCAATGTTTATGCACTGTTAAAAAAGTGACTTAAAATGCAGTGTGAGTGTACTTCATTAGTAGGTGTTAGAGTTTGACACATAAAACAAAAAGAAAAGAAAAACGGAGAAAATATAACTGCATAAAACATTAAACCCAGTTCATTATGTACAACGGTCATGGATTATGCCAACTGCATACATAATCTTAGTAATAATGTAATTCAAAACAAAGTAATTGAAATGTTGAATGTAACATGATATTCTCATTCCATTGTTGTTCTGTTACCAGACTAACTGTACCACTTTTTGTAAGACACTATGCCAATATACACAGAGGGCCATTCCAATAAAGAGGAGCTTATCCATGTGCCAGGTTGTCCATTATATAAGGCTTTTGTCAATGTGACATTATGTAAGATGGCTTAAAGCTTGTAGGTGTGACAGAAGCAATGATGAGGTATTAACAGGTTTACACCAAAAAAAAATCTCACCCAGCATTTTCATTAATGGCCATAATTAACATGCTTACTTGCAATATCATTCATATTATATTAATTCAAGTATGTTGTTTATGGTCGCTGTGTAAAATGTTTAAAAAGCCAAAGAAAATACACAAAGAGAGAAAGACATATGTGAAATATTTTGTTTGTTTTTACTAACAATGATTTATTTACAACATATCAAACATACACTATCTATACTTTTCTTCCCTTAGATATCACAATTCCATCCTAACAAAAAGTCTAAACAAGAATGTTGCATATATGGGAGGGCTGCAACAAAATGTAAATAATAATGAAATACGTCATTGATGTAATAAGGATATATTTGGTAATCATGATACATTTGCAGTCACAATAAAACTGCTGTCAAGGAGAAAGAAATGCCAGCATGCTTCCAACTTATGTCCAATATGTACAAGTCCACCATCATCTGATTAACATTACAGCATTTGCTGTCAGTTGTCATTTATGCCTTGTACATTTTAGGAGTCCAATAAGTTATATTTATTATAATGTACTGAACCATTTGTGTTTTAGATTCTCTTCACTTAAAATAAAAAATGTCCACACCTTTTTCCATTCAATTTGTTGAATAATAATCTTCAAATATTTACCCATTTTTATAGGGAGGGTCTAGTCCCCTTGTTTTTTAGTTTAAGAATGTATAGACCCTGGATGCAGGTGGGTTTTGGAATGGACATCCTTTATGAAACATGTTTAAATGTAATTGTACTATCTGCCGACTTGACTGCCTGTACAATCTGAAGTATTCTAAAATGAGAGTTTGGACTGTGTCTGATTTGTATAAAGATGGTCAAATTATGGATCCGAATGAACTGAAGGCCGGCTCTACCAACCATCTGTAGCCAATCTCTCCACAATACCGGTCTGTGATTGATTAATATGTGTTGATGTTCCAGATGGTTGCTTGAAAAGAGGCACATAAGGAGCCTGCACATTCATTTTCAACAAATGTAATAATGTTACAATAATCAGATATTGTTGGAGACAGAGGTAATGTATGAAATATACTCCCATGAATTTTCAGATAATTCTGCACTGCACCCTCTGCATTTAATTACATCATTAATTATCCCACCATGAAACTTTTGGAATATTTAACAAGTAGTCATTAGCTAATTCTCAGTTACAATTCTCAGTCATGAGGTCAATACCATAAGTAATTGAAAATCAACATTTCATACACATTTCCAGTAGATAGGTACAAAGGCCTGGGAAGGCAGTGTTCGACTGAATCAGGCACTGACATTTTAAACGTTATTTTTCATTTTCATATTACAAAGAGCCCCGTTGCATTAGAATGAAATAATCCTAAGGGCATTTGATAGCAGCAGTTATATTCTACACAGTAAATTTTGACCTCAGAATGGCTGATTATGGTGTGATTGCAGTTCATTGAGGAGAAAAGGGAGGAAGAAAACCTTTCATCCATTCTTGTAATTAAAGAGCATCATCTTTGACCCTTGCGGCGCTGTGTACTCCTATTGTTACGTGGAGTGAATTGACCAGTGAATTGGGGGGGGGGGGGGCGTACGTGCATGTGTTGTGGGTAGCTTTGCCTGTGATTAATGTGCCATGTCCCCGCTCTGTGGGAGGGAGATAATGTAGGATTCTGTGCCCTTTATGTTCACAATCTGGGTTAATGCTGAACCTGTCAGTTGATTTAAACACCAGGGACTAGCGAGAGACTAACCTGGGATGTGGGTGACTAAAATCCATGGAAACCCAAACCTTGAATCTTTAGGGTAAACACATGTAAGTGATAGTAGTGTATGTTGTGTACTGTAGGTAGAACACCATGCATGCAGTAAATCAGTGTCACACCTTGCAGGTTTCCAGTTCCAGGGCATTCAGACATCCCGTCCTGAGGTTCTGTCAACACTGGGAGAGGAGAGGTGTGGGGGCAGGTTTTAATCAGCAGCTTGATATGAGCAGAGAAAGACAGGCAAGGTTTGCCCTCTGAATCTCAAAGAGGACTTGTCCTTTAGCTCAGTGTTTCCTAACCAGAGGTACTAGGACTGGGGGTACTTGGCCTATCCACAGGGGGTACTAGAGAAGAATCAAGAGACCATAGGCTTACTGGTAAAATGCACATGAGGGGGTACTTCAGGGGAAGTCTGGGCAGAGCAAAATATACTTGGTGATACAGTAATCGAAAAAGGTTGGGAACCACTAATATACATCATCCATTATGTCATCACATAACCATTTTTCTCACACTTAGAAATTCACCATCTCTGATCACAGCATCTTGTTAAAAGGTTTGGGGTATTTTTAGGTATGTGTTCAAATGGAAATATGTGGTTTAAATGTTAGTGGTTTAAATGCTCATACACATCAGGTCTAAATGTAAATGACACTCCAATTAATCATAGCAGTATGTTGATGTGACAGTCAGTAGTCTCTGGGGAGAAAGAAAGGAGCTCCATAATTAATTAAGATCATTCTGGAAGAGGGAGAAAGAGAGCAATACAGTGCCTTCTGAAAGTATTCACACCCTTGACTTTTTCCACATTTTATTGTGTTATAGCCTGAATTTAAAATGCATTAAATTTAGATTTTGTGTCACTGGCCTACACACAATACCCCATAATGTCAAAGTGGGATTCTACTTTTTTTTTAATGTCTTGAGTCAATAAGTACTCAACCACTTAGTTATGGCAAGCCAAAATAAGTTCAGAAGTAAAAGGTTGCTTAACAAGTCACATAATAAGAACGAAGCCTGTACAGAATACAAATATTCCAAAACATGCATCCTGTTTGCAATATGGCACTACGTAAAACTGCAAAACATGTGGCAAAGAAATTAACTTAGTCATGAATACACAGCTTTATGTTTGGGGCAAATCCAACAGAACACATCACCGAGTTTGGGTATGCTTGTCATTGCCAAGGACTAGGGAGTTGTATTTAATACAAATAAATGGAATAGAGCTAAGAACAGGCAAAGTCCTAGAGGAAAACCTATTTAAGTCTGCTTCCAGCAAACACTAGGAGACAAATTCACCTTTCAGTAGGACCATAACTTTAAACACAAGGCCAAGTATGCCCTGGGGTTGCTTACCAAGACAACATTAAATGTTCCTGAGTGGCCTAGTTACACTTTTGACTAAAAGCGGCTTAAAAATGGCGGTCTAGCAATGATCAACACCCAACTTGACAGAGCTTGAAGAATATATATTTAATTACAAAGTGTACAATCCAGGTGTGCAAAGATCTTCGAGACCCAGAAAGACTCATAGCTGTAACCATTGCCAAAGGAGATTCTAACATGAATTGACTCACCTAATCATTCCAGGGTTTTTCTTAATTTTCTACAATGTAGAATAATAGAAGACATCAAAACTATGAAATAACACATATGGAATCATGTACAGTAATAACCCAAAAAGTGTTATACAAATCAAAATATATATTTATATTTGAGATTCTTCAAAGTATCCACCATTTGCATTGATGACAGCTTTAAACACTCTTGGCATTCTCTCAACCAGCTTCATGAGGTAGTCACCTGGAATGCATTTCAGTTAACAGGTGTGCTTTGTTAAACGTTCATTTGTGGAATTTCTTTCCTTCTTCCTTACATTTGAGCCAATCAGTTGTGTAGTGACAAGGTACGGGTGGTATACAGATGAAAGCCCTATTTGTTAAAAGACCAAGTCCATATTATGGCAAGACCAGTTCAAATAAGCAAAGAGAAACGACAGTCCATCATTACTTTAAGACATGGTCAGTCAATGCAGAAAGTTTCTCCAAGTGCAGTCGCATAAACCATCAAGCGCTATGATGAAACTGGCTCTTTATCATGACACAAGGTGAGACCCAGGTGCAGACACAGGAGGGAGATGATTGGAGTCTTACAAGAGTTATTAATCCAATAGGGGAAGACAAGAGAATGGTTGTGGACTGGCAAAAGGGTCAAAACCAGTTCAGAGTCCTAAAGGTACCGAAGGGCAGGCAGGATGATCAGGCAGGCAGGAAAGAAGTCCAGAGTCAGGCAGGGGTCAACACCGGGAGGACAATTGAAAAAAAGAATTGCAAAAAGAGTATGGGGAAAAATATGCTTGTTGACTTGACTAACATACAAGACAAACTGGCACAGAGAGACAGGAAACACTAGAATAAATACACTGGGAAAATAAGCGACACCTGGAGGGGGTGGAGACAATCACAGGAACAGGTGAAACAGATCTGGGCGTGACACTCTCATGAGGACAACCACAGAAATAAAGAATCCAGAGTTTCCTCTGCTGCACAGAGTAAGTTCATTAGAGTTAACTGCACATAATATTGCAGCACAAATAAATGCTTCACAGATTTCAAGTAACAGACACATCTCAAAATGAACTGTTTAGAGGAGACTGCGTGAATCAGGATTTCATGATTGAATTTCTAAAAAGAAACTACTAATAAAGGACACCAATAATAAGACTTTCTTGGGCCAAGAAACACAAGCAATGGACATTAAACCAATGTAAATATCTCCTTTGGTCTGATGAGTACAAATTTGAGATTTTTGGTTCATCCCACCGTGTCTTTGTGAGACGCAGAGAAGGTGAACAGATAATCTCTGCATGTGTGGTTTCCCACCGTGAAGCATGGAGGAGGAGGTGTGATGTTGTGGGGGTGCTTTGCTGGACACACTGTCTGTGATTTATTCAGAATTCAAGGCACACTTAACCAGCATGGCTACAACAGCATTCTGCAGTGATACTCCATCCAATCTGGTTTGCGCTTTGTCCCACTATCATTTGTTTTTCAACAGGACAACGACCCACACCTTCAGGCTGTGTAAGTGCTGTTTGACCAAGAAGGAGAGTGACGTCGTGCTGCATCAGATGACCTGGCCTCCACAATCTCCTGACCTCAACTCTATTGCGATGGTTTGGGATGAGTTGGACAACAGAATGAAGGAAAAGCAGCCAAAAAAGACCCAGCATATGTGGGAATTCCTTTGAGAGTTGAGAGAAAGCCAAGAGTGTGCAAAGCTGTCATCAAGGCAAAGGATGGCTACTTTGAATAATCAAAAATATTAAATATATTTTGATTTGTTTAACACTTTTTCCATATGTGTTACTGCATAGTTTTGATGTCTTCACTATTATTCTACAATGTCAAATAGTAATACTAAAGAAAAAGCCTTGAAAGATTAGGCGTATCTAAACTTTTGACTGGTACTGTTGAAGCGATCACCAATTTTTAAGCTGAGATTCGTGATGGGCGCAACACTTTATCATGGCGCTAGAGAAGATGGCTGATGTTTTACGTGCTCCTAACTAACTTGTGTCATGCACAAAGTAGATGTCCTAACCTACTTTCCAAAACTATAATATGTTTAGAAGAAATTTGTGGAGTAGTTGAAAATTTGTTTTAATGACTCCAAGTGTATGTAAATGTACGACTTCAACTGTAGTCTCGTTATTGTTATATTACTGCTGCTCTTTAATTACTTGTTCCTTTTATTTCTTATTCTTATTCATATTTTTAACTGCTGTGGTAGTTAGTGGCTTGTAAGTAATCATTTCACTCTTAGGTCTACACCTGTTGTATTTGGCGCAAGTTTATTTTTTTATTTCACCTTTATTTAACCAGGTAGGCCAGTTGAGAACAAGTTCTCATTTACAACTGCAACCTGGCCAAGATGAAGAAAAGCAGTGCGACACCAACGGCACAGAGTTACACATGGAATAAACAAACAGAACTACAGATTTTTTACCTTGTCGCTTGGGGATTCAATCTTGCAACCTTTTGGTTATTAGTCCAACGCTCTAACCAAAAGGCTACCTGCCGTCCCCAAAGTGTTGTATGTCGTTGAATGTGACTACTAACATTTGATTTGATAACATTTTTGACAGCGTCACTGACCGCCCCAGGTGCCTTTTGTTATTGTTTTTGTTTTGAGGAAATGAGCATCCAGCATTGTTGTAAAAAAATAAATTGTAGAGCATACTCTGCTGTTCTATCCAGCGTGCAATGATGTCAGAGAGAAAATACAGTGGTCGTTGTTTGAAGTAATGTCTTTGTTGTTCTAATTTCCCAAACGGATTCCAGCTTTAAGGCTGCTCATCCCCGGAACTGATAGAGTTTGATATCCCTGTGTGTGTCATCTAACCCCTCACTTTCCCTAACAGCACCCTCACCAACCACAGGAGTGGGCTGCAGATTTATATAAACACTGTTAATGATGAGAGTGTGCGAGAGGAGGGAGGGACGCGCATTATTCTTGAAACAGATGCTCTTACCAAGCCTCACCAGCTATCCCTACAGTAGTACCACACACAACATACACTCACTAGTACTGTACCCCTAGTACAGAACAGAACATATACTCAATAGTACTGTACTCCTAGTACAAAACAGAACATACACTCACTAGTACTGTACCCCTAGTGCAGAACAGAACTGACTCTCACTAGTACTGTACCCCTAGTACAAAACAGATCATGCACTCACTAGTACTGTACCCCAAGACAAAACACAACTGACTCTCACTAGTACTGTACCCCAGGACAAAACACAACTGACTCTCACTAGTACTGTACCCCAGGACAAAACACATCTGGCTCTCACTAGTACTGTACCCCTAGTACAAAATAGAACATACACTTACTCAAAAACACTCTCTAACATACGCACACACACACTGATAATACACTCAGCTACAGTAGCTCTGGTGCCAACGCAAATCATACACACTCACACATATTCTGAGAATACCGTCAGCTTCCCTGGTATCATACAATACTGTCTACCCACATGCAAAACTTCTGTTGCATATTTGCACAAATACAGTAAATGTACAGTATCCCACTTAAGGACATTATGTGCTAAGCCTTTGGTGTCAGGGGCAGCAGCTGCAGTGTTCTTAGTAAGCCTTGTGTTTTTTACATCACAAATTTTCTGCGTTAGTGTCTGAACATTAATTTATGGCTAATGTTGTCAGCAGGGGCCAAGGCCTGGTGCTAGCCCCTGCCATCAATCTGATTGCCCGTGGGGAATGGCCAAGGTGCATATTGTCACAATTCCAATACATTATTTATTATGTGGAATTAAAAAGTGATGCGTATTAATAAACCAGAGGGCATAATCATGTCAACCCCATTTTTCTCTTTCCTCTAGCCAGACAGACACAGGGCACAGGGCAAAGCAACCATATTTAATGTCCTTCCAACCATACACTAGTGAAGCTAAACCAAGTTAATTCCCATTGAATACTGCTATTGCTAAGCAGCTCTTTGAGAATCCACATTCATTTGTCATGCCTTCTTCGGCAGTATAATTTAGCGTGTTTGGGTCGGCAGTGTTCTCCTTTAAATAGAAGTGGCTGAACATTGCATTAGATGAGAAATGTTTACGCAGATATATTCTAAAATAGCCCAAGCGTTTTGTCACAGCCCAGTGAGCTGGTGAGACTGTTACTGTGCCCTCAGTAGAATATACATTTATTGGGCTGCGGTATCATGTTTCATTACTGAGGTTGATACAGTAAGCTGCAGAAGGTGATTTGTAGGTGATTTGGGCTATGCCATGATTGTGCCTTCAGTATCATGGCCCACAGGCCCAGTAATGAGTGTAGTAACACCGCCCATCAACGTGTGGTACAGTGAGTCCTTACACCTGGGCTGTGCCTTTTTACTCCTAACTGTGCTTGTTGTGCTAAAGATCAATGAATCATGATTCATGTTGAATTATTCAAATCAAATCAAAATCAAATTTTATTTGTCACATACACATGGTTAGCAGATGTTAATGCGAGTGTAGCGAAATGCTTGTGCTTCTAGTTCCGACAATGCAGTAATAACCAACAGGTAATCTAACTAACAATTCCAAAACTACTGTCTTGTACACAGTGTAAGGGGATAAAGAATATGTACATAAGGATATGTGAATGAGTGATGGTACAGAGCAGCATAGGCAAGATACAGTAGATGGTATCGAGTACAGTATATACATATGAGATGAGTATGTAAACAAAGTGGCATAGCCTGTTAAGGATATGGCAGACATACGCCCCCTTTGGAGAGATTGGGTACCCCTAGTAAACTGGAAAAAAAATCTGTCAAAAATTGCTAATATATGTTGCTGTTTCATGAAGTCCACAATCATCTCCTTAGTTTTGTTGACGTTGAGTGTGAGGTTATTTTCCTGACACCACACTCCGAGGGCCCTCACCTCCTCCCTGTAGGCCGTCTCGTCGTTGTTGGTAATCAAGCCTACCACTGTTGTGTCGTCCGCAAACTTGATGATTGAGTTGGAGGCGTGCGTGGCCACGCAGTCGTGGGTGAACAGGTAGTACAGGAGAGGGCTCAGAACGCACCCTTGTGGGGCCCCAGTGTTGAGGATCAGCGGGTAGGAGATGTTGTTGCCTACCCTCACCACCTGGGGGCGGCCCGTCAGGAAGTCCAGTACCCAGTTGCACAGGGCGGGGTCGAGACCCAGGGTCTCGAGCTTGATGACGAGCTTGGAGGGTACTATGGTGTTGAATGCCGAGCTGTAGTCAATGAACAGCATTCTCACATAGGTATTCCTCTTGTCCAGATGGGTTAGGGCAGTGTGCAGTGTGGTTGAGATTGCATCGTCTGTGGACCTATTTGGGCGGTAAGCAAATTGGAGTGGGTCTAGGGTGTCAGGTAGGGTGGAGGTGATATGGTCCTTGACTAGTCTCTCAAAGCACTTCATGATGACGGAAGTGAGTGCTACGGGGCGGTAGTCGTTTAGCTCAGTTACCTTAGCTTTCTTGGGAACAGGAACAATGGTGGCCCTCTTGAAGCATGTGGGAACAGCAGACTGGTATAGGGATTGATTGAATATGTCCGTAAACACACCGGCCAGCTGGTCTGCGCATGCTCTGAGGGCGCGGCTGGGGATGCCGTCTGGGCCTGCAGCCTTGCGAGGGTTAACACGTTTAAATGTCTTACTCACCTCGGCTGCAGTGAAGGAGAGACCGCATGTTTTCGTTGCAGGCCGTGTCAGTGGCACTATATTGTCCTCAAAGCGGGCAAAAAAGTTATTTAGTCTGCCTGGGAGCAGGACATCCTGGTCCGTGACTGGGCTGGATTTCTTCCTGTAGTCCGTGATTGACTGTAGACCCTGCCACATGCCTCTTGTGTCTGAGCCGTTGAATTGAGATTCTACTTTGTCTCTGTACTGACGCTTAGCTTGTTTGATAGCCTTGCGGAGGGAATAGCTGCACTGTTTGTATTCGGTCATGTTACCAGACACCTTGCCCTGATTAAAAGCAGTGGTTCGCGCTTTCAGTTTCACACAAATGCTGCCATCAATCCACGGTTTCTGGTTAGGGAATGTTTTAATCGTTGCTATGGGAACGACATCTTCAACGCACGTTCTAATGAACTTGCACACCGAATCAGCGTATTCGTCAATGTTGTTATCTGACGCAATACGAAACATCTCCCAGTCCACGTGATGGAAGCAGTCTTGGAGTGTGGAGTCAGCTTGGTCGGACCAGCGTTGGACAGACCTCAGCGTGGGAGCCTCTTGTTTTAGTTTCTGTCTGTAGGCAGGGATCAACAAAATGGAGTCGTGGTCAGCTTTTCCGAAGGGGGGGCGGGGCAGGGCCTTATATGCGTCGCGGAAGTTAGAGTAACAATGATCCAAGGTCTTTCCACCCCTGGTTGCGCAATCGATATGCTGATAAAATTTAGGGAGTCTTGTTTTCAGATTAGCCTTGTTAAAATCCCCAGCTACAATGAATGCAGCCTCCGGATAAATGGTTTCCAGTTTGCAAAGAGTCAAATAAAGTTCATTCAGAGCCATCGATGTGTCTGCTTGGGGGGGATATATACGGCTGTGATTATAATCGAAGAGAATTCTCTTGGTAGATAATGCGGTCTACATTTGATTGTGAGGAATTCTAAATCAGGTGAACAGAAGGATTTGAGTTCCTGTATGTTTCTTTCATCACACCATGTCACGTTAGCCATAAGGCATACGCCCCCGCCCCTCTTCTTACCAGAAAGATGTTTGTTTCTGTCTGCGCGATGCGTGGAGAAACCCGTTGGCAGCATCGCCTCGGATAGCGTCTCTCCAGTGAGCCACGTTTCCGTGAAGCAAAGAACGTTACAGTCTCTGATGTCCCTCTGGAATGCTACCCTTGCTCGGATTTCATCAACCTTGTTGTCAAGAGACTGGACATTGGCAATAAGAATGCTAGGGAGTGGTGCACGGTGTGCCCGTCTCCGGAGTCTGACCAGAAGTTTCACTCTTTTTCGGAGTCGTTTTTTTGGGTCGCTGCATGGGATCCGCTCCGTTGTCCTGTTTGTAAGGCAGAACACAGGATCCGCATCGCGAAAAACATATTCTTGGTCGTACTGATGGTGAGTTGACGCTGATCTTATATTCAGTAGTTATTCTCGACTGTATGTAATGAAACCTAAGATGACCTGGGGTACTAATGTAAGAAATAACACCTAAAAAAACAAAAAACTGCATAGTTTCCTAGGAACGCGAAGCGAGGCGGCCACCTCTGTCATTAGGGACATGTTAATTCATCTCTAAAGTCCTGCAACTCCCACACAAGCTACATATTATCTCACATTAACATACAGTGAAATACGGTCTGAAATACACTATACCCCCTCGACAAGTGCCAATTGCATGCATTTTTCTTCCCCATTTCCCCAAGACTCCCTCCTTCTTTTAAAAATTACAGTTTGTCATGATTGACTGATTGCAAAAAGAAGGCTATTTCCCATAACTGACCAACTGTGAAAGGTGAAAGAATGGATTCATGGTGGATAGATGAGAGGGGGATGTGCTTTCCATTTTGGACTGCACTATGATCAATCATTAATGCATGTGTCCCTTTTGTTGTGTATTGCGTATAGTGGTGGTGGGCACATTATGGAACGTGCACAGACACTTCCATAGCGTGCGCACCCCATAGATGTGGAAGTTTACGGTCACCTGCCGACCAGACGTTCATGTACATTGCCTGCACCATAGTCATTAGCCTAAACTTACCTCCCTACCTACTCATTATTGGATTGTACTTTTACCATGTCATGGACATAACACCTTTAATAAAAACAGCCTCAAGAGAATTTGAAAGAAGAATATAAACACAACATACAACAATGGAAATCAATCAATTGAAATGTATTCATTAGGCCCAAATCTATGGATTTCACATGACTGGGCAGGGAATCAGCCATGAGTGGGCCTGGGAAGGCCCATCCACTTGGAAGCCAGGCCCAGCACCTGGGGAGCAAGCCCAGCCAATCAGACTGTGTTTTTCCCCACAAAAGGGCTTTCTTACAGACAGAATACTCCTTAGTTTCCTCAGCTCTCCGGGAGGTTTAGTTTCAGACGATCCCGCAGGTGAATAAGCATGATGTGGAGCTTCTGTGCTGGGGTGGTTACAGGTGGTCTGCGGTTGTGAGGCCGGTTGGACGTACTGCTAAATTCATGGTAAGGAAATTAACCATCAATTTTCTGGCAACAGCTCTGGTGTACATTCCTGCAGTAGGCATGCCATTTGCCAAAACTTGAGACATCCTTGGCATTGTGTTGTGTGACAAAAGTGGCCTTTTATTGGCCCCAGCAAAAGGTGCAAATGTGTAATGATCATGCTGTTTAATCAGCTTCTTGACATACCACACCTGTAAGGTAGATGGACTATCTTGGCTTTGGAGAAATGCACACTAACGGGGATATAAACACATTTGTGCACCAAATTTGAGAATAATAAGCTTTTGTGTGTATGGAACACTTCTGGGATCTTTTATTTCAACTCATGAAACATGGGACCAACACTTTACATGTTGCATTTATTTATTTTCTCAGTATACATACAAATCAGTGTTTACAATCTCTCTCTCGCACGCAGGCACACACACACACACACACACACACACACACACACATACACACACACTATAGTTTAAAATGATGAGGGGACCCACCACCGTTTCCTTTTGATCCTATGGCCCCCCTGTCCTATGGTGATGTCCTAAAGTTGTTTCACAGCCATTAACCACATTTCCATCCACAGTTTTATGTGAATAAAGTCATACCGTATTTAAAAAAAATAAACATATTTGATGGAAATAAGTAGTTTCGTTACAATTGTATAAATTCCTACAGATAATTTGTTATTTCGTCAAATTAATTATGCGAGAAATGGTGGTGGAAACGGTTTTATGTGCAACTGTTGATATAATAACCATCATATTGAAGACGTAAAAACTTAGATTCGTGTGATGGTATGATGTGTGGTCCTCCCACTACGACTTGGGAAACCAATGCAGTTTATTAGGCCACAGCCTGAAATATTGCAGGTTCCGGTACTGATTTTGGGTGCTGGTACTGTTTATATTTTGGTGCAGGAGCTCCACAATACTTATGCGCTAATATTCTATAAGAGGAACAGGAGCTCTTGTATAATTGCGTTCACATCAATGGATGAATGAGGAGAACAAGCGTCTTTAAAAAAAAATCTACTATAACATGCCATTAACCATTCAATCACCTACACAGGCAGCCTCAATTCTTAATAAACAGTGATAACTTGCTTGAAAGGCAATATTTATGCTCACTCTATATTACAATGGTAAACAATTAAACATTTTATCAAAACATTAAAAAATAATTTGCATAAACATGAATGTTTTTGATTAACTTTGAATGAAACGGGAGAAACCAAATAACTAGAGGCGCACAGCTTGTGGCTAAAAATGTGAACTCTACCTATGCTTGCTCACCTAGGAGCCAGTTCATTGGTGAGGAAAGCTGGTTTGTATTTGAACAAAAGAAATAGCCTATATACGTTTAAATTGCCTACATTATATGATTACCTAACTCTGCCGTTTGTGCTTTTACTTGATGTTTGTGATACTAAACACAATGTTTGAATTAATTAGTGATAGCATAGTAGCTACTGTAGGTTAGCAAACAAACATTGTGTGGGGAGAAATGGAGGGAAACTTCACATAATGTAGCAGGCACATTGGCACTCTTCCTCATTCTTTAAACGAGGGCTGAACTTTGGCCTCGTTCTTTAGCTTGCTCATTAAGAAATGCTAGTGGCCATGACTGAAGCCTAACGTGAGTTGTCTTGGGGATGTCGTTTGATGTGGGTGTTTCTTGGGTGTCATTCAACGGGTCGTGCCCCTCTTTTCGTGGTTATGGCTCCGGAATTGACATGGCCACTCATTTTCAGCATACAGATTTCAACAACATGCTGGTTATCATGGTTCCTAACATTTAATATGTACAAAAATCTCTGGGGTGAACCATTAATACAAAATGGTAGAAATTGCCGTAAAAAGTACAAGACTGTACAAACCAGAGTTAGGTGGCAAACAAAATACTCATCCCATACAGCATTTAGGTCTGTGTCATCTAGTCACTGAGACGTACCTACCTAGCTTCCCCAATGATAGCTTTTGTGGCTAGCTTGAAACATTATTGAAAGCAAGCTGGCTACATCAAACATGTCATCAGCATTGCTTGATTATTTGAGGTAGCTAGCTTAGCTAGCCAGTTCGAATAGAAACATTGCTGAAAGTAAGCTGGCTATATGCGTAAAACATGTCATCAGGTTTTCTTGATAATTGAGCTAGCTAGCTGATGTTAGCTAGCAGGGATCTTAGCTACCCAGTTTGAGGTGAAACATTATTGAAAGCAAGCTGGCTACATCTTATCAACCTTTCGTCAGGTGTAACGTTAGCTTTGCAAATCTTCCTCTCTGACATTACATGTTAGGGAGAGCTATTATTTAGCTAGTTACATCACAGTATCATAGTCAGCTTGGCTCGCTAGCATTACCAAATTATGTAGTTAGCTAGCTATAACATAAACAAACTTACCAACAACACACCAGTCTCGGGTTTGACAGTTGACAGCCCACATAAATAGTAGCTAGTGACAGCTGTAATCCATATCAATCAATCAATCAAATGTATGTATAAAGCCCTTCTTACATCAGCTGATGTCACAAAGTGCTGTACAGAAACCCAGCCTAAAATCCCAAACAGCAAGGAATGCAGGTGTAGAAGCATGGTGGCTAGGAAAACTCCCTAGAAAGGCCAGAACCTAGGAAGACACCTAGAGAGGAACCAGGCTATGAGGGGTGGCCAGTCCTCTTCTGGCTGTGCCGGGTGGAGATTATAACAGTACATGTACAAGATGTTCAAATGTTCATAGATGACCAGCAGGGTCAAATAATAATAATCACAGTGGTTGTAGAGGGTGCAACAGGTCAGCACTTCAGGAGTAAATGTCAGTTGGCTTTTCATAGCCGATCATTCAGAGTATCTCTACCGCTCCTGCTGTCTCTAGAGAGTTGAAAACAGCAGGTCAGGGACAGGTAGCACGTCCGGTGAACAGGTTCCATAGCCGCAGGCAGAACAGCTGAAACTGGAGCAGCAGCATGACCAGGTGGACGGGGGACAGCAAGGAGTCATCAGGCCAGGTAGTCCTGAGGCATGGTCCTAGGGCTCCTGGCCATCTGCTCAAGATTGTTGAGTATTATGTGCATTGCACACCAAGCTGCTACTAGTGAGGAAGAGACAAAGCGAGAGGGATAACTCGGCCCAAAGTCTGTATTCTTCAGCAGGTGAGAGGTCATAAAAAATGTTATTTGCTTATTTGGGGCAGCAGGTAGCTTAGTGGTTAGAGCGTTGGGCCCGTAACCGAAAGGTTGCTAGATTGAATCTCTGAGCTAACAAGGCAATTATCTGTTGTTCTGCCCCTGAACAAGGCAATTAACCCACTGTTCTTATTGTAAATAAGAATTTGTTCTTAACTGACTTGTCAAGTTAAATAAAGTTTAAATAAAAATAAAATAAATATGAGGTTTATTTGATCGAATAGAAGCTTCATAGTGCTTAGGTTGTTATCTTGTTATCTTATCCCTTCCATTTTTCATTGTTCGAGCGGCCAATTGAGTACCTGGTTAATGTAATGTATAACATGTCGTGCTACTGCTGCTGGAGCAGACCACACGTGTTCCGCATGGTAACTGGGGGTTGCCACACATGTTGATGGGCAAGAGGTAGCATGACATAATTGTAATTCAAACTCAACACTCCAATAAGCTGTGACAAACACACTTTGAACAGTGAGTCAAAACTCTGTTTTGAAAGATACTCACTTTATGTCCAGAGTTCTACCACTTACAATTTTGTCAATTTTGCAACTAGTACAATGTTTACGACTAATATCAATATAGGCCGTTTTCAACAATATAAATAGTTTTTTCCTTCAGCTGCACTTAAACAGATTTTCAGACTACAAAATGAGCACAAAGCATGTGAGTTTGTACTGCCATAATCTTCAACTCAATTACATAGTTGTTTACAAACACTCAAGTGGACAATTTGAACTAATGGTGTCATTGCATTTTAGGGTGAATTCATTCAAGCCTTTGCACTCTGGCTAACCCATACTAATAAAATGATTATAGGCATATACAAAGAAACCCATTTGAAAAAATATTACAGTTTAATTTCGAAATACTACAGTACTTACTATAGAATTATGTAGTAAACTGTTGTGTACTGTAGAATACTATGCTACACACTGTAGTATCCCTCAATCAAGGCTGGGTTCAAACAACCCAGTGCTCGGTAAATAGTGGACAGAACAGAGTTGGGTCACAACCATTGTTTGGGTAATCAGGTAATTTCCAGGAGGTGTGGCCTATTGTGGTGTGGCTTTCAGATAGCTCTTTTTGGCCACATGAGAATAAATGTCATTCCTTTTAATAATTTTAAGTTTCTATACTGCAAATGTATGTTTTCCTTCAATAGTCTGGCACATTACATATTTAATGTCCGGGTTAGGATGGCCGGGATGCCCTTGTAGACTCCTGTGGCGGGCCTGCATGCTTACTTCGGTCACCAGTTGTACGATGTTTCCTCCGACACATTGGTGCGGCTGGCTTCCGTGTTAAGCGAGGAGTGTCAGGAAGCAATGTGGCATAGCAGGGCTTTGTTTTGGAGGACGCATGGCTCTCGACCTTAGCCTCTCCCGAGTCCGTACAGAGTTGCGGCGATGGGGCAAGACTGTAACTACCAATTGGGGAGGAAAAGGGGTACAAAAAAAGTGTCAGTGCTCAACCTTAAGATGTAATACATGAACATGAATTGGAATGACGGATGGCCAAAAATAACTATTTAAAAGTCATGTCCCTACTAAGCCACTCCAGCCTTCTGATCTGACCCAGTGCGTAATAGCTCAACAACCTAACAACCCAATTGGCTGGGTCAAAATAACTATGTGTTCTGTCCAATATTTACCCAAATTGGGTTGTTTTTAACCCAGCATTTTTTTTATGTATTACTTACTATAGAATGTTCTAGTATACTGTACAATACCACAGTAAATACTACAGTATTCTCCACAAAAAATACTGAAGTAAATACTACAGTAATGTCTCCAAAAACACTACAGTCCGCAAAAACACTACACTTGCTTTTTTTTTTACTACCCCCTTTTTCATGATTATGATCTTGTCAAATCCAACTTCCAACACCTGTCAGATAGTGGTGGTGCGACTTTGAACGTCATTATCACCTGGTTTTGTTACTTTGATACAAGCATCGCTCCGTTGTTTCAAATCAGTAGTGAAGGAAGTTTGAAGGATGTTGTTAACTAGCGTTAGCACATTGACTGGAAGTCTATGGGAACAGCTAATAGTCATGGGCTTGAAAACTACAGTACCTGCCGAAATGTTGGACCCACCTACTCATTCAAGGGTTTTCTTTATATATATATTTTTCTACATTGCAGAATAATAGTGAAGACATCAACACTATGAAATAACACATATGGAATAATGTAGCAACCAAAAAAAGTTAAATTTTTTATTTTATTTTTATATTTGAGATTCTTCAAAGTAGCCACCCTTTGCCTTGATGACAGATTTGCACACTCTTGGCATTCTCTCATCCATCTTCATGATGTAGTCAACTGGGATGCAATTCAATTAACAGGTGTGCATTGTTAAAAGTTAACTTGTGGAATTTCTTTCTTTCTTAATGTGTTTGAGCCAATCAGCTGTGTTGTGACAAGGTAGGTGTGGTATAGAGAAGATCAAGTCCATATTATGGCAATAACAGCTCAAATAATCATAGAGAAATGGCAGTCCATCATTACTTTAAGACATGAAGGTCAGTCAAACTGGAAAATGTCAAGAACCCGGAAAAACCATCAAGCACTATGATGAATATGTCTCTCATGAGGACTGCCACAGGAAAGGAAGACCCAGAGTTACCTCTGCTGCAGAAGATAAGTTCATTAGAGTTAACTGCACCTCAGATTGAAGCCCAAATAAATGCTTCAAGGAGTTCAAGTAACAGACACATCTCAACATAAGCTGTTCAGAGGAGACTGCGTGAATCAGGCCTTCATGGTCGAAGCTGCCATGAAGGCAAAGGGTGGCTACTTTGAAGAATCTCCTATAAAATATATTTTGATTTGTTTAACACTTTTTTTGGTTGTGTGTTATTTCATAGTTTTGATGTCTTCATTATTATTCTACAATGTAGAAATGTACAATGTACATTGTATTCTACAATGTAAAAATAAAGAAAAACTCTGGAATGAGTAGGTGTGTCAACTTTTGACTGGTACTGTACCTCTAACTTCCTTCATAATAAACTTAAGTACATTAAAATGGTATCCACAAGTTCATCTGACTCTGGGGAAGTACATTTAGGACCTCATTGACAAAACCCCAAACTTGACAAAACCCCAAACTATCTCTTTAGGTGCTGTTTTTCAGAAATATTTCACCGGGACAGGAGAGGAAGTAGTCAGGGAAACTCATGGAACCCCCCCCCCCCCCCCACAGACGAAATAAAAACATTTAGGCATACGGGGTGTACCAATTTCAAGTGTTATTTGCTTGCTATGGGTGTATTGCTCTCTGAATTATGCAAAAGAAGGCATTAGGCAGCCATTTATTAGCTGTACCTTACAACCCACTATAAGAAGGCAGTTAGAATATTAATAAAACAATGATAGACATGGTTACTCATCAATACATGCCATGCTCACTTCTTTCCTTGCTTGCAGCATAAGATGTCTGTCAGTATTTCCCCAAGCCTTATCTTTACTCAGACACAACAGTGTGTGTGTGTGTGTGAGGGTGATGTGGCAATGCGGTTGAGCTGCCTGTCACTCACTATTATTCTCTTGGGTCAGATCTGTGTGTGTTCCTCACATACAGTATTTTCAGTGTCTGTATGCATCCCGACACCAGCAGCTGTCCACCTAGGTTTCCATGCATAGAACTTCAAGAGGACCTGACACCTCTCCTCCCTGAGCCTGGAACCCCTCTACTTATGGACTCTTCCGTTACAGATATTTCACAAAATAGAGGGAACTTGCTTATTTTTTTACTTTGTCTCTTTCTTTTTGTTAATTTGCTCCATTCTGCATGACAAACAATTGTTACAGATCTAGTTCATTTCAAGGCTAACACAATTCAATGAAACATGGAGAACATTTTTTTCAGCCGAGGCACCATGTCTCTAAATAGATGGAGACATTTGCTCAATATTTCAAATTAGACTGGATTCAAAAGGTTTTTACCTTTGGAGCACTCAGTGTATTGCACATTATGAGAATGACTGAGCACAGAATGAACCGTGTTTTGGCCCAAATCCTTCAGATTTGCGTAGATCAGCCTGTAGGGAATAATCATTCTAGAGATGATGGACTAGTTATTTAGACAGCCAGACAGTGGCTTCATTTGAACTTTAAACCATGTCCTAGATAATCTAGCATGGGAGAGCAGCACCCAGCCCTCAGCCATCCCCAAGGATAAAGTGTTTAATGTCCATCCCCAGGCCAGTCCAGTTCGCTGCTGTATTTGGCACCTGGGAGACCTGTCTGTCTCTCTGTAGGACTTGGCTGGAGGCCTGCAGCTGCTCTCAGAGCCAGGTGTTGTTTTATTTATCTCAGAGCATAAGTGACCTTTACATCAGAGCTCTGGCTTCCGAGAGCCCAGCCTAGTAGGAGCTGTCTGTCTGGTCCCTCTCTTCTCTCACAATCCCCCAAGTGAAAGGTAAGACGGAGACACATCAACAGCATCCATTTCGCAAGTGTCAGGGAAAACCTTCCACAGTCACAACACTTATATTTTCTATAACGTTGAGGTGCCTGGTTTCAGGAGCTTTATAGTTTTTTTAATGAGTCTCCCCAGGCAGTGACCTCTATGCTTTCATAGAGCAGAATATATATGGTTCTATCATATTAGCATCATATTGTCTGAAACTTTTTTTTACTTACTCCAGTATTACCTTGTAATTACTCTGGGGGCATAAGGAAACGAAGGAACTGTCAGTATATGAAAATAAAAGACTTGAACAAATCAAGGCTGCATTCTTTGCATAATGATGGGTGTTGGACAAAAACAATAATGTCTGCCTGCAGTCACTCCAGTTCTAATCCCTCTCATTTTGCATAATAACAAATGAATACAAAGGGAGTTTGAGGAAGGCAGCGAGTTGCTATGGTAACATCAAGTGTCCTTCTGTGGTTCCAGTAGCCTGGAGGACAGCTGACGTTAACCCAGAAGTGTTTATACAGAAAACAGTTCTGAGAAGAACTACCCAAGGCCTTCGTCTAGGTACTTTACTTTTCTTAGCACCACAATACATTTGTCCAGATGAAGAAACACACACTAAATTCACTCCGAAGCACAGTTTGTTAGTGCACTGTACGTTCTGCAGCTTTCAGTGCAATATTATATAATCAACAGTGCTAGTCATATCTGTTTCTCAAGTGAAAAGTCTAGTTCTTGGAAAGAGAACATCATCGATGATAGTCCAGAAAATATTTTGTTTTGATTGGCCAATGAATGTTAAAGTGAGTTTCCATATTCCTGAACTAAATTTTGCACCTCAGCTGAGAACTGTATCCCCTTAATGGTCGCTAGTTTTCTTGCAAAAAGAGGGGTTGAAATATTAGCATTATCCCATAAGCAAGATCTCAGGAGACATTTAAGAAATTCCATTAAGTTGTCAACAGTGACATTCAAATCATAAAGAAAGATTAAATATCAGAAGTGCCTTCCGTTTGAATATCTGAGAAAGATGTTGTTGATGTAATTAAAATAAATATTTTCTCTGCTATCTTTACCATAAATAAAATGAAGGAAAGCTAAAAACTCAAATGCTTTTTGGAGAACAGCAAAAACAAGCAACATTTACTCCAGCCATTATTATCTTGTCGCTTCATTCACCTTAGTTAATAGGGGACTTAACGTTCTACAAATACATGTCATACAAGAATTAGCTGCTATGCACTAACTCAGCACCGGGATTAAAATTCTAGTGTAGTTTCATGTCAAGTCAAATAGCAGTTACCTAGGCAAAGCCATCTACACCTCTGTACTATTTAGAGAAAAAGTCACACTGTTCCCTGCAGCTGCATCGATGCTCTCTCCATAAAGTTAGCCAGCCAAACAAACAGGGGCGTGTTCATAACAGAAACCGTTTACCAAATGGAAGCAAACAGAGCAAAACAAGAGTTTCTATTGGACAAATTCAGGTAGGTCCTTACCCATTCCATTTGCTGCTGTTTATGAAACATTTTGCCACAGAATCGTCAGAATGGATACACTCCAGCCTTCCCTCCTCTCCCAGGCATCTATCAGCATGGTCTTAATCTTGACTGTAATACCCAATTGATAGCATGGACATTGACGCTCAATATATTTTGTTTTATTCTCAGCAATATTCACAATTTTATTAAAGCCAGAATGTTTGCATTTGAATATGTTTCTGTTAACTTATGTTGTAGCTAGGTAGCAGCTAACTAACTGCTGCTAGCTAGCAGGATCTAGAGTTAAAAGTCCCATCCCAGCAACCAACAACTACCTAGCAACATCATAGCCATAGCTACTTCTCTAACGGTGATGGTCACAGATGAGGAATGCCTCTGTTGTCAAGAGTGTGCACAAGGGCAGGGACAGCTAGCAGAGATTTAGGAGGCTGCATGCCTCTTCGCACACCCCAGCGTTGGCCCCCACACAGACAGAGGGATACTTACTACCTTTCACATCCCAAAGAGGAACTCTTTGGACCAGCCGGTTCCGGCCGGCCAGCAAGTACCAGTCGGCTAGCCAGATAGGACTGGGTTGTGGCTCCACTGTTAATCAAGGACTTGTGATCTCCTTCCTGGATAAGAAGTGATCTGCTCAGGTAATAACATTGATATGTGACATTATATTCAACTGATTTCCTTCATGCATACAACTTCCTCTGCACATCTCAGTGAACGTCGCTGCTTGCTAGCACTGACACAACAATGTTATTGTCATATCCAACGGAGGAAAGTAGTTCAGTAGCTACATTTTCTTTTATTCTCCTCTTGTTACAGATGTCCTGCTTAAACCTGATATTAACATATGGTGTCTTAGTGACACTACTCATGTTGCCCTGTGAAGGAGGGTGGCTAGCACTGGTACATGCTGATGTTATTGTCATATCTATAGGAAACTAGTTGAAGCGTTTGTTCCTGTTCTCTTCTATTGTTACAGATCTTCTGGTCCAGCCTCATATCGTCCTAAATTACTAAATGTGAGGAGTCTCCAGGGGCCACTAGGGGCCCGAGGTGTTCAGGGGCCACAGATTCACCATCACCTGTTCCACTCAGCCAAAGTACACAGGAAGCTCATTCCTCCTCACTTTCACCGGCTCCAACAGAACCCAGACCCAGACAGCTGTCAATCACTCTTCTGCCTTCCTCTTCCCTGCTGCGGATGACTCCCACCAACGGAACTACAGCCGTGTTTATGAGAATTATATTTTCTCTCATAACTCTCACTTTCAGGTAACTGAACATAATTCAGACTTATCATTTTTTCATTGACAGATTTCCCACATATTTAACTGATGATGATCAGTCACTTCATCAAACTTGTTTCTATTTGCAGCCTCTCCTCTACCAACCTTCCTCATCAGACACATTGTAGTGCTGGTGATCCTACTGACAGCCATCACTGCACTTCAAGGTAAAGACATTTACTCAGATGTGACAAGTCATTTGAACTAGATGGAGAGGGTGCCTCCTAGACCACCAGGAGGCAGAAGAGAGTGAACAGGGTGAGCAGCATGGATCTTTATGACAATGTCAATGCCATGGAGATGGTCTCGCTGAGCTCCAGAGCTGAAGCCAGTCCGGGAGAGGAGAGAGCAGCCCAGAGGACGGAGTATGACAAGAATGATGCTGACCCTACATCTTAGGTCAGTTTTGTGTTTTAAAATGTATGGTCAGCAGAGCACTGGTGCATAAAATGTGGCGGCAGGTAGCTTAGTGGTTCGACCCAGTAACCGAAAGGTTGCTAAATCGAATCCCCGAGCTGTCATGGTAAAAATATGTAATTCTGCCCCTGAACAAGGCAGTTAACCCACTGTTCCTAGGCTGTCATTGTTCTTAACTGACTTGCCTAGTTAAAATGAAAAACTTAAATTGTTCGTATTTTAATAACACAAGTTCAGAATTTGTTTATCTTTCTATAACCCTGGAAGAAGTCTAAAAGGAGTGACTGCAACCACCATTATTCCTTTTTGTATTGTATTGTTCCCCCAGAATTTTTAACATGGAGTTTATTAAGAGACTAGGTACATTTTCGTCTGGTTTGTGTTGTATACATTGCATTCGATCATAAAAAAAGGAGTCACAAGTCAATTTGGTTTATTGTTGGAGTTTATCTCTGATGATGCTGTTGATTATAAATGTTATGATATTGATTATGATGATTGTAGATTAGTGTTATGATGTTGTTCATAGTATTTAATGTTATTATCTTATGATCTGTTGTTTAGGGAGAAAGCTTAGTACATAGTGCACGTCTGATATATAACTGTGTGTGTGTGTGTGTGTGTGTGTGTGTGTGTGTGTGTACATATGACATAATAATGTAATAATTAAGTAATTCAATCAATAAGTTTAAATAAATATTTGATTTAACTTTCTGGTAACTTACCCCAAATTCCAACATTTTACACAAAAACACTTCTTGGGGGTTTTGACAACATGGATACTTATTGTAAAAGTAGAGGACGATTGCGGAAGGGGTAAGACAGCATTTGTATTGATGATAATTTGGGAGTTTGAGTGAGTGCATAGTTTGAGTGAGTGCATGTGTGTGTGTGAGTCAGGGTAAGGTCTGACCAATACAGGACAAAGAACCAGAATACACAGATCGCAAAAAGTATGTTTTTTCTTTTGTTTGTTTTTTTATTTAAAAAATCCATTAGAAATCACATCGGAACCCAAATAAAAGAGGGAGGGAAAAATAAGTGGGTAAGGGAGAAAAGAAAGAAAAGCAAACCAAAAACATTTGCCACTGTAATCCTGCAATCCTAGAAACCTTTTGACCTCTTGTCACCGTGGGCAACAGTCTTCATCTGACCTTTTAACGAGCTCTTCTGATTGGCTGAGACAGAGCTCAAGCAAAGAGAAAGCATGAAGTATTGAATAATGCTATATCGGAATGAGTCACAAGATGGCGGGTACGACTGAATAGTTGTCGGACTTGGAGATGAAGGCGACTGTTACTATCTGGCTGGCCAGCCAACTGGTCCCATCTGGCCGGCCAACTGGTACTATCTGGCTGTCTGGCCGACTGGTCCTTTCAGGCTGGTTGACTGGTCCGGCCGACTGGTCTTATCTGGCAAGCCGACTGATAATATCTGACGGGTCCCATCTGGCCGGCCGACTGGTCCCTTCTATCTGGTTGGCCGACTTCTCCCATCCGGCCGGCCAACTGGTACTATCTGGTACTATAGCTCTCTTGTCCTATCTGGCCGGCCAACTGATACTATCTGGTACTATAGCTCTCTTGTCCTATCTGGCCGGCCAAATGTTCATATCTGGCCGGCCAACTGGTACTATCTGGCCTACTTGTCCCATCTAGCTGGCATGCTAGTCCTTTCAACTGGTCCAGCCCACTTATCCTATCCGACTGGTCATATCTGGCTGGCTGACTGGTCCTATCTGGCCGGTCAACTGTTCATATCTAGTGGACTGATGCTTTGAGCCTGAAGATCTGAGGAGAAATAGAGAGGAGAAAGAGAGAGAGAGAGCAGAGGAGAGTTGGGCTTGACCTTGAGTGGAAAAGGTTACTGGTAATGATTACACCACTGGTGAGAAGTCAATGTTGTTTACACGTAATTTCAACTCCAAAAATCTATGTGATGACATTAAATCAACCTGGAAAACAGGTTGGATTTTTTAAAAGTCGTCAATGTAAGGGCATTTAATATTTTGGGGGATTTGTAAAAAGTTATCAACGTAAGGGAATTTAGTCATTTTTTCACCCAAATCCAATGACATGGTAACATTTTTTGTTGATTTCATATTAGTTGCCAACTCAACCAAATGTAAATCAAAACCAGACGTCTGTCTGTGCCCAGTGGGATGTTAGTCTGTCAGCCCTATCTCCTTTGACATCTCCCTCTCTCTCCTCCCCAACTCTCTCCCCTCCTCTGTCTCTGTCTCTCTCTCTCTCTCTCTATATATATATATATATATATACATATAATCTAGACACAGAACCACCCCCCCCCCCCCCTCTCCTGCTCGAACATCATCTTCTCTCCATATGTATATGGACAGTGAAGCGTTTAAAAAAACAAATTGGCTCTTTTTTTAAATGTTGGTTTCTGTTGAAGAGTCTAGACACACCATAGCTGCAGGAAGGAGAAGAAGGAAAAGTGATGAAGGATAGAGCGTCACACTTAAGAATCAGTGCCAGTGAGAGATATTGACGATCTTGGTGTTTTCCTCATCCCCTGCGGGCATTGACGATGCAAGTGTGTATAGGAACTGCTTGTGACACTCCATGTGGTAAGACTCCACCCGCTCTTTCAACTAGCCCAATAAGCCTTTCTGAAGAAGTCTAAGTAAATTACGTAATCAATGTTTTTTTGTAATTTATGCATTTCTGTTCTAATGCTCGGTTTTTATATTGAAAAAGTCAAATAAAATCGAAGTAAAAATTATATTTAAATACAAACACAGTCCTTACAAAGTTAAGTCCAGAATGTGAGCAGTTTATTTTTGGATGCAATGTTCAGATATCCACAGAAGTATCTATAGCGTAGCACAATCATCCAAACCGGAAAAATGTAGGTTACGCTAACTGAGGAAAGATTGACGAAACACATGTGGTCATATTTTCTAATAGCAATTCTAGCAATTAATAGCAATAACAGCAATTACTATGTATAATTAATCACATCACGGGTGAGCTCACCATTGATCGAAATAATTGCGTAAAACACTTTCTAGAAATCGAAAGTAACCCGAAAATGATTAGATTCAGCGCGCAGCCATGCTTTTTATTCTCACATAAACCAAAGATAAGAGAAGACAAGATGAGTTTGGTCTATTTGTGGTATGCATTTTGAAGGGGTGTGTCGTCTACCATCATTCACATCCGACAATTAACTTCCTGAAGTTCTCAAAAAATGTGTGAACCCTTACTCACCTCATTTTATTATACCCTCTTTGGTCTGACAGACGATTATGTGAAACCCAGAATGCATTGTATGTCAACAAACATGGCTCCACACATAGCTGGAATTAGCTTTGCTCATCATAATCAGTACAACCTTCGTACTACAACCTATAGTACTCCGTACTATGTGCCCATTACAATCTATGCAAAAATTGGAATGCATTAATTATCACCGGTAATTGAAAAATATGTGACTAAAACAGTAAATATATCAATAATTAACACACAAAACATTTTCTGTTAGTGATTTATTCATTCAAATGGCACATGCAGGCGGTCAGTCGCGTAACCTCTCTCATCCACTCTGAACCATTCAGTGTTGTTGTTTATGTACGTAGCTAGTGAGCTAAGCTGTAGCATTAGCAATGTCTTTCAAAAGGAGACAACTCACAAATGCGGAAAATCTGGAGATTTAAAAAAATTCTGACAATGAGTCTGAAAGTCAGGAATCAGATTCTGACAGTGAGGAGCTGCCCCCCAGCCATTGAGAACCCTGAATCGGAGGACCCCTTGTCCACTGACAAAGTCCCAGTTCCCTTTGAAGATGCTGGTGGTCATGAAGGCAGACAGACAGTGGATGAAGTACAGGAGTTCTGTGTTAGCTGGAAGGATGCCAGCCATTTCACCCCTCCTGGCCCTGCTGTTTGCTTTGATGAGTTCCAGTCTGGAGTGCAACGCCCCTTGCCATTTCCATCTGAGGCAGAGTGCTTCAAGTTGTTTCTGACAGAGGAGCTGGTGGGAGACATAGTAGAGACCAATCACTATGCCTTGGAGCTACAGGAGAAGAGAAAACCAGGAGTGGGGGGGACAACCACCGTTAGTGAAATGTATACCTTCCTGGTGACAGTCCTCCTCATGGGGATAGTAAAGAATAACTCCCTAAGAGAATACTGGAGCACAGATCCTATGTTTGCAACTTCCTTCTTTGCCACCCTCTTTTCCCAAGACTGCTTCCTAGTTCTGCTGCGATGACTGCATTTCATCAACAATGCTATTGCCATCCTAAATGACCTGTTATATAAAATAAGAAATATCAACAATTGGCAGTAAAGTGGCATGACATACGAGACATCCATGTCCTTTCCATACAGCAACCATGTGGGCCACAGTGAAGGTGGACCACCTGATGGGAGAAAGAAAAATCTAACCAGACTGTGTGCTTGGCTATAAACTCAAAATGGGGGCAGTGGATAATGCAGACATGATAAACAGTTTTGTGGAATGCACTCAGAAAACGACCAAGTGGTATAAGAATATATATTTTTTATTTTTCCAGGGTAGCTTCAAAATACAACTAGCCAATACTTGTCTGACACAATTAGCATTGTTTTATAGAGCTAATAGAATAATGTAGCTAGCTACATAAGCACAATTGAATATAACACCATAAAGGTTATGAAATGAGTAACGTTACTTTGCATGTCCACGGTTATAAGGAACATACACAAATATATTATGCTCCACACACAGTGAGCTACAGTAGAAACGGTATATCACGACATACATAAACTATTATAACATAATAAGGCACTTACTTTGATAGAAACGCAGTCTGGATTTGAACCTGGGTGTTTGCAGTGACACCTCTAGCACTGAGACGCTGTGCCTTAGACAGCTGCACCACTTGGGAGCCATACAGCCAGGGTAGCTTCAAAATACAACACATGCTAATACTTCTGACACAATTAGAATTGTTTTCCATAGCTAATAGAAGGATGTAGCTAGCTACCTATGCTTTGAGTATAACACTATAAAGGTTTTGAAATGAGTAACGTTACCTTGCATGTGTCCGCAGTTACAGTGGGGCAAAAAAAGTATTTAGTCAGCCACCAATTGTGCAAGTTCTCCCACTTAAAAAGATGAAAGAGGCCTGTAATTTTCATCATAGGTACACTTCAAATATGACAGACAAAATGAGAAGAAAAAATCCAGAAAAGCACATTGTAGGATTTTTTATGAATTTATTTGCAAATTATGGTGGAAAATAAGTATTTGGTCAATAACAAAAGTTTATCTCAATACTTTGTTTTATACCCTTTGTTGGCAATGACAGGGGTCAAACATTTTCTGTAAGTCTTTACAAGGTTTTCACACACTGTTGCTAGTATTTCGGCCCATTCCTCATGCAGATCTCCTCTAGAGCAGTGATGTTTTGGGGCTGTTGCTGGGCAACACAGACTTTCAACTCTCTCCAAAGATTTTCTATGGGGTTGAGATCTGGAGACTGGCTAGGCCACTCCAGGACCTTGAAATGATTCTTACGAAGCCACTCCTTCGTTGCCCGGGTGGTGTATTTGGGATCATTGTCATGCTGAAAAACACAGCCACGTTTCATCTTCAATGCCCTTGCTGACGGAAGGAGGTTTTCACTCAAAATCTCACGATACATGGCCCCATTCATTCTTTCCTTTACACGGATCAGTCGTCCTGGTCCCTTTGCAGAAAAAAAGCCCCAAAGCAGGATGTTTCCACCCCCATGCTTCACAGTAGGTATGGTGTTCTTTGGATGCAACACAGCATTCTTTGTCCACACACACACACACACACACACACACACACACACACACACACACACACACACACACACACACACACACACACACACACACACACACACACACACACACACATACACACACACACACAGAAACATTTTCACACTTCACACACGCTGCTGCTACTCTGTTTATTATACTGTACATCCTGATAGCCTAGTCACTTTTACTCCTACCCACATGTACATACTGTATTACCTCAATTACCCCAACTAACCCCTGCACATTGACTGGTACAGGTTCTCCTTGTCTATAGCCTTGTTATTGGTTTCATTGTTTTACTAATTTATTTTTTTACTCAGAAAATATTTGTCTTTACTTGTCTTTTGTCTTACAAAGCTTTGCCTTACTTTGTCTTACATGCATTGTTGGGAATGGGCTCCTAAGTAAGCATTTCACTGAAAAGTCTGAATCTGTTGTATTTGGAACATTTGACCAATAACATTTAATTTGATTTGAAAAAATGTATTTGTACTCAGTGATGTGTTGTGTTGGATTTGGAACAAACATAAGTCTTTGTATTCAACATTAAGTAAATTTCTTTGCCACATTTTTTTACTGTTTTACTTTAGTGCATTATTGCAAACAGGATTCATGTTTTGGAATATTGGTATTCTGTACAGGCTTCCTTCTTTTCACTCTGTCATTTCGGTTAGTATTGTGGAGTAATACAATGATGGTAATCAAACCTTAAACTCTGTAACTGTTTTAAAGTCACCATTGCCCTCATGGTGAAACCCCTGTGTGGTTTCCTTCCTCTCCGGCAACCAAGTTAGGAAGGATGCCTGTATCTTTTGATACACCAGCCAAGTGTAATTACTAACTTCACCATGCTCAAAGGGATACTCAATGTCTGCTTTTTCTTAACCCATCTACTAATACTTGTAGGTGCCCTTCTTTGTGAGGCATTGGAAAACTTCCCTGGTCTTTGTGTTTGAATCTGTGTTTAAAATTCTTGACTGAGGGACCTTACAGATAATTGGATGTGTGGCGTACATAGATGTGGTAGTCATTAAAAAATCATGTTAAACACTGTTATCGCACACAGAGGGAGTCCATACAACTTATTATGTGACTTGTTAAGCACATTTTACTCCTGAGCGTATTTAGGCTTGCCATAACAAAGGGGTTGAATACTTACTGACTCGAGACATTTCAGCCTTTCATTTTTAATGAATGTATAAGAACATCTAAAAACATAATATCACTTTGACATTATTGGGTATTGTGTGTAGGCCAGTGAAACAAAATCTCAATTTCATCCATTTTAAATTCAGGCTGTAACACATTTGATTTTTTGGAAAATGACAAGGGGTTTGAATACTCTGAAGGCATTGTATCAATGGTAATGATGGTATCGAGAGAGAGTTACCCAGATGGGTAACCTGAATGTCGTTGTATCTATGGTGCTGAACAGATGCTTGTTTTGTTCTTTGTAGACAATTCAGCTTTGCTTCCTAAAGGCTGTGCCTGGAGTGGGACCTGTGAGGACAGCGGCTGGGGCAAGACAACTAAGTGATGCTTCCATCATGTGTTGTCAGCTCCACCAGTGGCAAATTCCCCTCTCCTGATTTTTTTATATTATTTTATTTCACCTTTATTTAAACTGGTAGTCTAGTTGAGAACAAGTTCCCATTTGCAACTGCGACCTGGCCAAGATAAAGCAAAGCAGTGCGACAAAAACAACAACACAGAGTTACACATGGAATAAATAAGCGTACAGTCAATAACACAATAGAAAAAAGAAAGTCTATGTACAGTGTGTGCAAATGACGTGAGGAGGTAAGGCAATAAATAGGCCATAGTAGCGAAGTAATTACAATTTAGCAAATGAACACTGGAGTGATAGATGTGCAGATGAAGATGTGCAAGTAGAAATACTGGTGTGCAAAAGAGCAGAAAAGTAAATAAAAACAATATGGGGATGAGGTAGGTAGATTGGGATGGGCTATTTACAGACGGGCTATGTACAGCTGCAGTAATCGGTTAGCTGCTCAGATAGCTGATGTTTAAAGTTAGTGAGAGACATATAAGTCTCCAGCTTCAGCAATTTTTACAATTCGTTCCAGTCATTGGCAGCAGAGAACTTAAAGGAAAGGTGGCCAAAGGAGGTATTGTCTTTGGGGATGACCAGTGAGATATACCTGCTGGAGCGTGTGCTATGGGTGGGTGTTGTTATCGTGACGAGTAAGCTGAGATAAGATGGAGCTTTACCTAGCAAAGACTTATAGATGACCTGGAGCCAGTGGGCCTGGCGACGAATATGTAGCGACGGTCAGCTGACGAGAGCATACAGTGGTGGGTGGTATATGGGGCGTTGGTGACAAAACGGATGTCACTGTGATAGACTGCATCCAGTTTGCTGAGTAGAGTGTTGGAGGCTATTTTGTAAATGACATCGCCAAATCCGAGGATTGGTAGGATAGTTAGTTTTACGAGGGTATGTTTGGCGGCGTGAGTGAAGGATGCTTTGTTGCGAAATAGGAAGCCGATTCTAGATTTCATTTTGGATTGGAGATGTTTAATATGAGTCTGGAAGGAGAGTTTACAGTCTAGCTAGACACCTAGGTATTTGTAGTGATGCTAGTCGGGCGGGTTGGTGCGGGCAGCAAACGGTTGAAAAGCATGCATTTAGTTTTATTAGCGTTTAAGAGCATTTGGAGGCCACGGAAGGAGTGTTCTATGGCATTGAAGCTCGTTTGGAGGTTTGTTAACACAGTCTCCAAAGAAGGGCCAGATGTATACAGAATGGTGTCGTCTGCGGAGAGGTGGATCAGGGAATCACCCGCAGCAAGAGCGACATTGTTGATATATACAGAGAAAAGAGTCGGCCAAAGAATTGAACCCTGTGGTACCCCATAGAGACTGTCAGAGGTCAGGACAACATGCCCTCCGATTTGACACACTGAACTCTGTCTGAGAAGTAGTTGGTGAACCAGACGAGGCAGTCATTTGAGAAACCAAGGCTGTTGAGTCTGCCGAAAATAATACGGTGATTGACAGAGTCGAAAGCCTTGGCCAGGTGGATGAAGACGGCTGCACAGTACTGTCTTTTATCGATGGCGGTTATGATATTGTTTAGTACCTTGAGCGTGGCTGAGGTGCACCCGTGACTAGCTCGGGAACCGGATTGCACAGTGGATAAGGTACGGTGGTATTCGAAATGGTCAGTGATCTGTTTATTAACTTGGCTTTTGAAGACTAGAAAGGCAGCGCAGGATGGATATAGGTTTGCAACTGTTTGGGTCTAGAGTGTCACCCCCTTTGAAGAGGGGGGATGACCGCGGCAGCTTTCCAATCTTTAGGGATCTCGGACGATATGAAAGAGAGGTTGAACAGACTGGTAATAGGGGTTGCAACAATGGCGGCAGATAATTTTAGAAAGAGACGGTCCAGATTGTCTAGCCCAGCTGATTTGTACGGGTCCAGGTTTTGCAGCTCTTTCAGAACATCTGCTGTCTGGATTTGGGTGAAGAAGTAGCTGGGGAGTCTTGGGCAAGTAGCTGCGGGGTGTGTGGAGCTGTTGGCCAGGGTTGGGGTAGCTAGGAGGAAAGCATGGCCAGCCGTAGAGAAATGCTTGTTGAAATTCTCGATTTTTGTGGATTTATCGGTGGTGACAGTGTTACCTAGCCTCAGTGTATTGGGCAGCTGGGAGGAGGTGCTATTTTTCTCAATGGACTTTACAGTGTCCCAAAACCTTTTGGAGTTAGAGCTACAGGACTACAAATTTCTGTTTGAAAAAGCTAGCCGTTGCTTTCCTGACTGACTGCGTGTATTGGTTCCTGACTTCCCTGAAAAGTTGCATATCGTGGGGACTATTCGATGCTAGTGCAGTCTGCCACAGGATGTGGGGTGGTGCACTACGTGGGGTTCCTGGAGGTTGAGGAGTCGCAAGATATAGTAATTTATGTTTAACTTTAACAAAAGTATAAAAACAGGCTTACTGCACATCCTTTTCATTATTCTATCCATAACTTTAGTCAGGGGTTTGCCACATCACCTGCAGTTGAACAGGTTTAGAGGAGGGTTAATACAGTGCATTCGGGAAGTATTCAGATCCCTTGACTTATTCCACATTTTGTTATATTACAGCCTTATTCTAAAACATCAATCTACACACAATACCCCATAATGACAAATCAAAAACGTTTTCTTTTTTTTTTTCGAAATATTGTATTTGCATATGTATTCAGACACTTTACTCAGTACTTTGTTGAAGCAACTTTGGCATTGATTAAAGCCTTGAGTCTTCTTGGGTATGAAGCTACAAGCTTGGCACACATGTATCTCCCATTCTTCTCTGCAGATCCTCTCAAGCTCTGTCAGGTTGGATGGGAAGTTTCGCTGCACAGCTATTTTCAGGTCTCCCCAGAGATGTTCGATCGGGTTGAAGTCCGGGCTCTGGCTGGTACACTCAAGGACATTCAGAGACTTGTCCCAAATCCACTCCTGTGTTATCTTGGCTGTGTGGTTAGGGTCATTGTCCTGTTGGAAGGTAAACCTTCACCCCATTATGAGGTCCTGAGCACTCTGGAGCAGGTTTTCATCAAGGATCTCTCTCTACTTTGCTCTGTTCATCTTTCCCTCAATCCTGACTAGTCTCCGAGTCACTTCCACTGAAAAACATCCCCACAACATGATGCTGCCACCACCATGCTTCACCGTAGGGATGGTGAAAGGTTTCCTCCAAGTGACGCTTGGCATTCAGGACAAAGAGTTCAATGTTGGTTTCATCAGGTCTGAGTCCTTTAGGTGCCTTTTGGCAAACTCCAAGCAGGCTGTCATGTGCCTTGTACCGAGGAGTGGTTTCCGTCTGGCCACTCTACCATAAAGGCCTGATTAGTGGACTGCTGAAGAGATTGTTGTCCTTCTGGAAGGTTCTCACATTTACACAGAGGAACTCTGGGGTATTATTTGTAGATTGATGAAAAAACAACAATTTAATCAATTTTAGAATAAGGCTATAACGTTGGAAAATGTGGAAAAGTCAAGGGGTCTGAATACTTTTGAAATATACTGTAAATAAAGGAAGAGAAACTTAGGCCTAGCCCGAGAGAGATGGAGATTTGCCGGCGTCATGCAATGACACCGACATGCATTTCATTATGTCAGATGGCTACTGCGTCTGCTATACCGATATAGGTGTACAGAAGGAGGGTAATTTGTTCATTTTCAATCAGAATATTTTGTAAAAAGATAAGCATTATATTGTTACATTATAGGGGCAACCGAAGGCCTGAAACATTCTTCCTCACCTCAAGTTCAACTGTCGGTGCCAGTTGGAGCGTCAGTGCACACAGCCTTTATGTCAAAGGATTGCAGTAGTTAAAGCTTAATAAAAGCCACACCAAACCTTCACAACAGTTTCTAAACTGTATTGGGGCAATATCAGAAGTAAGTCAAGCCATTGTTTATAGGGAAAATACAAACAGGCTATTATATTGCGGCAAACATAGCAGGAACTGAATTTGTTGTATAGGCCAAATGCAGGCAATTACCAGCTAAGGGAAACCCTGGAGCTTTTTCCCATCAGAGTTCTTTCCATCAAATGGACTTGTCGCAGATGAAAGACTGTACATCGATACACATGTAGTGCACATAAACATAACTTTTAAGGTGAAATTCCCAAATTCCCAAATACTAGTTAAATGGGTTTCCTTCATTTCCACTATAGGCATACTGATGGTTTTGTCACAGAAAAAAAATGTGTGTAGGTATAGCGAATGTGCCTACTCTGGTATTGGTATGTGCAATCTAGCCAACAGTTAGCAGATTTTTCAATGACGGTCTACCAAAAGGCAAATGGCCTGCTTTGGGAACAGGGGCTAGGATTAAAAATATAAATAAATTCAATAAAAATATAGGACAACACAAGACTACATAAAGAGAGACCTAAAGCAGCATCATAGCATGGCAGCAACACGTGACAACACAGCATGGTAGCAACACAACATGGCAGCAGCACAACATGGTAGCAGCACAAAACATGGTACAAACATTATTGGGAACAGACAACGACACAAAGGGCAAGAAGGTAGAGACAACAATGCATCACCCAAAGCAGTCACAACTGTCAGTAAGAGTGTCCATGATTGAGTCTTTGAATGAAGAGATTGAGACAAAACTGTCCAGTTTGAGGGTTTGTTGCAGCTCGTTCCAGTCGCTAGCTGCAGCAAACTGAAAAGACGAGCGACCAAAGGATGTGTGTGCTTTGGGGACCTTCAACGGAATGTGACTGGCAGAACGGGTGCTGTGTGTGAAGGATGACAGCTGCAGTAGATATCTCAGATGGGGGGAGTGAGGCCTAAGAGGGTTTTATAAATAAGAGGGTTTTATAAATAAGCATCAACCAGTGGGTCTTGGCAGCCAAGTCAATGGCAGCCAAGCTTCGATCATCATGTAACCAGAATAAGACCCTCAATATTTATTGAAAGGAAAATCATCCTCATCACTGTGCACTTTCACCACCCTGTGAAGTTCATAACCTATTTCATCTGTAGCATAATAAACTGAATGCTTATCATGATGCAGTGACGCTTTTTTATCAGACATGTAGGTTACTTTACTCGCATCAAAAGGTTGCATGTAAACCTGGTTAATGTCAAGACATTTTGAGGATGTTGGAATTATATTTTGGATGAACGTGCGCATGCCTACAGGATACTTTTGAAGTAGCCTATGATGATCTGCAAGAGACAGCGCATTCTGTATCAGAAGTAAAAAATACAGCCAGACTGGCCTGCTCTTGTGCCTTTCTAGACCTTATAAACTGTTGAGCGTAGAGCCACAACTGATCCAAATCAAATGAAACATTCAGATCACAGGGCTTTTGAGCTGTTATTCACATGACATGTTCACTGGAGTAGGCTAGAATGTTGTACTCGCTTGAAAAAAAAATGCAACTATTCATCGCATTATGGTGTTGTAGGCTAGTCAAGGTAGGATAATTGTATTGTCCCTAAAACAAGATCAGTAGTGAAGCTGTTCTTTCATGCTCAATTATGCATCTGGCCTCTCTTCTGCCTATCAGCTATTCCTATTTGTTCATGTCGATTCATTTCAAAAATGGATGCAGCTTTTAATGTTTTTATGTGCGGCATGATTGCTAGATAGCCTATTGCAGATCTGGACAAACGATCCACCTACCACTATTGTCACTGAATGGTGGATAGAAGGCAGGATAGACCATTACACTGGTAGACTACTGACCTGTGGTATAGTAAGGCAAGTACCAAAACACATTGATATAGGTGAGGCGCATGCAAGCGGAATAGGACATTTTGCTAGGATGGAAAACCTGCAAAGAGCGAATGTAAACCAGGAATAAAACACTACCCCCCAGTAATTTGCAATATGTCCCTTACCAGGTACTATTGGTCTTTAAAAAGCCATTCTCTTCTCCATCATCATCTATGTGACTGGGAAATCAATACCTTGACGCAATATGTAAGGTAATATAAATGTTTTTATAAAGGTGTATTTTCTCTGTCAATAATATAGAGTATTTGTGTCGGTTATGTTAATTTTCAATTCAGAAAAGCACCAAGAGTGTCACGTTCTGACCTTAGTTCTTTTGTTATGTCTTTGTTTTAGGATGGTCAGGGCGTGAGTTGGGTGGGTTTTCTATGTTCCCTTTTCTATAATTTGGGATTTCTGTGTTTGGCCTGGTATGGTTCTCAATCATAGGCAGCTGTCAATTGTTGTTCCTGATTGAGAACCATACTTAGGTAGCCTGGTTTCACTTTTGAGTTGTGGGTGATTATTTTCCGTGTCAGTGTTTGTGCCACATGGGACTGTTTCGTTTGTTTCAGTATTTCACGTTGTTATTTTCTAGTTTAGTGTTCATGTAAATAAAGTATCGTTATGGACACTTACCACGCTGCACATTGGTCCGACATCTCTTACTCCTCGTCAGTAGAGGAAAGTCGTCTATGAACAAGGCGACAAGACCAGTAAACTCCTAAAAAGGCCTCACGTTTAATCCCACAAATAAGGACCCCGTCTGGTGCCACCACAGTTATACATAAAGAGATCAATGATCAATTTAAACAATTTTACTCTGCGCTATACACCTCTGAATCCCCTCAAGACCCTTCGCTGATTGACTCCTTCTTTAATGGCTTGAATATGCCTTCAATTGATACAGACTCCCATGACTGTCTAGAAGAAGAATTTACGCTTCAGGAGATTGCAACAGCAGTGTCCGCAATGAAAAGTGGTAAATCACCGGGTCCGGAAGGTTTTCCAACCGAATTTTACAGGACGTTTTCTGGTCTGCTTTGCCCATTCTTGTCCCGACTATTTGCAGAGTGCCTCAATACTTCAAAGCTGCCGCCTAGTCTTTATCAGGCTTCAATTTCATTACTACTAAAGAAAAACAAAGACCCCCTGGAATGTGGATCCTATCGCCCAATCTCGCTTTTAAACTGTGATTACAAAATCCTAGCTAAGCTTTTAGCCATCCGTATGGAAGGCTTGCTGCACCAAGTAATACACTCTGACCAGACTGGCTTTGTGAGAAATAGGCATTTATTTTTCAATATTAGGCGCCTTATGAATATACTGTACTCCCCAGCGTCGGAGGACCCGGAGGTGGTGGTCTCACTTGATGCCGAAAAAGCGTTTGACCGTGTTGAGTGGGATTACCTAACAGCTGCCCTTTATAGATTTGGCTTTGGCCCCAAATTCATTGCGTGGATAAAGATTCTTTATTTTTCCCCCATGGCTTCGGTACGGACCAATAACTTGTCCTCTGACTATTTTCCCTTGCACCGCGGATCCAGACAGGGTTGCCCACTCTCCCCCTTGCTGTTTGCTTTGGCAATCGAGCCTCTCGCCATTGCACTACGCTCTAATGATGCCATTCAAGGCATAATCAGGGCGGGCTGGGAGCAGAAAGTCTCGCTATATGCTGACGACCTCCTTTTGTTTATCTCCAACCCCGATACCTCATTGCCACGTGCCCTATCTGTTCTTAAAAAGTTTGGATCAATCTCAGGGTACAAGCTGAATCTAGGCAAGAGTGAGCTCTTTCCGGTAAACAAGGCTGCTTTAAAGTGCTCTTTCACAAGTTCTCAGTTTAGGATTGTCCGGGATCAATTCACTTACTTGGGAGTAAAAGTGACAAGGAAATATACAAATTTGTTTCAGGAAAACTTTGTTGCTCTAGCAGACAGATTGAAACAATCTTTTACTTTTTGGAATTCGCTACCCCTTCCTCTTATCGGAAGGATTAATGTCATTAAAATGAATGTGTTGCCCAAATTTTTATATTTATTTCAATGTTTACCCATTTTTATTCCAAAATCTTTTTTTATTTCACTGGATCAAACATTCATGCATTTTATTTGGAATGGCAAGGTACCACGGATTGGTAGAAAACATTTACAGAAGCCTAGGTCATTGGGGGGTTTAGCTTTACCAAATTTTCAGACATACTACTGGGCTGCAAATTTCAGAGCCGTTCTGTACTGGCTGCAGACTGATCCTACTGGCCCTAGACCACTCTGGGCCCAGATGGAGTCTGAATCGTGTAAACCTGCAGCATTTTCCTCTGTGCTGTGCTCGTCTCTCCCAGTGTCCCTAGGCAAAAGGTGTGCCAACCCAATTGTAAAGCAGTCTCTGGAATCAGTTCCGTTTAGCCTTTAGCCTCCGAGGCTTTTCTCTATCAGGCCCAATCAATCAGAACATTTTATTTCCTCCATCTTTGAATGATGGGGCTTTTGGCATTTGGCACTCACTAGGCCTTTCCTCGCTAGCCCAATTATTCTTTGATGATACATTTGCCTCTTTTTCTCAGCTGCAGGAAAATTTCAATCTCCCCCAATCCCACTTTTTCCGCTATCTCCAGACTAGAAACTTTGTCAGGGCTAACACACCTGGATTTCCCAATAGGCCTGCGAATGCTGCTATAGAGAGCATCTTGGAGCTGAACAAGCTTCCTAGAGGCGCAATTTCAGATGTATATGCAATCATTCATGACCTACAGAACCCTTCTCTGGTGCCTTTAAAGACTCGATGGGAAAAGGATTTGGGGGAGGAACTTGGGGAAGACGCCTGGGAATCTGTGCTGCGCAGGGTACACTCGTCCTCTTTTAGCACTAGACACAGCCTCATTCAATTCAAGGTGGTTCACCGTATCCACTGGTCGGGGGCCAAACTTGGAAGAATATTCTCTGATTTTGTGTCAGATGTAAGGTGGAACCAGCCACACTGTTGCATATGTTTTGGGGCTGTCATAAACTGTCAGGTTTCTGGGAATTAATATTTAAATGTTTCTCTGATATGTGTGACACTGTTATAGATCCGTCTCCCCTTACAGCCCTTTTTGGAGTACTGCCCATGGGTACCCCCCTATCAAGAATCCAGTCGGACACTGTTGCTTATACAACTCTTTTAGCTAGACGGCTAATACTACAGAACTGGAAGATGGCAGCTCCCCCATCTTATAAATATTGGGTGAGGGATGTGTTGTGCTCTCTGAAACTAGAAAAAATTCAATTCAATTCACGTGGGAACCCCAAACTGTTTGATGAGGCTTGGGCTCCATTCCGGTCTTACTTTAAACAGTCCATCCTCTGATGGCATTCCAATTAATACTAAAATAAGTCTGTGACTTAAGGGTTGGAGGAGCTTCTCTCTGTGTTTTTGCTGGGGGGGGGTATTAAGGTCCATGTGCTTATTGATTGTGGTCCGCAGATGCCTTGTTCATCTTGCCCAGGCAGAGACTGAAGTGTGAGCTTGTTTTTCCCAGTTATTTTTACATTTTTGTTCACGCCTACATGAATAATCATTTTATTTTTTTATTTTAAAGCATTGTAAACTTTTTTTTGTCCAGTGGATGGTCGGTCTGTGGCCATGACTGTCTGTGAGTGGTTGCATTTCTCCACCCTTATCCCTTGACTGTTTACAGGAACAATGGTGAGGTGTTTGCTCTGTCCCTGTACTATAGATTGCCCTTTAACCTCTGTAGCCTTCTGCCTGGTGTGTTTAACTTGTCTAAAGTATGGTATCTTTAAAGCTATTTTTTTTATTTGTATTTTTATTTGTATTTTTTTTTTCTAGTTGAGTATATTATTTATATTGCTTTATCTTGTCTGTGTGTATGTAAGTTCAAAACTTAATAAACAGAGTTAAAAAAATAAAAAAAAAGAAGAGGAAAGTCGTTACAAAGAGAAGGAGACATGAAATGAATTGGGAGATTGTAAAAAAAAGTAGAAATTAAATATAGACCCATGGAATTGCAATAGGAACAAGGGATAGGATGTAGGCACACTCTTAGAAAAAAGTGTTCAAAAAGGGCTCTTCGATTGTCCCCATAGAAGAATTCTTTTTGGTTCCAAGTCAAAACCTTTTTTGTTTCAGGTAAAACACTTTTAAGTTCCATGTCTGTGCAAAAGGTTCTACCTTTAACCAAAAGAGTTCTAACTGGAACCAAAAATGGTTCTTCAAAGGGTTCTCCGAGGGGACAGCTGAAGAACCCCTTTAGGTTCTACATAGCACCTTTTCTTCTAATAGTGCACAGGACATGTTCTTGTAGTAGTGTTTTGATATGTAGGTTGAGTACTGGTACATGCCTTTGGTCATCATGGAACATTCTCAATAAAACTAATAGGTTCATTTCAGCTAGAATACATAGTGACATTTTATTAATTATATTCTGATGACAGAAAAAAAAAATCCATTTGATCCATTAGCATGCCTGTACATAACTGGCATTTGCATTTTTTAGTGTCAGTTAGGTCATTTAAGTTGATTAACCCAGCTCAATGCAAATCAAGTTCACAGTGCCATTTTACGGTTGGATGGTGTCACACCCTGATCAGTTTCACCTGTCCTTGTGATTGTCTCCACCCTCCTCCAGGTGTCACCCATCTTCCCTATTACCCTCAGTGTATCAGGGTACCTGTCTTCTCTGTTTGTCTGTTGCCAGTCTGTCTTGTCTTGCCAAGTCAACCAGCGTTTTTCCAAGCGCCTGTTTTTGCTAGTCTCTCTTTTCTAGTCCTTCCAGTTCTGACCTTTTGACTGCCCTGACACTGAGCCTGCCTGCCTGACCATTCTGCCTGCCTCTGACCTCGAGCCTGCCTGCCGCCCTGTACCCTTTGCACTCTGACCTGGTTATGAACTCTTGTCTGTCCTCGACCTGCCTCTTGCCTGCCCCTCGTTGTTCAATAAATAGACTATAACCATCTGCCTCCTGTGTCTGCATCTGGGTCTCGCCTTGTGTCGTTTTAGATGGCAACAATGTGGATGATAATAAGTACAACACTCATCCATTAGTGGGTGTCCCGTGGTGGCTAAAGTTAAACGCGTGTGCTTCTGGTGAGAGTTCTTTCAATGAAAGTGTTTCCAAACATTATTTATTCATATATGAATTGTACATTTTCATATTCTTCTTGTGAAAGACAGTTTACCTTGAGAACCATCATCAACCTCAGATTACTTGTCCATGAAATGTGATTTACCATTGAGGATTTTTTAAACAGCTAATTATACGCAAACGTTGGAGATAAAGGAGTTCACATAGCGAGTTTTGCAGACTGCTGCTGCTGTTGTCTTAAATCACGTCAATGTATAGGTACAGTGAATTATGAGCATAGGAATTCTCTTCACGGATTGTAATTCTCAGATATGTTTCAAGTGAAAAAGGGCTGTGGCATTTTGTTGTGTGGTATTTACACCAGCTTTCTAATTTTGCTAAATGACCTATTTCCTTTTGTAATGGCCATGCCTGACTTGCTTTTGTCCACATCAATTTGTGGGTAATAGACCGCTGTAAAAGTAATCCAATCTCTAAATGCCAGCCAAATTTGTCCTTAAAGCTAGAATCCTTAGTTGCTACATCCATTTTGGACTTGATATATTGATATATACCCATTGATTCTTGAAGAATATAACTTAGAAATGCTTCATGAGCTTACTTCAACTGCCATGCCATCAGAAATCAAAAAAGAAGCTTGTTTTACAGTAATTTTTGTAAGCAATGTAAATGTAAACTAACTTTATATAGGGTAAAAACATGGGTAAAACTATCATTTTGACATCCTTGCATCCATAGCTCTATGAATTTGAGTGTTTACATTTTATCTCTCAGCTTTTTGCCAAAACTGAGGTGAGGTGACCGCTTTGATCTTGTTTCAATTAAGGATTCTAGCTTTAAGTCATTCGCAAAGTCTGCGGTTTCTTTTTTAGGTCATTTAGTTTAATATGAGTTTGTATTTTGAGGCCTCTCTTTCGCTCTCTCACACTCTGTCTCGCATGTGTACACACGCGCGCGAGCACACACACACACTTTTAATCTGCCTCCTTTAGTTGGCTATTTGTCTAGATCAGTACTTGGCTGATAGTAGGATGTCTGATAACATTAAACTATGGATTTTCTTCCTCTCTGGACAAAATAAGGTTACCACATATGTTTCTCTGTAGTGATAGACTGCACTATGTGACCATGTGCCTTAATTCTGTATATCATGGGGCGGCAGGTAGCCTAGTGGTTAGAGCTTTGGGCCAGTAACCGGAAGGTTGCTGAATTGAATTCCGAGCTGATTTGGTAAAAAATAATTCTGCCCCTGAGCAAGGCAGTTAACCCACTGTTCCCCGGCCGCCGAAGACTTGTATGTCGATTAAGGCAGCCCCGTGCACCTCTCTGATTCAGAGGGGCTGGGTTAAATGCGGAAGACACATTTCCATTGGACAACTGACTAGGTATGCCCCTTTCCATATTACATCAGAGGAAATAGAGGATGTAGTATATGCCAGTCTTTGTGTGTGTTTGTTAGTGTGTGTGCATGTGTGTATTTGTGACTGTTAGCAGTGCTCTTTTACTGACATCCAGTTAATTCAATGGAAGAGAATAAGGTTGGATGTTGCAGAGGAGAAAAAAAAAATCATAACTGTCTGCTGAACAAGGTATTAATAATGTAGCACAGAGTTTGAGCTCATACAGACAAGTCGAGGGCATTGAACTCTCGTTCCCTCAGACAGCACTGAAACGCACTACTGCAACTCCCACTCTGCTTCACCAAGTTGTATACATATGAAATACAAATGTGTGAAGTACAAATTGACCTGGCAAATGTCCTGGAAAATACTGTATATGGTCTCTCTGAATATCCCCTCATTCTCTCACTGAACATTTTCACTCAGCGTTAATCACAAGTCAACAGTTGCAGAGCAAGCATCAGAATAAGCATCCCATTTTAAGCATTGGCTGAGATTCTTGTGGCAGCATCTTCTGTGCATTAAAATATGATGATGAGTAGAGGATCCCATTATCACATTCCTCTATCTTGACCAAGGTGACATAAGCATAATCCAGCAGGCTACGGGATTCCCATGAATCTCAGCCTCTCCAAAACAGTACCATGTAGTGGAACACATTAGGCCAGGGGTGTCAAACTCAAATACCCAGTGGGCCAAAATGTAAAACCTGAACAAAGTCACGGGCCAACATTGAACAAATTAACCTTTTAATATGGACCCAAACAAGTTTTGCTTTAACATTGAATATGGAACAAGCATCGCTTATTACCATACAATATATAATTTAATAGTGGAGACATGCAAAATCGAATTTCAAATGAAAAAATTAAATAAATACAATTTAAATAAAAATTGTATGCCTCTTTTCTATTTGCAGCCTTCTGATTTAAATACCAAAATAAACTTTTTCCACTGGCTAATAATTTTACAAATAAAATGATAATAAATCAATCAACCATTCAAGCCCATGCCTTGTAGCAAGAAAAAGTGCATAAAGAAAACGTTAATTATTGCACACTGGTCTAATCTGATGTGCCCAAGCCAGATACCTGGCATCTCTTCTTGGATGCTAGTTCATCAATGTCTGGGCTCAAGCTCTGAGCTGAAGAAATCCTCAGTATCGAGCGAAGATGTTCATCATTCAGACGTCTCCTGTGAGTTGTTTTGGTCATCTTCATCGAGGAGAAAAGTTGCTCGCATAGATAAGTGCTGCCGAACATGGAGAGCATCTGAGCAGCTTGGGTGCGGAGCTGAGGCATTGTGTCAGGGATGAACCGTGGAAACTGTGCGGCGCCCACAGCATCATACTTGACTTCAGCGTGTCGTTGCACTGGAGTTCAATCAGCTCCATTTGGATGTTGGTTGGTGCATTTTCCACATCAACCGGCGAAGGGATTACTAAGCAGTTCAAACTTGCATTTCTGGGCATCGAAGTCGGCAAATCGCCGGCTAAACTCAGCGGCGAGAACACTGAGTTTTTCAGCAAACTGTGCGCATGGGAACACGGCGGTAGAGATCTGCGCTTTTATGGATTGGCAGCAGGGAAAATGGCAAGGGTTTCCTTGCAGCATCTGATTCTCCCACAGGCACAGTTTAGTTTTGAAGGCCCTCACTGCAGCGTACATGTCTGTGATGATGCGCCCCCGCCCCTGAAGCTGCAGGTTCAGCGCATCGAGATGGCTCGAGATGTCACAGAGAAAGGCCAGCTCACACAGGAACTTTTGCTCCCGGAGCTCTGCTGTATCCTTCCCTTTGGTTTCCAGGAATTGACATATTTCCTCACGCAGCTCGAAACATCTGTTCAGTACTTTTCCTCTGCTTAGCCATCTCACCTCTGTGTGATACGGCACGTCTGCGTATTCCGAACCACACTCCTCCAGAAAAGATTTAAACTGGCGGTGATTTAGACCTTTGGCTCTTATAAAGTTAACTACCTGTGTTACTGTGGTCATAACATGTTCCATCTTTAGGGCTTTGGCACACAGTGCTTCCTGATGTATGATGCAGTGGTAAACAGTTAGCTCACCTGCACAGTTCTCTTCCCGCATCTTCTCCCGAACTATGCCCACCAGTCCACTCTTTTTACCGCACATCGCTGGCGCACCATCTGTCGTTAATCCAACGAGTTTATCCTACGGCAGCTTTATTTCAGTTACACATTTGGAAACCTCCTCAAAGATTTCCTTTCCTGTGGTTGTGCCATGCATTGATTTGAATCCTAATAGCTCCTCCGTAACACACAGATTTGAGTCCACTCCACGGATGAAGACTGACAGCTGAGCAGTATCAGATGCGTCGCAGCTCTCATCCACAGCGAGGGAGAACGCAACAAAATCTTTTCCCTTTTCCATCAGCTGGTCATACAGATTGGTGGCAAGATCGCATGTGCGATCAGCTACTGTGTTCCTGCTCAGGCTCACGTTTGAAAATGCTTGTTTTTTCTCTGGGCATACGAGGTCACAAACCTTCATCATGCACTTTTTCATGAACTCTCCCTCATTAAAGGGCCGGGCTGATTTTGCGATCTCTGCTGCCACTATATAACTAGCCTTTACAGCAGCCTCGCTTTGTGATGTGGCTTTTTTAAACATATTCTGTTGTGAAACCAAACTTATTTTCATCTCCTCTACTTTCTGGTTCCTTTGAGTCATGTCCAGGTCCTTGTATTTGTCATGGTGTTTCGTTTCATAGTGTCGTCTAATGTTGTACTCCTTACTTACAGCCACGTTGACTCCACAAACAAGACAAACAGGTTTGTCTTTTACATATGTAAACAGATATTCTGCCTCCCACTTGTCCAGAAAGCTCCTGTTTTCTGCCTTTCTTTTCGCCATTTTTGGGAAGGGTTAGCTCGCTGACAGTTGTAGCGTCTATGTTGCTATGACTACTGTCACAGAGGAGAGAGCGTTTCTGGGTCCTGTCCTGATTGGCGCGCGAAAACAGCAGAGCATTATGGGATTCGTAGTATTAGTGGTGAATGCGCTGTATAATACCAGCGGGCCAGCTCTAGTAGTAATTTGGTATTGTCTCGCGGGCCAAATATAATTACCCTGCGGGCCAAATTTGGCCCACGGGCCAGAGTTTGACACCCATGCATTAGGCCATAGAACAAGATGAATAGAAGCACTGGATGTATTTTACCCCCTAAAGACTTGAGGGTAAGCCTTACTCTGTTCATGATTCATAAAGGATAGTTCTTTGTGGTACCAATATTGTGACTCCTTCAATTCTACTTCTATTTTACTATTGATTTTAAAAGCAATTTTTCTCTTGTGGAGTAAAATGTTAATTAACTCGAAATCAACGCATAACTCAGCTTTGTTTCCTCAAATATCCCATATTCCCATAATGTATGTGGAATATTTGTGACTGTGGATAGAATCTCCATAAAGAACGATTATTTCACAATCCCGCCCTCGTTTATTTAATTCTGTGAAGAACAACACAGCGATAAAATGACACGAAACCTGTTCTATTTGTGAGCAATCGCACATCAAAAAGGTCCAAATTAGGTAGCTACTGCAGTGAGGTCTTGATTGTTTTGTAAAGGGATGTTGTCGAATAGTGTTTTTTATTTTATTTCCAATCATCTTCCTGATCTACTCTGCAGTACTGTCTGATATCAATGTTTGTTTGTTTTTACTTTAGTGGGTGTTTTATATTTACTATAATTTCTACTTGCCCCAATTGAAGGCCCTCACAAACATATATTGTTGTTAACTACTGTTGTACAAATCAATGTATTACCTATTGTGACTTCTTCTACAACCATTGTATTGTTAAAGTTTAAGGGATCATGGGGGGATTGCAAAGTCATTTTTTATCAGTGCTGCTAGCACCTGGTGGGCTTAATGAAGATTTTCTTCCCTTTTTAAATCTCTCTTCCAGGGGTTCATTCCCTCTGTCTCATAATTAAGTCAGTATATGAGCCGTAAAGACTGAACTCTCTGGAAATAAACACTGAGAATTCAACACCATCTGCTCCTCCAGTCTTCTTCTTCACTGCATCCTCCCATCAACACAACTCTTTCTCTCCTGCTTACTCACCCTCACCCACACCCACACACACACACATACACACACACACACACACACACACACACACACACACACACACACACACACACACACACACACACACACATGAATGCACACTCACAGACTCGGGCACATACTGGGCCAGAATATACTTTTCTACGTAAACACCATTACTAAAGTTCTGAACTGCACCAGACACCTCTCCCTTCTTCCTACTGGCTGGCTCTTTCTCTTCACTTTCCCTGTTACCTCTCTCTCTGCAGACAGCCCGGCAGCTGAAATGGACCAGAAATGTTTACAAAAGAGTCTCTAGACTTCGGAAAATAGCATCACATAGCAATATTCTGCTAGTTACCTTTGCAGGAAATAAAACTCCAATGTGTGAGAGGAGGGGGGCAACAAAATTTCAGGTCAGGACACCAAAAGGCTCCGGCCGGTTCTGACTGCATGTGTGGGTATGGATGTGGGTACGCAGACCCGTGAGCCACTGTGTCCCTGAAGAGTTCTGATTTTCTGTGGCCCCTACCCCCATCAAAGTTGCCCATCCCTGGTCTAGTGGATGAAGTGCTCCAGAACAACCCAGACAGTTTGAGTCCAGTGTGGTGTGAGATAGTGGCCCAGAGCCACACAGTGAGGTAGTGCTACTGTGTTCCTCCCCTGACTCTGGCTGCTTGGGTTCCGCTCTCAGGGAAACAGCTCACGTCGGCCATGCCCAAGTGAACTATATCAATATCTGTGTGCTGACAGACGTGTAAGCCTGTTCGATCTCTCAGCGTCTCCAATTCAATCCCTCACCTTTATTCCTCTCCCCGTTCTTCATCTGCTCCTGTCTGAGCAGTGCCATTAATTACCCTGTAGCTGGGCCCAAACAACAGCAACAACAAGCGGCTCCCTCCTCAGATTAAAGACTAACGAAAATGGATGACCACGGGCTGGCATTTCCTGCTTTACGGGGCGTTCCTAGCTCGGGCCTGTTATGATTTCTGTGTTTTGTCATGTGTCTGAAATGATAATTCCTAAGCCTAGATGTGCCACTTGGCCTATCAGTTTATCTTGTGCCAAGAGACAAGGTATATTTATATTTGGTGAACAATGTACCGGGATATAAGGAGTTAATGCAGGGGTTCCCAAACTTTTTGGGCCCATGAACACATTTTGGTATCTGTACATTTTCAGGACCCCAACAATGTGATCTTTTTTAAATGTATTATTAACAGCCGATATTTACTTTTGTATTTGGGGTTATGGCAGTCAATTGACAAACAGACCATCACATACTTATAATGTGGGGCAATGACAGTCAATTGCAAATTAGTCTGACAATGTATCTTATCTCACCACCACTAATGAGATGGGTTTGCTTGATGCATGACGCGTCAGAGCTTCTCAAAGTCAGGGGTCGTGGTCAACAGTGCTCACCCCATCTCCCCTGTCACATCTAGGGCTGTGGCGGTCACAACATTTCGTCAGCCGGTGATTGTCAAGAAAATAACTGCCGATCTCACGGTAATTGACAGCACAGCCTAAAAGCCACTGATGCAGCCCTTAGGAACATCTATGTTTTAAAAAGTCTAATGAGTCCATGTAATATATCCTACACCTTCACAATAAATCATTATTTATTTTAGACAGCTCTAAAGAAGCATGATATGAAGAAAATATAGTCTATTTCAGAAGAACAGAATAGCACACTCGGAATAGTCCTTATGTTAGGTCTATGCCAAATGGCTGTGGGCTACACTAGTTCATTTAGCAGACAAGATTTGCTTACTTAGAATTCCGTGGAATTATTCTATAGTATGAAGAATACAACTGAACAAAGCGGAATAAAATAGAAAGGATATTTTCTCCTAACGATTTGAAGGAGTGCGCACATGCGGCTATTCTGTGTTGAGCAGTTAACAAAGAAATAGGTATTCCTATTCTTAGATTCTGAATAAACAAAAGTACAACTCACGGACGACTAGTAAAGCTCAAACCACGTTTATTCACCCACTGGGTCACACAACTGCATAAAACAAAGACGTGTTTATACTAGCCCGTATATTTATACCTTCCTCTTATGCTGAGTCTCCTTGAACATCTGGACAGCCAATACATCTCTGTTGCTAGACAGGACTTTAGTGATGCCTGTTATTTCTCACTTCATCTGACCTAGTCCCTGCCCAAATTCCTCACTCCTCCCCAACTCATGGCTGTCCTACTTTATCTGTTGACTGGAACCAGACTGTGGCCCTGCTCCTCTCCATAAAATACTTGAGATTTAACAATAACATGTTCTTCCTGCACTCCCCTTTCTCACACAGTAGATTTCCATACCCTCCATTCTGATATGGTAACATGTTTTGAAGTTAGTACCCAACACTATATACTAAATTTAGAGTTATTAATGCAACTTTAGTTGTTCTACAAACGATGGGCTACATGTTTTGATTTTTAATACATTGTAAGGCTGCATGATGCGACTCTAATGATGATTTGAAAAAAGTTGCTTGAAAGGCATGAGCTCTGCTTAGTTTTTTTGCGAAGGCTGTACACACTACATCAGTCACTCATTCACAATTTGACAAGCACTTGATAATGCCTAGAATTTCACGGCGACATCCCCTTTGTGTGGTCGTAATGCACCCTAAAATAAATCCATGCACTTTGCGGCCAGTGGCCGTTGTGCACTACATCACGTGATCGGGTCTTTCTTACAGGCTAGAAGTGAAAACAGACATATCTGGGATGGAACTGTGCGTGTCCTTATCTGCTTCCGAGGTGCATATTGAAGATATTGGAAGAACTGTCCACAATTACTTTGTCAGCCAACAATATGAGTAGGCCTGATGAATAGCAAAAGCACTAGCCCTTGTCAATCTACTATCCTCCATAGTACAAAGGTCGACCTATTCTCTTCTGTGAGTAGTCTGGGACAGTTGTGGGATGCGATCCCAAATTAATACAACCACTAGCATCAAAAAACATTTTTCACGCAATGTGGCTGACGCAACAGAACAGAATGTTTAGCTTAAAATTTGTATAAACTATGAGGCTATTTCTTTACATTATAAGTGTAGCAATGGTAGCAGGCTATAAGCACATATGTTCCATTAGCGGAAAACACCATTATCAAAAGTGATCACAAATGTAATTATGCATGTAATGCTTTAATTATAAAGGTGAATTGTTATGATGAAAATGATCTTCCCCAAACTTGAAACTCACTCTCTGCTTATGTATGCCAGTTAGGCTCTACACCCATTGTAAAGCGGATTCATGTGCTTAATTTTAAGAAGTTATTTGGCCACTTTAGTTGTGTTACAAACCTTATTAAAACATGTTGGTGTCATGCGCTGACCTTAGAGATCCTATTTATTCTCTATTTTTGTTAGGTCAGGGTGTGACTAGGTTGGGCAATCTAGTTGTCCTATTTCTTTGTTTGGCCTGGTATGGTTCCCAATCAGAGGCAGCTGCTGTCTATCGTTGTATCTGATTGGTGATCATACTTAGGCAGCCTATTTCCCACCTTAGTTTGTGGGATATTGATTTTGTATAGGTACTGTGTGGCCTGCAGAACTTTACCTTCGTTTTGTATTTTGTTGTTTTTCGGTGTTCATTTTAATAAAAGTAAGATGTTCGCCTACCACGCTGCACCTTGGTCTCCTCATTCAAACGACGAGCGTAACAGTTGACCTATGGGCTAGTGTAACGACGACACTGGGAAACGAGAAGCAAGTGCACGGACATAGAACAACAGCAAGTGCACGGACATAGACCGACATAGCGTACGGACATAGGGAGTGCCAGATATAGGGGAGGTAATGAGAGAGGAAATGTAGTCCAGGTGAGCCTAATTATGAGGAGCAGGTGCGCATAATGATACTTGCCAGGACCTCTGGTTATAAAACCGGCGACGAGTAGACAGCTAGGCTACATGAGGTGTGCGACTATGATTGGAAAAAGTTTCTTATGCCGGGCATCATTCACAAGTGATAGGCTAATATTGTCAAAAATAAGACTATTATTTTATTTAATCTTGTCTTTACATATACTAAATAATATATGTTTGAAATTTGTTTTGATAGGGTAAGCGGGAAAAATCACATGTTATCTATGCACTTAAATGGCGAATGGAGGTTATTTTTCATACCAGCCAGGTAGGCTATATTCCTGTTGTAAATACATTTGAAGTCGGAAGTTTACATACACTTTGGTTGGCATGTCGGTTATGACATCTACTTTGTGCATGACACAAGTAATTTTTTCAACAATTGTTTACAGTCAGATTATTTCACTTATAATTCACTGTATCACATTTCAGTGGGTCAGAAGTTTACATATACTAAGTTGACTGTGCCTTTAAACAGCTTGGAAAACTCAAGAACATGATTTCATGGCTTTTTGAAATTATTTGAGGCAATTGGAGGTGTACCTCTGGATGTATTTCAAGGCCTACCTTCAAACTCAGTGCCTCTTTCTTTGACATCATGGGAAAATCAAAAGAAGTCAGCCAAGACCTCAGAAAAAAATGTAGACCTCCACAAGTCTTGTTCATCCTCGGGAGCAAGGATTGAAGGTAACAATAGTACACAAGTATAAACACCATGGGACCATGCAGCCGTCATACCGCTCAGGAAGGAGACACATTCTGTCTCCTAGAGATTAACGTACTTCGGTGCGAAATGTGCAAATCAATCCCAGAACAACAGCAAAGACCTTGTGAAGATGCTGGAGGAAACGTGTGCAAAAGTATCTATATCCTCAGTAAAACGAGTCCTATATCGACATAACCTGAAAGGCTGCTCGGCAAGGAAGAAGCCACTGATTCAAAAACCGCCATAAAAAAGCCAGACTACAGTTTGCAACTGCACATGGGGACAAAGATCCTACTTTTTGGAGAAATGTCCACTGGTCTGATGAAATAAAAATAGGACTGTTTGGCCGTAATGACCATTGTTATGTTTGGAGGGGAAAAGGGGTAGGCTTGCAAGCTGAAGAACACCATCCCAACCATGAAGAATGGTGTTGGCATTATCATGTTGTGGGGGTGCTTTGCTGCAAGGAGAGACTGGTGCACTTCACAAAATAGATGGCTTCATGGGGGAGGAAAATGATGTAGATTTATCTAAAGCTTGGTCGCAAGTGGGTCTTCCAAATGGACAATGTCTCCAATCATACTTCCAAAGTTGAGGCAAAATGGCTTAAGGACAACAAATTCAAGGTATTAGAGTGGTTATCACAAAGCCCTTACCTCATAGAACATTTGTGGGCAGAACTGAAAAAGTGTGTGCGAGCAAGGAGGCCTACAAACCTGACTCAGTTACACCAGCTCTGTCAGGCGGAATGGGCCAAAATTCACCCAAATTATTGTGGGAAGCTTGTGGAAGGCTATCTGAAACATTTGACCCAAGTTAAACCATTTAAAGGCAATGCTACCAAATACTAATTGAGTGTATGTAAACTTCTGACCCACTGGGAATGTGATGAAAGAAATAAAAGCTGAAATTAATAATTTTCTCTGCTATTATTCTGATATTTCACATTCTTAAAATTAGTGGTGATCCTAACTGACCTAAAACAGATAATTTTTACTAGGATTAAAAGTCAGAAATTGTGAAAAACTGAGTTTAAATGTATTGGGCTAAGATGTATGTCATCTTCCGACTTTAACTGAAAAAGCAATGTGCTTAATTTTAGGAAAGTTGAGAAATAAATATATCCTATAGAAAGCTGATCCTCCTATTTTTAGGAGAGGCCATCATTCAGTTTTCTCACGCAATTGCACTGCCTATTGAAATGTTGCGCAACATGAGCTCATGGGCTCTGGTGAAGTGTTTGATTAGATTTTTGAATACATTTGCATTGATGTCAGCGTAATTATAGGGACAATAGAGTTCTGCGTACCAGCTAGTTAGCAAGTTTGGTAAGCTATTAATGACCATCAGCTGCATCAGAGCTTGGAGAAGCCTAATTACTCACGTGGTCACGTGGATTTTGACTGCCTTCATGACCCCTGGTGTGGTGGTAATACGGTCACCACCACAGACCTAGTCACATCCAACCTGGATCAATATTTGCTTTTAATGCAGACGAAAGCACTGAATCCATCTTCACGCAGATATTACCTGACGAAGGGTACCATGAGTTTTATAGTGCTTTCAAGACAACTGGGAACTCTGAAAAATACAAGGTCAAATCATGACGTAAGTGATCTCCAGGTCGGAATGTCGGAGCCCTAGACAGAGACACAATTTATGAGTTGGAATTCAGAGTTGAATGACAGTTCCCAGTTGTCTTAAATGCACTGAAGTCGGAGATTTCCCAGTTCCCAGTTGTTTCGAATGCTCAGAGGGAGATAGCAGGGTATTCCCTTTGTCAGGAACCAAAACTCCTCCGTAGTGACCCGTGAATGCATTTGGTGACATGACAGCTGTTCAATCAGCTGTTCAATGTCACTTACGGGCATCTTAACTGAGCCAGGATCACAGTGAAACAGATTGGGAAGTAGGTCCAATAAGAATTATTTCCTCTGAATCCACTGATTCAGTCACTCATCTGTAGAATGTTTTTGTATTTCCCTTGTATGCTTGCGTTCAGTTCATTCAGTTTCCGAAGAATGTTTGTTACATAGGCAAGGAGCCTATGTAAGCCTCGGTGAAAAATAGAACATTGTCATGCTCTGATCGCCACATAGTTTTGCGAACAGGCATGTGGATGTGGTTTGACGTAGTTTGCAATCGAAGTTACCTGCGACAGTATATCTTCGAGTTCTGTGGGCAGCTCTTTTGCTGTCAGTTGCTCTTGGTGTATCATACAATTTGTCCATTTGGCAAATGGAGACACATTCATAACTGGAGTGCAGAGGCCTGCCCTGAACATCCCCTGTGACATCTCATGCTCGGGAATCTTGAGAAAGAACAATGTCACATCTAATCAAATCAAATTTTATTTGTCACATGCGCCGAATACAACAGGTGAAATGCTTACTTACAAGCCCTTAACCAACAATGCAGTTTTAAGAAAATACCCCCCAAAAAGTAAGAGATAAGATTAACAAATAATTAAAGAGCAGCAGTAAATATCAAAAGCGGAGCTATATACAGGGGGTACCGGTACAGAGTCAATGTGCGTGCCACCTGTGTCGAGGTAATTGAGGTAATATGTACATGTAGGTAGAGTTATTGAAGTGACTAGGAATAGATAATAACAGAGAGTAGCGCAAGCATTGACGGGGTGGGGGGGGCAAATAGTCTGGGTAGCACTTTGATTAGCTGTTCAGGAGTCTTATGGCCACCTGACAGGTGTGGTATATCAAGAAGCTGATTAAACAGCATGAACATTACACAGGTGCACCTTGTGCTGGGGATAAAAGGCCACTCTAAAATGTGCAGTTCTGTCACACAACACAATGCCATAGTCCCAAAGTTTTGAGGGAGTGTGCAATTGGCATCCTGGCTGCAGGAAAGTCCACCATAGCTGTTGCCAGAGAATTGTATATTAATTTATCTACTTAAAGCCGCTTTCAACGTCGTTTTTAGAGAATTTGGCAGTACATCCGAACTCACAACCCACAGACCACATGTAACCACGCCAGCCCAGGACCTCCACATCTGGCTTCTTCACCTGCGGGATTGTCTGAGACCAGCCACCCAGACAGCTGATGAAACTGTGAGTTTGCACAACGGAAGAATTTCTGCACAAACTGTTTAAGGGAAACTCATCTGCATGTTTGTCATCCTCACCAGGTCTTGACCTGACTGTAGTTCTGTTTCGTAACCGACTTCAGTGTGCAAATGCTCACCTTCGATGGCCACTGGTACGCTGGAGAAGTGGCATCGCCTGGGCTAGCGGTTTGCTGATGTCAACGTTGTGACCAAAGTGCCCCATGGTGGTGGTGGGGTTATGGTATGGGCAGGCATAAGCTACGAACAATTAACACAACTGCAGTTTATCAATGACAATTTGAATCCACAGAGATGCTGTGGCGAGATCCTGAGGCCCATTGTCGTGCCATTCATCACCTCATGTTTCAGTATGATAATGCACGGCCCCATGTCACAAGGATCTGTACACAATTCCTGATGGCTGAAAATGTCTGAGTTCTTCCATAGCCTGCATACTCACCAGACATGTCACCCATTGAGCATGTTTGGGATGCTCTGGATCAACATGTACGACAGTGTGTTCCAGTTCCCGTCAATGTCCAGCAACTTCACACAGCCATTGAAGTGGAGTGGGACAACATCAACAGCCTGATCAACTCTATGCAAAAGAGATGTGTTGCACTGCCTGAGGCAAATGGAGGTCACACAAGATACTGACTGGTTTTCTGATCCACACCCCAAACTTTGTTTTAAGGTATCTGTAACCAACATATTCCCAGTCATATGAAATTCATAGATTAGGACCTATTGAATTTTTTTCAATTGACTGATTTCCTTACATGAACTGTAACTAAGTAAAATCTTTGAAAGTGTTCCATGTTGCGTTTATATTTTTGTTCAGTGTATATGAAAAACTGAATAGTTTCAACTCTTATTTTCCATGTCTTCCATTGTAGGTTTCCCTTCGATGACCCACATTTAGCAGATGGACCTACACTGAATAATGTAGACATAGTGGGTATGTCCTGAATAGTGAGTAAATCTTACTAGTTTAACTTAAAGAGTAGAAGCATGTCTATTCACTGAGTCGCTCACCGCTACTTACCAGTAATGTGACCTAGTCCACACATCAGCATTGCATTGCATATTCCAGTGTTAGAATCGATCCTCTGCCAACACACTCTCTATAATGCAATGCATTTAAATTGCTTCTTTAGCCTCCAGAATCATGTGTCATGTATACAATACTGACTGTATATGTTATACATAAGACCCCACAGTTGAATTAATGAAAGCTTTATTCCCGCCTACTCCTCACTCTTCAGTGTTCACACATGAGCCTTTATAGAGGAAAGTTGTGAGGGGGTTTCTGGGTAATTGAGGAGCCTAGATAAGAACTAATGGCTATGTCTGTGATCAATATAATTTCTAGCTGTTTTAATTGCTCTTAAACACTCCCCCAGTAGTTGATTAGAGCGAATGAATACCTGTATACTGAAGATACAACACAGTCATTGAGGAAGTGTAGTGATTAGCAGGTATATCCCGTCCTTTGCATTTTGTAAAGAGAGTTTACAGTGTCTTCTCTTTTGGGAGTGTACAATTTTGACATGTGACTGGCATTGAGCCATGCTCAAGTGATAAAGATACCGAAATAGAAAATGACTCAAGTAAAAGTGAACGTCACCCAGTAAAATATTGCTTGAGTAAAAGTCTAAAAGTATCTGCTTTTAAATACACTTACGTGTCGAAAGTAAATGTATTTGCTCAAATATAAATATCAAAAGTATAAATATTTGTATTTATTTACGGATAGCCAACAATCACTCAGAATTTACAAACAAAGCATTTATGTTTAGTGAGTACGCCAGATCAAGGCAGTAGGGATGACCAGGGATTCCCTCTTGATAAGTGCGTGAATTGGACCATTTTCTTGTCCTACTAAGCATTCAAAATGTAACGAGTCATTTTGAGTATCAGGGAAAATGTATGGAGTAAAAAGTACATTATTTTCATTAATGTAGTGGAGTAAAAGTAAAAGTTGTCAAAAATATAAATAGTAAAGTAGTGTACAGATACCCCAAAAACGACTTAAATAGTACTTCCAAGTATTTATACTTACACCACTGGAGTGCGGCCCTGGAGAGAGTGGCTTAGCCTTATTAGCTCTCTGCTGACACCTCAACTCTCTTTCTGTCAATCAATAGCTGATAAGTGGATCCCATTAAGGCTGTTGAGCTAAATCCTTTTGTTTTACTTGATGACATCCCATTCAAACTGTTTCCTTTAGCCAAATGTTACAATGGTTTTCTGGAGATGCTACTTTCATTTTGTTGCTGCTTTTGTTCTGATTTGTTGACAGTACAAGGTATCTCTTCCAATCAGTCCTGGTTATTCTACATTACCAAAGGGCATTGTGTGTGTATGTTAGTGAAATGTGATCTTGTATTTGCAAAGACGGTATCAGTAAGATTAAAGCAAAGCTGTTGATGATACAGGGTTTAGTTAAGAAATCTGACAGATCAATTGATTCCTCAATGGCAAAACACTGCAAACGTTCTCAGAGAACATTCAGGGGAACAGGGGAACGTGTGTTATTGTGAGCTTCAGTTTTATGTTGTTGCTTATCTATTATTAATTACTGTCAATGGTGTTATTTCAGGCTATTTCAGACCACCAATTGCAATCCTATTGATATCAATAATGCTGCGGTACGATTCTGAGCCAAGTAGAGATTACGATGTTTGGTGAAATTGTGTCTGATAGACAGCATCAATAGTTAATCAAGGTAGAAAAAGCTGAACCGTAATTCATATTACTCAATAATAACATATCAGACCTCACAATATAGTCAATACACAAAGAAGTTCAAATACAAACAATGTGTTTCGCTCTCCCTTAAGGCCCCATCAATATTCCACTGAACTGCCAGGTGTCATGTGTGCTTTAATTTGCTAAATATCACTCATATTCAGTATTATATGCTGATCTCGGTTCAACCTGTTCAATTAATTTTAGATCCTTTCACTTACTTAGCTTTCTGTCAAAGAGATCTACCATGACAGAATTCGATTTACAGCTCAGCACAAAATGCTGAAGGCAAAGAATGCTGACAGACGCACATAAATATGGATTCGGTCCACAAACTGCAATCAAATAATATACAAATCATTGCTTTTTTTAAACTTTTAATTCATGTGTATTTATTTGAGTGGCTGGGGGAAAGGTTGAGGGGCTGGTTTGCTGAAGCATCCAGGTTTCATCTCAGAATCTTTCCATTTCTGAGACAGTGGGACATTGATTGTAAACAATTAATTAGGGCACGTACAGGAAGCAAATCTACCTGTACATTCCCAATAACTTAAACAGGTTGCTATTTTCATACTATTTTCCGAACCCAAAAGTATACATAAAAGTTAAATCATCCAAACAGTAGGGCTGTGAATTTCAGGCTCACTCTGATCTCCTTGAAAGAGAAACATGCACATGCAACACAGTACACATATTCACAGTGCTCTAGATATTCCTGTTCACTCTTCCCTGAGGCTCTCAACTACATGATTCATTCATGGGCCAGTAGCCAACAACCCATCCTATCCACCTCCCGCCCCCTCTCCAATACTGAGGTCCAAGCCAGCTTGGCAGACCACAGCAGCTGGAACTGAAAGCTTCCATAGACATGTTCCTGCTGAGCTCCTGAAATCACCATGCCTCACAATCAACAGGTCAGAGCACAATGAAGCAGTCTCATGGCCTAGATTATGTTTTCACTCAACAGTCCTGTATGGAGTTGATGACAGCTATGGATGCACATCGCCGGCTCCTCCACGAGGCCATTCCTCCTCATCAGCTTCTCAGAGGGAGAGTTCAGCTGAGTCAGCACAACACTGATAAGACTGTGTGGCCTCCCTACACTCTTTGCTTTACTCCTCTATACTCTACTGTGGAGACAGAGAGAGGGTCTATCCTACAGAGACCACCCCAATCCCTTCTCTCTCCTCTGTCTCTGTTATATATCCCCTCTCTCATGAAAATGTATTTCTTTTATTTCACCTTTTATCTGCGGTTTATCTAAGAATATCTCCTTGACTGTAGGCTATATAATAACACATTTATGTCTCAGGTCGTTGTTGTAAATCAGAATGTATTCTCAGTCAACTCACCTGGTAAAATAAGGAATAAACAAATAAATAATAAAAGATGCACGTGTTAAAGGCCCTCCACAGGTTTGGTACAATATTATGGTTCATGTGACATGAAGAAGAATTTATGGAAGAAGGGATAGCCATTCATAGCCACGCTATTATTCAACTAGCAACACTCCTCTGTAAATTCATAGTTAAACAGCTAGCAACATTTGGAATCAATGGAGGCTCTCCAACATAGTCTAGTCTAGCTAGGTCAGCCCAAAGAAAAAAAAGAAGGAAAAACTATTGAGTTTGCCTCTGAAATATTAGCTACAGCCTAGCCAATGGCTCATTCCTGTTTCTGTTGATGAATGGTTTGAACACAGAGACTCTGTTGTGCTTAATAAAGGGACTGTGTGTATCCTTGCGAATGCCCCGGGGACTTAAGTATTCTCCCAAAAAACTCTCCACTCTGGAGTTATTCTGCTGTTCCCCTCAGCCAGCTCAAATAGGGCAAATTAGATTGCAAGCATCCATTACTTAAGGGTATTGCTGGATATTGCAGCCTTTTATGAATTGCCAGAATTATATGAAGCCAGTGAAACGAAGTTGCCCCAGAAGAAGACAAATCGGTCCATAACAAAAATGTAAATGGCTGAGGAGCCCAGAGAACTCTGGCTGGAGTAGCTGTCAGCGGCCGTGCGTTGGGCTGCAGCTCCTCGGTCCTAGATCTTGGCTCTGATTAATGAGAGGAAGTTGACCAATCAGAGAGCATGCATAGCCGTTCATCTCTCATAACAGCTAGAGCTAATTTCACAAGCACAGGACTGAGGTGTTCACTGAGCCCACTCCAGACTAGAACAAGACTGAGGCCTTCACTGAGCCCACACCAAACTAGAACAGGACCAAGCCCTTTCTCTGAGCCAGGTAACTCCAGGAGAGGGACTGGAGTCAGAGAGCAGAGTTTCATTATTTGAGCTGAGTGATGATAGTCCAATATCGACTGGGCCTGTCACACACTCTGAGGACTCATGTTAAAGCACCTTTTGACTAACAGGATCTATCAAAGCCGTCACTCTGGGAGAGCTTTTCCTCTATTCCCAGCAGTAGGTCTCTCCATGAAAACAGTCTCATCTCTCCACATGTGACTTATTGACAGGGTCCTGAAATCACAGGTCCTTTTCAAAGTCCTGCTAAATGGTTGTGAATGAGGGGTAACCTGAGGTTACTGAATCAAAGCTGTTCCAGTCAAGTGTTAAACAAACACAGCACCAGCATAATGACAGCCACTCAAGGAAGGCTTCATCACTATTGGGAAAAGGCAAGTAGATCTTGCTAATCTTAATGCTGATCTTTTCAATGTTCAAAATGGCGTTGGAATGTACAGTGGACGTTTTAAGGGGGTCTGAGCAATTCTGCCATTTGTTGTGGTTTTTTTTGCACTGATCTTAACTTTTTTTTGTACATAATGTTTCCGCCATCGTTTCCTATGACTGAAAAGAGCTTTTGGACATCAGAAAAGAGATCACTAACCTCGATTTGGATGAAGATTGTTACTTCAATGAGTCTGCAGTACAGGACATACTGCTCACCCAGGACAGTTATATAGAGGCCGATGTGCGGCAAGTAAATAATCTACCTTTACCTTCTGTTCTATTGGCGAACGTACAATCACTGGAGAACAAACTGAACAAGATCCATTTGAGACTATCCTATCAACAGGACCTGAAGAATCTTGGCCTAGCGTCGTCCAGGTTAGGGAGGGGTTGGCCGGTAGGGATATCCTTGTCTCATCGAGCACCAGCAACTCCTGTGGCGGGCCGGGTGCAGTGCGCGCTAACCAAGGTTGCCAGGTGCACGGTGTTTCCTCCGACACATTGGTGCGGCTGGCTTCCGGGTTGGATGCGCGCTGTGTTAAGAAGCAGTGCGGCTTGGTTGGGTTGTGTATCGGAGGACGCATGACTTTCAACCTTCTTCTCTCCTGAGCCCGTATGGGAGTTGTAGCAATGAGACAAGATAGTAGCTACTAAAACAATTGGATACCACAAAATTGGGGAGAAAACGGGGTAAAAAAAAAGAACAAGGACATGGATAATATTTTACCTGGATTTTCTATGCATTTGTTCACAACAGCTGGTGAGCAATCTCTAATATTAAGGAGGTCTCGAGGTTCTGCTCGCCTGAGTTAGAATACCTCATGATAAGGTGTAGACCATACTATTTACCAATATAGTTTTCATCTATATTTTGCGCAAACAATTTTACCACCACAAACCATGCTGGCACAGTGACCGTTCGCACATATTCCAACCAAAGCCATGGAGAATAGGTAACATCCGCATTGAGCTAAATGTTAGAGATGCCGCTTTCAACGAGCGGAACACTAATCTGGACACTAATCCCGCTATGCCCTCTGACGAACCATCAAACAGGCAAAGCGTCAATACAGGACTAAGATTGAATCCTACTACACCGACTCTGATGCTCATCGGATGTGGCAGGGCTTGCAAACTATCACGGATTACAAAGAGAAACCCAGCTGCAAGCTGCCCAGTGAAATGAGCCTATGAGACGGGTTAATGTATATATTACCGTAACTACAGTGGGGCAAAAAAGCATTTAGTCAGCCACCAATTGTGCAAGTTCTCCAACTTAAAAAGATGAGAGAGGCCTGTAATTTTCATCATAGGTACACTTCAACTATGACAGACAAAATGAGAAAAAAAAGGATTTTAAATTAATTTAAAAGCAAATTATGGTGGAAAATAAGTATTTGTTCAATAACAAAAGTGAATTTCAATACTTTGTTATATACCCTTTTTTGGCAAAGACAGAGGTCAAATGTTTTCTGTAAGTCTTCACAAGGTTTTCACACACTGTTGCTGGTATTTTGGCCCATTCCTCCATGCAGATCTCCTCTAGAGCAGTGATGTTTCGGGGCTGCTGCTGGGCAACACAGACTTTCAACTCCCTCCAAAGATTTTCTATGGGGTTGAGATCTGGAGACTGGCTAGGCCACTCCAGGACCTTGAAATGATTCTTACGAAGCCACTCCTTCGTTGCCCGGGCAGTGTGTTTGGGATCATTGTCATGCTGAAAGACCCAGCCACGTTTCATCTTCAATGCCCTTGCTGATGGAAGGAGGTTTTCACTCAAAATCTCACGATACATGGCCCCATTCATTCTTTCCTTTACATGGATCAGTCGTCCTGGTCCTTTTGCAGAAAAACAGCCCCAAATCATGATGTTTCTGCCCCCATGCTTCACAGTAGGTATGGTGTTCTTTGGATGCAACTCAGTATTCTTTGGCCTCCAAACACGACGAGTTGAGTTTTTACCAACAAGTTATATTTTGGTTTCATCTGACCATATGATATCCTCCCAATCTTCTTCTGGATCATCCAAATACTCTCTAGCAAACTTCAGACGGGCCTGGACATGTACTGGCTTAAGCAGGGGGACACTTCTGGCACTGCAGGATTTGAGTCCCTGGTGGCGTAATGTGTTGCTGATGGTAGGCTTTGTTACTTTGGTCCCAGCTCTCTGCAGGTCATTCACTAGGTCCCCCCGTGTGGTTCTGGGATTTTTGCTCACCGTTCTTATGATCATTTTAACCCCACGGGTGAGATCTTGCATGGAGCCCCAGATCGAGGGAGATTATCAGTGGTCTTGTATGTCTTCCATTTCATAATAATTGCTCCCACAGTTGATTTCTTCAAACCAAGCTGCTTACCTATTGCAGATTCAGATTCAGTCTTCCCAGCCTGGTGCAGGTCTACAATTTTGTTTCTGGTGTCCTTTGGCAGCTCTTTGGTCTTGGCCATAGTGGAGTTTGGAGTGTGACTGTTTGAGGTTGTGGACAGGTGTCTTTTATACTGATAACAAGTTCAAACAGGTGCCATTAATACAGGGAACGAGTGGAGAACAGAGGAGCCTCTTAAAGAAGAAGTTACAGGTCTGTGAGAGCCAGAAATCTTGCTTGTTTGTAGGTGACCAAATACTTATTTTCCACCATAATTTGCAAATAAATTCATAAAAAATCCTACAATGTGATTTTCTGGATTGTTTTTCTCCCATTTTGTCTGTCATAGTTGAAGTGTACCTATGATGAAAATTACAGGCCTCTCTCATCTTTTTAAGTGGGAGAACTTGCACAATTGGTGGCTGACTAAATACTTTTTTGCCACACTGTACCTCGTACCCCTGCAAATTGACTCGGTACCGGAACTCCTTGTATATTGTTATGTTATTGTTAATTTTAATTCTGCATTGTTTGGAAAGGGCTCTTAAGGCTCTTAAGTAAGCATTTCACAGTAAAGTCTATTTGGCACGCCTGACAAATAAAATTTGATTTGGTGTCAGTAGAGTACAACAACCTCTCCCCCAATGTCAGAAAGACAAAGAAGCTGATCGTGAACTTCAGGAAACGAAGGGCCGAGCATGCCCTCATTCACATCGACGGGGCTGTAGTGGAGTGGGTCAAGAGCTTTAAGTTCCTCTATGTCAACATCACTAAGGATCTATCATGGCCTCTTCCCCCTCGGGAGGCTTAAAAGATTTGTCATGGGCCCTCAGATCCTCAAAAAGTTATACGTCTGCACCATTGAGAGCAGCTTGACTGGTTGCATCACCGCTTGGGATGGCAACTTCTTGGCATTCGACCACAATACGCTACAGAGAGCAGTGATGTACTGGGGCTGAGCTCCCTGCCATCCAGAACCTCTATAATAGGCGGTGTCAGAGGAAGGCCCTACAAATTGTTAAAAACTCCAGCCACCCAAGTCATAGACGGTTCTCTCTGCTACAGCACAGCAAGTGGTAATGATGCATAAAGTCTGGAACCAACAAGACCCTGAATAACCTCTACCCCCAAGCCATAAGACTGCTAAATTGTTAGTTAAATAGTTACCCGGACTATCTTGCATTGACACTTATTGTACTAACTTTTTTTACTCATCACATATGCCGCTGCTACTATTTACTATCTGTCGTTTTATTCCTAGTTATATGTACATATCTACCTCAATTACCTTGTACCTCTGCACATTGCCTCGGTACTGGTACCCCTTGTATATATCCAAGTTATCGTTACTCATTGTGGTTTTTTTTATTTATTTTTTTACATTTTCATAATAAATAAAAAAATATCTCTGCATTGTTGGGAAGGGCCCTTAAGTAAGCATTCAACTATGAATATAATTTGATTTGATTTGAAACTACATACTTTTGAAGTCAGGAGACAAGCAAAGACAAGTACATTCATAGCAGGAGAGAGGGAAATAAGGAGAGGTCTAAGAGTGGTGTATTAGTTATCATAGCAGACAGTCTATCGTTGAGCACATGTTCATGACCTTGTGTCTCCACAGGGTGTCTAAAATTAGGTAATGCTATTTTTTTTACCTAAATCACAAATTATTCTCAGTAGTACATTATAATAACTACAGTCCTTACAAAAGTATTCACCCCCCTTGGCGTTTTTTCTATTTTGTTGCATTACAACCTGTTTTAAATTTATTTTTCTTTGGATTTCATGTAATGGACATAGACAAAACATGTTTTATAATAAACGGAAAAGTGGTGTGTGCATATGTATTCCCCCCCTTGTCTATGAAGCGGGGCACCACCAAGCAAGTGGCACTATGAAGACCAATGAGCTCTCCAAACAGGTCAGGGACAAAGTTGTGGAGAAGTACAGATCAGGGTTGGGTTTTAAAATAATATCAGAAACGTTGAACATCCCACGGAGCACCATTAAATCCATTATTTATAAAATGGGAAGAATATGGCACCACAAGAAACCTCCCAAGTGAGAGCCGCCCACCAAAACTCACAGACCAGGCAAAGAGTGCATTAATCAGAGAGGCAACAAAGAGACCAAAGATAACCCTGAAGGAGCTGCATAGCTCCACAGCCGAGATTGGAGTATCTGTCCATAGGACCACTTTAAGCCATACACTCCATAGAGATGGGCTTGACAGAAGAGTGGCCAGAAAAAAAATAGCAAACACATTTGGTGTTCGCCAAAAGGCATGTGGAAGATTCCCCAAACATATGGAAGAAGGTACTCTGGTCAGATGAGACTAAAATTGAGCTTTTTGGCCATCAAGGAAAACGCTATGTCTGGTGCAAACACCACCCCTCCCATAACCCCAAGAGTACCATCCCCACAGTGAAGCATGGTGGTGGCAGCATCATCCTGTGGGGATGTTTTTCATCGGCAGAGACTGGGAAACTGGTCAGACTTGAAGGAATGATGGCTGGTGCTAAATACAGGGAACTTCTTGAGGGAAACCCGTCTCAGTCTTCCAGAGATTTTAGACTGGGATGGAGGTTCACCTTCCAGCAGGACAATGACCCAAAGCATACTGCTAAAGCAACATTTAAATGTCGGCGGAACTCGTGACAATAGTACTCACAGCTTATTAAAAAGAAAACACAAATTTCCAAGGGGAATCAAACTCTTCATATTGCCATTAACATACTGTGTTGTATGCTATTATTTTACCATTGATATGTTCTAAGCTATTTTGAGACCTTAAGGAGCAATAGGTCCTGCTGGAATGTCTACCATTGGCATGTTCTTTGTCGTGACGTTGTATTGATTAATGTGATGGCTGCTGTTCATCAAATTATTAACTATTTATAATTATGTGATTAAATTAATCAGGTCATTATTAACTCAGTAATTTCCCAAGTGAATATTTATTTAATAGTCGCTAATTAATTAATTTCCTATGCAGTCTCATCCTGAACGTCGCATAATCCGGGAATCTGCACAAACCTGAGTCCCATTAAATAAGTCCGTACCACATCAATTGAGTTGATTATTTATTTACTAACACGCTAAAATTATACAATAAGGTACACTTACAGAAACACACAGTCTAGGCTATTGATTAGCACTTAGTACAATGAAACAGGTCCCTAGCGAGCCAACACAATATGACTAGCGTTACACAAAATGGGGATTTATAAGAGAGAGAAAGAGAGTGCACGAGAGAAAAGCACACTTGGGTACATTTGTAAACTATGCTTAGTTTAGCCCTAACCTTGCCCCGAACTGCCGCTCTTATGGGTCAGAAAATAATGATGTAATTATGTGTCGAAAGTCTCTGATGGGGTATCTCCTCGTGGATCGAGTTTGCCTTCTCCTCTGATGACGGCACTTCTTTGGTTACCGGATGTAACTCTCTGATTGTCCACATGATGTCAGTGTCCTTTCTCTTAGTGGTCTGTTTCCTCACCCTTCTTCTGAGTATGGTCAGCCGTGTAGCTCAGGGCTCCAGCGTAGGAATCAAATCAGTGTAGACACACGATTCCTTAGAGAGTGGTAACTGGGTGGTCCTGCTTGAGTTCACCCTCTTAGACACAGCTACTCATTCGTAGCATAGATTGTTAAAAGGTTCCCTTGTCTTCTTCAACCTCGTGTTGCGTTTTGGGTTTGCGACTAATCGGACCTTGGCTGCAGCACGGGGTCACCTAGTCTGATATGTTAATTCTTAACTCACATGTTTTATAACCTTGGGTCAGAAAGGTGTGTTTCTGTCTTTATGGCAAGTTCTCTGGGCATCACTAGTTACGAGGCAAGGTCTGGATTTTACTCAGGTCCAATTTAGACCACCAACTTCACATTTCATCTTTACAAAAACATTCTATTTGATCTGGACATTTTCCACACAACGTACAGTATGCAAACATCAGATCTATATTGTGAAAACTCTTCAAGTTATAATGTTTTTGCTATAACGTCGTCATTTAACTTTTAATAACATAACAAAAAACAACATTAATTTTCATATTCCATCTATCGTCATTACCACCATTTTGGCTGACAAAACATTGTCCCAAAGTCCATTTTTTGCATGTTACTGTTCTGAGGTAGGTTCTCCATAGGCCCAACATACATCCTATTCCTCCACAGTGACAGAACAAAGGGATTTTGTCTGCTGCTTTAAGATTTACAATGGGTGTGAAGTGTCATTAAACCCCCCCCATCTTCCATACGTCTCGATCTCTCCCCCTCTGGTGGGTGTGAGAGATGTCTCTGTAGGAGTGTGGTCCATGGTAACCTGACCCGAACAGGCCAGTCATGACACCATATTTTTGTAAGAAATTACACTGGTCCTCCAAAACATTTTGAAAAGTATTTATAAAGTATAAATAGCCCAAACTTTAGATTAGGCCACACAAAAATACTTAACAAATTATTAGTAAATGGTTTATTAGGACCTATATTAAACATCTTTATGAAAGATGTAATGATTAATAAATGATGAGTAAAACTATTTACTAATCCATTATGAATGCTTTATTGCATGGTTATTATAAAGTGTTAAGTTGTTCTCATACACTGACTCAACCAGACTCAGTATAAGACTGACTCCATTTGCTCAAGTCCATTTGCTCAATTAATTCATGGTAATATTGGTGGCAGCCTCTGTTTGTAATTTCTGCAAGTGCCGAGCTCATCAAAGGAGTAAATTATGCATATCCAGCTAATCCTGGTCCTGTCTGTATTACAATGGCTCCTCATTTCTAGAGATCTATCCTGGTGTTACAGAATTGCAAAATAAACATTAATCAGGGAGTAAATTATGCATCCCAAGGCAAATAAGATTAGATATGCTGGTTCCACAATAATATTTTTAAAGTGGTATACATTAGTAAAGTAATACTCTATCACCACAGAGTGGACAGATGGTAGAGGACAATGCCACATCAAGCCAAAAAATGATACAGAGTGCCTCTTAAAGATGTTCCAAACAGATATTTCGCTCCAAGTTACCAGCAATGTCCTCCTCACAAACATTATCACAAGTTACCAGGAACTCTGACTCCAGATACCATCTTGAATTAGTGATGTTCTAATGTGCAGCAGGCCTTCTTGTCTCCCTGTCATCTCCAATGGAGACACAGGAAGTGGATATCGGCCACAGCTTGTGCCCACATTTCACATCCACTCTGCTTCACGCCACCCATCACTGTAGTAAACCATGTGGGAGTTAGACTATGTTATGAAGTGAGGCAGACTTAATAAACTTGATAAACTTTCCCATCTTTCACCATGAAGCTTTTAAGGTATTAAGATGGACCAAGTGTGTTGGAGTAGGAGTCTTAAAGGGCTGGTGGAGCCATAAATTGAAACATAACTGCAAGCCAGCACATTTACAGTCTAAATATGACTGTAGCACTCTAAACATCTCTTAAGCTGATATCTAAAGCTCAGTGAATTTAAATGAGTTAAAAGATAATAAACATGATTTGTTCGAGCTCCCTCATTGTCCACAGAACAGCACATTACTGGATGGAGCAAGCTAGGGTGATAAATGGCAGTGCATAAAATCAAATCAAGGTATATGTGTGAACTTCATCGCAGTCACAACAGCACATAGATGATGACCACTGAATTTATGTTCAGGTCAAGTGATGTAATTGAATGGTTTAGTTTTAACAAATATGCATAGGCAACACAATAGTTATGGGCAAAAGTTAAAACACTGTTTTTGTTTTTGACAAGGCTTTTCCCAAGAGATCAGCTACCACAGGATGAGCTGTAGTAGCTGATCGATGGGATGATGAAGATGATCAAAGTGTACAAATATTCGTTCTGACATCCCAGTCACCTTTTTGTACATTCACTGTTAAGGGAGTTCTGTTTTCAAAAATAGTTTTGGTTTGACTGGGCCTTAGGTTGGATTTTTGTATGAAACTTCAGGGTGAAATCATGTAATAGGTTGAAAAGGGGTGAAATCTGTTGCTATCTCTCAAAACATTCTACGCTGCCTGCAGTATTCACACAAAAACATATATTCTGCACAGACAATGTTACGGCAATGCAGCCTTCAATGCGTAGGAGCCAGCTGTCCATGATGCTGCCAAAGGAGTTTTTCACCATTCACTAAACTGATAATAGAATTGTTGATGTGCCTGTGTGCTCTGTCCAAAGTACTGGAATTCATTCATGTTTTTTTTTATGATTTTGCACTTTACCTCAAATCTGTTACTGTATCTATCTACTTCAGTGTTGTTGCTGAACAATTGACATATTATATCTTTGTCAAGTTCATTCAATCAATAAATGAAATGTATTTTGTAAAGCTTTTTTACATTTGCACTTGTCACAACGTGCTATACAGATACCCAGCCTAAAACCCCAAAGAGCAAGTAATGCAGATGCAGAAGCACAGTAGCTATGGAAATCTCCCTAAAAGGCAGGAACCTAGAAAGAAACCAGGCACTTAAGGGTGGACAATCCTATTTCAGCTGTATCGGGTAGAGATTTAAGAGTACATGTGTCCATTAAAGCCAGATCCTTTTTCAAGATGTTCAAGAGTTCACAGTTGACCTGTCTGGAGCTCTTCTACTCTGGCCTCTCCACACAGTTCAGAGTGTTGAAATCTACAGATTACCATAATGATTCATCTCTGTCTGGATATGAAACACACACTCCACGTTACTGTTTTTCTCTCTCCACTTCCTTCTTTTTGTTCATTTCTAATTAACTGAGTTTTAGCCTGGCTGAATCTCAAAAGACCAAGAGCGCAAATTGGTCTGGGTTTGGGTGTGACACATGAAATCTCTTAATCATTGGTTTTGCTGAGTCAAGGACAAGCATTGAAATACTATACTGTAAAACAAATATTGCACAGAATGACCCAGTGTGATATGGATGGGAAATACTGGGGAAATTATATTTGGTCTAAGAGCTTAGAATCAAATTGAATAAGCCCACACTATTTGGTTTAGAGAGTACGGCCATATTTTGCCTAGTTTATATACTGTATCATATGACAATCTTAACTTGTTGCACTATAAGTTACATGACTCCCCTCCCTCCCTCACCACTCTCTCAGGATGCTATGTAACATTGTAATTAAGACAGTGTGATGTCCGTCACTAGACTAGGTCTGGTTTGTGATTGAGTGACAAACTAATTGTTTCTTGATTACCCCCATCTTCCCCTGGGTGATTTTGTAAGACTTATTTTCAGGTTTTTGTCACAGCTCATTAGACACGTTCTGGAATTAGCACATTGCTAAAGAAAATGGCCTCCACTGACTGTTGGTGATTACTGATAGAGCTGCTAGTCTATGTAGGCTTAGTCGTTGTCAGTTTCCATCCATCTGTCGGTTGTCTGAACGGTGTCTGTTATATCCCAAATGACACACTGCTCTTTGCCAACACAGACTATAGCAATGTAGACCCTTAAATGCATATCTGGGATCTTAATGTTTGTAATTAGAAGTTAATGGCAACTCTGTAAGCGATAGAAATGTGGTGTTTCATCATAATGGATTTAATCAAATAAATGTTTACTATTAACTTCTTGGTGACGGGGCAGTATTTTCACGTCCGGATTAAATGCATGCCCAAATTCAACTGCCTGCTACTGGGGCGGCAGGGTAGCCTAGTGGTTAGAGCGTTGGACTAGTAACCGGAAGGTTGCAAGTTTAAACTCCCGATCTGTCGTTCTGCCCCTGAACAGGCAGTTAACCCACTGTTCCTAGGCCGTCATTGAAAATAAGAATTTGTTCTTAACTGACTTGCCTAGTTAAATAAAGGTAAAATAAATAAATAAAAAATCCCCAGAAGATAAGATATGCATATTATTAGTAGATCTGGATAGAAAACAATCTGAAGTTTCTAAAACAGTTTGAATCATGTCTGTGAGTATAATATAACTTATTTAGCAGGCGAAACCCCAAGGACAATAATTATTTTTTTTGTTGTCACTTTTCCTATCGCTTCCACTGGATGTCAACAGTCTTCAGAAATTGGTTGAGGTTATTCCTTTGTGTAATGAAGAAGTACGGCCATCTTGAATGAGGGTCACTTGAAGTGTACTGTTAGATAGAGGCGCATGGCCAGAAAGCATGCTTCAGTTTGTTTTCTTCCTGTATTGAACACAGATCATCCTGTCCTCAATTTATAGATTATTTACGTTAAAAAGTACCTAAAGTTGTATTACAAAAGCTGTTTGAAATGTTTTGGCAAGGTTTACAGGTAACTTTTGAGATGTTTTGTAGTCACGTTGAGCAAGTTGGAACCAGTGTTTTTCTGGATCAAACGCGCCAAATAAATGGACACTGGATATATATCGACGGAATTAATCGAACAAAAGAAGCATTTGTGATGTTTATGGGACATATTGGAGTGCCATCAAAATAAGCTCGTCAAAGGTAAGGCATGAATTATATATATATATATATATATATATATATATATATATTTTTTTTTTTTCTGCGTTTTGTGTCGCGTCTGCAGGGTTAAAATGTGGTTTCTCCCTTTGTTTACGGAGGTGCTATCCTCAAATAATAGCATCGTTTGCTTTTGCCGAAAAGCCTTTCTGAAATCTGACATGTTGGCTGGATTCACAACAAGTGTAGCTTTAATTTGCTATCTTGCATGTGTGATTTAATGAAAGTTTGATTTTTATAGCAATTTATTTGAATTTGGCGCTCGGCATTTTCCCTGGCTTTTGGCCAGGTGGCACATATCCCAGAGAGGCTAAACACCCAAGGCAATATTTAGCATCTAATTTACAGGTAACTGCCAAAATAAAGGAAACACTCGAGTAAATGAGGAATACAAAGTAGCCTATATCGATGCAGGTGCTTCCACACAGATGTGGTTTCAAAGTTAATTAAGCAATTTGCATCTCATCATGCTTAGGGTCATTTATAAAAATGTCCAGTTGCCCTTTAGGGTTTCCATTAGGAAAATGTGGCCTCCGGACATTTGAACGGCAGCATTTTAATTTACATTTAAAAAATGTACCGGACCTATATTCATTGGGTGGTAACCTGATTAGGGAATCCACCCACAGTGCTCAGAATGACAGAAATCCCAGTTTGATTATGGTAATTCATGTTAATGGAACATGTAACTCAAGGATGCAGCAGCATGCCTCCTTCTTTCCGAATTCCGATTCACACTGAAGATGTTAGAATATCTGTCCACCTGCACTTTTCCTCAGCCCAATTTTTTGGTAGCCTATGTCAATCTACTGTCCCCCATTGTAGAAAAATTTACCTATTCTTTTGGCAAGCTTGTTGTTCTGTGCGAGAGTGAAATATTCCAAACAGACTCTGGGACTGTACATAAAAATAAACAGTAATTCAATGATGCAACAGATAAGGGCGTTTAGCTTAATATGTTGATAAACTATTATTTATTCACATTATAAGTGCAGCAATGAGCACACGACTGTAGGCTACGCTCAAACTAATTCCATAATACAATTTGTGGGAAACACCTTTGTCAAAAGATCACCGCACATGCAAGCGGTTTCATGTGACATAGATGAAAATATCACTTGGAAATTTAAAAAGAGGCGAGATCTAAAGATTCAACAACTAGCATGGGTGGTTAATATGACTAGGATTGTGCATTTGTCTACAGGGCAATGAAAGAAAGTTGATTTGAAAACCAATAGAACATGCAAGAAATAGGTTCCTGGTTTCAATTGCATTAGGGTCAAAAAAAAAGAAGTTGACTCCACGTTCCTATGGCAAGGTAAGACATGCCTCATAATACGAAGTAAAACTTTCAGGTTTCAAACAAGTAAGTATATGTTTTCAAAATGCATACTGCCTCCAGCTCACATTGCAAAGTGGTGTGTTACACACTGAAGTCTGGATCTCTTTGAAAGAATATCAACAGCCAAGCAACGTGTGTGTTTTCATAAAGGACTGCCAAATTGTTGTATCATACTAAAATGGTCCAACCATCAGCAGACAGACACCCTATACCAGCTGTCCAAAATAAGTGTGCTTATAATGAGGTTTTCAATGCAATTTCTTTACCTTTATGTAAATGGGCCCAGAAATTCAAGCCAATTCCTTGGCTATCACACAAATAAATGTTATAGCTTGAATCCATACAACGGCCCATCTCATACCCACAGGGTAAAATCCATAAATCAAATAAACAGAATCAATGGGCAGAGTGAGATAAATATCAGAGTAGTGTCAAGAGACTGTAGCAGAGCAGTCTCCAGCCCATTTCCCCACTATATATCATATAGGCAATGTAAGCTTGTACGATTGAAAAAAAAAAAATCTGACAGAATTGAATATCTGATAGGCAATGAAAGGGGCAGCCACTCAGTTGTAGTGCTCCCATATAGATATGGGTAGATGAATGTTAATAACATTTGTTCGTCAATGGATCTTGCAAGAAAAATGTCAATCTGTATGCTTTTTTGTTTGAGATCAGTCATTGTCACGCTACAGACTGACTTAATTCTAATTTATTTTGTCTGCCCGCAGGCTTGTCATTTTATATTCTGCTGTCAACAGTGAAAAGAGTGTGTGTGTGTGCATGTGTGTGCATGCATGTGTGTCTGAGCATGCGTGTGTGCGTGTCTGAGTGTGCATGTGTGCGTGTACTGTATGAACATACCTGCCTGCGCGCATGCAAGCGTGTGCAATCCGTGCAGTGTGTGCAGGCTTGCATATGTGTGCGTGAGAGAGAGAGGGGACTGTGGGAACTATAGTTGAGCAGAATGGTGCATGTTTGTGATTCCACTGTAGCAGAACTGTGGAGCTCATAAATAAGAGATGGATCAATCTTAGGTTTTCTTTTCACACCCAACTACGTTCCATTCAATTTACAAATGGCAAATAGAATTGTGGGGCCAGAGACCTGAATGAAATATGTTCAGAAGGCTACCAAAAAGCAATATTAACCTGCTGAATGTTAATGTTAAGTGGATGGCAGTATACAAAATATTTTCATGAGAGGGCCATGAACAGTACGTAGTAATGCCTTATACTGTTAACAAGCTCTGATTTTAGACTTTTTTAATGATTTGTATGCACTTTTTCCTTTAGTAAGAATAATCGTACATTGTATATTTCATTTTCAAATGATTCATGACAAATAGGGGAATAAGGCTTGCATTTCTTTTTTGATAGTCTACCTATACTCACAGTCAACTTTACAATTGACATGCTATAAGATTTTAGCTGCCTTAATACTGTAATAATTTTCTATATAATTAGTTGTCAGGGAAAATCCATCTCAATTACTGGTGCACTGCTCTCATTCATTGCTGTCTCTATCAATGTACCAAAGAGTCAGAGAGTAAGAGGTGAAGTGAGGTTTCACTCCGCCCAAAATGTCTCTGACAAATAAGTATACGAAGGGAGGAATTTTTGTATGGAGGTCAAAGAGAGTGTCGAATTTAGTTCAATGAAAATATATGATGAGTTAATTTGCTACGTGAGGCTTATTTGATCAGATAGAAGTTCCGTAATGGTTAGGTTATTACGAATGCACTGACATAAGTGGACACACATGGCATTTTGGCAACTTTGAAAAACAATGACTTTACAGTGCATTCGGAAATTATTCAGACCCCTTCCCTTTTCCCACATTTTGTTAAGTTACAGCCTTATTCTGAAATTTATTAAATAAAACATTCATCATTAATCTACACACAATACCCCATTATGGCAAAGTGAAAACCGGTTTTATAGACATTTTTGCAAATGTATTAAAAATAAAAAACTGAAAAACATGATTTCCATAAGTATTTAGACCCTACCCTATACCATGAGACTCGAATTTGAGCTCAGGTTCATCCTGTTTACGTTGATCATCCTTGAGATGTTTCCAAAACCTGATTGGAGTCCACCTGTGGAAAATTCAATTGATTGGACATTATTTGGAAAAGCACACACCTGTCTATATATGGTCTCACAGTTGATGGTGCATTTCAAGGAACTGTCTGTAGAGCTCCGAGACAGGATTGTGTCGAGGCACAGATCTGGGGAAGGGTCCAAAATAATTCTGCAGCATTGAAGGTCCCCAATAACACAGTGGCCTCCATCATTCTTAAATTGAAGAAGTTTGGAACCACCAAGCTGTCTGCCCAGACAAACTGAGCAATCAGGGGAGAAGGACCTTGGTCGAGGAGATGACCAAGAACCCGATGGTCACTCTGACAGAGCTCCAGAGTTCCTCGGTGGGGATGGGAGAACCTTCCAGAAAGACAACCATCTCTGCAGCACTCCACCAATCAGGCCTTTATGGTAGTGATCAGACGGAAGCTACTCCTCAATAAAAGGCACATGTCAGCCCATTTACAGTTTGCCAAAATGCACCTAAAGGACTCTCAGACCATGTGAATCAAGAGTCGCTGGTCTGACGAAACCAAAATTGAACTATTTGGCCTGAATGTCAAGCGTCACGTCTGGAGGAAACCTGGCACCCTCCCCACGATGAAGCATGGTGGTGGCAGCATCATGCTGTGAGGATGTTTTTCAGCTGCAGGGACTGGGAGACTAGTCAGGATTGAGGGAAAGATGAATGGAGCAAAGTACAGAGATCCTTGATGAAAACCTGCTTCAAAGCGCTCAGGACCTCAGACTGGGGCTAAGGTTCTCCTTCTAACAGGACAATGACCCTAAGCACACAGCCAAGAATACAATATTACAGATTTATTGTTTCCTTGGTTCGAACCTTTCCAATCTAGGCTTTATTGTTTCCTTGTTTTGAACCTTTCCACTCTAGGCTTGATAATCTCCCGCTATTGGCTTTAGGACAAGTCTCTGGATGTCATTAAGTGGCCCAGCCAGATTCCGGACTTGAACCTGATCGAACATCTCTGGAGAGACTTGAAAATAGCTGTGCAGCGACGTTCCCCATACAACCTGACAGAGCTTGTGAGGATATGCCGAGAAGAATGGGAGAAACTCCTAAAATACAGGTGTGCCAAGCTTGTGGCGTCATACCCAAGAAGACTCAAGGCTGTAATCACTGCCAACAGGGCTTCAACAAAGTGCTGAGTAAAGGGTCTGAATACTTATGTACTGTAAATGTGATATTTAAGTTTTTATACATTTTTAAAAAATATATCGAAATAGCTGTTTTTGTTTTATCATTATGGGGTATGTATGTTGATTGATGGGGGAAAAAACATTTAAACAATTTTAGAATAAGGCTGTAACGTAACAAAATGTGGAGAAAGTCAAGGTGTCTAAATACTTTCCGAATGCACTGTAAATCGATGTGTATTTGTCAAAGATCTGTGGGACTCCTATCATTGCGGTAGACTCTCTACTTTGCAGAGCTATGCAGCAAAGTATGGGGTGGTCCGCCACAAATTGACGGACAATCCAATCAGCGAATGAGCGTTAAGGTGGGACTCATGAGCATCCAATGGCTGTGGATATGTAATCCGATACTCCAGAGTCATTTGAGGCACACTGCTTTGAAGCAGGGAAGCAAGCTATCAGGTGCAACTTTCGTGAAGTGATTTGGCCTAACAGAAGTTGATTTATAAGCGAATTACCTTGATATGCCTTGATAATACAATTAAATTATAACAAGTCCCCTTAAGGTTTACTTATTCATATTCCTGTGATGTTATAAATCTGGCTTTATATTGAATCAATAGCTATCTTATTGAATGCAGCCTTCTCCTAGTATTGGTTTATCTTTTAATTTTGTATTTCACAGAACAGCTCTCTGTGGTGAGGGAGGATTATCATTCTCTGCAGCGATGTTTAGATGATAGATATCCTATCTACTGCAATCTGTGTTTGTTCTTCAACACCAGTCTAACTTGGGTTTTGTCATTGAGCTTTTAATTTCATGCAACAGTCATTGCAGCATGTTCTGTGAACAGCATGCAAAAAGGGAAAAAATACAAGAAAATATTGAATCATATAATTAATGTTGCTACGACATGTTACTCTGTAAACTATCATTTTGTCTATTGTGATTTACTGTGCGGTATTGCAAAGGTCAATAAAGCAGTTTCACTCTGTCAACTTCAGTACTGTTGGTCATCTAGTGGGTTTGCAAGGCATAATGTGAGAGAATACTGAGAGAAGCCTGACACATGCACACACACACACACCCCTTGGACATCTGCTGGTGGGTAGTGTTGGTGGTGGTGTGTGAAGCAGATAGGGCAAGGCCACACTCCCCAGGGAGTTCAGATGCAGACGTCCTCAAATTTGTTGGTACCCACCACAAGAAATGAAGAATGCACAAGTAATTGGCATCCACCATTGTTAATTCCATATTTAATAGAAATCAGACTTTGCTTTTTATTTATTTTTATTTAGCGTAATATTGTAAATAATACAACTAATGATGGGACCCTAAACCTAATATTTTGTTTGCCAACTTTTAGAGGCAATCACTGCAATCAAACTTTTTCTGTAGCTCTCAATGTGTTAACAGGTAGGTTGGCCCACTCTTCCTGATCAAACTGCTCCAGGTGTTTCAGGTTTGATGGGTGCCTTCTCCAGACTGCAAGCTTCAGCTCTTTCCATAGATGTTCGATAGGATTCAGATCAGGACTCATAGAAGGCCACTTCAGAATAGTCCAATGTTTTGTTCTTATCTATTCTTGGGTGCTTTTAGCTGTGTGTTTTTTGGTTCATTATCCCATTTGACCTGCGACTGAGACAGAGCTTTCTGACACTGGGCATTACATTTTGCTCCAGAATGTCTTGATAGTCTTGAGATTTCATTGTGCCCTGCACAGATTCAAGGCACCCTGTGCCAGGCTCAGCAAGGCAGCCCCAAAACATAACCGAGCCTCCTCCATGTTTCACTTTTCGTCTATGAACATAGAGTTGATGTGACTTGACAAAAAGCTCCAGTTTTGACTCATCTGTCCAAAGGGCATTCGTCCAGAAGGATTGTGGCTTGTCAATATGCATTTTAGCAAATTCCAGCCTGCTTTTTTGTGTTTTTCTTTTTAAAAGTGGAGTCCTCCTGGGTCTTCTTCCATGGAGCCCACTTTCGCTCAATTAGTGACAACTGGTCTGATCAGAAACCGGCGTACCTTCACCTTGGTGTTCAGCTTCCATCTCTTTGGCAGTTATCCTTGGTTCTTTTTCTACCATTCACACTATCCTTCTGTTCAATCTGGGGTCGATTTTCCTCTTGCGGCCGCGCCCAAGGAGGTTGGGTACAGTTTCCTGGATCTTAATCTTCTTAAAAATATTTGCAACTGTTATCACATGAACATCAATCTGCTTGGAGATGGTCTTGTAGCCTTTATCTTTACCATGCTTGTCTATTATTTACTTTCTGATCTCCTCAGAAATCTCTCTCGTTTGCTTTCTCTGGTCCATGTTCAGTGTGGTGCACACAATGATACCAAACAGCACAGTGACTACTTTACTCTGGTCCATGTTCAGTGTGGTGCACACAATGATACCAAACAGCACAGTGACTACTTTACTCTGGTCCATGTTCAGTGTGGTGCACACAATGATACCAAACAGCACAGTGACTACTTTACTCTGGTCCATGTTCAGTGTGGTGCACACAATGATACCAAACAGCACAGTGACTACTTTACTCTGGTCCATGTTCAGTGTGGTGACCACAATGATACCAAACAGCACAGTGACTACTTTACTCTGGTCCATGTTCAGTGTGGTGCACACAATGATACCAAACAGCACAGTGACTACTTTACTCTGGTCCATGTTCAGTGTGGTGCACACAATGATACCAAACAGCACAGTGACTACTTTACTCTGGTCCATGTTCAGTGTGGTGACCACAATGATACCAAACAGCACAGTGACTACTTTACTCTGGTCCATGTTCAGTGTGGTGACCACAATGATACCAAACAGCACAGTGACTACTTTACTCTGGTCCATGTTCAGTGTGGTGCACACAATGATACCAAACAGCACAGTGACGACTTTTCTCCATTTAAATAGTTTGAATAACTGATTACAAGACTGGAGACATGTGTGATACTAATTAAAGAAACTATAATCTATAAACTATATTCACTATAATCAAATGTGTCCAGACCATTTTAGAATATCTTTGTAGAATAAGCAATCTATTTTCACAGCTTCTTTGCTTTATTATATGACATACAAAGGCATGCAAGTATACATGATAAAATAGCTTTTAATTTCATCACTTTCAGGAGGAATTACGTATTATTTCAATGAGCTGTAAGGGTACCAACAAATTTGAGCACATCTGTAGGAGATGGATGTGCAGTGAGGCATGAGGAGAGAGAAGTGAGGGGTGTGCGATGCTGGCATGCCACATCCTCAAATGTTGGCCTCATAGATGGCGTCATCCCTTCCCCTCAGGCAGAGTTCTGACTGACTGTCAGTGAGTCATGGGAAAGAGTCACAAAGACCCACAAAAAGCAGGGATTGTTGGTCTGTCTGTTGGTAAACAGTGACTCTACTGCCTTGTGGTCAGGGTACTGCCATAGGGCCCCGATTGGGCCTCTTTCCGAGGTTATGGTTCCGGAACTCATTTTTAGCATACACATTTCAACAACATGCTGCTCACGTGGTTTTAAATGTTTACTTATGTACAAAAGTCTCTATGGTGAACCATTAATTACAAATATTATATATTGCTATAGCACAGATGAAAAGGGAAGCTATCTATAATAATAACCTTTGGCTAAGAGCCAGAGTTCAGGAAAAACTCCAGGTCCCAGAAAACACAAGTACAAATTTTGCCACACCACTTTTGAACCTCAAGTGCCACCTCTGCTTGACGGTAAACTTTGCAAGCAGTAGCTTATCAACAAGTCGTTTGTTGGTAGTATGACCATCTGTAGAGAATCTACAGATGGACTATGCGGACTATTCAAATCAAGTGTGACCCTACCCCACTCCCACACTTTGGCAGATATGGTCCTGGGACAGAGCACACTGGACTACTTGCACTACTTTTGAGTATGCATACATTGATTTGATTGTGTAGTTTGGTGGAACAGAACAATTTTGCCCTAGAACATTGGGAACATTTTATCATTATTGTTTTTTGTTTGTTGTCATTTACGTACTGGCCAGTACTATTTTTAAATATATTTTACCTTGTGATTTCAACTTAAAATTAACATTGTAATTTTGTACATACCTCTGACTCTCTGGTGTCTGTGCTGTTGTGGCCTGGGGGATTCTATAACCTATTAGGGAAGAAATAGGTTTAGTCATTAGTACAAACCTGTGACATGACCACTGGACTCATTACTTGGAAATAATTGAGGAACATGGCAGTTGTTGGTTAGAAGAGGTGCTGCGTTTCCAATTTCTGTTTGCTAGCGAAGTTACCATACACAGCTGACCCCATACAATATATTTTAGATTTTAGATTCTTCAAAGTAGCCTCCCTTTGCCTTGATGACAGCTTTGCACATTCTCTCAACCAGGAATGCTGTTCCACCACTCTTGAAGGAGATACCACATATGCTGAGCACTTGTTGGCTTCTTTTCCTTCACTCTGTGGTCCTACTCATCCCAAACCATCTCAATAGGGTTGAGGTCGGGTGATTGTGGAGGCCAGGTTATCTGATGCAGCATTCCATCACTCTCCTTCTTGGTCAAATAGACATTACACAGCCTGGAGGTGTGTTTTGAGTCATTGTCCTGTTGAAAAACAAATGATAGTAGCCAGATGGTAGCCATGATGGTTGAGTGTGCCTAGAATTCTAAATAAATCACAGACAGTGTCACTAGCAAAGCATCCCCACACCATTACCCCTCATCCTCCATGCCTCATGCCGTTCAACTACTATATGTCTCAAAAATACACGGTGGTTGGAACCAAAAATCTCAAATTTGGACTCCTCAGACCAAAGGACAGATTGCCACGGGTCTAATGTCCATTGCTCGTCTTTCTTGGCCAAAGCAAATCTCTTCTTATTATTGGTGTCCTTTAGTAGTGGTTTCTTTGCAGCAATTTGACAATGAAGGCCTGATTGACGCAGTCTCCTCTGAGCAGTTGATGTTGAGATGTGTCTGTTACTGGAACTCTGTGAAGCATTTATTTGGGCTGCAATCTGAGGTTCAGTTAGCTCTAATGAACTTATCCTCTGCAGCAGAGGTAACTCTGGGTCTTCCTTTCCTGTGGCGGTCTTCATGAGAACTAGTTTCATCATAGTGCTCGATGGTTTTTGCCACTGTGCTTTTCCGGAATGGCTGACCTTCATGTCATAAAGTAATGATGGACTGTTGTTTCTCTTTGCTTATTTTAACTGTTCTTGCCATAATATGGACTTGGTCTTTTAACAAATAGGGCTATCTTCTGTTAACCACCCCTACCTTGGCACAACACAACTTATTGGCTCAAACGCATTAACAAGGAAAGATATTCTACAAATTAACTTGATCAAAGCACACGTGTTAATTTAAATGCATTCCAGGTGACTCTCATGAAGCTAGTTGAGAGAATGCTAAGAGTGTGCAAAGCTGTCATCAAGGCAAGGGGTGGCTAATTTGAAGAATCTCAAATATAAAATATATTTTGATTTGTTTAACACTTTTTCGGTCACTACATGATTCCATATGTGTTATTTCATAGTTTTGATGTCTTCACTATTATTCTACAATGTATAAAATACTAAAAATAAAGAAAAACCCTGGATTTAGTAGGTGTGTCCAAACGTTTGACGGGTTCTGCACATCTGGTGTATTCGAAGCAATTATTGGTATCATGATTGTCTGCAAAAAATGTTTTGATTTACACGCTGATTGACCATAAAGATTGCCATTTTTCCATTCACTATAAGGGGGGATGCTGTTTTCTGCTAACAACTTCAATGAGATATGGCAGTAGTTCTCCCCTGGTTAGAACAGACTCAGGGTCATTTTCTGTGGCGTCAGAAACACTAAAGCTCATGTTTAGTGTAGTTTGGAAACCAGAAACTGAGGGTAAAAACATGACTTCTTAACACAGAGATTGAAACATTCATAACCGATGGGCACTACATCAACATTAATTGTTTTGCAATCTTGGGAGAAAATAGAATGATACGATGCACAGTATCACTATGACAAATATTTGATATCACCACAGGTTACAAGGATTGAGAATCCACCCAGAACCCCTCATTGGAGCCCTATATGTGTCACGTCCTGACCTTAGTTCCTTTTTTATGTCTCTGTTTTAGTTTGGTCAGGGCGTGAGTTGGGGTGGGCATTTGATGTTTTTGTTCTAGGTTTTGTATTTCTGCTTTTGGCCTGGTATGTTTCCCAATCAGAGGCAGCTGTCATTGTTGTCTCTGATTGAGAACCATACTTAGGTAGCCTGTGTTCCCACTATGATTTGTGGGTAGTTGTTCTCTGTTTTGTGTATTCACCTGACAGGACTGTTTCGTTTCTTCCATTCACTTTGTTATTTTGTTTTGTGTGTTCAGTCTAATAAATTAACATGGACACTTACCAAGCTGCATATTGGTCCGATCCTTCCTACTCCTCCTCAGACGACGAAGAGATTTGTTACAATATGTATATACTGTATATTGTAAATTTGTCACATGGTAAGATTAAAGCATATAAAGACCCCACTATGGATCGTATACAGTATGCTATAAATTTAGCGACAAAATGATGCCATTCAACAAGTCACAAGAAAACATGTACAGTACTCTGTCTGAATCATTTGGTCCATCCACAGTTAAGAGAGGTATTTTTCCCAGGTTAAGAGAGGTATTTTTCCCAGGTTAAGAGAGGCATTTTTCCCAGGTTAAGAGAGGTATTTTTCCCAGGTTAAGAGAGGTATTTTTCCCAGGTTAAGAGGGGTATTTATCCCAAGCATCAAAAATATGAGAGATGAACCGAGGAAATTCATGTAATTGATATAATTGTCATGAGTAAGGATACACAATTGAACTGTCTCATAATAACCTCTATCCGAGCCATTCTCTCAATGTACTGTAAATAGGACATTGTCTGATTTGGCTTTTTCATGTCACAATGTGATTTTGATTTTCAAAGCAGTAAATGTGTGGGAGATGGCTGCTGATTAAAATATTATTCTGTTTATTTAGTATTTTGGCAATGAGGTCTTTTATCTACATGGATACCATTTTTATGTCTAACTAGCATTAGCGCAATGACTGGAAGTCTTTGGTATCTACTAGCAATCGAATGCTAGTTAGCAACATCCTTCAAACTAAAAGCAGAGACTACGAGACTGCGATTACGGCTTTGAGTGTTTCTGGGTAAGTCTCTAAGAGCTTTCCACACATTATTTTCTAAATTCTTCAAGCTCTGTCAAGTTGGTTGTTGATCATTGCTAGATAACCATGTAGATTTTACTCAAAACTGTATATTCAATCACTGTCTTTTTGGTAAGCAACTCCAGCGTAGATTTAGGTTATTGTCCTGTTTAAAGGTGAATTCATTTCAGTGTCTGGTGACAGAATGAACCAAGTTTTCCTCTAGGATTTTGCCTGTGCTTAGCTCCATTCATATTTTTTTTTATTCAGAAATACTCCCCAGTCCTTAATGATTACAAGCATACTCATAATATTATGCAGCCACCACTATGCTTAAAAATATGGAGAGTGGTACTCAGTATTGTGTTGTATTGGATTTTCCGCAAACATAACACTTTGTATTCAGGACAAAAAGTGCATTGCTTTGCCCCATTTTTTACAGTATTACTGTGCCTTGTGGCAAACAGGGTTCACGTTTTGGAATATTTGTATTCTGTACAGGCTTCCTTCTTTTCATTCTGTCAAAGGTTAGTATTGTAGAGTAACTACAATGTTGTTGATCCATCCTCAGTTGTCCCCTATCACAGCCATTAAACTCTGTAAATGTTTTAAAGTCGCTATTGGCCTCATGGTGAAATCCTTAAGCGGTTTCCTTCCTCTGAGTTAGGAAGGACGCCTGTATCTTTGTAGTGACTGGGTGTATTAATACACCTTCCAAAGTGTAATCAATAACTTCACCCTGCTCAAAAGGATATTCTATGTCTGCTTATTTATTTTTAATCATCAACCAAAAGGTTCCCTTTGCGAGGCATTAGAAAACCTCCCTGGTTTTTGTGGTTGAATCTGTGTATGAAATTCACTGCTCGATTCATTACTTACAGATCACTGTGTACAGTTGAAGTCGGACGTTTACTTACACCTTAGCCAAATGCATTTAAACTCAGTTTTTCACAATCAGTGACATTTAATCCTAGTAAAAAAATTCCCTGTCATAGGTCATTTAGGATCACCACTTTATTTTAAGAATGTGAAATATCATAGTAATAGTAGAGAGAAGGATTTATTTCAGCTTTTATTTCTTTCATCACATTCCCAGTGGGTCAAAAGTTTATAAACTCAATTAGTATTTGGTATCATTTAAATTGTTCAACTCCAGTCAAACGTTTCGGTTGCCTTCCACAAGCTTCCCACAATAAGTTGGGTGAATTTTGGCCCATTCCTCCTGACAGAGCTGGTGTAACTGAGTCAGGTTTGTAGGCCTCCTTGCTCGCACGCGCTTTTTCAGTTCTGCCCACACAATGTCTATAGGATTGAGGTCAGGGCTTTGTGATGGCCACTCCAATACCTTGACTTTGTTGTCCTTAAGCCATTTTGCCACATCTTTGGAAGTATGCTTGTGGTCATTGTCCATTTGGAAGACCCATTTGCGACCAAGCTTTAACTTCCTGACTGATATCTTGAGATGTTGCTTCAATATATCCACCGAATTTTCCTCCTCATATTGCCATCTATTTTGTGAAGTGCACCAGTCCCTCCTTGCAGCAAAGCACCCCCACAACATGATGCTGCCACCCCCGTGCTTCACAGTTCTGACAGTGTTCTTCGGCTAGCAAGCCTCCCCCTTTTTCCTCCAAACATAACGATGGTCATTATGGCCAAAGAGTTCTATTTTTTTTTATCAGACCAGATGACCAAAAAGTACGATCTTTGTCCCCATGTGCAGTTGCAAACAGTAGTCTGGCTTTTTTATGGCGGTTTTGGAGCAGTGGCTTCTTCCTTGCTGAGCTGCCTTTCAGGTTGTGTCGATATAGGACTCGTTTTACTGTGGATATAGATACTTTGTACCTGTTTCCTCCAGCATCTTCACAAGGTCCTTTGCTGTTGTTCTGGGATTTATTTGCACTTTTCGCACCAAAGTGCGTTCAGCTCTCGGAGACAGAATGCGTCTTCTTCCTGAGCGGTATGACAGCTGCGTGGTCCCATGGTGTTTATACTTGTGTACTATTGTTTGTCCAGATGAAGGCATTTGGAAATTGCTCCCAAGGATGAACCAGACTTGTGTAGGTCTACAATTTTCTCTCTGTGATCTTGGATGATTTCTTTTGATTTTCCCATGATTTCAAGCAAAGATGCACTGAGTTTGAAGGTAGGCATTGAAATACATCCACAGTTGACTCAAATTATGTAAATTAGTGTAACGATCTTCGTCTTCATCGGATGAGGAGTAGGAAGGATCGGACCAAAACGCAGAGTGGTAAGAGTCCATGATAATTTATTATGACAGAACACAAAAATACAAAACAACAAAATGAATGTAAGAAATGAAAATCGAAACAGTCCTGAAAGGTGAAAACACAAAACAGGAAACAACTACCCACAAACACCAGGTGGGAAAAGGCTACCTAAGTATGGTTCTCAATCAGAGACAATGATAGACAGCTGCCTCTGATTGGGAACCATACCAGGCCAAACACAGAAAAGAATACATAGAAAAAAAACATAGAATGCCCACCCCAACTCACGCCCTGACCAAACCAAAATAGAGACATAAAAAGGATCTCTAAGGTCAGGGCGTGACAATTAGCCTATCAGAAGCTTCTAAACCCATGACATACTTTTCTGGAATTTTCCAATCTGTTTAAAGGCACAGTCAACTTAGTGAATGTAAACTTCTGACCCACTGGAATTGTGATACAGGGAATTATGAGTGAAATAATCTGTCTGTAAACAATTGATCATTTATTATCACAGGACACGAAAATACAAAACAACTAAGTGAATGTAAGAATCTTGCTAACTAATGAACTTCCATCCTCTCAGTCCAGGGGCACAATGTATTTCATGGTTGGATCAACATATTTCTCTGTGATAGGAGTGAAGCCAAATCTAAACTGGTTTCCCTTGACACTTTTTTTGTTTTTGGGTGCCTGGACCATTAACAGTTGACCTCACTCAGTATAGCTCAACGTTGTTTGGCTATTATTTATACTCTTTTTATTCAGGGAGGCCAAATGCTCGCTGGTTTCCCTTGCATTCAATGCAGACCAGATGCAACAATGTCATACTCTTTATGACCAGACAGCATCAGATAGATGGCCTACACATTAGGAGAGAAGAGTCCTGTTTTGCTTGCTCGGATGCTTTCTCCAGTGAGATACATTCAGCCTCTTGCGAATTGAAGGAAAAGTGTGAAAACACATTACGAAATATAAATTATTTTTTATTTCTTCTTTATAAAGTGGGCTCCCGAGTGGCGCAGCGGTCTAAGGCATTGCATCTCAGTGCTAGAGGCGTCACTACAGGTGCCTGACCTGTAACTCAGTAAAATCATTGAAATTGTTTCATGTTGTGCTTATATTTTTGTTCAGTATATATTTTCCAGAGCGTTTTGTGCATAACAGCAATATGAGTCTGATTAGTATTTAGTTTTCTTTGCCCAGTCTTTCTACAGCATGTGTAGACATATGTTTTTGTCTTGGATCTAACAGCGCCTATTGTCTGTTTGGAACTCACACGCTGTCTCTCAGAGTTGCTTAGAGCCTGGCTGGTGTGATGCCACCTGCGGAAGTTTAGTAGTTAGTGTGAAGTTTATAGGAAAGGAAGTGGATTTAGCAACACCTACAGTACATGATGCTACTGTACTGTCCTGTGTCTTTCAAGGATTTGCCAGGCCAGTTTGTAATACATGAAGAAAAAAAATCATATTTAATGTAAACTGGCAAAATATCACTTTCCAATCACAACTGATATATTGCCCTTCATGGCTACATATATACTGAATAAAAATATAAATAAAACATGCAACAATTACAAAGATTTTACTGAGTTAAAGTTCATAGAAGGAAATCAGTCAAATTAAATAAATTCATTAGGCCCTAATCTATGGATTTCACATGACTGGGCTGGGGTGCAGTGACTAAATTAATAAATCAAAATGAGTTTTTCCCCACAAAAGGGCTTTATTACAGACAGAAATACTCCTCAGCACCCTCCTCAGATGATCCCGCACGTGAAGAAGCCAGATTTGGAGGTTATGGGATGACGTGATTACACATGGTCTGCGGTTGTGAGGACAGTTGGATTTACTGCCAAATTCTCTAAAATGACATTGGAGGCGGCTTATGGTAGAGAAATGAACATTAAATTATCTGGAAACAGCTCTGGTGGACATTCCTGGTGTGAGCATGCCAATTGCTCGGTCCCTCAAAACTTGAGACATCTGTGGCATTGTGTTGTGACAAAAATGCACATTTTAAAGTCACCTTTTATTGTCCCCAGCACAAGGTGCACCTGTGTAATGATGATGCTGTTTAATCATCTTGTTGATATGCCTATGGCACACCTGTCAGGTGGATGGATTTTCTTGGCAAAGGAAAAATGCTCACTAACAGGGATGTAAACAAAATTGTTTACAAAAGCTTTTTGTACGTATGGAATTTTTCTGGTATCTTTTTTTTCAGATCATGAAACATGGGACCACTTCACATGATGCGTTTATATTTTTGTTCAGTATAACTGATATGGCATTTATTTAAGAAACAAACCTGTTCTCAGGACTGGGACCAGGCAGCAGGGAAATTGATTGGCTGCATCAATCCCAGACAGCAGTTTAAATTTACAATATTTGATTAGACCAGCAAGGGAACAGTGAGCCCACATCCTTTAATTTAGAACATGCCTATTCTATGTGTGTGTTTGCATGCGGCAAGCATATGTGCATGCATACGTGTGCGTGTGGTGGGAGGGTTAAGGGTATGAGTTTGTGCAGATGTTGCACTGTTCAGAATGATCCGTTTAGTGGATGAATTAGCCCAGTATTTCCCTAATCTGGATTCTGTTGTCAGTCATGTGACCTCCCTGTTTGAGAGGAGAGAGATGGCTCATACACAGCACATCTGCTCAGAACCACAGAGAACCCTTAGAGAGGCCTAAATGAAGACATCATATCAACATCCACAGAAATCCACCTACTCACTCATGCTACTGCTTTTACTCTCTAATCAGATTTCTCCTTTTCTGGACATTTAGTTCAAAACCCCCCATCCATCCACATAATCCAGGCCTTATCTGTGTCTGTAATCTGGCACTGACCCTAGATATTGAAGGAGGGAGTTTAGTGAACTGACATTGCCTCCACACTAATAATACAATTCTAGAATTTTAGAGGAGAAATTTGTGTCATGTGGACATTATGCTGTTTGGCCCCAGTACAGATCAGGGTGCCACTGCTCTGGCAGTCAACTGTACACTTTTTTAAACTGTGTAAGGGTACAAAAAGGTGTTCTTTCTTATCTCCCTTTATTTCTATCTCCCATAGTCTCTAATTCAAACAGATGTTGGTGATTGGGGCTTGCCAGTGCTATGTCACGAATCTTGTGGTTCTGGACAGATTGCCATTATGCAAAAAGAGACTGTGCGATTGACGTGATGATGATTCAAAACAATAAAAAGACACTGAGAAGTCTTGAAATAATTATATGACAATGGAAAAAAATTTGATCTAACACTTTTCTGATGTGTAATGATCAAATATAACTCAATATCAAGAAATTAAGTTCATTTATAAATATTGATGACATATTTAACCTTGTTTGAGTTAAACTGCCATTTTATGGATTTGATACAGATACGTTGATTTATAGTTTTCCAAAATGTGTCGGTCACGTGTATTTCTGCCCTATGCTATTTACTGCTTCTAGGGAAGTGAGATGAAGACATTAGTCTGTCTGCATTTCTCCCATTGTGCCAAACACCCTTATCACAACAAGGTCTATCTACAAGAGTCCTGGGAGCTAACCTGCAGGACCAAGATGAATAATATGGATACATGTTTTTGCCCATCTGACCATTTCCCAAGCAAACCCATTCTCCATTTCCCTGGGACCTTTGATCAGGGAATACACAAGGAGTGTGGTTAGGAGGGAGCTCAGTGTTGGGCCTAGGAAAGCTCATGGAGGTGCACTATGAACCATTCAGTACCGAAACATGTCTCTCCACATCGATGCAAAACCTGGCCATTCAGCCTGATGGATTTTCCAATCATCAGATGGACAGGACGATGTCGGGAAAGAACGAAGGAGGCGGGCATGCTTCATGATGAACAACTCTTGATGTGACTGCAGGAATGTAGAAAGTCTTTAGATATTGTGTTCGCCCGACCTGGAATATCTGACAACTAAATGCAGACCCTACTATCTCCCAGGATAATTATCATCCATTATCACGGCTGTTTACATTCCTCCTCAAGCTGACACCACGCTGGCATTCAAGGAATTATACAGGACTTTAGATAAGAAAGAAACCACACGTCTAGAGGTCACATTAATTTTGTCTGGTGACTTTACAGGGGCAGTGCAGTCAAAAACGTGATTTTGCTCGTCTTTTTCTACAATTTGAAGCTGAAATAATAGTGTGAAATGGTGAAAATTATGAAGATGCACTTTTAGTGTAAGAGCTGTTTAAAAAGACATCCTGAAATGTCTTATTGTTTGCCTGGGTGGGCTTTTGGACCATATAAGTTAATAGGCCAATGACAAAAAGAGTTTGCCCTTCTCTCTGCCAATAACATCTAGTTTTCAGGTTAATAGTTACACAGAAATGATTTGATATTGAGATCAAAATGTCTGCATTGGATCTTTACCAAAGCAAATCTGAGAAAAGCACTATCAAAATTCAATCAACACATCTCCTGTCATTTACGAGGCGGGAGGACATTGGATCACTGTATATCCCCTTCCGGGATGGTTACAAGGACCTCCCTTGCCCCCCGTTCCGCAAATCATATTCCGCCTCCATCCTGCATCTCCCCGCCTATAGACGAAAATCTAAGCAGGAAACGCCTATGGTAGGAACTGTTCAAAGCTGGTCTAACTAATCGGAATAAATGTTAAAGGACTGTTTTGATTCCTTGCACTGGGAAATGATCTGTATCGCCTCAGACAATTACTTTGACGAGTAAACAGTCTCAGTAAAGGGGTTCATCAGGAAATAAATAGAGGATGTTGTTCCAATATTGACAATCGGAACATAGTGCCTTGCGAAAGTATTCGGCCCCCTTGAACTTTGCGACCTTTTGCCACATTTCAGGCTTCAAACATAAAGATATAAAACTGTATTTTTTTGGGAAGAATCAACAACAAGTGGGACACAATCATGAAGTGGAACGACATTTATTGGATATTTCAAACTTTTTTAACAAATCAAAAACTGAAAAATTGGGCGTGCAAAATTATTCAGCCCCTTTACTTTCAATGCAGCAAACTCTCTCCAGAAGTTCAGTGAGGATCTCTGAATGATCCAATGTTGACCTAAATGACTAATGATGATAAATACAATCCACCTGTGTGTAATCAAGTCTCCGTATAAATGCACCTGCACTGTGATAGTCTCAAAGGTCCGTTAAAAGCGCAGAGAGCATCATGAAGAACAAGGAACACACCAGGCAGGTCCGAGATACTGTTGTGAAGAAGTTTAAAGCCGGATTTGGATACAAAAAGATTTCCCAAGCTTTAAACATCCCAAGGAGCACTGTGCAAGGGATAATATTGAAATGGAAGGAGTATCAGACCACTGCAAATCTACCAAGACCTGGCCGTCCCTCTAAACTTTCAGCTCATACAAGGAGAAGACTGATCAGAGATGCAGCCAAGAGGCCCATGATCACTCTGGATGAACTGCAGAGATCTACAGCTGAGGTGGGAGACTCTGTCCACAGGACAACAATCAGTCGTATATTGCACAAATCTGGCCTTTATGGAAGAGTGGCAAGAAGAAAGTCATTTCTTAAAGATATCCATAAAAAGTGTTGTTTAAAGTTTGCCACAAGCCACGTGGGAGACACACCAAACATGTGGAAGAAGGTGCTCTGGTCAGATGAAACCAAAATTGAACTGTTTGGCAACAATGCAAAATGTTATGTTTGGCGTAAAAGCAACACAGCTCATCACCCTGAACACTGTCAAACATGGTGGTGGCAGCATCATGGTTTGGGCCTGCTTTTCTTCAGCAGGGACAGGGAAGATGGTTAAAATTGATGGGAAGATGGATGGAGCCAAATACAGGACCATTCTGGAAGAAAACCTGATGGAGTCTGCAAAAGACCTGAGACTGGGACGGAGATTTGTCTTCCAACAAGACAATGATCCAAAACATAAGGCAAAATCTACAATGGAATGGTTCAAAAATAAACATATCCAGGTGTTAGAATGGCCAAGTCAAAGTCCAGACCTGAATCCAATTGAGAATCTGTGGAAAGAACTGAAAACTGCTGTTCACAAATGCTCTCCATCCAACCTCACTGAGCTCGAGCTGTTTTGCAAGGAGGAATGGGAAAAAATGTCAGTCTCTCGATGTGCAAAACTGATAGAGACATACCCCAAGCGACTTACAGCTGTAATCGCAGCAAAAGGTGGCGCTACAAAGTATTAACTTAAGGGGGCTGAATAATTTTGCACGACCAATTTTTCAGTTTTTGATTTGTTAAAAAAGTTTGAAATATCCAATAAATGTCGTTCCACTTCATGATTGTGTCCCACTTGTTGTTGATTCTTCACAAAAAAATACAGTTTTATATCTTTATGTTTGAAGCCTGAAATGTGGCAAAAGGTCGCAAAGTTCAAGGGGGCCGAATACTTTCGCAAGGCACTGTATTTCAACCAAAAACCCTGGGCAAATGGCAGCATCTGTGCAAAGCGAAGAGCATGCACCTCCGCATTTACATAGGTATTCAGACCCTTTACTCAGTACTTTGTTGAAGCACCTTTGGCAGTGATTACAGCCTAAAGTCTTCTTGGGTATGACGCTACAAGCTTGGCACACTTGCATTTGGGGAGTATCTCCCATTCCTCTCTGCAGATCCTCTCAAGCTCTGTCAGGTTGAATGGGGAGCGTCACTGCACAACTATTTTCAGGTCTTTCCAGAGATGGGTTCGATGGGTTCAAGTCCGGGCTCTGGCTGGGCCACTCAAGGACATTCAGCGACTTGTCCTGAAGCCAATCCTGTGTTGTCTTGGCTATGTGCTTAGGGTAATTGTCCTGTTTGAAGGTGTACCTGCACCTCAGTCTGAGGTTCTGAGTACTCTGGAGCATCAAGGGCCTCTCTGTACTTTTCTCCATTCACATTTCCCTCAATCCTGACTAGTCTCCCTGCCAATGAAAAACATACCCACAGCATGATGCTGCCAACACCATGCTTCACTGTAGGTATGGTGCCAGGTTTCCTCCAGACATGACGCTTGGTATTCAGGCCAAAGAGTTCATTCCTGGTTTCATATGGTCTTAGAGTCCTTTAGGTGCCTTTTGGCAAACTCCAAGTGGGCTGTCATGTTTATTTTACTGAGGAGAGGTTTCCGTTTAATCCCTCTACCATAAAGGCCTGATTGGTAGAGTGCTGCAGAGATGATTGTCGTTCTGGATAGTTCTCCCATCTCCACAGAGGAACTCTAGAGCTCTGTCAGAGTGACCATCGGGTTCTTGTTCACCTCCCTGACAAAGGCCCTTCTCCTCTGATTGCTAAGTTTGGCCGGGCGGCCAGGTCTAGGAAGAGTCTTGGTGATTACAAACTTCTTCCATTTAAGAATGATAGAGGCCACTGTTCCTTGGGGACCTTAAATACTATAGAAATATTTTGGTAACCTTCCCCAGATCTGTGCCTCGACACAATCCTGTATCGGAGCTCTATGGACAACTCCTTCGACCTCAGCATGTGGTTTTTTCTCTGACATGCACTGTCAACTGTAGACCTTATATAGACAGGTGTGTGCCTTTCCAAATCATGTTCAATAAAATTGACCACAGGTGGACTCCAATCAAGTTGTAGAAACATCTCAAGGATTATCAATGGAAACAGGATGCACCTGAGCTCAACTTCGAGTCTCGTAGCAAAGGGTCTAAATACTTATGTAAATAAGGTATTAAAAAAATGTATATACATTTGCAAACATTTCCAAAAACCTGTTTTCACTTTGTCATTATGGAGTATTATGTGTAGATTGAGGGAATAAAATAATTTTTTAAATAATTATCAGCTAATATTGAACAATCCAGGTCAGGAATGATGGTTGGGGCTAAAAACAGGGATATTCTTGAGGAAACCCTGTTTCAGTCTTTCAGAGATTTGAGACTGGGACGGAGGTTCACCTTCCAGCAGGACAATGACCCAAAGCATACTGCTAAAGCAACACTCGAGTGGTTTAAGGGGAAACATTTAAATGTCTTGGAATGGCCTAGTCAAAGCCCAGAACTCAATCCAATTGAGAATCTGTGGTATGACTTAAAGATTGCTGTACACCAGTGGAACTTGTCCAATTTGAAGGAGCTGGAGCAGTTTTGCCTTGAAGAATGGGCAAAAATCTCAGTGGCTAGATGTGCCAAGCTTATAGAGACATGCCCCAAGAGACTTGCAGCTGTAATTGCTGCAAAAGGTGGCTCTACAAAGTATTGACTTTGGGGGGGTTAATAGTTATGCATGCTCAAGTTTTCAGTGTTTTTGTCTTATTTGTTTGTTTAACAATAAAACATATTTTGCATTTGTCAAGTGGGAGGCATGTTGTGTAAATCGAATGATACAACCCCCCAAAAAATCCCTTTTAATTCCAGGTTGTAAGGTGTAATGATCATCCTCTTCTTCTGACGAGGAGTAAGAGATGTCGGACCAATGTGCAGCATGGTAAGTGTCCATTTTAGTTTATTAAAACTGAACACTAAAGAATACAAAATAACAAAGTGACTGATACAAACGAAAACCGAAACAGTCCTGAAATGTGACACAAACATCCAACAGGAAATAAGCACCCACAACTCAAAAGTGAATCCAGGCTACCTAAGTATGGTTCTCAATCAGGGACAATGATTGACAGCTGCCTCTTATTGAGAACCATACCAGGCCAAACACAGAAATCCCAAATCATAGAAAAAAGAACATAGACAACCCACCCAACTCACGCCCTGACCATACTAAAACAAAGACATAACAAAAGAGCTAAGGTCAGAACGTGACATAAGGTAACAAAATAAGAAAAATGCCAAAGGGGATGAATACTTTCGCAAGCCACTGTATATGGGGGATACAACCTGCCCAGATCTGCAGATTTTCCTGCAACGATACAAAATGATTAAATCACTTGTTTTGGTACTGCCCATAGGTATCTTGTTTTGGTCTCAGGTTCAGGAGTGGCTAAAGAACTGTAACATTTTCCAGGAGCTAACTGTGCAAATAGCTGGATGATTTGAAAAATCAATCGATCAATAATATAATACTCTTAGCAAAAAATATCATCTTTAAATCACAATCTGTAGTAACTATGAGAATAGAAAGGTTCAGAACTTTTGTGACCCATCACAGCACAGTTGTAAAATATATGGCAAATAGAAATCAAAACTGGATGGTGTTCAGAGATAGGTTGGAGTGATTGAGGGGAGCTGAAGGGTGGGACCAAAAAACCAAAAAATAAAGTTAACTAATATAAAATATGCTTTGTCCATAAAATGTATAAAGTATGTATAAGCGGGAAGTAGAAGCCTATGTATAGAAGCCTCTTAGAGACTTATCCACAAAGTCCCCTCTTAGAGACTTATCCACAAAGTCCCCTCTTAGAGACTTATCCACAAAGTCCCCTCTTAGAGACTTATCCACAAAGTCCCCTCTTAAAGACTTATCCACAAAGACTCACAGCTGTAATCACTGACAAAGGTGCTTCTAACATGTATTGATGCCCCCTTCTGCATCTACAGGGCTGTAGAAGAGAGGGTCAAAAGCTTCAAGTTCCTCTGGGTGCACACATCACCGACGACCTGACATGGTCCCAACACATCAACAACGTGGTGAAGAAGGAAATAAAGTCATTTGTAAATATAGTTATACTTGACATTGCACAGTGTGTACATACTGTATAAGTTATATTACTACAATATGTTTACTATTACTATGCACACTACTTTCTCCTATTACTTGAGATTTTTTTGCATTTTGATGATACAGATTTTGATATTTGTACTGCACTGTTGAATGATGCATGCAATTAAGCATTTCACAGTATAATTTCCACCTGCTTTAAACTGTGTACATGACAAATAAACTTGGATTTGATTTGGAGATAGAGGCTAATCTTTATTCACCTTAAACTACCTCTTGGAGAGAACACATTGCCATTTTGCTGTGTGTTGGTTTGCTATTACTCCCCTGACAGTGACTGCAGAAGGCAGTGAAACTAGGTGCAGGCAATAACTTCCACACAACATTTGCTGTCTATTGTTTCTACCCTCTCTTCACAAAGGGTGCATTTGTATTGAACAGCAGGGCAGAGCCAACAACAGAGCTTTACAACGGACACAATCTAGTTTGTAAATTCCTCTGTATTACAGTTTTCCACAATTGTTTACACACGTTTGCTGAATCTTTGGGCTATTTTCCCAAAACTCTAAACACAAAAGCACAAACACAGAATGCAAAACTGTTTAATCTCTTTCCAAAATGTTGTTGTTTTTTGCATTTTTTTGCATCAAAATGACACACATGAATAGATCTGTCTACCAATCAACAACACACTGATGTGCTCAACACAAAACATCACTATGAATAGCCCATGAGTAGGTTTATGCCTTTTGAGTAGGTTTATGCCTTGAGTGTTACACTGTAGCCGGTTGTAAAAGATTGTTACAGTAATGTATACCTACTCAAATATACATAAATAAACACACACAAATTAAATACAGTAAAATTTCCAAAATGCAGTATTTTTGAACACGTTTGTGTTTTGTATGTAACACTTTCCATACCCAACAGGAGAGAACCAGGAAAAGCATTCAGTAAAATAAAGGGTTTTCTGTACAAAATACAATATGAAAGTGGCTCATTCTTTTAAAACTCTAAACATAAAAAGACAAAAACACATGCAAAATGTAAGAAAAAAGACATTAGGCTGCATCCTGCCTCATATTTTGGTTTGGCTACAGCATCTCATCTACATCACAAGCGATGTTCTCCCTGGCTAAACAGCGGGGAACGAATGTTCTGGAGTGATGGATCCAACCACCGAAAGCCCCCACATCAACTTCACCACAGGCATGTTACTCATCATGTCATTGCTACATTGGCTGGATGTACTATAGAGCAAGTTAAAGTGTACAAATATTTGGGTGTGTGGGTTGATGATAAGCTGAGCTTCAATGTGCATGTAGAGAACTTGATAAGGAAGCTCAAGCTGAAAATAGGTTTTTATTACCCGCATAAGGCTTGTTTTTCTTTTGAGGCCAGGAAGTAGCTGGTATGATGTACATTACTGGCGGTTTTAGATTTTTGTGATGTGAGGCCTCAACCACTACCCTGAGAGCACTTGATTCAGTGTATCATGCAGCCCTCAGGTTCATTACAAATCAAAAACGTCTAACACATCATTGCGATCTCTACAGCGCTGTTGGCTGGTCGTCATTGACCTTGCGTAGGCTTAAACACTGGTATACACTGATTTATAAGGCCATATTGGGTAAAATGCTATTGTATCTCTGTTCTTTTTTTAGTCAGGTAGGTAAATAGATATCAATTACGGCCCCATTCTCATTTGCTTCTAACAGTACCAAAAATTAGGTAACTGTAGAAACAGGTCATTGTAGAAATAGTTTTAGTTAGTTAGCTCTGTGGTCCTGGAATTATCTCCTGAACATTTTAAAATTTGATGATCTAGTTTCGTTGGTGGTGTTCAAACACTTGATCTGTGTATATATAATAGAAGAGTGTAATTGTTTTTAGGCCAGCTGTTTTTAGTCAAGACTTTCTTGTTTTAAACGTAAAATGTTTTGTTGTACTGTATGTGTGTTTATAGTTTTGTTTCATGTTGTGTTAGTGTATGTAAGTTGTTCTCTCTGAAACATTGTTCCTCCTGCTGCTATTGGAAAAGAGATGTTATCTGAATGAGAAAAACCTGTATGAATAAAGGTAAAATTATAATAATTTAATCCTACAATGCCTGGAGAAGAGGCATGCGTGCAAGGGGATGGCGGTCATATACCTTCCATCACCATGCCGAAAAAAAACTCTTCAATTGGGTATAGGAATGGGGAATATGGTGGGAGGTATAGAATAAGAAATTGTGAGTGATCGATGAACCAGTTGCGGACCAGAGCAGCCCGGTGGAACCTCACGTTGTCCCAGATGACAACATACCTGGGCTGCTTTGGTCCACCCCTCTGCTCAGCTGACATGAGGATGTCATGTAGTGTGTCCAGGAATGTGATGAGAATGGCAGTGTTGTAGGGACCAAGGTTGGCGTGGTGATGGAGGACGCCTTGCTGGCTAACGGCTGTGCACATGGTGATATTCCCTCCCCACTGTCCAGGAACATTCACAATGGCACGGTGGCCAATAATGTTCCAACCCCATCCCCTTCTTCTGGCTAGGTTGAAGCCAACCTCATCAATGTAAAAATAAATGTGCTAAATTGCAGCTGCATCCAGCTCCAAGACTCTCTGAAACAGACAAAAAGACCATATGTGACATAGACCTAGAGCAGTCAATATGGTGAGGCACAATACACTGGATTACAGTACTGGAATGAGTCTATACAGTGCTGATATGATAGTAAATTCAGAGTATAGTACTGTGAATTTCTCATTTACAACTGCGACCTGGCCAAGATAAAGCAAAGCAGTGTGACAAAAACAACAACACAGAGATAGACTTGGGATAAACAAACATACAATCAATAACACAATAGAAAAAGATATGGACAGTGTGTACAAGTGTAGTAAGAGGTAATAAGATTAGGGAGGTAAGACAATAAATAGGCTGTAGTGGCAAAATAATTAGAATTTACCATTAACATTGGAGTGATAGATGTGCAGATGATGATGTGCAAGTAGTGATACTGGGGTGCCAAAGAGCAAAAGAAGAAATAACAATAAGGGGATGAGGTAGTTGGGTGGGCTATTTACAGATGGGCTGTGTACAGGTACAGTAATCGTACCTGATGCTTAAAGTCAGAGATATAAGTCTCCAGCTTCAGTGATTTTTGCAATTCGTTCCTGTCATTGGCAGCAGAGAACTGGAAGGAAAGGGGGCCAAAGGGGGTGTTGGCTTTGGGAATGACCAGTGAAATATACCTGCTGGAGCACGTGCAACGGGTGGGTGTTGCTATGGTGACCAGTGGGCTGAGATAAGGCGGGGCTTTATCTAGCAAACACTTATATATGACCTGGAGCCAGTGGGTTTGGCGACGAATATGTAGTGAGGGCCAGCACACAAGAGCATACAGGTCGCAGTGGTGGGTAGTATATGGGGCTTTGGTGCTAAAATGGATGGCACTGTGATAGACTACATCCATGGAAGGAGTGTTTTATGACATTGATGCTCGTTTGGAGGTTTGTGAACACAGTGACCGAAGAAGGGCCAGATGTATACAGAATGGTGTCGAGTGCGTAGAGGAGGATCAGAGAATCACCAGCATCAAGAGCAACATCATTGATATGTACAGAGAAAAGAGTCAGCCCAATAATTGAACCCTGTGGTACCCCCATAGAAACTGCCAGAGGCCCGGACAACAGGCCCTCCGATTTGACACACTAAATCAAATCAAATCAAATTTTATTTGTCACATACACATGGTTAGCAGATGTTAATGCGAGTGTAGCGAAATGCTTGTGCTTCTAGTTCCGACAATGCAGTAATAACAAGTATTCTAACTAACAATTCCAAAACTACTGTCTTGTACACAGTGTAAGGGGATAAAGAAAATGTACATAAGGATTTATGAATGAGTGATGGTACAGAGCAGCATAGGCAAGATACAGTAGATGGTATCGAGTACAGTATGTACAAATGAGATGAGTATGTAAACAGTGGCATAGTTTAAAGTGGCTAGTGATACATGTATTACATAAGGATACAGTCGATGATATAGAGTACGGTATATACGTATGCATATGAGATGGATAATGTAGGGTAAGTAACATTATATAAGGTAGCATTGTTTAAAGTGGCTAGTGATATATTTACATAATTTCCCATCAATTCCCATTATTAAAGTGGCTGGAGTTGAGTCAGTGTCAGTGTGTTGGCAGCAGCCACTCAGTGTTAGTGGTGGCTGTTTAACAGTCTGATGGCCTTGAGATAGAAGCTGTTTTTCAGTCTCTCGGTCCCAGCTTTGATGCACCTGTACTGACCTCGCCTTCTGGATGATAGCGGGGTGAACAGGCAGTGGCTCGGGTGGTTGATGTCCTTAATGATCTTTATGGCCTTCCTGTGACATCGGGTGGTGTAGGTGTCCTGGAGGGCAGGTAGTTTGCCTCCGGTGATGCGTTGTGCAGACCTCACTACCCTCTGTAGAGCCTTACGGTTGAGGGCGGTGCAGTTGCCATACCAGGCGGTGATACAGCCCGCCAGGATGCTCTCGATTGTGCATCTGTAGAAGTTTGTGAGTGCTTTTGGTGACAAGCCGAATTTCTTCATCCTCCTGAGGTTGAAGAGGCGCTGCTGCGCCTTCTTCACGAAACTGTCTGTGTGAGTGGACCAATTCAGTTTGTCTGTGATGTGTATGCCGAGGAACTTAAAACTTGCTACCCTCTCCACTACTGTTCCATCGATGTGGATAGGGGGGTGTTCCCTCTGCTGTTTCCTGAAGTCCACAATCATCTCCTTAGTTTTGTTGACGTTGAGTGTGAGGTTATTTTCCTGACACCACACTCCGAGGGCCCTCACCTCCTCCCTGTAGGCCGTCTCGTCGTTGTTGGTAATCAAGCCTACCACTGTTGTGTCGTCCGCAAACTTGATGATTGAGTTGGAGGCGTGCGTGGCCACGCAGTCGTGGGTGAACAGGGAGTACAGGAGAGGGCTCAGAACGCACCCTTGTGGGGCCCCAGTGTTGAGGATCAGCGGGGAGGAGATGTTGTTGCCTACCCTCACCACCTGGGGGCGGCCCGTCAGGAAGTCCAGTACCCAGTTGCACAGGGCGGGGTCGAGACCTGCGAGGTCATTTTCTTTCAATATGAAATGTCATTACTGTAACATTGGCAAATAATCACTGAGTAACATTGGCCTACTGATATGTCGGACTGCAGTATACAACAGTATACATACATTAATAAGTGCATAGTGTAGATGGTAGGTAACTTACCAGTTATAATTTCTGAATGTACGGATGATAGATGCAACTGAACTCTCTGCCCAGCTTCCCTCATACTCAATCCGTGGTTGAGCACATGGTCAACCAATGTAGCCTTGATCTCATCTGAGACAACTGTCCTTCCTCGTCCCCGTCCTCCTCTTCCTCTCACTCCTTCACCTCTAGCTCTTGCTTCACCATTGACTTCCATTTTCCACCATAACAGGAGAGCTCATCTGTGGCCTTTAATAGTGCTAAAGCTCTGATTTCTAAGTGAACAATTTAGCAACTAGTGTTAACACGTGAGGAGCAGGTGTTGCCAATTGGTGTATAGAGTTTAGCATTGATTTCCAAAGGGACTAAAGAGATTTTAATTTTGAATGTTGTGCCTAATGTAGAGAAATGTGTGTAGTGTTTTGCAAAAAAGTGTGATATAGAATTGAAAACTGAGTGTAAAACAGTAATTGTGCTTGCTATTTTGCAGACTTGGTTTAGGGATTTGGTACATGAGTTTCAGGTTTCTGTGATTGCGTTTCAAGTTCCAATTTTGGTGTGTAAACAATTGGGAAAAACTGTAACCTACACGCCCTTGGAGTGGCTTTAGGCTGCCTGGAGACAGAAGATGTGAGTGTTTAATATCAAAACCATGGCAACTGTAGCATATTGGGAGCTATTTGGAGATACATTAATTGACACGTTGTGACATTAGTTATTTAAGTGGAGAATGATGACTATGATATGTAGAGTAAGACAGTCTTTGTTCTCAGATAATCATATCTGAAAGAAATCATGCAGTATGAATGGGTGTTAAAGGCTAATTTCCCTTCTTTCCCACAATCTACAAGCACTGCTTCAATCAGTAATGAGATCAGCTACAGTACATGGAAACTCAAGAGGAACTAGGAAGTTGAATTTAATTAATGATACTACGACACGATAATACAGATGTAATTGATCACCCTATCTTAGAGTTATTTTTAGCTTGGACAATGGACACTCTTGATTAGTGAGTTTTCATTTGGGTTCCAATAATGGATGAGGATGAGAAATTGTAGTGTATTAAAGTAAAAGCCTGTTGTGGCAATGTAGAGTTGAGAATCGATCATGATTTCCTCTTTCTTCTGTTGGTCACACTAGCCTCAGGCCTGACAGCTCACAATGCTTTTCTAAGATGTCACTTCTCACAACAGAGGCTTTTTACCACCATTGAACAAACGTGTTATCTATGAAGTGCAGTTTGCCTCTGGTCCTTACACTGCTGAGGAGAAACACCTGCAGGGATTTCCTCCCAGTCCCAGCACATTGTTCACTAACTATTTTAGCCAGGCAAAGCTGAAATCCACTCGAAAAGTGACACAGCACATTTCAGTCAAAAGGCTCAAAGCTCGGATTTCATTCTCTTTCCTTTTTGTCTTTCTATTTGCCTGAAATCAATTTCGAGCCATGCTCCATTTTTCTTATTGCTTTTCCTCCCATTTTCCTCCATCAAAAAGCCTTAAATCAATGTCATGCCCAACAAATGCTGTTTGCCCTCTTGGGTGTGAAACATCAGCTGCTGGTGTACCACCAAGCTTGTTTAGCGTTCTTCTCTCTTCTGCCTGGGTGTCTTCACACAGAGGCTGGCAACATACATTCAATCCCCTGTAAAAATGGATGATTGTATATATTGTGCAGTAAATAATGAGTTACGTGCAGTCCATATTCTTGATGGGGTGTAGGTAGGGAGGATAGAGATTATATTATTTTGTCAAATGATGGAATTGATTTCAAGCGGCGTGATGTGTTCTGCGGATCGGAAATGGAGAGGTGGTCAAGCTGGTTAATAAGTATTATTATTAGTGGGACAACGTGTTGTATGCTGTGTAGCACCATGGCAACAATGAGGCAGTGCAGTAACAGGTTAATGTCCAAACAAAACACAATCGGAGACCGAGGACTGATCTCGTCTGTTCCTTAATTGACAAGACGACTGTGATTATGTTCAAGGTTGAACAGAATGTTAAAGAAGGTGTTCAATGAATGCGGTGAACCAAACTCAAGGGCACATTTTTATCTGAAACAATCTGGGTGGAAAAGTTGTGAGTATGAGTTGAGGCTCCCTGCTAGATCTGAAGCGTTTGTGTGAGTATGGTATATTGAACTATGCTGTACAGGTTTTTTTCCTGAAAAAGAAGCCTGATTCTATTTGTTTTTTATTTATTTTACTTAACTAGGCAAGTCAGTTAAGAACAAATTCTTATTTACAATGACGGCCTAGGAACAGTGGGTTAAATGTCTTGTTCAGAACGACAGATTTTTAACTTGTCAGCTCGGGGATTCAATCTAGCAAGCTTTCGGTTACTGGCCCAATGCGCTTACCACTAGGCTACCTGCTGCCCCAGTATGAGCAGTCATGTGCATTAGAAGCACAATTTCTAACTTATTTTACATTTGTTTTTACTTACACTTGTATGTTGACTTCTCTATATAATGTTGGTTTTAAGTTTTGGCTGACTTTTCTTAGCGGATGTACAATCACCACAAATTGAATTATGAACATAATTGTATTTTCGTAAACTTGATCAAGAACGAGAGCTGAGGGGCTTACGTTGCCAACTTCCCTTGCTTGGCTAATCATTTGGACATACAACGAAGATGGCCGTGGGGATTTCCCCAAGGGCATAAGGCGAGGGTAAGTGGAGGAGGGTGTGTCTTTTATGAGTTTGAAACGCAGCCCTGCTCTTTCCCTGACAGACTGAGCAGGTGAAAGCTATGATGCCTTATTGATGTCACCTATTAAATCCACTTTAATCCGTGTAGAAGAAGGGGAGGAGACAGGTTAAAGAATGATTTTTAAGCCTTGAGACAATTGAGACATGGATTGTGTATGTGTGTCATTCAGAGGGTAAATGGGCAATACAAACTATTTAAGTGCCTTTGAATGGGGTATGGTAGTAGGTGCCAGGCGCACCGGTTTGAGTGTGTCAAGAACTGCAACGCTGCTGGGGTTTTCACGCTCAACAGTTTCCTGTTTGTATCTAGAATGATCCACCACCCAATGGACATGCAACTGTGGGAAGCATTGACGTCAACATGGGTCAGCATCCCTGTGAAACGCTTTTGACACCTAGTAGAGTCCATGACCCGAAAAATGTAGGCTGTTCTGAGGAGTGAAACTCATTATTTCAATGTTAGGAAGGTGTTCCTAATGTTTTGTACTCTGTGCATTTCCAGAGAGACAGTCATGAAGCATCCACACTACAAGCAGAAATGTAGGCACTCTCTTTGTACTGCATTGTGTTTCTGTGTGATTCTTGCAAGATTTCAGATTGGTTTAATGAAATGATGAACAGTAATTATGACCAGATAGTCTGGCTATACAGTAAACAATCTTGAATCCCTTGTGCAAAATACACAAGCTAGCTGTCCTCCAACGTACCACAAAATTGTACCGAAACAAGAAATAATGTGTAGTTAATGTATTTGCTCATGCAAGCCCCTCGTGTGTGTATAATCCTGCAAATGAAAAGTGTTCAATTTAGGCAAATTATGCAGCGCGTCATGAATGCAGTCAAAAAGTAAAGCAACCATTTGAAATGCAACAATAAAAAAATATGTATTAAAACCAAGACACAATGGGGGAAAAAAGGGTAATAGCCAGGTTATCGTGGAGCTGTCATAACAACCATTGAATTGACCGTGCAAAACACTTGGCTCTATACCTGCCCCCTGTATGACTACAAAATTATACGTATTTTTACAAGGACTCTGGGTTTGTGTAAGATAGATGTTTTGGTTGGGTATGAGGCAATAACTAGACCCACTCTGGCTGTCTTCAGGTCTTATATCCACTAGTACTACTGAGACTCATTTATTCACATCAAACACAGATCATGGTGTCAGTCAGATGAAAACATTCCATTTGGGTCCAGGCCTGGTATCCAGTCAGATATACGGACACAAAAAAAAAAAAACATGCTTTCTAGCAGACATTGGAAGACTATTGGACCCGTGGGCCTGTCTTGAGAGCCCATGGTGACTTGTTATTTGATGATCTTAAGCCTCTCCCTTAGTTGGATTTCGTCACATCTTTCACAAGCATTTATAAATCCATGAATTATGTACCAATGAACAGAACAGTTAGCCTTTTCTAAGACTCAAGGCTGGCTCCATTGTTAATGCTAAACTGGCTGTTTATAGAATGCTTATTGTGTGTGTTGTGCATACAGTCTTGTGTTGGTACATCTAAGGTGGGCTGTTTTCATTAACCCTGTCCAGTGCCATAAATGGGTCACCACTCAGGGAAGGTGATTATCCTCTAGCCTGGTTAATGGTCCTTACTGACAGCACTTAATGAAAATTAATGGAGGGCGTTAAGACTCCATACACACACAGGGAACGAAGCAACTCCATATTTCCATTTTGTTTTTATAATACTGTTTCTTTAGACCCACTATGAATTCACACACAGCAGGGCTGAGGAAAAATGTAAGCAACCTGAGACTCCACGTTCTAATTGCATGGGGAACTATAGATAAGTGTTTTTAGAAAATGTTAAACATGGGAAATGTTTGTGTAGCCTTGGACATCTTCTCAAAAACATCACACTAAAATTTCAATCAGTAGATGGAAAGATGGCGCCAGGGGGCTGCTGGTTGCTGTTTTATGGGTTCTTAACCAACCGTACCAACCAACCATTATTTGTAACTTATTTTGTACATAATGTTGCTGCTACCGTCTCTTATGACCGAAAGAGCTTCTGGACATAAGAACAGCGATTACTCACTTTGAACTGGACAAATAAATATTATTTAATGAGTCAGACAAGATGGATTTACTCCAGACGCCTGAGCAGGCCCTCATCCCCATCATTCACAGGAGAAAGAGACAGAGGTTTCGTGGAAGGAGATTGGGGTGCCTTGTGAGCATCTGGTGATGAGTGGCTAATCTGCCTTTGCTACAATTGGCCAACGTACAATCGCTCAATAATAAAGTAGACAAACTACAAGCAAGTTTATCCTACCAACGGGACATTAAAAACTGTAATATCTTCTGTTTCACATGGGCCTCCCGGTCGTGGCCGGTTGCGACAGAGCCTGGCAGCTAGCAATGCCTTAGACCACTGCGCCACTCGGGAGGCCCTGATGAACAATATCTAAGGAATTATCAAGGTTTTGCTCACCTGAGGTAGAGTATCTCATGACAAACTGTGGACCACAAAATCTAACTAGAGAGATGATCTATATTCTTCGTAGCTGTCTATTTACCACCACAAACCGATTCTGTCAATAAGACTACACTCAATGAGCTGTATACGGCCATAAGCAAACAGGAAAATGCTCATCCAGAGGCGGCGCTCCTAGTGGCCGGGGACTTAAATCCGTTTTACCTCATTTCTGCCAGCATGTTAAATGTGCAACCAGAGGGAAAAAACTCTAGACCACCTTTACTCCACATACAGAGATGTGTACAAAGCTCTCCCTCGACCTCCATTAGACAAATCTGGCCATAATTCTATCCTCCTGATTCCTGCTTACAAGCAAAAATTAAAGCAGGAAGCAGGAAGCACTATGCCCTCCGACAAAACATCAAACAGGCAAAGCATCAATACAGAACTAAGATTGAATCGTATTACACCGGCTACGACGCTTGTCGTATGTGGCAGTGCTTGCAAACTATGGCAAGCAAACTAGGGAAGCACAGCCAACAGCTGCCCAGTGATACAAGCCTACCATAAATTACTTCTATGCTCGCTTCGAGGCAAGTAACACTGAATCATGCATGAGAGCAGCTGTTCCGGACGACAGTGTGATAATGCTCTCCGCAGCTGATGTGAGTAAGACCTTTAAACAGGTCGCAGGGCCATACGGATTACCAGGACGTGTATTCCAAGCAACCGCAGACCAACTGGCAAGTGTCTTCACTGACATTTTTAACCTCTCACTGTCTGAGTCTGCAATACCAACATGTTTCAAGCAGACCACCATAGTCCCTGTGCCCAAGGTAACCTGTCTACATGACTACCGACCTGTAGCACTCACGTCTGTAGCCAAGAAGTGCTTTGAAAGACTCCACACTAACCTTTCACACCTGGACAAAAGGAACATCTATGTGAGAATGCTATTCATTGACTACAGCTCAGCATTCAACATCATAGCACCCTCAAAGCTCATCACTAAGCTAAGGACCCTGGGACTAAACACCTCTCTCTGAAACTGGATCCTGGACTTCCTGACGGGCTGACCCCAGGTGGTAAGGGTAGGTAACAACACATCCGCCACGGGGCCCCTCAGGGGTGCGTGTATAGTCCCCTCCTGTTCTCCCTGTTCCCTCATGACTGCATGGCCAGGCACCACTCCAACACCATCATTAAGTTTGCAGGTGACACAACAGTAGTAGGCCTGATCGCCAACAACAACGAAACAGCCTACAGGGATGAGGTCAGAGACCTGACTGTGTGGTGCAAGGACAACAAACTCTCCCTCAATGTGATCAAGACAAAGGAGATGATTGTGGACTACAGGAAAAGGAGGACCAAGCATGCCCCCATACTTATTGATGGGGCTGTAGTGGAGCAGGTTGAGGGCTTCAAGTTCATTGGTATTCACATCACCAACAAACTAACATGGTCCAAACAAATCAAGTCAGTCGTGAAGAGAACAAAACCTATTCCCCCTCAGGAGACTGAAAAGATTTGGCATGGATCCTCAGCTCCTCAAAAGGTTTTACAGCTGCACCATCGAGAGCATCCTGACAGGTTGCCCTAAAAATTGTCAAAGACATCAGCGACCCAAGTCATAGACTGTTCTCTCTGCTACCGCACGGCAAGCGGTACCGGAACGCTAAGTCTAGGTCCAAGAGGCTTTTAAACAGCTTCTACCCAAGCCATAAGACTCCTAAACATCTAATTAAAATGTCTACCCATGCTATTTGCATTGCCCCCTCTTCTATGCTGCTACTACTCTCTGTTATTACCTATGCATAGTCACTTTAATAACTCTACCTACATGTACATATTACCTCAATTACCTCGACAAACCGGTGCCCCCTGTATAGAGAACTCGCTATTGTTATTTTACTGCTGCTCTTTAATTATTTGTTACTTATATTTCATATTTTTTTGTTTGTATTTCTCTTAAAACTTAAAACCGCATTGTTGGTTAAGGGCTTTTAAGTAAGCATTTCACTGTAAAGTCTACATTCGGCACATGTGACAAATAAAATGTGATTATATTTTAGGTTCGATTTGATTTGTTAGCACAGATTAAATATAATGCATACTTCCTACTTTGGTGTCTGACTCGCAGTTTGATGTCAGACCAACTTCAGGCCCGTTCAGAGATCAATGGCATCAGCTTTCTTTCAGCAGTCCGTTATCTCTATTATAACCAAAGTCTCTGACCGACCCCTAACTAGCTTGGCCTAAGCCAGCCTTCCCCCACTCTCCAGTAGGAAGCACCAACACCATTTGGGTACAGTTGAAGTCGGAAGTTTGCATACACTTAGGTTGGAGTCATTAAAACTCGTGTTTCAACCACTCCACAAATTTCTTGTTAACAAACGATTGTTTTGGCAAGTCGGTTAGGACATCTACTTTGTGCATGACAAGTAATTTTTCCAACAATTATTTACAGCAGATTATTTCACTTATAATTCACTGTATCAATTCCAGTGGGTCAAAAGTTAACATACACTAACTTGACTGTGCCTTTAAACAGCTTGGAAAATTCCAGAAAATGATGTCATGGCTTTAGAAACGTCTGATAGGCTAATTGACATCCTTTGAGTCAATTGGAGGTCTGCCTGTGGAAGTATTTCAATGCCTACCTTCAAACTCAGTGCATCTTTGCTTTACATCAGAGAAATCAGCCAAGACCTTAGAAAGAAAATTGTTGACATCCACAAGTCTGGAACTTCCAAACACCTGAAGGTACCACGTTCATCTGTACAAACAATAGTACTTAAGTATAAACGCCATGGGACCACACAGCTGTCTTACAGCTCAGGAAGGAGACACGTTCTGTCTCCTAGAGATGAACGTACTTTGGTGCAAAAAGTGCAAATCAATCCCAGAACAACAGCAAAGGACCTTGTGAAGATGCTGGAGGAAACAGGTAGAAAAGTATCTATATCCACAGTAAAACAAGTCTTATATAGACATAACCTGAAAGGCCAATCAGCAAGGAAGAAGCCACCGCTCCAAAACCACCATAAAAAAGCCAGACTACGGTTTGCAACTGCACATGTGGACAAAGATTGTACTTTTTGGAAATGTCCTCTGGTCTGATGAAAGAAAAATATAACTGTTTGGCCATAATGACCATCGTTATCTTTGGAGGAAAAGGGGGAGGCTTGCAAGCCGAAGAACACCATCCCAACCGTGAAGCATTTGGATGGCAGCAACATGTTGTGCAGGTACTTTGCTGCAGGAGGGACTGGTGCACTTCACAAAATAGATGTCTCCATGAGGGAGGAAAATTATGTGGATATATTGAAGCAACATCTCAAGACATCAGTCAGGAAGTTAAAGTTTGGTCGCAAATTTGTCTTCCAAATGGACAGTGATCCCAAGCATACTTCCAAAGTTGTAGCAAAATGGCTTAAGGACAACAAAGTCAAGGTATTGGAGTGGTCATCACAAAGCCATGACCTCAATCCTATAGAATATTTGTTGGCAGAACTGAAAAAGTGTGTGAGAGCAAGGAGGCCTACAAACCTGACTCAGTTACACCAGCTCTGTCAGTAGGAATGGGCCAAAATTCACTCAATGTAGTGAGGTGCGTACAGGCGGCAGAGAAGTCAGGCGCAGGAGAGTGAAAACTGATTTACAACAGTGTCGTTTAATATCCATAAACCACCGTCAACAGAACAATACAATAAATGGGTCATTCAAAACCCAGTAAATACCAGCATACCATGCATAAGCACTACAAGAAACAATTACCGACAAAGGAAATGGGGGGGGGGGGGGGGGGGGGGGGGGGGGGGGACAGAGGATTAAATACACAACATATAATTGATGGAATTGGAACCAGGTGTGATGGAAGACAAGACAAAACCAAAGGAAAATGAAAAGTTGAAGAGCGATGGCTAGAAGGTCGGTGACTTCGACCGGCGGAAGTCGTGACACCCAACTTATTGTGGGAAGCTTGTGGAAGTCTACCCAGAATTAACAATTTGAAGACAAAGCTACCAAATACTAATTGAGTGTATGTAAACTTCTGACCCACTGGGAATGTGATGAAAGAAGTAAATGCTGAAAAAATGATTCTCTACTCTTATTCTGACATTTCACATTCTTAAAATAAAGTGGTGATCCTAACTGACCTAAGACAGGTAATTTTTACTAGGTTTAAATGTCAGGAATTGAGAAAAACTGAGTTTCAATGTATTTGGCTAAGGTGTATGTGTAGCAGTGTGATGTTGTTCCCCTAGATTATGCACCAAGTTGCACATAAGGGCCAGGTCAAGAGGGGATGTTAATAATTTGATAATAATAATAATAATAATAATAATAATAATTCAGTGTGTTTTAATTTTTTTTTATTACAGCTGCATAGCCAATGTTATTCTTTGGTGTACAAACACTTTTTCATTTTTATATTGTACATACACATGATTGTAAAAGTTTTATATATTTTGGTTTGGTCCATCGCGTGTTATCTGTATTTCTGTACCCCCTCATTGTTCTCTTTTGCCTGACCTTCAGCTAGCGAGGTATGTTGTCCCTGGCTCCACAATTGTTAAATATAAAACTGTGGTAATGTTACACAATGTGCTGTTATGCAACCATAAGTTTTGTTACAATGTGGACAATATCAATATTTATGTTAATTAACAAGTTTCACCGAGCTCGCTAACTAGGGTACCTATTGTAACTTGTGAGTACTTGGGACAGTGTTTGAGTGAGTTGCCATGTGCTTGAGCAGGTGCCTGCGAGCTGTGACCTCGCCAAGGGTTAACATATTGTGTGCTGTCTCTTCATGTGCAGGTATGTCTTTTATTTTGTCCGAATTTTGTTGTATGTCATTTTACTTGTATTGTATGGTGTGCTGTTGTGCATTGAATGTGTGCACTGAATGTGTGCACTTAGCACCTGTTATTTATTTTTGGTTCTCTCTTTTGCCTGACCTTCAGCTAGTGAGGTGCCTGAGAGCTGTGACTGTGCCAAGGGCTAACATATTGTGTGTTGCCTCTTCGTGTGCAGGGCAAATTTAAAAAAACAAGTTGTGGCGGTGTCCTCATTAAAAGCACACAACGCAGAACGAACCACGCTACATATGTAAACTTCCGACTTCCAACTGTATGTAGAGAACACTCAGTGATGGTGATCATGGTGATCATGCTCTAGCCTGGTTATAGGCCTATGAGCAGTCCTCTAATGAGAATGAATGGAGACCTTTAAATTTAAAGGATGGAGACCTTTAAATTCCCTCTTAACCTAAACACATCATAGAGAGCACTTAATTAGTTCGTCCCCAAGGACTTTATTTATATACAGACTGCCCCTCGGATCTCTGTCCATCACACTCTTGAACCAATCTATGGTGTAATTTGGGTAGGGTCCCAGCAAAAGGTTACATTGCTACCTTGACATCAAAGTGAATATGAAACTGTTGCAGAAACTGCTGTTACAATGCTGTTTCCATTTTATTGATATGTGAGCAATGGGGAGGTAACAGTTTGTATGCAACTTTAAGATTCCAGTGCATCAATCTGTGATTATATCAGGCTGTTCTCGTACTGAATATGCATACCGGGTGCGTAACTGCAGGCACCAGATTATGCACCCAGGTGGCATTATTATTTCCATTGCAATTTCCTACCATCCACTAGGGGCAACGCGAGCACCCATCATAGGCTAGCGACATGTTGTGGATGGGGTTAGACAAAGGGCTTAAACCGTGAGCTATAGCTCCAAGGTTCGCAGCTTCAATCCCAGAGCTCGGCCTCTTATTCGGTTTAAACCCTATCCTTACCTTAACTATTCAGAATGAATACCTAAATTTAACCTTCAAGTTGAGTTTTGGTTTTGTGCAGTTTGACTGACAGCTAACATAAGTCAAAATATGCTCCCACAGTGGACAATTAATACGGTCCCACAATGCATATCTCTATTGTGCATTAAAATATGCTCCCACAGTGCATAATTAATACGGTCCCACAGTGCATATCTCTATTGCTGCAGTTATGCATGGGGACTGCATTTTCTTTGGTGATTGAGTTGCAGGGTATTTCTCTGCAACTCAATCATTGAATAGTAGTCAAGATAGGCAGGCCAGGGTTTTGAAGTTACAACAGTAGGATTATACAGCACCAAAATGGGCATATACACTGTTAAGCTGATGCAGCAAACACATTGTATCAGATCAATGTCTTCCAGACTTGTGATCAATATTTGATGAAATAATTCCATATCTGCTGGCAAAAAAAGTGCATTTTCCACTGTCTACAGTAATTGCAGTTAATAAGAGGACTTGCTGAGTCTGTGGGTTTATATACATCTAAAATAGATCTAATCCTCAATATTACACAGCGATTTGGAAATCCATCTAGATATACATTTCAAGCTAGAGAGACATAGAGAGGTGTACAGTAAGCTCTGGCATGTGTGTGTGTGTGTCTGTATTATTATAGTGCTATTCCAGGTAGGGTCCAGGCATTAGCAGTCAATTCTACTGTAGCATGAGACATCTGAAACTATAGCAATTTTTGGGCCATGTCTCTGCTGGTGCAGCCTGGCTGTCAAAATCATCAGAAACATTGGCCCTGCTGGAGGCACGGAAATGCACACAGAGCAGACATGCTGAGAGAAGGAGAGTCTCTCTCTCTCTCTCACACACACACACACACACACACACACACTCACACTCATATATTCACAGATTATCTTGTTTTCCTCTCCTTCCAGAGCATCAAAGATCCATCAATAAGAAATTAGGATTTGTGGTGGAAAGCTGTCACTCACTCTCCCAAAGCCTGCTTAAACAGATAGTGTAAAGAATTTAGATACAATTGCTTAGAGGATAAAGAGAAAATATTGATGTAATGTGCCATTACTTGAAAAATGATAGTTTAGACATTGGCAACTCTACAGTTGTTTCAGGGATGCAGATCATGGCTGATGGAGACTCTTTACTTAAGCAATAAGACCCGAGCAGGTGTGGTATATGGCCAATATACCACGGCTAAGGGCTGTTCTTCTGCACGACACAACTCGGAGTGCCTAGACACAGCCCTTAGCCGTGGTATATTGACCATATACCACAAACCCCCAAGGTGCATTAGTTTATTATAAACTGGTTAACAACATAATTAGAGCAGTAAAAAATGTGTCATACCTGTAGTGTACGGTCTGATATACCATGGCTGTCATCCAATTAGCATTATGGGCTCGAACCACTCAGTTTACAATTTCTTATATACCATGGCTGTCAGCACTGGCTGTCAGCACTGGTTCAAAAAGTTTCTACCCCGAAGCTGTAAGACTGCTGAACAATTAATCAAATGGCCACCTGGATAATTTACATTGCCCCCCCCCCCCTCCCCCCTTTGTTTTTAGACTGCTGCTACTTGCTGTTTATTATCTAGTTTATTTGGTAAATATTTTCTTAACTCTATTTCTTGAACTGCATTGTTGGTTAAGGCCTTGTAAGTAAGCATTTCACGGTAAGGTCTACACCTGTTGTTTTCGGTGCACGTGACAAATACATTTGGATTTTATTTGACTACCACCCAGTTTACAATTTGAAATAATGACTGGCAGATATTTCATTTTACTGGTACTGTTTGGCTAGCTCATAGATCCTTAGTGTTTCTCATTATCATTATCGCCATCATTTCTCCTCAGTACATTTTTTTTTCAGAGAAAATAGACCTACTGATTTTCTCAGTGAAACGTCTCAGTTCAATACATCACCGTCTTGAACAGTGAAATTCCCTGTGTGTCAACTATAGATTACTAGTCTCTGCTCGCCAACTCTTTATAGTGTCTTCCTATAAAGAGCAACCATGTGTTTCTGTTTGATGTGTCAGGAAGCTACAGAGGAACTGGTGAAATTACCTCAAGTGTCATAAGAGATGCATGGCTGATAAGGCAGTGTGTTCAGACAGATACTCCACAGCGGTTCATCCGGTGGCTGCCTCTAACATACTTATTTGTATCAGGCGTAGTTGTCAATAGCATCAGAGTGATTGGATCTGTACATCCGGGTCCTGTGATAATTACACTGCTGGCGCATCAATGAGGATGTATTGGGCTTCGCTCCACAGTGCACAAAAGAGCCTTTAATCATACCAAGGTAAGAGGCTTCGACTTTTTAGCAATGGCCAAGAGCCCCATCGTTTCTTTATCCTCTAACATGATTGATTATTAGGGGAAATTAGCATGAGTGAGGATTAGCAGAGCATTGGATGCGTCATACAGACAAAATACACAGCCACAGTCATTATCAGTAGACGAGATCAGTGTACAGTACAGTAGATGGAGTGTTCATAATCACAAGTCCAGAGGATGTTTCAAAGGTCAGGGATAACAGGTGAGTCTAAAGATGCAAAGACACTCGGGACCCACATGACTTGCAGGTCAATGCTAGATAACCGAGAAATGTTTTGATTCTTTAAAGAGTGACTGCCCCTAAAAAACAACTAATCCCTTTGAAAATGGCCTGTGTCTCATCGATATGAGTCAGGAACATGTATTCTAGTGTCAAAATTACCTCGATCTAAAACCACTGAACAAAGTAGTGAAAAGGGCAAAGTACATTCTTCACACGGTGAAATCGTGTTGAAACTGTCAGGAGCCAAAGTTTTCACCACTCTAGATACTGCTAGTGGTTCTACCAAATCCCTCTACACGAGGAGAGTAGCAACCAGTGTCCCCGAGATTTTCCAAAGGAAAATGACGGAAACTCTGCAAGGGCTCAAGGGTGTGGCTATATACAGTGCCTTGCGAAAGTATTTCGGCCCCCTTGAACTTTGCGACCTTTTGCCACATTTCAGGCTTCAAACATAAAGATATAAAACTGTATTTTTTTGTGAAGAATCAACAACAAGTCAGACACAATCATGAAGTGGAACGACATTTATTGGATATTTCAAACTTTTTTAACAAATCAAAAACGGAAAAATTGGGCGTGCAAAATTATTCAGCCCCTTTACTTTCAGTGCAGCAAACTCTCTCCAGAAGTTCAGTGAGGATCTCTGAATGATCCAATGTTGACCTAAATGACTAATGATGATAAATACAATCCACCTGTGTGTAATCAAGTCTCCGTATAAATGCACCTGCACTGTGATAGTCTCAGAGGTTCGTTAAAAGCGCAGAGAGCATCATGAAGAACAAGGAACACACCAGGCAGGTCCGAGATACTGTTGTGAAGAAGTTTAAAGCCGGATTTGGATACAAAAAGATTTCCCAAGCTTTAAACATCCCAAGGAGCACTGTGCAAGCGATAATATTGAAATGGAAGGAGTATCAGACCACTGCAAATCTACCAAGACCTGGCCGTCCCTCTAAACTTTCAGCTCATACAAGGAGAAGACTGATCAAAGATGCAGCCAAGAGGCCCATGATCAGTCTGGATGAACTGCAGAGATCTACAGCTGAGGTGGGAGACTCTGTCCATAGGACAACAATCAGTCGTATATTGCACAAATCTGGCCTTTATGGAAGAGTGGCAAGAAGAAAGCCATTTCTTAAAGATATCCATAAAAAGTGTTGTTTAAAGTTTGCCACAAGCCACCTGGGAGACACACCAAACATGTGGAAGAAGGTGCTCTGCTCAGATGAAACCAAAATTGAACTTTTTGGCAACAATGCAAAACGTTATGTTTGGCGTAAAAGCAACACAGCTGAACACACCATCCCCACTGTCAAACATGGTGGTGGCAGCATCATGGTTTGAGCCTGCTTTTCTTCAGCAGGGACAGGGAAGATGGTTAAAATTGATGGGAAGATGGATGGAGCCAAATACAGGACCATTCTGGAAGAAAACCTGATGGAGTCTGCAAAACACCTGAGACTGGGACAGAGATTTGTCTTCCAACAAGACAATGATCCAAAACATAAAGCAAAATCTACAATGGAATGGTTCAAAAATAAACATATCCAGGTGTTAGAATGGCCAAGTCAAAGTCCAGACCTGAATCCAATCGAGAATCTGTGGAAAGAACTGAAAACTGCTGTTCACAAATGCTCTCCATCCAACCTCACTGAGCTCGAGCTGTTTTGCAAGGAGGAATGGGAAAAAATTTCAGTCTCTCGATGTGCAAAACTGATAGAGACATACCCCAAGTGACTTACAGCTGTAATCGCAGCAAAAGATGGCGCTACAAAGTATTAACTTAAGGGGGCTGAATAATTTTGCACGCCCAATTTTTCAGTTTTTGATTTGTTAAAAAAGTTTGAAATATCCAATAAATGTCGTTCCACTTCATGATTGTGTCCAACTTGTTGTTGATTCTTCACAAAAAAATACAGTTTTATATCTTTATGTTTGAAGCCTGAAATGTGGCAAAAGGTCGCAAAGTTCAAGGGGGCCGAATACTTTCGCAAGGCACTGTACATGGACGATGTACTGATCTATGCAAACTCTGAGCAGGAACATGACAAATGCCTGGGAAACATGCTCAAAGTCATTGAAGAAACAGGCATCAAGATCAACAAGGATATGTGTAAGTTCAAACAAAGCCAGCTTTGCTTCCTGGGGCACATCATTAATGAAAACAGTGTCAGGCCAGACCACGAAAAGCTCACGGGGATAAGCAACTTACCCTAGCCCCAGAACGTCAGCTGGCTGAAACGTTTCCTCGGGATGGTACAGTATCTGGGGAAATACATTCCAGAGCTATCCGTGCTGGGGCGCCGCTCTACGAGCTCCTCAAAACAAAGGTGGAGTGGGCCCGAGGACACCCGCAGGAGGCAGCATTTCAGAGACTTAAACACTCACTAACCACTGCTCCAGTGTTAACTTATGATTCCAGGAAACCTACAACAGTGTCAGCTGATGCCAGCAGCTACAGAGTAGGATGTGTCTTACTTCAACAGCCTGGTGAGGACTGGAAACCAGTCGCCTACTGCAGCAGGCATCTGAGTGATGCAGATACAAGATTGAAAAAGTGTTTAGCGAGGGTGTGGGCTTGCGAACACTTTGAGAAGTACCTCTACAGACTAGGCAGTTTTAGGCTGGCTACTGGACACAAACCCCTTGTGCCGCACATTAGCAGCAAGGACTGGGACAATGTTCCTATCAGGTGTCAAAGACTGTTGATAAGATTGATGAGCACCAGGAAAGACACTCGCAGTAGATGACGCTCTGTCCAGTGGTCCACCGAGAAACCACCAGGGTGCAGCTCACTCCCACAGCGACATGTCACATCAGTTGTAAGTAACATACCTGCTTCTCCACAGAGAATGGAGGACATCAGACTGAACACAGATTCCGACCCACAGCTGCAGTCAGTTCTGTGGTTCATCAGAAATGGATGGCTATAGTACTTAGAGAAAACCCCTGAATAGATAAGAGACTTTTATCAGGTGAGAGGGGAACTATCAGAGACACATGGACTAGTGATCAGGGGAAACCGCATAGTCATTCCCACATGCACGAGGAAAGAAATCCTACATAGGATTCAAGATGGACACCAAGGGCTGGTTAAGTGCAGAGAGAGAGCTAACCAGTCAGTGTGGTGGCCTAAAATCTCACAGGAGATAATCACAGAGGTGGAAATGTGTGAGTTTTGCTGTGAAACTAGGAACACACGGAGAAAAGAGTCATTCATGTCTAGTGAGCCTCCCTCAAGACCATGGTAGAAAATAACAATAGATCTGTATGAGTACTAAAAGCAAAACGACCTAGTAGTGTAGATTCTACTATTCTAGATTCCTAGAAATCCTCCAACTCCCAACCACGACCAGTAACCAGGTCATAGCCAAGCTCAAAGCAACCTTTGCTAGGTTTGGAGTAGCTGAAATCCTGGTTAATGACAATGGCCCCCAGTTGGCAAGTACGAGCTAAAATAATTCAGTAAGGAGTATGACTTTACAGTATACATGTGACAAGCAGCCCCCACTGTACAGGCAGCCAATTGGATATTTGCTCTGATGTCACACAGAGCCACCTCCTCAACATCTACAGGTTTTACCCCGGCTGAGCTACTGATGGGAAGAAGGATCAGGACAACCCTCCTTTCCTCGGAAGAGAATCTGAAACCAAACTGGCCTGACCAGGAGAAGGTCATACAGGCAGTCGCTGCTGCAAAACCGAAGCAGGCGTTTGACTTTGATTGCAGGAATGGAGTCAGCAACCTTCCATCACTGAGCCCTAGGGACACAGTGCTCATGAGACTTAATGGTCAAAAACACTGGACGACACCAGCTGTTGTTCAGGGCCCCAGTTCCACCTCACGGTCAAACCAGGTGGAAACTGCCTAAGGGGGGCAAGTTCAGAAGGAGCAGGCGCCAGCAAGTGCCAAGCACAACGACACCAATCCAGCTCACAGAGACTCTCCCCATGACCTCTCAGGTGTCTGGTGAGTCAGGTGAGACACAAACTGTTTCTACTCACAGGGACGTGACTCTTCCACAAAGAGGAATAGGGTCTAATGTCACACGTTCAGGACGAGTGAGAAAGCCAATTGAGAGACTGGACCTGTAAAACTGAAAAGAAAGAGCACCTCTCCTATATGTACAGTTCCGGTCAAAAGTTTGCACACATATACTCATTCCAGGGTTTTTCTTTATTTTTACTATTTTCTACATTTTAGAATAATAGTGAAGATGTCAAAACTATGAAATAACACATATGGAATCATGTACTAACCAAAAAGTGTAAAACAAATCAAAATATATTTGAGATTCTTCAAAGTAGCCACCCTTTGCCTTGATGACAGCTTTGCACACTCTTGGCATTCACTCAACCAGCTTCATAAGGTAGTCAACCTGGTGTGCCTTGTTAAATGTTAATTTGTGGAATTTCTTTCCTTCTTAATGCGTTTGAGCTAAACAGTTGTGTAGTGACAAGGTAGGGGCTGTCTATTGTTGTCTCTGATTGGGAATCATACTTGGGCAGCCTGTTTTCCAACCTAGTTTGTGGGATCTTGTTTTTGCATAGTTGCTGTCTAGCCCTGCTGAACTTTACATTTGTTTATCTTTGCGTTTTTTTTGTGTTCATCAAAATAAAGGAAGATGTACATTTACCATGCTGCGCCTTGGTCTCATTCTCTAAATAAGCGTAACACAGGTCCCTATGTCTCCATGCCCTCTGGCCTGGGGAGTTGCTTAATTAGCTTGGAGTTTGTGCTTTACCCAGCTGAAAAAAACTATGTTAAACAATTAACATTGCAGGAAGATTAGAATCTGTTTTTTTATAGGTTTCAGAAATGTGTGAAATGTGGCACGAACGTTTAAGAAACATTTTAGAAATGCAAAACATTCCTGAAACATTTCAAAACATTTGAGGAACATTACAAAATGTTTGAAACGTTTCGGCAAGATTCCAAAATTTTGCAGGAATGTTGCAAAATGTTTTGTAAAAATTTGAAATGGGTCTGAATACTCTTTATACATTTGCGAACCTGTTCCTCAACCTGTTTTCGCTTTGTCATGACGGGGTATTTTGTGTAGATTACTGAGGATTTTTTAAATGCATTTAATCCATTTTAGAATAAGGCTGTAACGTGACAACATGTGGAAAAACGTAATACTTTCCACACACTTTTATACTCATCATTTGCTGCTGATGCTCTGTTCTTTATTTTACTCTTATTATTATATTTTTTGGATGCCAAGTCACTTTACCCTGCCTTCATGTACATATCTACCTCAAGTACCTCTGCACATCGATCTGGTTCTGGTTCCCCATGTATATAGCTGTAACGGTTGTCATAGGTGGAAGAAGGTGAAGAGGACCAAGGTGCAGCGTGGTACGTGTTCATGGTAGATTTAATAAAGAAACTGAACACTAGAACAAAGCAGAACAAACAAAACAGTTCTGTCTTGTTCAGACACACAAACACAGGTGGGAACAGGCTACCTAAGTATGGTTCTCAATCAGAGACAACGATTGCCAGCTGCTTCTGATTGGGAACCATACCAGGCCAAATACATAGAAATACAAAACCTAGACTACTAAACAGAATGCCCACCCCAACTCATGCCCTGACCTAACTAAAACAGAGACATAAAAAAGGAACTAAGTTCAGGACGTGACAATAGCGCCATTCTTGTGTATTTAATTTTTTCCCTCTTGTGTTAGTTAGTATTCTATTTTGTTAGTTAGTATTCATTGTTGGGAAAGGTTTGTAAGCAAGCATTTCACTGTAAAGTCTACACCAATTGTGTTTGGCGCATGTGATAAATACATTTGAATACATTTGAATTTATGTGTTGTGGTGCGTATGCTTCTACATTCTACATTCTACATGCTTCTACAGGCTACAAAGGGTCCTAGCCCCTGCCTTTGGCCCAGTCGTGTGAACAGTCACTCAGAGGTCTGAGGAAGGTGAATCCCACAGCATGTAATTAAACAAACTGTCCCACTAAACATGGCCGCTGACCTACTGCGCTCACCCACACACTGGAATCTGCATTCACCACCACCAGACTGGCAGCCTTCACCCACTTCTCATACTCCGTCAAACAAGGTAACGAGCAACAGAGAAAAAAAATGCAGCAAACCATCAGCCTGACAGGCAACCATCCAGACACTGAAAGACAGTAGAGGTGTTCGTTGCAGCTGAAGTAACACATCTCAAAACACCAACAATAGGTTGAAGCTATTGTGTCATGGTGGGGGGAAAAATTGCGAACTATTTAGTCTCTCCCTTCTGTGCTGTGATCGTACTACATGCCAATAGGTAAATCCCTGCCTGGTTGGTAATAGAAGTCATGTGCTGGTCATCCTCCATTCTCCAGGAGAGTTTTTTAAGTATGAAAAATTAAGTAAATCACAGGGATTTCTATTTTTCTGTATGTACGGAGGTCGTTTTTCAGCTTTATTTCCTGTCCCTGTTTAAATGTGTTTTCTCCACCACATTGATCTCATTATCATAATCCTTATTACCTAAAAGCATTTCATAAGCAGTTGGTCCAGCTGCTGACATGATAAAGGAACCCACGGCTTGCCAATGCTGAAAATGGAAGAAAAAAAAGAAAGAAGTTGAATTGCTCCCCCTGACCTATGAATGCTGCCACTATGAAAAACGTTCTGCTGGAAATGCATTACAGTGCCTTCAGAAAGTATTCACACCACTTGCCGTTTTCCACATTTTGTTGTGTTACAGCCTGAATTTAAAATGTAATACATGAATATTTTTGTCACTGGCCTACACACATTACCCGATAATGTCAAAGTGGAATTATTTTTTTTCTAAATGTTTACAAATTAAAAAATAAAAGCTGAAATGTCTTTAGTCAATAAGTATTCAACCCCTTTGTTATTGTAAGCCTTAATAAATCATTTGAATAACAAGTCACATAAGTTGCATGGACTCACTCTGTGTGCTATAATACTGTTTAGCATGCTTTACCTCATCCCTGTACACATACAATTATCTGTAAAGTCCCTCAGTTGAGCAGTGATTTTCAAACACAGATTCAAACACAAAGACCAGGGAGGTTTTCCAATGCCTCGCAAAGAAGGGTACTTATTGGTAGATGGGTAAAAATGTAAATGCAGACATTGAATATCTCTTAGAGCGGGCAATTCCAGACCTCGAAGGCCTGATTGGTGTCACAGTTTTTCTTCAGCCCCAGATAACACACTTGACTTCAATAATCACCTAATCATGATCTTTAGTTTAGAATGCAATTTGATTAATCAGCTGTGTTTGCTAGGGATGGAGAAAAAGTGTGACACCAATCAGGCCCTCGAGGACTGGAGTTGCCCACCCCTGCCGTAGAGCATAGTAAAGTTATGAATTACACTTTGGATGGTGTATCAATACACCCAGTCAATTCAAAAATACAGGTGTCCTTCCTAACTCAGTTGCCGGAGAGGAAGGAAACCGTTTACGAATTTCACCATGAGGCCAATGGTGACTTTAAAAACAGTTACAGTGTTTAATTGCTGTGATAGTAGAAACCTGAGGATGTATCAACAACATTGTAGTTACTCCACAATACGAACGTAATTGACAGTGAAAACAAGGAGGACAGTACGTAGTAAAAATATTCCAAAACATGCATCATGTTTGCAACAAGGAACTAAAGTAATACTGCAAAAAAAATGGCAAAGCAATTAACTTTTGTCCTGAATACAAAGTGTTATGTTTGGGTCAAATCCAATACAACACATTACTGATACCAGTCTCCATATTTTCAAATCATAGTGGTGGCTGCATTGTGTTGTGGGTATGCTTGTAACCGCTAAGTTCTGGGATGATTTTCAGGATAAAACAGACGCAGAATGGACTTAAGCGAAGGCCAAATCTGGGAGATGAATTTACCTTTCAGCAGGACCATAACCTAAAACACAAAGCCAAATCTACACCGGGGTTGCTTACCAGAAGACAGTGAATACTTCCGCGTGGTCTAGTTACAGTTTTGACTTAAATATTCTTGATAATCAATGACAAGACCTGAAAATGGTTGTCTATAATCGATAACCAATTTCACAGAGCTTGAATAACTTTGAAATAATGTTGCACAATCCATGTGTGGAAAGCTCTTAGAGACTTACGCAGAAAGACTCACAGCTGTAATCGCTGCCAAAGGTGCATATGACTCAGGGTCTGAATACTTACAATATGTAAATTAGATATTTCTGTTATTCATTTTCAATACATTTGCGAACATTTCTAAAAACATGTTTTCACTTTGTCATTATGGGTATATTATGTGTGGATGGGTGAGGGAAAAAAATTGAATAAATGTTTAATTCAGGCTGTACGACAACAAAATGTGGAATAAGTCAAGGGGTATGAATACTTTCGGAAGGCACTTTATATTTCAAAAGTAACAAAGTAAATAAAGCAATATCTTGATAGATAGATTTAGCCATGAAGCTTATCGTGGCAATTTTTATTTTAGACAGCGAGAAAGAGTGAGAAAGATGGGGGTGGAGGAGGACAGTGTTCAGGTATAGTTAGTGTTAGCTACTGTAGTGGTTCAGAGGTTGTGCATTATTTAAGCTGTTTCACAAAGCTGCAGTTTTGTGTGCATTCATTAAGGGTTAATTAACCTCTGTCTCAGTACACTTTGAAGCTCAGCCAAGTAATTACCTGACAACACAAAGTACAAACAAAGTCACAACATTGGAAATAAATGCAACCTTATTTTTGTGTGAGTTTGGGAATAATTTTCTGCTTTGTGTTGAACCATTGTCACTCGTATGAAATAGCCCCAGACCAGGCCTGATTTATGATTCGCTCCCTGCCTCTGGCAAGCCAAGCTGAATAATTAACATTATGCAGCAGTCTGCGTGCCAAGAAAGGAGGGATGAAGGAGAGAGGGACAGGAAAGAGCTACCACCCCGGTTGGAATGTGACACAGAGTGGGCATGTCCATAGGTATCCTATTAAAATACTAGAGGGGCTATGTCATAAAACCTCAAAGTTCCTGAATGGGATGAAAATGGCAGCCATATTGGTCAGGGAGAAATCCAAACCAGTATGGCAGTAAGGCATAATTCAGATTTTACTTATGCAGGTTAATAAAAGTAAGGCATGTGATACTGTATATCCTGGGAAAAGTTATTGTTACATACAACCTCATGCTAATCGCATTAGCCTATGTTAGCTCAACCGTCCCGTGGACAAAAATTCAGAAAAAGCTAGCTAACAAACCTGCAGAGCAGATACATTCTTCAAATTCATTATTTTATACATTATAGCATGGAATTGTTGAATACTCATTTCTGATTGGCTTGAAGGGCATTCTAGAGTGTGCATTATTTAAGTGAATAATGCCAGAGAAGCCTGTGTTTGGAAGATATATTGGCATAGGTGTTGTTAGGCCTGAGACGAAGTCAAGGGCCGGCAAGCCGTGCCAATATATCCTCCAGACATTGGCTTTTTGGGCATTATAGCTTCTACTCGCATATTAACACTTTTTTGCAGCAAATGTGTTAAATTACAGCCATGGTGTGAAAGGGATAATCAATTCGGGGCTTCATGCATTCTCTGGAAAATAATGCAACTCTGTGGAAGGTTTATTCCATTCTGCTAGAACACATAGCCCCTCGTTGATTAACCCTCATATGTCTTGTCACAGCAACTGACAAACCATGGTTGACCAACTCCCTCACCAAAATGGCTGACCTTTATACCATCATGACAAGGTTCATGTCCATTCTAGAATTCTAATTTAAGACAACATAATAATTCCATGTGGAAGTATTTGAAAATAAACACATTCCTGGGACCAGCGCCATTGATAACTACTAGCTAACTAGCAACGCTGGTCTCATGAATTGCAAAGAGTTATGGGATATTACAACCTTGTTATCTTAACCTTGCAATCTTCAACCTAGATTATATGGGCTTATCTAGGAATGGGATAATATGGCATGCTGGGAAATTGTCCAGTCTTGCTGAGTCACACAGGAGTTGCTCTTCTGAGCTCTATTCAGCTGTGGGTCAGTCTCTGTGTTCCATGATCCAAACACTGTCTGTACTATTTACAAACAGTACAGCTATGGTATATCCCCAGCCCTCTCACTAAAAAGTGATGTCCTGGCTGTCTGTCATCCACCAAATAACAATGCAGTTTTTGAAGTCTAATTGTAATTCAATCGAGAGGCAGGAAGTCTGGAATTGGGAACATTAGACAACTAATGCATCTATATTAGCTCCTAGTATACAGAATCAGACAGAAAGAATACAGAAAGAACACAATGACAAACACAAATACACCTTTGGCTGCTCTTGCCTGTTTTGAAGTAAATTAAAACCTCAAGAAGAAATACAATAATTTTGAAATGATATATTCATTGCTAAAAAATCTCAATGCATATCTTTAAACATTAGGATGGTCTTTTCATCATATTTAAAATGCATTCTATTTATGAAGCACGTTATCACAAATCTAAAATGCTAAGGTAAACTATCTTGTCATAAATTTAGAGTTAAAGTTAATGTAAGTGTAGGTAGGTGTTGAAATGCCACATTGTCTTCTGCAGGGTTGGGTAGGTTACTTTCTAAATGTAATCCGTTAAAGTTACTAGTTACATGTCCAAAATTGTAATCAGTAACGTAATTTTTGGAATACCCAAACTCAGTAGTGCTATCTGATAACCGTCCTTTACTTTTAGATTACTTTCCCCTTAAGAGGCATTAGAAACAGACAAAAATGTATCTTACCAATTGAACGACATCGATTGCAGGATAAAACAAGGATAAAGTTTACATAGCTGGCCAAATATGGATGTTAAATGTTACTTTATGGGTTGGTTATGTAGGTGTCATGACATTGGCCTGAGTGGGGGAGGTTTATGACCCCCATAAATACATTTCCCCTTTTTTCTCTCTCTACTCTACCGATGTGACTATTGAAAATCCCTTTGTTAACATTGAGAGAGAGTCTGGTGACATCAAAGATGGGAACGGAACCATATTTCGGTAATCCAATCAGCTGAAAATATGCGTTGGTACTAAATGAATATGATGCCAGATCAGTTGGCATCTGAGACATTATTACTGATGATAGGACGACATAAACTGTATCTTGGATAGTCCACACATTCTAGTTATCAGATTTGCTTGGAATTGTTGTGCAATTTAAATGTTTAAATTTGAAACTATTTGTGAAAAGATTAAATGTAATTTTAGCTTCCAAATGAGAGAATTGAGTTTTCATGGGTGAACTATGCTCAACTCAGTGGCCCTGCCCATAATAACAGACATTGGTTATAAACTATGAAACATGCCCTTCTCTCCTCTCCTATATAAAGCCCTTGACAAAAATGTAACTTTCTGTTCCGAGGACGTTAAGGCGAAGGTCCTACGTTAAAAGGACAAAGACCACCTACAGAATCAAGTCAACCTCAGCAAGAATCTAACGAAATTAGCATTGAATTTCAATGTGAAGATGACGGTCAACACACCAGAAGGATGAATTTTGACAATACTAGCCAGAATATAGCATGTGCTTAAAGTATGGCAACTTGGTATGAACTTTGAACTCTTATTCCCTAAAGAAGTGCTACCCCTAAATGTGGGCTAGGAGAGGACGGACAGAGTATCCATTCTACCACGCTCCACTTCATCACCAGACAGTCTTCAGAGGAACAGAGATCAATGCTGGACCACCCGGCCTCCCATCTATCGAAGCGCAGCTCAGAGTAAATATTTATTGCATTCTCCTTTTTCAAATGGGCGGTTATTTAGAATGCATAAGATTCTGTATTTGCGATAGAGTAGCTGCCTACGGCCCGATATAGAGACATAGCTTCTCCCTTTGTTTCTCAGTCTTCCTGCTCTTTAACTCTAACCCAACCCCCTTTCCTTTGTGTAACCAGCCATCATGTCGGCTCCGTCCACCAGGGACGTTTTCTTTATGACATAATTGGTAATCAATGTATGATTAATTTGGTGTATATGTAATGCTGTGTGATTAGTTAGGTATTTAGTAAATGAATAATTAAACCACATTTTGTATTGCTAATTCAACTTGTTAGCCAGGGTTCGTGAAGATAACCATGAATGTACAACTTTCAGATGAGACTAAATAAGGTGAGGATTAAATATTGACTGCTACTGACGTAAAAGATGACTAGGTCTTTAAGAGACACACCAAACACGCCCAATTTTTCCGTTTTTGATTTGTTAAAAAAGTTTGAAATATCCAATAAATGTCGTTCCACTTCATGATTGTGTCCCACTTGTTGTTGATTCTTCACAAAAAAATACATTTTATATCTTTATGTTTGAAGCCTGAAATGTGGCAAAAGGTCGCAAAGTTCAAGGGGGCCGAATACTTTCGCAAGGCACTGTATATAAGAGCGCTTTGTCACTTCCCACAAGCCGGGTTGTGGCAAAAACTTACACTCATTCTTATGTTTAATAAATGTATCGTATAGTGTGTGTGCGGCAGGCTTACAATGATGGCAAAAAACAACATTTGAGAGTACGCTGACCCTGGGGCTAGAGCAGGTACGCAGCTGGAGGTTGAATGTTTGAAGGGGTATGGGACTATAATATGTTTGGGAACCACTGTTCTAACCCATTGCTTTCTACTACAATAATAATATGATTACTTTATATCTTTACATTAATCAATCATTCATTCAATCAATCACATTTATTTATAGAGCCTTCTTACATCAGCTGATGTCCCAAAGTGCTGTACAGACACCCAGCCTAAAACCACAAACAGCAAGCAATGCAGGTGTAGCTAGGAAAAACTAGAAAGGCCGGAACCTAGGAAGAAACCTAGAGAGGAACCAGGCTATGAGGGGAGGCGAGTCCTCTTCTAGCTGTGCTGGGTGTAGATTATAACAGTACATGGCCAAGATGTTCAAATGTTTACAGATGACCAGCATGGTCAAATAATAATAATCACAGTGGTTATAGAGGGTGCAACAGGTCAGCACCTCAGGAGCAAACGTCATTTGGCTTTTCATAACTGATCATTCAGAGTATCTCTACCGCTCCTGCTGTCTCTAGAGAGTTGAAAACAGCAGGTCTGGGATAGGTAGCATGTTCGGTGAACATGTCAGGGTTGCATAGCCACAGGTAGAACAGTTGAAACTGGAGCAGCAGCACGACCAGGTGGACTGGGGGCAGCAAGGAGTCATAATGCCAGGCAGTCCTGAGGCATGGTCCTGGGGCTCAGGTCCTCCGAAAGAAAGAAAGAGAGAAGAGGGTTGTCCGAGAATGTATAGCACGGTTTGATCCTTGGTTGGTGTCTGAGCAGATTATTTGTTGCAATTTCAAATGTAATAACATGGTGGTCCGATAGTCCAGGATTATGAGGAAAAACACAAAGATCCACAATATTTATTCCACGGGACAAAACTAGGTCCAGAGTATGAATGTGGCAGTGAGTAGGTCCGGAGACATGTTGGACAAAACCCACTGAGTCGATGATGGCTCCGAAAGCCTTTTGGAGTGGGTGAATATGTGAATATTAAAGTCACCAAAAATTTGAATATTATCTACCATGACTACAAGGTCAAACAGGAATTCAGGGAACTCAGTGAGGGACGCTGTATATGGCCAAGGAGGCCTGTTATCAATAGCTATAAAAAGTGATTGAGTAGGCTGCATAGATTTCATGACTAGAAGCTCAAAAGACGAAAACGTAGTCGTTTTTTTTGTAAGTCGAAATTTGCTATCGTAAATGTTAGCAGAACCTCTGCCTTTGCGGGATGCGGTCACTAGTGTAACCAGGGGATGAGGCCTCATTTAACACAGTAAATACATCAGGCTTAAGCCATGTTTCAGTCAGGCCAATCAAATCAAGATTATGATCAGTGATTAGATCATTGACTATAACTACCTTGGAAGTGAGGGATCTAACATTAACTTGCCCTATTTTGAGATGTGAGATATCACAATCTCTTCCAATAATGACAGGAAGGGAGGAAGTCTTTATTCCAGTGAGATTGCTAAGGCAAACACCGCCATGTTAAGTTTTGCCCAACCTAGTTCGAGGCACAGACACGTTCTCAATGGGGATAGCTGAGCTGACTACACTGACTGTGCTAGTGGCAGACTCCACTAAGCTGGCAGGCTGGCTAACAGCCTGCTGCCTGGCCTGCACCCTACATTGTTGTGGAGCTAGGGGAGTTAGAGCCCTGTCTATGTTCGTAGATAAGATGAGAGCACCCCTCCAGCTAGGATAGATTCCGTCACTCCTCAGCAGGCCAGGCTTGGTCCTCATTGTGGATGAGTCCCAGAAAGAGGGCCAATTATCTACAAATTCTATCTTTTGGGAGGGGCAGAAAACAGTTTTCAACCAGCGATTGAGTTGCGAGACTCTGCTGTAGAGCTCATCACTACCCCTAACTGGGAGGGGGCCAGAGAAAATTACTCGATGCAGACACATCTTTCCAGCTGATTTATAAATGAAGCTATGTTGCGCTTGGTGACCTCTGACTGTTCCATCCTAACATCGTTTGTGCCAACGTGGATAGCAATATCCCTATACTCTGTACACTCGCCAGTTTTAGCTTTAGCCAGCACCATCTTCAGATTAGCCTTAATGTCGGTAGCCCTGCCCCCTGGTAAACAGTGTATGAAGGATGATTTGTTTTAAATCTAATACTGCGGGTAATGGAGTCGCCAGTGACTAGGGTTTTCAATTTGTCAGAGCTAATGGTGGGAGGCTTCGGCGTCTCAGACCCCGTAACAGGAGGAGTAGAGACCAGAGAAGGCTCAGCCTCTGACTCCGAGTCTATCAGAACTCTGAGTCTATCAGAATTCCAGTCATTCCAATAAATGTTTCAGTATACTCCTTGATCTTCAAGAATTGGACTTGTAAATATGGAAGTATAGATTAGCCAAATTGTTCTAACTGAGCATAACTAAGGACATATTAGCCAGCCCTACTCTGTTTATGATTTTGTTGTATTGGAGAACTGATTGGGCTCATTGATTCAAGTTGAAAAATGTATGCTGCGCTCATGGAATGGCATTCTTTACGCACTACTGAAAAGTGCTATTTACATGTAAAAATGAATGACATATGATGCATTTGCTAAAGGCCTATTGTTTACCTTGTTTTGGTGACACTTTGATATCTTGATAATATGCAGCTGGGCAAACAAAAGTAGTAATATTAAACATTCATACAAATACAAGTGTTATACACCATTTACTTAGCTTAGGATCTTGGTAATCGAACCCCTTTGTCCGATTTACAAAAGGCTTTATGGTGTAAGCATAGCATTTGATCGTCTGAGGACAGCGCCTCACCCACTTCCTGCATTAACATGAATTCATAACCTGCACAGGTATCACAAAACTCAAAAATAGCAATAAAATAAATCACTTACCTTTGAAGATCTTCATCTTTTTGCGTTCCAAAGGGTCCCAGTAACACAATGAATGGTTGTTCTGTTTGATAAAGTCCTTCTTTATATCCCCAAAAGGTCAGTTTAGTTGCCACGCTTCATTCAATAATCCACTGGTTTCCCCTTGTTCAAAATGCAAACAAAATGAATCCCAAACGTTACCAATATACTTCGTCCAAACAAGTCAAACAAAGTTCCAAATCAATCCTCAGGTACCCTAATATGTAAATAAATGATCAAATTTAAGACGGAAAATAGTATGTTCATTCCGGGAGATAAATAACCAAGTGCGCGCCCTCACCGGAGCCCTCCACAAACATTTTCCAACCAAGCAGAGGCATAACGAAAGTCAGAAACAGCTATAAAATAAATCACTTACCTTTGAAGATCTTAATCTTTTTGCAATCCAAAGGGTCCCAGTTACACAATGAATAGTTGTTTTGTTCGGTAACGTCCTTTATATCCCAAAAATGTCTGTTTATTTGGCACGTTTGATTCAGAAATACACCTGTTCCAACACGCCCAACATGCCTACAAAGGATTCTAAAAATTTACCCGTAAACTTCGTCCAAACAATTCAAACAATGTTTCTAATCGAACCTCAGGTACCCTAATATGAAATGATCGATCAAATTTAAGATGGAATAAACTGTGTTCAATACCGGAGAAAAGGAACGAGGAGCTCGCACTCATTCACGTGCGCCAAAAGACCAGAGTCCTTCTGATGGATACTTCGAAAGAATATGAATACGAATACATCATAGGAACTGCAATCAGGGTCCTTATTATTAGACTTTCCCATAGAAAAGCATTGAAAATTCCAATGACCTCAATAAAAAAAAATCCTGGATGGATTGTCCTCATAGTTTTTCCTGCTAAAACAGTTCTGTTATACTCACAGACATTATTTTAACAGTTTTAGAAACTTTAGTGTTTGTTCTATCCAATACTACCATGCAAATGCATATCCTAATTCTGGGCCTGAGTAACAGGCAGTTTACTTTGGGCACCTCAGTCATCCAAACTTCCGAATACTGCCCCCTAGACCTTAAAAAGTTAAACTTCTTGAATTAAATTATTGGGTTCAAATACACGTTTAGATTTCTGAACAGCCATCCACAACAACCACAATCCGTAAGTATCACTGTCAACTACGCCACTGCTGTCATCCTTAGCTCCAAGAGTTTATTCATGTTGTATAATCTTTGAATGCTGACAGTAGTCGCACCATTGGAAGACATGGATTGGACTGTAGCCTGCAATTGCCTATTCCTGCTCTTACAATTACCTTTGTGTAATCCGTTACTCCCCAACTCTGGTCTTCTGTGTGTTATATCATTGTAAACTATAAAAATAAATATAAATAATAAAGAGAGTCACACACTCCATATTTAAACTCTCAGTCATTTATTGCGTAAATCACCAACATTTCAGCATCACTGTTGCTTCTTCAGGGTAATGTCATGAATACTTGAAACAGACACACGGTGCAATTAATGCAATCAATGACAATAGTGAGGGATGTGCCATAATGATTAAGTTATTTAGAATGAATTAGTGAAACTGTTAAAAAAACAATAGTTTATGGAATATTAAATATATTAGGCTATTGTTATCATATGGAAACATAATTTAATATTGTACATAATATTAGCATCAACATACATTATTGTTTAATTACATTTCACATATTTAATTGTTTTGTATTTAATTTAATATTTGATACATGTAATATTTTGGTTAACCCTTAATGCATAAAAAGTATCATCAATAGAGGGAACATATTAGGTGTATGCTAATAAGCTGTAGAAAGAATATATCAATTTATAAGACTTGTTCAAAAAATAAGGAATTGTTCATAAGGGCCTGAGATAAGTCTTCAGAAGTCAATATTCAGACCAATGTTTTTAGATAGGATATCCAGTAAGCCTCCTTTGTAGTAGTAGGATCTCGATGTTACCTCCTCTCCTTGGTAGAGCAACTTGCTCAATGCCTGTGTATTTGAGGGAGAAGATTGGATGGTTAGCTTCAACAAAGTGAGCTGCTACTGGATAGTCAATGTTCTTACACCTGGTTGAGCTGCAGTGTTCAGCTTTTCTTTTCCACAAGAACAGTGTAAAATAGGATGTTTTCTCCAATCCCTTCCGGCACTAACCTTGGATGGCTCTTCTTATCTATCACAGGTGAATGTACTTCAACAAAGGTGCATCCTCCTAGCTCAGCCAGCTCCCAACGACCCAAAAAACTGCACCATAGGGGAAACAAAAATACAACTCTGGCCTTTCCTTTTTTAAAATCTGTTTCTGCCTTCCATTCATTTAACAAAGATGTAAAGGAGGTTAATTAACGTTGCATGAAAAATGCTTCTCAAATTCAGCAAAATGAAATATGAAATGAAACAACAAACCCAAACAACTGGATCAAACCAACAATGATTATTCTGATAAAACAACAATACCCAACACATATTAATATGTATTTATCATCAACAACATTCTAATGTGCCCTTGAGAATGTTTTGCTTGGAGAATGCATTTCCATTGGAATTAAAGTGGAGGACCACAGGCTGCCCAAAGTTAAACTGGAGGGGATAAGAAACTCTAGCCTCCTGTAATTGGACCTAATTGACCCATTGGGTTTTATAGATCTGTATCTTGTCACATTATGTAAATACCTCTTTCTCACAAATATATATCCCCTGTTCCTTTGACTAGTTCATTGTGGGGCTCCAGTGAGTGGAACAGCTGCAGTGGGCCCCCAATGGTGGAAGCAGCTTTCCTCTGATGCTAGGACAGCAGAGTCCCTGCCCATCTTCTGAAAACTGAAACCCTAACTCTTCAAAGTGTATCTTAAAGGTCCAATACAGGAGTTTTTATCAAAACATGTAATAATTTCTGGGTAACAATTTAATACCTTAATGTGATTGTTTTCAATTTAACGGGTAAAAAAAATGTCTTAGCAAAGAGCATTTTCTCAAGCATGAATTTTGCTAGGAGTATGTGGGAGTGGTTTGAGTAGGGAGGGGAAAGCAGAACATTTGCTGTTATTGGCAGAGAGGTTTGGAACTTTTTCTTATTGGTCTATTAACTAATCTACCGCATGGTGATGTCATGCTTGAGACCAATATAATGGTCTGACGGTGAAGTGGTCTTACTTGGTATTCATATCCTGAAAGAAAGAAATTATCTCACTACAATACATTTTATCAGAGAGTTAGCAAAAATAGATAAGATCTTGCTACCTATTTGTGTAAAAATCACCCTGATTAATTATTTGCCGTTATGGCCCTGCCTACACCTAATTACTTGATTTGTAAATTATATGAACAAAAATATTAAACTTTCTTTGGAATGGCGCACCAGACATTTTTTTACAATCCTGTTTATGTAATGAATATGAATTCGAAGGGCAGAAATGATTAAATAATAAAGTATTAGACCTCTCACTAAAGGCTGCAGTCATACAAAAGCTATACTTAAATCCAAACTGGTTCTCTAGCAGATTAGTAAGAATGTCTCACCCCATGTTCAAGAATGGCCTTTTTCCCTTTATTCAGATTACAACCTCTCACTTTCGGTTAATTGAAAATTAAATTATCTAAAAAAAATTGCTGCACAACAAGCCATAGAAAGTTTGTTGCAATTTCAGTTTTATCCACCAGAAAATACAGAACAAATTTTAGAACAAATATTATAGTTAAACTCAAATATACTAATTGATAAAGCAACATTATTTTTGGAGAACATTTATAATCTTTGTAAATAATATCATAAACAGGAATGGTGGAGTTATGTCACACATGCAGCTAACACAAATATATGGTCTCCCTGATTCAAAATTACAACCAATTAATTGCATTTCTGCAAAAATGGAAGAGGCAAGTGGAAGGGGGAGAAGGTAAGGAACTTGTCTGTTGGTCCTGCATTAAAGACCCAAACTGGTTAAAGACAATTGTGATGAATAAAAAACTATACCATTTTAATTTAAGGACCAAAAAATTGACAGCTGTGCTAAACAGGTTGCAAAATAGTTAAGAAGAGATTTTCGATTCCATGGCACATGGTTTATGAACTGATACACAAAACGACGCCAGATTCATAACTTAGTTGTTAAATTAAATGATTATATACAATTATTGCAACCAATAGAATGTTATATATACAGTATATATGGGGGGGGTACAACCATCCCATCCCAGCTCTGCAGAATCATTGTATCACTTGTTGGTATTGCCCATATGTAACTTGTTTTTGGTCGCAGTGTAACGGTTGTCGTCTTCCTCTTCTGAGGAGGAGTAGGAAATATCAGATCAATATGCAGCGTGGTAAGTGTTCGTCTAATTTATTACACTGAACACAGAAAACAAACAAACAAGCGAATAAAGAAAAAACGAAACAGTCCCGAATGGTGATAAACACTGAAACAGAAAATAACCACTCACAAACAAGAGTGGGAAAACAGGCTACCTAAGTATGGTTCTCAATCAGAGACAACGATTGACAGCTGCCTCTGATTGGGAACCATACCAGGCCAAACACATAGAAATATAAACACAAGAACAAAACATAGAATGCCCACCCCAACTCACGCCCTGACCAACCTAAAATAGAAACATACAAAAAGAACTAAGGTCAGGACGTGACACGCAGGTTCAGGAATGACTCAAGAATTGCAACATTTACTGGAGTTAACTCTGCAAATAGTACTGCTGGGTGATTTGAAAAGTCAAAGTCAATCGATCAATAATATAATACTCTTAGCAAAAAATATTATGTTTAAATTACAATCTGTAGAAACTATGAGAATAGAAGGGTACAGAACATTTTTGAAACATCACAGCACTGTTACAAAAAATATATGGCAAATAGAAATCAAAACTGGATGGTTTTCAGAGATGTATGGGAGGGGTTGAGGGGAACTGAAGTGTGGGACAAAATAACTAATGTAAAATGTATAAAGTATAAAGTATGTATTAGCGGGAGGTAGAATCCTAAATATTGTTGTCTATTAGTTTACTCCAATTAGTGGAGGGATGGTAGGGTTAGGGGAAAAGAATAAATAAGGGAAATATACAAAAAAAAATCTATATGTTTACCAAAAAATATATGGGGGAATGGAAATTATGCAGATCATTACATTGATAGAAGCCGCAATCTATCTGCAATATAAGCTGATCTTAGATACTTCTTCACAAATACTCACAGCTGTAATCACTGCCAAAGGTGATTCTAACATGTATTGACTCAGGGGGTTGAATACTTATCAAATCAAAATATGAGTGTTTTATTTTCCATTAATATAAAAACATACTTTGACATTACAGAGTATTTTGAGTTAATTGTTAACAAAACAAATTACAATAAAATCCATTTTAATCCCACTTTGTAACACAATAAAATGTGGTAAATACTTTCTGGTGTAAATACTTTCTGATGGTACTATATATAAAACACAGGATAATCTGTTTTTTTTTTTACTGCAATGTGACTTGTCCTACAAGCTCTGACTTTGTTAATGACCTCCTTAATGAGGAAACATTTACTTACTATGACTGAGATATGTGGTTGTATCACCTAGCTATTTTAAGATTAATTCACTAACTCTAAGTCGCTCTGGATGAGAGCATCTACTAAATAACTAAAATGTAAATGTAGGTATGAAGCTGTAGATAGAGTGGCAGTTGCAGCATAATGCATGGCCATGTTTAACCTCTAATGACTCCCCATCCCGCATGAGGGAGCGTAATCATCGCCTGACACTAATTAGCATAACGCAATGGACATAAATATTCCTAGAAAATATTCCTATTCATGAAAATCACAAATGAAATATATTGAGACACAGCTTAGCCTTTTGTTAATCACCCTGTCATCTCAGATTTTCAAAATATGCTTTACAGCCAAAGCTAGACAAGCATTTGTGTAAGTTTATCGATAGCCTAGCATAGCATTTTGTCCAGCTAGCAGCAGGTAACTTGGTCACGGAAATCAGAAAAGCAATCAAATTAAATTGTTTACCTTTGATGAGCTTCGGATGGTTTCACTCACGAGACTCCCAGTTAGATTGCAAATGTTAATTTTTTCCCAAAATGATTATTTTTGTAGGCGAAATAGCTCCGTTTGTTCTTCACGTTTGGCTGAGAAATCGCCCGGAAATTGCAGTCACGAAAACAACGAAAAATATTCCAAATTAGCGCCATAATATCGACAGAAACATGGCAATCGTTGTTTATAATCAATCCTCTAGGTGTTTTTCAAATATCTATTCGATAATATATCCATCGGGACAATTCGTTTTCAGTAGGACCGATTGGAGTAATGGCTACCTCTGTATTTTATGCGAGAATCTCTCTGGGAGCAGCAGGTGACCACTTGCGCAATGTAGCCGCTTGTGGGTATTCTTCAACATACATGCGTAAAACTACGTCACAATGCTTTAGACACCTTCGGGAATGCAGAGAAAGAGTAATCTGGTTGATAGCCCATTCACTGCTCAATATGGACGCATAGGAACGCAGCGCTTTCAAAACATGAGGCACTTCCGGATTGGACTCACAGAAAATATTTTTACAGTTTTGGAAACTTTAGAGTGTTTTCTATCCTAAGTTGTCAATTATATGCATATTCTAGCATCTTGTCCTGACAAAATATCCCGTTTACTACGGGAACGTTTTTTTTCTCCAAAAATGACAATATTGCCCCCTAGTCACAACAGGTTTTAAGGCAGGCACTTTTGACATGTTTAGAACATAAACATGGCCACTGCATTGTCAATAACAAAATAGGAAAATATGTTTCATTGTATTAGTATTCAGCATTGTATTAGGATCTCTATTAGGTGCTGCCAAAGCAGCCGCGCTACTCTCCCTGGGGTTCAAACAGGAACTAGCAACACCTCACAACAAGACAACAGTCTAAATCATACATAAAACAATACAGTAGTACATTGTAGTTCAGCTGTTGTGAACTGAGATATGTGCTTACACACTTGAGATTAGCAGCCTGCCCATGTTCTACCCGTGCGAGCTTGTGTCCATGGAGACCCCGCCGGCAGAGACAGATGGTAAGGCATTCTCTGCCACACACAGATGCCCACCTCTTATCTTTCCCATGTCTTTATATGACAAAGCGCAGAGACCGGAAGAAATACAGGCTTTTCATGTAAACACAAAAACAAGAGAAACCGCTAAATTAAATCAAAGTTTATAGATTACACAGATGTGCAGGTGTTATGGCAGGTGCAGCAACATGCTTGTGTTACCAGCTCCAACAGTGCAGTAGAACGTCTCACAAATACATTACAAATACACAATAATCACAAAAAAATTTAAACAATAAATAACATTCCAAAGTAGATATATTAGAGTGAGCATGTGTAAGAATCCAGAATAGACAGTATATCCTTTGGAAAATATAATTGTATGTACAGTAGTAGGTATATTAGGATGAGCTAATGCTAGTTGTACTTCATGAGCTAGTAGTAAAACATAAACACAGCAAATGGGTTAGCATGAACGATGTGAGTATGATTCAAGAATCCCATTTAGAATGTCAAAGAGATGTTTTATTACTTCCGGCTCTTTCAAAAGATTATGGCAGTGCAGTGCCAATACATTTATTTCAACAACTCAACAATCCTCTTCTCTGATCTCAGCTGATGGAGGTGCTTTGTGCTTTTTGTCTTTCAGGTAGTTAAACAACCGACCATATGTCTGTTTCCATGTACAGCCGCTCCCAGCAACCTCTGCTGCACGGTTTGTAACAGAAGCCTCCAGATTGGCCCACAGCTTGGGGTAAAGGTTAATGGAGTCGACCCATAAACAAGGATTCACAGTCTCCAGCTTGTGCTGCTGCAAACTTGGCATTAACACCTCCTAATGTTTGAAGAAAATCTGGAAAAATAAAGTTGTGGTAACATTAAAAAAATGACATGTTTTTAATTGTCTTCAGGTTTTGTGATGATCTTTTTCTCTGTATAGACCATTTCACAGATGATTGCCTTTCAAGTGTCATCACCTGAATTTGGTGTCAGGTTAAAAAGCACTTGAGGCAGATGGAGGTGATTGTGGCAGAGTTAAGATCAGAGGAAATAGGTTTAGAAGAGATCCAGCAGCACTAAGAACATGTGCTGGCTTAATTCGATCATGTGAGAATGAGAGAACAAGGCTTTCTATCACCCTGGAGATAGATGCCTGACGGGGAGGATTCTGTCACAGCCACTTATCATACACATGCTAGAGACACACACACACACACGCACAGTTTAAAGAAGGTATCAGTGAAGGACGGTAAAAATACTGTTGAAAGATCAATCCATAAAGGGCAGAGCGATGGCACAGGTTTACCAGTGGGCTGTATTTCCCGAGGAGGTGGAATCACAGCCGTGGTCCATGAGTTGGTGCTGCTGCTGGCTCCAGAACTTTGCAGGGTATTAATTGTTTCACCGCTGTCAGCAGAATGATCTCGGCTTGTTGAACTCCATCCAAAAGTAAACCCATCAGCCAAATTGGATGGGAGCGGATACAAGTCCCACTAATGGGTGGTGTGTTTTAAAAGCAGCAGAGAAAGTGTCAGAATAGGTGTCTTGCTCCATTTGAAGTAGTGTGCTGAACACAGGTAAAATGTCACAGCCTTTTTGGTTAATGCCCATCATCAAGGGGATCAGGAGGACAAGCAGGGAGGGATTTCTGCATGGGTGACTCTGTAAAAGATATTCAGATAAAATGTTAACCATAATAGAAAGCTATGATTAATGTGACCTTTTCATGGTCCTATCCCAGACTGGGAGAGGGAGTTACTCAAAAAGTTGTATCCGGTTCGCTCAGCTCAACTGAACTCACTTTGACTGGACTCAACTGAACTGAACTTAACGCAACACCAGTAAAGACACTCCTCTGAACTCCACTCCAATTGCTATTAAGAAAAATGTAAAATGTTCTAATATGCTAGCATAGATTTTTTTATTGAGTTTGAGGAGATCTTCCTTTAAGTGTTATTGACTCTGGAAACATTTATTTCTATAGATAGCACAAAGGTCTCTGTGATGACGTGACACAGTTACTTTGGCACCAGCATGGGCGACTAAGCAAACTCTGGATTTTTTCTGAACAACATCATAACGTTTGATGAACTACTGTGTACTCACTCGCACATTCATATAGCTTTTTCAACATAACACCACAATATGCTCTGAATGCCTCCAACATATTTCACAGATGTTACAGATTTGACACCTACCAAATAGCGCCAGGAGCTTTCTAAGAAAACATTTGAAAAAATACAGCAAACATGACGTTTAAAAAGAGATATGAAACATCTTACATCTTAAATGTTGACATGTTATTCCTTTTCTCATATCTGTTAGGTCCATTTCACCTTGGAGTTAATAAATGTTTTTACCCCAGAGTCAATGACACACAAGAAATTCAGCTGTGTTATTGCATGTTTAAAAAGACCCAGTGCTGCAAATGTTGCCTGGGTAGTGCCGATGGAATAGATATCAACAAATTGCCACTGGATTTTCAGAGAGTAGTGTCAGAACCCACAGTAAAATGCCACAGACATCAACAACAACAGCTAAAATACCTTTTCAGGTCAGAAATCTACTGGCTACACGTTTAATAATATTTTTCGCAGATGCATTTATCCTTGATTACTTCACCCGAGATTTGTTGGAGTCCTACATTTTGCTTCTTCTGCTGATAAATTAACACAACAATGTCTTCCTGTGTAGAAGCACCTGCGTTCCTTGACCTCACTTTGACCCCAAGGGAACGTCTGCTCTAGTCTTGTTTTTATTCTTAGCCTTCAGGAAGCATGCTATCCCTAACTAGATCAACTGTGAGATGTTACTTGCTTTTCCTTATAGAGGAACAGACAGACCTGAAACATTATGTTTTTCATTATTTAACTAGGCAAGTCAGTTAAGAACAAATTTTTATTTACAATGAAGGCCTACACCGGCCAAACCCGGATGACACTGGGCCAATTATGCGCCGCCCTTTTGACAGCTCGTCGAACATCTCATTCCAAAATGATGGGCATTATTATGGAGTTGGTCCCCTTTCCTGCTATAACAGCCTCCACTCTTCTGGGAAGGCCTTCCACTAGATGCTGGAACATTGCTGCAGGGGCGATTAGGCCTGGCTCGCAGTTGCAACCGTGTTGCAATCATTTCTACGCACTATGAGCTTCATTACACGGCAGTCCCATTCTGTGAGTTTGTGTGGCCTACCTCGCGGCTGAGCTGTTGTTGCTCCTAGAGGACTTTCCATTTCACAATAACAGAAATGATGGTTGACCGGGGCAGCTCTAACAGGGCAGAAATTTGATGAACTGACTTATTGGAAAGGTGGCATCCTATGATGGTAACACATTGAAAGTCACTGAGCTTTTCGGTAAGGTCATTCTACTGCCAATGTTTGTCTATGGAGATTGCATGGCTGTGTGCTCGATTTTATGCAACTGTCAGAAACAGGTGTGGCTGAAATCGCCGAATCCACTAATTTGAAGAGATGTCCACATACTTTTGTATATATATAGTGTATGTACAGTGTGTCTCAGCATTCATAAATTGCCCTGGGTCTTAATTAAGTATGATTATTATTTGGTCACAATTTATTTGGATAGTCCGGATAAGCAACTAGGATTAGGGTTATGGTTAAGATACAGGTTAAGGGTTAGAGATATGGTTAGGGTTAGTAGATAGTTAGTTGAAATGTTACTAGTCTGTAGAGTTTCTACAGGTAGACTATCCAAATAAAGTGTTACCTATTATTTTGTGTGTAAATAAATACTCTGATGATCAGGTTATGATCTTCAGTTTGAGTCTAATTAGAGTTACTAGGTAGTTAGACAGATGGTCCTAGTGATAATAAAAACAACCATTTTGAATTCCCTCCACATAATGTATACTGGCAACAACAGCCAATTCAGCACCTGGACAGCGGCCGGACTGAGCCGCTCCTGGTAGTCTAATTTTGGTCACGCATGATGTCTGTCACGCATGATGTTTGAGTGATTTGCACTGTAGAGAGACTTGACAAAACAGATGGACGACATATATTATACAGTATGCTAACTTTTCTCTCTCTCTGGCTCAGTATTATATTCTCAAAAACAAAAGTGGCATTCAAACACTGATAAGGCAAAAGGTTCAGATACTTTTTGATCTTGCAATCCATCAAAAAAAATAGCCTAATAACCTCTCAAGCCTGACTCTTTTGAGTTGTTGTTTATCACTGAGAATGCAGCCAAAAGCACGGCCAACTGTACTGCATTACCGCGCAAGGTAAAGTTCCCATTATCCGTAATTAAGTCAGCGATGAGGAGCTGCGGGAAACATGTCCGATTAAAACGACAGCCATGACCCGGATATCTTGTTCTATTAACAGCAGTGATCCGCTATACGGATAGCCATGCTAGCTTCACCCTCATGTCGGTGCTAGCAAGCTAGCAAGCAGACTAGGTAGTGCTAAGTATTAACAGCCAATTTAGTATGGGCTGGAAACTACAGTGAGCTTTGATTGGTCAATAGCAACGAGATGTCGCAGAGTATGCAACAAAAGTTCAGCTTTCCTCAACTTTGGTCCCACCCAGTTCACGCACCCTCGCCCATGCTTGCATTGCCCAACAGTCCCCCGCCCACTCCGCTTCCCTTCATTGAAAACGAATGGGGCTCCGTTGTTTAATCGAACCCAACGTGTTAGTTCGACTTATGCCGTAAGGGTCAGTGTGTGCCACCCCTATTTATGTATAAATACTTCAGAGACAAAAGCTTACTACAAGCTATATGCAGCCGCAAGATTCAAAGTCTTGCAATGTCGCCACAAAAGGGCTGTCACAAAAGGGGCAGCTCCTTGTAAAACGCTCAGGCATTCGAAGTACTATTTTTCTACCTGAAATTGAGACATGCCGCATCAATCCTTCCGCAGCCCAGGGGGCAGTGTTGCTGCTTGGTTCCTTGATCTGATTTATAGTACAAAACATTATGCTCTTTCCATTACATATACTCATCCAACCAGATGAATCCAGTTGAAAGCTATGATCCCTTATTGATGCTACTTGTTAAATCCACTTCAATAAGTGTAGATGAAGGGGGAGGAGACAGGTTAAAGAAGGATTTTGAGACATGTGTGCCATTCAGATGGTGAGACAAAATATTTAAGTGCCTTTGAACGGGGTATGGTAGTAGGTGCCAGGTGCACCGGTTTGTGTCAAGAACTGCAATGCTGCTGGGTTTTTCACGCTTCCCCGTGTGTATCAAGAATGGTCCACCACCTAAAAGACATCCAGCCAACTTGACACAACTGTGGAAAGCATTGGATCAACATGGGCCAGCATCCCTGTGGAACGCTTTGACACCTTGTAGATTACATGCTCTGACGAATTGAGCCTGTTCTGAGGGCAAAGTGAGGGGGGTGAAACTTAATATCAGCAAGGTGTTCCTAATGTTTTGAACGCTCAGTGTATATTCTCAGAGACTGTTCAAACAGTAAACGAAACGACAAGAATCCACCCAAAAAGGTATTTTGTTTAAAAGTAATAACTAATGATTACAGGCTATTGTGAAATGGTAGAACCTGATGTAAACAACTAGCTAGCCATGTTTTTTTTTCTCTGTCACCAACACATTATGACTTTCTATCTTTAGCTGATATGGGATTGAATACACAAACAGCATATCAAACAGGGATAATGTTTTAGGTTACACCGGCAAGGTATATTTTTAAAATCATAAATCTGATTATTTCACATGTGGGAAGCTAAAAAGGTTAGCTAGCTTGCTATGTTTTTAGCCAGGCTAAAGCCAGCTAGCCAGGCTGCCAGCTAGTCTGTTCCTAGTGGGTAGTAACCTTAAATGTCCCTCAGACAGCCAATGTGACACGTTCAAATTAACTTTATTCCCCAAGCAACCGAAGTTCAGAGGTTATTTTTTCATTGCAGATGAAATTGAGGACTGGGTACTCTGTGTAGGCTATTTATTGCCTTCAGAGGCATCATTCCCATGGGGTACACAGGGGCACATGCCCCCTCAGATGGTTTCCTTTAATACAACTTTCTTTTTTCTCTTTTTATTTTTTTTGTAATACTAAATACTACTTGCAGCTATCTTGGTAGGCTTTAGGTTGGTAGACTAAATCAATAAATCAATAACTCAATGTACTGAATAAGAATCACATTCCTTTCAATATTTTACCCAGATTTTAGCAGAGATATATAGAAGCATATTTTGTTCCTTCAAAAAGAACCGCTAGTCAGGAGGATACAGACAGCTCAGGAGGTATGCGTAAATGTGCAGAAAAATTTACATATTTTTTTTAAACGTAGAAAGCATAATTATTATGGATCTAGATTGCAGGAAAACACTGTTTCAGGTGTTTGAATTTTGTTTTGTTTTATTCTGGACCACCTTCCAGTCATCCTCATGTTCTTTGTGCCCCTCAGATTTTTGGGATGCATGACGCCCCTGATTGCATTTTCTCTCTGGTGCATTAGGCTACCATAAAAAAATCTTAAATGGCACAATCAAACCAAATGAAAACTGCAACAGGTAAGCTTATAGTTTGCAAATTGCAATAGCCTATCGTGAAATAGCGTGTGAATGGTCAGCATCATATAATATCCCTTTCTCTCTGTCATTATTTTTTCCTACTTTCAACACACAACCTACAAAGACGTGCACTGTATGCTGAGGGAGAGCCAAGGAAAATATGTTTATTCGGGGGGCGCTCTCTCGCCAGAAGAGGGCATTCCGATTCTTCCTGACAAAGTTGCCGTGATACATGCAGACGTGATGTTAACTACTCAAACGCTTACACTTATGCGCTTCTGGAATTGAGGAGAGAATAGGGGTGAAAGGGGGAATGCTCATCCTGCATGATTTTGGTTTGCTTACCGAGTAAAACTACCACATACCCTTCGAATTCTCCTGTGCTCAGGGTAAGCTTCTTTCGGGGGGAATGTGAATTCCCTGTCAGTCTTACTGTAAACATTTTGGGTCGCTTTTTACTGGGGAGATCTGCTGATATTCACTCAGCCTCTTGGGAAAATCGTTGTTTGAGCATCATGCCATAATGGATGGATGGAGGGTGATGAGAACGTTTCGACTGGAATCTTTAAACTTTGCTATCACGCTTATTTTGGATTGTGATATATGACTTGGATGTGGCATCGTTTGTTCTCAGACGCGCTGTTAAAATTGGACACCACGATTTTACGCGGGAATTATGTGCATGGATATGGTAGAAAACTAGATCGGGAGAAATGTTCCATGGTGAAACTACATGCTTGACACACGGATACCCCTCTGACTCGCTTATATTCCGGGGGCAGCGACGGGCAGGTGCGCGTTGGAATCGGCGGCTGCGCGAAGCGACTGGGGTCCTGGACTAGAACCGTACCGTCTGATGAGAGCGCGTGTCATGCGGACTCAGCTGTCGCGCGCTGTAAGGCTTTAAAACCTGTGGACAGGAGCTGACAGATAAGCTGATATGTGTAAGTATATGTGCCTGTAAATGTATCATATCTGCTCCATGTAGGAAACGAGAGTAAGGTAAGCTGCGTCTTTTCCCTCAAATTCGCTCCCAACATGCCAGCAGACTTGCTGTGTCTGAGTGCATAAAGATCTAGTATGTTCACATAAAAATTGTGTATTTCAACTATGATATTTACCAAAGCATTGTTATTTTTGATCTGTTATTAAACACGTTCAGCACGCTATTGTCCCTATGAATTTAGTCTGGATATGCCAAACAGAGTCGCAGAGCTGCAATGTGGTTATTTTATTTATTTTATTGTTGTACTACAGACGATGAATGCCTGTGTGCGATTAACAATTGGACACATGTCAAATACGCCAATATGCCGTTCAAGCTTTGCCAGAGATTGCATCTGAATAACTGTTCGGTTTACAAAAAGCTCTATAGTGTAGTAATGCATCCGTTCGTTAGCTATATGGTTTGGAGCATCCTATTTCTTTTTACCTGGTTTATGAAGAAAATTCGGATCATTGACTGGGACTGGAATGCTAATTATGGCATATGTTGGATGCAAGTCAACTTTACAAAGCGTGGTCCTGCATAATTTTCGAAAGCCCATTCATGGTTATGTTTTCTTCATTTCGTGATCTAGAAGTGTCAGTGGTATGTCCAACATTAACTGGGAACAGACCATTTGAGTTTCATGAGTGGATTACATCCAGATGAAGTACGCAGATAAATTGTGCTAATAAAATCGATTCATATTTTATTTTGCTTTGCTATATCATAAATCAGTAGGCTAGTGCACCTGCTCCTTGTTTAGCCTTGAAGACAGTCTGTTATGCGCTCTCTTGCTGTTTGGTCATTGAGAGATGATTGTGGATCATTTTTGTTATTTGACCTAGCATCTACAAGAGGCTTGATGAATGCCATTTGGAGCACGAATAGCCTGCAAATTTCAGCATTAAATAGTGTGAGCATGTTCGCTCAAGTGTGTCTGTGTGTGTGTGTGTAGGTGCGTTTGCGTGCGTGCTCGCGTGCGTGTGTGATGAGGGGCAAACCTACGGATGTGGTTAGATTTTTTAATAGCTTCCCCCCTGGTGTTTGAAATCATCAGTATGTTTTTGTTAGCAGTTCATTTATCCACAGCCATTATTGAACTCTTACACGGATGGTCAAATGCACTGGCTATGCTGTGCCATTATTTTTGAAGGTGGTATGATTTATCAGGCTACTGCACTGCATCGATACATTGTTTACCAGGGGCGTTATGCACCACAAAAATCTGAGGGGGCACAAATTATGTTAGGATGACTGGGGGGTGGTCTGGAGAAGGGCTACATTTGAGCATTTTGCCAAAACCTTAAACAGATTTTTCCTGCTATCTAGAGCCATATTCATTATGTTTAAATCGATGTAAAAAAATATGTGTATTTTTCTGCATATCTAATCATACCTCTTGATTTGTCTGTATGGAACCACCTGACTGGTGGTTCCTTTTCAAAATCAACTAAATAGGCTTCTCTGCATCCCTGCTAAAATCTTGGTAGAAGATTTAAAGGAATGTGAGTCTTATTCAGTAGGCCTACATTTAGTTATTGCTTGCTTTTCTAAAGTATACCAACCTTGCCAGCAGGCATGCCAGCTAAGATAGTTAGACAAACTAGCTTCTCTTACTTGATTGATAGCCTGAAATGACTTCTTGGTAGCTAGATATGAGATTGGGATATTGGGAACTTATCTGGGCAAGCTAAAGCCAACTTCATGAAATTGCTAGGTGGCTAGTACTATTAAAAAACCCAAGAACAAATCTGAGGGGCACGTGCCCGCTATGGACATGACGTCTCTGTTGTTTAATGCAAAATTGGTCTGAAATAACTAAATCTGCAACCCAAAAAAATCACACATGAATAAGGATAAATATGACTATTTATTATTTAGTAATAATTTTGCAACAGCCTTCAAGTGCTTGAGCACTTGAATTGCTTATGACCATCATGCAGGGTGGATTGCATTAATTGTGCTTTTTCTCTCTTCCTTAGGTAACAAGCAACACTACTCACTTGTATTCTAACGCATCATTTCCATTACACAAAAGCACCTTTGTCATCCATAAACTTTGGTCTTGTAATCACATTACCGTTGTTGATTACTTAAACATTGCTCCCTCAGTCATCTCACTGACCATTGGCAGTTAAACCCCTGACTCCTCTGATGCCATTTGTTAGCTGCATCATGTGGTGCATGACGCAGGGCTTCATGGCCCATAAACTGATGAGGTACACGCACTGCCATGCACTGCAATGTGGTCTTGTTTCTGCAAATACAAAGCCCACAAGCCAAATAGCAATATGAGCTTCTGTGCCAACAGGTTGAATAGAAAATACGTTTTGCACCTTTTTATGCATAGGGAATGTGCCCAAAATAGTGTTAATCCACATTAGTCATCATTGCCTCAGCACCAAATTATATATATATTTTTTGTAACAGTGATTTACAGTGCCTTCAGAAAGTATTCATACCCATTGATTTATTCCATAGTTTGTTACATCCTGAATTCAACATTTATTAAATAGATTTTGTTCTCACCTATCTACCCCATAATGACAAAGTGAAAACATGTTTTTTGAAATTTTTGCATATGTATTGAAAATGAAATACAGAAATATCTCATTTACATAGCAGTCAAAAGTTTGGACACAAAAGTTTGGAGACTTTATTTAGACTATTTTCTAACTTGTAGAATAATAGTGAGGACCTCAAAACTGTGAAATAACACATATGGAATCATGTAGTAACCTAAGAACTGTTAAACAAATCCAAATATATTTTATATTTGAGATTCTTAAAAGTAGCCACCCTTTGCCTTGACGACAGCTTTGCACACTCTATGCATTCTTTCAACCAGCTTCATGAGGAATGCTTTTCCAACATTCTTGAAGGAGTTCCCACATATGCTGAGCACTTGTTTGCTGCTTTTCCTTTGCCCTGCTGTCCAATTCATCCCATACCATCTCAATTGGGTTGAGGTCAGGTGATTGTGGAGGCCAGGTCATCTGATGCAGCACTCCATCACTCTCCTTAGTCAAATAGCCCTCACGCTGCCTGGGGGTGTGTTTTGGGTCATTGTCCTGTTGAAAAACAATTGATAGTCCCACTAAGCGCAAACAAGATGGAATTTCGTATCGCTGCAGATTGCTGTGGTAGCCATGCTAGTTAAGTGTACCTTTAATTCTAAATAAATCACAGACACTGTCACCAGCAAAGAACCCCCACACCATCACACCTCCTCTTCCATGCTTCACGGTGTGAACCACACATGCAGAGAGCATTCGTTCACCTACTCTGTGTCTCACAAAGACACGGCGGTTGGAACCAAAAATCTCAAATTTGGACTCATCACACCAAAGGACAGATTTCCACTGGTCTAATATCCATTGCTCATGTTTCTTGGCCCAATCAGGTCTCTTCTTCTTATTGGTGTCCTTTAGTAGTGGTTTCTTTGCAGCAATTTGACTATGAAAGCCTGATTCACATTCTCCTTTGAACAGTTGATGTTGAGATGTGTCCATTACTTGAACTCTGTAAAGCATTTATTTGGGCTGCAATTTCTGAGGTTCAGTTAACTCTAATAATGACTTATCCTCTGCAGCAGAGATAACTCTGGGTCTTCCTTTCCTATGGTGGTGCTCATGAGAGCCAGTTTTGTCATAGCGCTTGATGGTTTTTGTGACTGCAATCTTCCAGACTGAATGATCTTCATGTCTTAAAGTAATGATGGGCTGTCGTTTCTCTTTGCTTATTTGAGCTTTTCTTGCCATAATATGGACTTGGTATTTTACCAAATAGGGATATCTTCTGTATACCATCCCTACCTTGTCACAACACAACTGATTGGCTCAGAAGCATTAAGAAGGAAAGAAATTCCACAAATGTGACCGACCGCAATAATTTGGTCTTATGCAGCAAAATTTGAAATTGTGTTTTTTATGTTGGATAAAAGCAGAGATACAGCTTCAAAATGGTATATCATACCCTGCATTTGATGAACAATTGGAAAGTAATTCTGCTTTGAAAGTTGATTAACTGTTAACCTCACTTTTGAGAAAATTGTATTTTAATGTTTTGGTACCTACAGGAGAGCTCTTCTTTGTCTACTGTACATCCATTCAGCATCGTACACACACCTTCTTTTTTGTTGTTGAATTTTTACCCCTTTTTCTCCCCAATTTCATGGTATCCAATTGCTGCGTTAGACACATAGATACTATCTTGTCTCATTGCTACAACTCGCTACAACTCCCGTACGGGCTCGGGAGAGACGAAGGTTGAAAGTCATGCGTCCTCCGATACACAACCCAACCAGCCACACAGCACGCATCCAACCCAGAAGCCAGCCGCACCAATGTGTCGGCAAACTTGGTTAGCGCGCACTGCGCCCGGCCCGCCACAGGAGTCGCTGGTGTGCGATGAGACAAGGATTTCCCTACCGGCCAAACCCTCCCTAACCTGGACGACACTAGGCCAATTGTGCGTCGCCCCACGGACCTCCCGGTAGCGGCCGGTTACGACAGAGCCTGGGCGCGAACCAAGAGTCTCTGGTGGCGCAGCTGGCGCTGCAGTACAGCGCCCTTAACCACTGCGCCACCCGGGAGGCTATTAATATCACTTTCTATCTACGGACTGAATATACTCTCCTGCAACCCGCCTCAGCCAATGTGGTACGGATCTTCTATTTGTATACTTATACTTAAGAACTCATCAACTCATCAAAAGCTAGCCAGCTAACTGGCTACCAGCTAACTGGCTACTAGTGCATCAGACTGTTAGCTTAAGAGGCCCATCGGACAAATTCTTTGGCCACTATACCCACCATACGGGAGCCCTGCTGATCCGTTGTCTGAACTTTCGCCTGAACCGGAACCCCAACAAATGCTAGCCAGCAAGCTAATTACTAGCTAGTAGTCAGCTAGCGGTCATCAGCCACCTCTAGCACGGACAACTCTCGCCAGTCTGCATAGCGCGACTCAAACCAGAGCATTTCAAATGTATTTTTCTCCATATCTCCGGATTCCTACTACAAGCTCTGAACCTTTATTTATTTATTTATTTATTTTTAATTAGATTTTTTCACCTTGATCACCGCAGCTAGCTAGCTGCTATTCGAGTGGCCACTCCTGGCTAACATCACTGTCTCGAAGCAATAACCAATTGCTAGGCCCATCTCCCGGCTAGCCAAAGAGGTCCATCAGCCACTACTTGGGCTACAATACCTCTTTTTGCCAACTGGCTTGGACCCCCGCCACTCATTACGACTGGATCACCGACGTGATTCTCCAGATGGGTTTTTTCTCAACTTGCTCCGCCGTCGCTTCATCCCCTGAAATCCCATCCGCTAGCATGCTAGCTGTGGCCTGCTAGCTGTCCAGAGCACATCGGACTGTTAGCTTAAGAGGCCCACCGGACAAATTCTTTGGCCACTATACCTATTCTGCCAAATGGCCTGGTTTACCACACGGAGCCCTGCTGATTTGTCTGCCGACCAGACTTTCTTCTGTCGCAACCTCCCTCCAAGGCCCCTCTGTTAGCTTGCTCTCCCCGGCCTGCAAGCTGCCTGAAGCCACTCTCTGGACTCCTATGATCACTTGGCTACGCATGCCTCTCGCTAACGTCAATATGCCTTGTCCATTGCTGTTTTGGTTAGTATGTATTGCCTTATTTCACTGTAGAGCCTCTAGCCCTGCTCAACACTGCGGTGACATCACCTGGTTGAAATTATATTTCTAGGGACCATATCTCTTTCATCGTCACTCTAGGCACAGGTTTACCATCACGGTATCCACATCCTACCATACCTTTGTCTGTACATTATGCCTTAAATCTATTTTAACGTGCCCAGAAATCTGCTCCTTTTACTCTCTGTTCTGAAAGTACTAGACGACCAGTTATTTTAGCCTTTAGCCGTACCCTTATCCTACTCCTCCTTTGTTCCTCCAGTGATGTGGAGGTTAATCCAGGCCCTGCAGTGCCTAGCTCCACTCCCATTCCCCAGGCGCTATTATTTGCTGACTTCTGTAACCTTAAAAGCCTTGGATTCATACATGTTATCATTAGAAGCATCCTTTGTTTTAGCATTAGTTTGTTTTATTCACTGCTCTAGCACACTCTGCCAACCCGAATGTCCTAGCTGTGTCTGAATCCTGACTCAGGAAGACCACCAAAACCCCTGAAATGTCCATCCCTATCTAAACATTTTCCGACAAGATAGAACTGCCAAAGGGGGCAGTGTTGCAATCTACTGCAGAGATAGCCTGCAGAGTTCTGTCTTACTATCCAGGTCTGTACCCAAACAATTCAAGCTTCTACTTTTAAAAATCCACCTTTCCAGAAACAAGTCTCTCACCGTTGCCGCTTGCTATTGACCACCCTCTGCCCCCAGCTGTGCCCTGGACACCATATGTTAACTGATCGCCCCCCCCCCCCATCTATCTTCAGAGCTAGTGCTGCTAGGTGACCTAACACCCCGGCCATCCTACAATCTAAGCTTGATGCCCTCAATCTCTCACAAATGATCAATGAACCCACCAGGTAAAACCCCAAATCCGTAAACACGGGCACCCTCATAGATATCATCCTAACCAACTTGCCCTCCAAATACACCTGCTTTTAACCAAGATCTCAGCAATCACTGCCTCATTGCCTGCATCCGTAACGGGTCTGCGGTCAAACGACCACCCCTCATCACTATCAAACGCTCCCTAAAACACTTCAGCAAGCAGGCCTTCCTAATGGACCTGGCACGGGTATCCTGGAAGGATATTGACCTCATCCCGTCAGTAGAGGATGCCTATTCATTCTTTAAAAATGCCTTCCTCACCATCTTAAATAAGCATGCCCCTTTCAAAAAATGTAGAACCAGGAACAGATATAGCCCTTGGTTCTCTCCAGACCTGACTGCCCTTGACCAGCACAAATACATCCTGTGTCGTTCTGCATTAGCATCGAATAGCCCCCGTGATGTGCAACTTTTCAGGGAAGTCAGAAACAAATATGCACAGACAGTTAGGAAAGCTAAGGCTAGCTTTTTCAAGCAGAAATTTGCATCCTGTAGCACAAACTCAAAAAAGTTCTGGGACACTGTAAAGTCCATGGAGAATAAGAACCCCTCCTCCCAGCTGCCCACTGCACTGAGGCTAGGAAACACTGTCACCACCGATAAATCCACTATAATTGAGAATTTCAATAAGCATATTTCAACGGCTGGCCATGCTTTCCACCTGGCTACCCCATCCCGGTCAACAGCCTGGCACTCCCCACAGCAACTCGTCCAAGCCTCCCTATTTCTCCTTCACCCAAATCCAGATAGCTGATGTTCTTAAAGTACTGCAAAACCTGGACCCATACAAATCAGCTGGGCTAGACAATCTGGACGCTTTCTTTTTCAAATTATCTGCTGAAATTGTCGCAACCCCTATTATTAGCCTGTTCAATCCCTCGTATCGTCTGAGATTCCCAAAGATTTGAAAGCTGCCTCGGTCGTCCCCTTCTTCAAAGGGAGAGACACTCTAGACCCAAATTGCTCCAGACCTATATCTATCCTACCCTGCCTTTCTAAGGTCTTCGAAAGCCAAGTCAACAAACAGATTACCGACCACTTTGAATCCCACCGTACCTTCTCTGCTATGCAATCTGGTTTCAGAGCTGGTCATTGGTGCACCTCAGCCATGCTCAAGGTCCTAAACGGTATCATAACCTACATCGATAAGAGACATTACTGCGCAGCCATATTAATCGACCTGGCCAAGGCTTTCGATTCTGTCAATCACCACATTCTTATTGGCAGACTCAACAGCCTTGGTTTCTCAAATGATTGCCTCGCCTGATTCACCAACTACTTCTCTGATAGAGTTCAGTGTGTCAAATCGAAGGGCCTGTTGTCTGGACGTCTTGCGGTCTCTATGGGGGTGCCACAGGGTTCAATTCTCGGACTGACTCTCTTCTCTGTATACATCAATGATGTCGCTCTCGCTGCTGGTGATTCTCTGATCCACCTCTACGCAGACGACACCATTCTGTATACTTCTGGCCCTTCTTTGGACACTGTGTTAACTAACCTCCAGACGAGCTTCAATGCCGTACAACTCTCCTTCCATGGCCTCTAACTGCTCTTAAATGCAAGTAAAACTGTGTGCATGCTCTTCAACCGATCACTGCCTGCACCAGCCCGCCCGTCCAGCATCACTTCTCTGGACGGTTCTGACTTGTATATGTGGACATCTACAAATACCTAGGTGTCTGGCTAGACTGTAAACTCTCCTTCCAGACTCACATTAAGCATCTCCAATCCAAAATTAAATCTAGAATGCGCTTCCTATTTCGCAACAAAGCATCCTACACTCATGTAGCCAAACATACCCTCGTAAAACTGACCATCCTACCGATCCTTGACTTCGGCGATGTCATTTATAAAATGACACCCACACTCTCCTCAACAAATTGGATGCAGTTTATCATAGTGCCATCCGTTTTTTCACCAAAGCCCCATATATTATCCACCACTGCGACCTGTACGCTCTCATTTGCTGCCCATCGCTTCATACTCGTCGCCAAACCCACTGGCTCCAGGTCATCTACAAGTCTCTGCTAGGTAAAGCATCCGCCTTATCTCAGCTCACTGGTCACCATAGCAGCACCCACCCGTAGCACGTGCTCCAGCAGGTATATCTCACTGGTCACCTCCAAAGCCAATTCCTCCTTTGGCCGCCTCTCCTTCCAGTTCTCTGCTGCCAATGACTGGAACGAACTGCAAAAATCTCTGAAGCTGGAGACGCTTACCTCCCTCACTAGCTTTAAGCACCAGCTGTCAGAGCAGCTCACAGATCACTGCACCTGTACATAGCTCATCTGTAATTAGCCCATCCAATCTACCTCATCCCCATACTGTATTTATTCATGATCTTGCTCCTTTGCACCCTAGTATGCACATTCATCTTCTGTACATCCTACCATTCCAGTGTTTAATTGCTGTATTGTAATTATTTCACCACCATGGCCTATTTATTGCCTTACCTCTCTTATCCTACCTCATTTGCACATGCTGTATATTTTTCTACTGTATTTTTGATTGTATGTTTGTTTATTCCATGTTTGACTCTGTGTTGTTGTATGTGTCGAACTGCTTTGCTTTATCTTAGCCAGGTCGCAGTTGCAAATTAGAACTTGTTCTCAACTATCCTACCTGGTTACATAAAGGTGAAATAAAATGAAATAAAAGATCAATAAATGTGATACCGCCACAATCAGGTTATATTTACATTACAATTATGACAGTTTATCCATGGAGACTTAATTGGCCAATGTGCTGAGGTCTAGCACCTGCCTTTAGTGAATGTATATTTGAGAAAGACTTGGAGAGGGCAGTGGGTGGCTCTGAGAGAGGATGTGACAGCCTCATCTATAGTGTTGTGAGGGCTGTGGGTTGATTGGTTATTCTCTGTCACTCCGCCCTGGCGGAACTGTTCCGCCAGGGGAAATCAGAAAACAGATGCAAGGCAGAAACAAATCTATACTAACACACAGTCTGTTCCTGCGTGTGTGTGTGCACGAGCTTGCATGAGTGCACGCACATTTGGATATTGGTGTATTGAGGAGAATCCACCACATTCTCTCTCTCATCGAGTTGACCTTGTTTGTACTGTAGACCGCCTACTTCAGTAACTGCAAATACCAAACTGCAAATACCAATGCAATCTGCAGAGCATTTTTGTAATTACACAAAGACATCTGCGTTTCCTCAGAGCATTGAGGCAATATGAACACAGGACATGAAGCGTTGGTTCCCAAGGACCAGGAAAGTAAGGCTGGCAGTCATCTCAGAGATAATTGGAGACTAATAGGACGGCATAGGCTAGTCTGATGGGATGGCCTTCCCTGTGCGTTAGGCTCCTGTCCAGCCACAATGTGTGCATGGCTGCGCCTGATACTAGTTTTGTCAATGGCAGACAACTCAACAATGAGCCACTTGTGTGTTCAAAGATCATAGCATAGTGGCTATTTGCCAAGTTATTGTTTATTTGTCTGTACATTAAGTCAGCGGTGTGCTTTTCCTCCCATTCTTTGTTTAATAACAGAAGGATCCATATCCCTGCCATCATCCTCGCCGCAGTAGTAGTAGTTGTTGTAATAGTGGTAGTAGTAGTAATAGTAGTAGCAGTAGTAGTAGTTGTAGTAGTATTAAGGCACTGACACAAATGATTGCCTGAAAGAAATTGATAATAAGAAGATTGTGGGAGCTGTTTTGTTAGACTTCAGTGCAACTTTTGACATTATCCATCATAGTCTGCTGCTTAAAAAACATATGTGTTTTGACTTTACATCCTCTGCCATATCGTGGATCAAGTGTTACTTATCTAACATAACACAGAGGGTGTTCTTTAATGGATGCCTCTCTAACGTAAACCAATTAGAGTTAGGCATACCACAAGCTAGCTGTCTTGCCCCCTTACTTTTTGTATATTTTTACTGTCTTCAGAAACTATTCATACCCCTTGACACATTTTGTTGTGTTACAGCCTGAGTTCAAAATTTATTAAATGACTTTTGTCCCGTATCCATCTACACACAATAACAAAGTGAAAACATGTTTTTCAAAATGTTTGCAAATGAATTGAAAATGAAATATAGAAATATTTTTATCTACGTAAGAATTCCCACCCCTTTGCTGTGACACTGCAAATTGAGCTCAGGTGCATCCAATTTTCTTTGATCATCCTTGAGATGTCACAACAACCTGTTTGGAGTCCACCTGTTGCCAATTCAGTTGTTTGGACATAATGTCTACATAAGGTCCCACAGTTGACAGTGCATGTCAGAGCAGAAACTGTACCATGAAGTTTAAGGAACTGTCCGTAGATCTCCGAAATATAATTATGATGAGGAATATATCTGGGGAAGGGTATAAAACAATTTTGAGAGTGTTGAAAGATTCTTTGAGCACAGTGGTCTCCATTATTGGGAAATGGAAAACAATACGGAACTACCTAGATTGCCTAAAGCTGGCGGTCTGACCACACTAACCAACCGGGCAAGAAGGACCTTGGTCAGGGAGGTGACCAAGAACCCAATGACCTCTCTGACAGAACTACATTGTTTCTTGGCTGAGATGGGAGAACCTGCCAGAAGGACAACAGTCTCTACAGCACTTCACCAATCTGGGCTTTATGGGAGAGTGGAAAGAGGGAAGCCACTTCTGAGAAAAAGTCACATGATAGCACGCCTGGAGTTTGCAAAAAGGCACATGAAAGACTCTGAGAGCATAAGGAAAAAGATGATGTGTTCTGATGAGACAAACATTTAATTTGGCCTGAATGCAAAGTGCTATGTCTGGAAAAAAAAACAGGTACAGCTCATCAGCTGTCTAACATCCCTAACGTAAAGCATTGGGGTAGCAGCATCATGCTATAGGGATGCTGGGAGACTAGTAAGGATAGAGGGAACAATTAATGTAGCCAAATACAAGAAAATCCTTAATGAGAACCTGCTTCAGAGTACTATTTTATTTTTTGTTTTTGCCAAAGCAATGGTCTAATGGCTTCAGAACAAGAATGTGAAAGTCCTTGATTGGCCCAACCAATGCCCAGACGTAAATCCCATTGAAAATCTGTGGAAAGTCTTGAAGATTGCTATTTCCACAGCTCCCCATCTAGCTTAACAGAGCTTGGGAATTTTTGCAAGATAGAATAAGAGAAAATCCACAAATCCAGTTCAAAGCTTATACAGACATACCCAACACGACTCAAACCTTTAATCGCCGCTTGTCACGCCCTGACCTGAGTATTCTTTGTTTTATTTATATATTTTGGTTAGGTCAGGGTGTGACGAGGGTGGTATGTGTGTTTTGTCTCATCTAGGGTTTTTGTACTGGCTAGGGGTTCTGTAGATTTATGGGGTTGTTTCCATCTAGGTGTTTATGTAGGTCTATGGTTTCCTAGATTGGTTTTCAATTAGAGGCAGGTGTTTATCGTTGTCTCTGATTGGGAACCATATTTAGGCAGCCATCTACTTTGGGTATTTGGTGGGTTATTGTCTATGTTATGTTGCATGTTATCACAGTGTTTATATAGCGGTCACGCTAGTCTTAATCGTTTTGTTGTTTTTTCTTTAAGTGTTCTTCTTGTTCTTCATTCAATAAAGAATGTATTCACACCACGCTGCGATTTGGTCCCCTCCATACAACGACCGTGACACCGCTAAAAATGCTTCTACAAAGTATTGACTCAGGGTGTGAATACTTATGTAAATTAGATATTTCTGTCTTTCATTTTCAATACATTTGCAAAAATGTCTAAAAACCTGTTTCACTGTCATTATGGGGTATTGTGTGTAGATGGGTGAGAGAAAACATTTAATCCATTGTGAATTCAGGCTGTAACACGACCACGTGGAATAAGTCAAAGTATGAATACTTTCTGAATGCACTATAATGACTGACCACTAGCCTTGAGTCAGTGGTTCTATGTACAGTGCCTTCAATAAGGATTCATACCCCTTGACTTCACGTCACCAGTCTTTCTGGGTAAGTCTCTAAGAGCTTTGCACACCTGGATTGTAGAATATTTGCATTTTTATTTTAAAAATTCTGTCAAATTGTGTCAAGTTGGTTGTTGATCATTGCTAGACAGCCATTTTCAAGTCTTGCCAAAGATTCCCAAGCCGATTTAAGTCAAAACTATAACTTGGCCACTCAAGAACATTCATTGTTGTTGTGGTAAGCAACTCCAGTGTGTATTTGGCCTTGTGTTTAAAGTTATTGTCCTACTGAAAGGTGAATTTGTCTCCCAGTGTTTACTGAAAGCAGGCATACCCATAACATTATGGAGCCACCACCATTCTTGAAAATATGAAGAATGTTACTCAGTTATGTGTTCTATTGGATTTGACCCAAACTTAACACATATTCAGGACAAAATTGAATTGCTTTGCCAATTTTCTTTTGCAGTATTACTTTAGTTCCTTGTTGCAAACAGGATGCATGTTTTTAAATATTTTTATTCTGTACAGTCTTCCTTCTTTTGACTCTGTCAATTAAATTAGTATTATAACTACAATGTTGTTGATCCATCCAGTTTTCTCCCTTCACAGCCATTAAACTCGTAATTGTTTTATAGTCACCATTGGCCTCATGGTGAAATCCCTGAACAGTTTCATTCCTCTCTGGCAACTGAGTTAGGAAGGACGCATATATCTTTGTAGTGACTGGGTGTATTGATACACCATCAAAAGTGTAATTAATAACTTCACCATGCTCAAAGGGATATTCAATGTCTGCTTCTTTTTTTTACCCATCTACCAATAGGTCTTAAATTCAGGCCGTAACACAACAACATTTTGAACAAGTTGAGGGTTGTGAAAACTTTCTGAAGGCTCTCTATGCTGATGACTCAACATTATACACGTCAGCTACCACAGCATGTGAAATCACTGCAACATTTAAAAAAGAGCAGTTTTAGTCCGTTTTAACGTCATTACTAGCCACTGACTCAGTTTTAGAGTCAGTGGCTAGTAATAAGCTAGGCAGAAATATATCAAAAACGTAAAGCTTTGAATTTGAGACAAATCATTCACTAAACCATAAACCTCATCTAAGTCTTGTAATGAATAATGTGGCAATTGAGCAAGTTGAGGAGACTAAACTGCTGGGTGTAATCCTAGATTGTAAACTGTCATGGTCAAAACATATTGATGCAATGGTAGCTAAGATGGGGAGAAGTCTGTTCGTAATAAAACGCTGCTCTGATTTCTTGACATCACAATCAACTAAACAAGTCCGATAGGCCCTAGTTTTATCACACCTGGACTACTGCCCAGTTATATGGTCAAGTGGCACAAAGAAGGACATAGGCAATTTACAGTTAGCCCAGAAAGAGCAGCCCTCCTGGCCTTTAATTGTACACGGAGAGCTAATATCAATAACATGCATGTCAATCTCTACTGGCTCAAAATAGAGGAGAGATTGTCTGCATCACTGCTTGCTTTTGTGAGGGGTATTGACATGTTGAACGCACAAACTGTCTGTTCAAACAGCTACTACACTGCTCAGACACCCATACATACTCCACAAGACAGTCCAGAACAAACTGGGAAGCTCACAGTACTACATAGAGCCATGTCTACATGGAACTCTCTTCCACATCAAGTAACTCAAGCGAGAAATAAAATCTGATAAAAAAACGGATAAAACAGCACCTCACGGCACAAGTCGGACTATGAAGAGACACATGCATACGCACACACACGTTGTATTGTACATTTTAGATTTTACATGTGTAAAAAATTAAGTAAAAATGTCTTATATGATGTATTATTTTGTTTGTGATGTAGGCTGTTGTTTTGTTTTGTTGTGATGTAATTGTTTTATTCCAGTTTGGAACCCAAGAGTAGAAGCTGCTGCCTTGGCTAATGGGTATCCTAATAAATGCAAAATACTAAAAGTAGTGGTAGTAGTAGTAGCTGTTGTAGTTGTGGTTGTAGTAGTAGGAGCAGTAGCAGTAGCAGTAGTAGTAGTAGTAGTAGTAGTAGCTGTTGTAGTAGTAGTAGCTGTTGTATTAGTAGTAGTAGTAGTAACTGCTGTAGTAGTAGTAGTAGTGGTAGTAGTAGTAGTAGTAGTAGTAGTAGTAGCTGTTGTAGTAGTAAGAGGAGGAGCAGTAGCAGTAGTAGGAGTAGTAGTAGTAGCAGGAGGAGCAGTAGCAGCAGTAGTAGTAGTAGGAGGAGGAGGAGCAGTAGCAGTAGTAGTAGTAGTAGTAGTAGTAGCTGTTGTAGTAGTAGGATCAGTAGCAGTAGTAGTAGTAGCTGTTGTAGTAGTAGTAGGAGGAGGAGGAGGATCAGTAGCAGTAGTAGTAGTAGTAGCTGTTGTAGTAGTAGGATCAGTAGCAGTAGTAGTAGTAGCTGTTGTAGTAGTAGTAGTAGGAGGAGGAGCAGTAGCAGTAGTAGAAGTAGTAGCTGTTGTAGTAGTAGGATCAGTAGCAGTAGTAGTATTAGTAGTAGCTGTTGTAGTAGTAGTAGGAGGAGGAGCAGTAGCAGTAGTAGTAGTAGTAGCTGTTGTAGTAGTAGGATCAGTAGCAGTAGTAGTAGTAGTAGTAGTAGTAGCTGTTGTAGTATTAGTAGTAGGAGGAAGAGCAGTAGCAGTAGTAGTAGTAGTAGCTGTTGTAGTAGTAGGATCAGTAGCAGAAGTAATATTAGTAGTAGTAGTAGTAGCTATTGTAGTAGTAGGAGTAGCAGTAGTAGTAGTAGTAGTTGTTGTAGTAGTAGGATCAGTAGCAGTAGTAGTAGTAGCTGTTGTAGTTATAGTAGTAGTAGTAGCTGTTGTAGTAGTATTAGTAGTAGCTGTTGTAGTAGTAGCAGCTGAGTGATTCTGTTACAGAAATGGATTTATACAGTCTGTCCTAGCACAGTGTGATAATGGTAGTCACAATAAAAAGCTACGGTGTATCAAGGGTGTGCAGAGGTGTGAATGACTGACTTGAATGGGTTGGAACAGGCAAAAACAGCCTATGCAGTTCAAGGGGAAAGTAGTATAAACAACTGAAGTGATAATGGGGGAGTGCTAGGAATTAATAGGTGATAGTTAACCAATATGATATTGTAACCAAATGGTAAGGACAAGGGAAGCATGGTAGAGAGGTGGTAATAGAGACACAGCTTAAGAGTGACACCTCTGAGGGCAACTTCTGTTCATCTCTGAATTAGATAAGAAGCTGAGGAGAAGAAGATGACTTAGTGAAGCATTAGTGCATGGGCCGCTCATTAAACCACACATAGTGTTAATCAGGGCATGAAGGTGCCTAGTGAAGAGGGTACAAGCTAAATTATGTATCTCACAATCTATTTTAATAAAGCTGCACATGAAAACATTTGAGAGTCGAATGCTTCTCACTCGATTCTTTTAGGAGAATGTGTAAATTCACACTGAATCTGATGAACACACTTCGTTTGAGCTGCCCACACATAATGTATCACACAGAAAACACGGAAAAATATGCAATTAAATGTATTTTACAATTAATAAACATTGTTGTGTTTCCATAATGTTGGTTTGCCTAATTAGATCTTTTTTTTGTTAAGAGTGTGGGGCCACACTTTAAATGTAAACCTTTTCTCAATCTCAAGATGCAATTAAGACCAGTCAATTTACTTAGAACGCATTGTAGCGGCTCCTATCAGATAACCTGGCATTATGCTGACCTCACCAGACCTTGATTATGGCATCAGCCAATTATAAATGTTGACGCCAGATGGATGTGAACAAACACTTTTCCATAACATCGTCCTTAACAAAGCACTCTCGTTAGCATCCTACAGATGGCAGCATTGCAGTAGCGTTTTTTTTTAGTTATATTAAAGAAGTTTTTTGCGAGTCCGGACTCAAACCCAGATTGGCGAGCATCCACACTAGAGGAAAGTTTATCGTTCTACAGTGCACCTGTCAATCAACTGATCGCCACATCCTACTGCATGCTGTAGGGCTATTAATAAGGTGGTAGCACAATGCCATTCAGTGCTTTCAGGGTGTGTTCATTGTCATAGTGACAACTGCAAATAATAATTCAATATACATACAATGAAAAATAATGTTTTTAAATGTAGAAATTCAACAGAAGATGCAGTTTAGCCTGCTGTTAATAAAAATGTAGTTATTTGTTACATTTGAATGTGTGTAAAACCTAGTAGTACCACCTGTTTCTCTGAGAGTGAGGTGGATATATAGCATTTTGCAAAAAAAACATTATTATTTGTCTCTGAAATGAAACCATCGAGTGATCGATTTTTAACAAATACATGTCTGTCATCAAACAACCCCATGCTATGAAAATATCATTTTTTAAATTAAATAATAAAAGCAAATTTACCAACATTTCTGAAAATGGAAATATAGCGTAAGGTAATGGAACTCTTCATGTGCTGTAGGATGCTTCTCGGCCTCCATTGGTCAAATAATTAATTCTGATAAACTGTCGCCCCGAGATGATAAAATTTAAATCTGAATTTTAGAACATACATTTTGTTGCACTGAAGCCCAAGTACCATCAAATGCATTGTATTTCTTGGTCTCATTCTATCTCATAATTTGTTCAGTTTTGCGACACATTCGAAACTTTATCATGCAGACAACATCACGGTCATATTTTCTTTCATAGAGCAAAACCTAGGATGATTGGACTGTCACCACGACATACACATGTGATAACCAATGAAACACAGCTATGGACTATGTTAAACCAGACATTCATCCTATCTTTTGATTAGAGGATGTTTACAGGCTATCACATTACGGAGGTTTAGCCCAGAGAAAAGAGCACACATAAGAAATGGATGCACTCCTCAGGAGAAAATCAATGCACCCTTAATAACAGATCGTTAGTGACTCTGTAAGGGGAGCGCTTTTAATGTAAACAGCTCACTCTCACCTAAGGATGAAGACCGATATCACACCAGGCTACATGTACAGATATTGGATCTTCATTTTATCACCCTGTTACAGGAGAACTTTCTGGAAATGTTAAACTTGTAGTGTATTTGAGGTTTAAAAAAGGCTTCTGAAGTTTGTATTTCAGACTTGATTTTCCCCTTAAGAACAATTTATCAACCCCTGCAAAAATGTCTATGAATTATAATCCACATAACAATTCACATTTGCTGTTGCTGCAGGATTCATTTCCTGCTGTAGAAAGCTGGCTCAAAATAAGATCCTGCATCTTCATACTGACCGATTGTCATGATCACCATCACTGATTCAACCGTCTGTATCTGCAGTATTTCTTCTACATGTTTTATAACCCGAAGTAGCAGTAGCAGGATATCCAAAGAGACGGCACGGATTCCCTTTTTTGTCTGTGTGTTTGCTTATTTAATGACGTGTGTTCAAAGGGTTAGTATACATGTATGTATTTTGTTTAGACACAGAGCTGTTTAATTCCATAGGGTTTCTAGAGAGCTGACTCCTTTGTTCAAACTTTTTGGAAGTGAACGCCATGATTTACTCAGACCCTTAACCGCTCTGTTATGGGTCAATGTGAAGTGGCTAGATTCTAAATAGATACGCCTCTGGATTTGTATACACAACCGCCAGCTCCTGAATGTTAATTTGCTGTGTTTCAGCTTGCTTTTATGACATCTCTAGTTTTGGCTCAAGCACTGTGGCGGCTTGTGGGAAGACTCAATTCTGGTCGATTGCAGTTAAAACCAAATTAAAACCACCATTTTCTACACCATTTCCAACCAGATGGGTTGTTGTCAGACACTTTCAGTAAAAATATTTTTTTCCTCTTTCTCTCTCTCTCTCTCTCTCTCTCTCTCTCTCTCTCTCTCTCTGTCCCTCTCTGCAGCCTCTGCCATGCGGCGCCGCTGGCTTATGGTGCCTCTGCTCATGCAGGTGTGGCTGGCAGCATCTCCGTCCCTCAGCGAGCGTCCATGCCCCAAGAGCTGTCGCTGCGATGGGAAAATTGTCTACTGTGAGTCCAGCGGTTTTCGCGATGTGCCCAAGAACCTCTCAGGGGGCTGCCAAGGCCTGTCCTTACGCTACAACAGTCTGGTCAGTCTCAGAGCTGGACAGTTTGTGGGCCTCAACCAGCTCATCTGGCTCTACTTAGACCACAACTACATTGCCTCTGTAGACGTACTGGCCTTCCAAGGCGTCCGAAGGCTCAAGGAGCTGATACTGAGCTCAAACAAGATCACAATGCTCCACAACACCACTTTCCATCCTGTACCCAACCTCCGCAACCTGGACCTGTCTTACAACAAACTGGCGTCTCTGCAGCCGGGCCAGTTCCAGGGCCTCCGCAAGCTCCTCAGCCTGCACATGCGCTCCAACTCCTTGAAAAGCATTCCTGTGCGTCTGTTCCAGGACTGCAGAAACCTGGAGTTCCTGGACCTGGGCTACAACCGCCTGCGCAGCATCACACGCAACGCTTTCTCAGGCCTGCTGAAGCTGACCGAGCTGCACCTGGAGCACAACCAGTTTTCCAAGATAAACTTTTCCCACTTCCCACGCCTCTATAACCTGAGGGCGCTGTACCTGCAGTGGAACCGCATCCGCTCCATGAGCCAGGGCCTGACCTGGACCTGGACCTCCCTGCAGAAGCTGGACCTGTCTGGCAATGATCTGCAAGAGGTGGATGCTACAGTCTACCAATGCTTGCCCAACCTTCAAACACTCAATCTGGATTCCAACAAGCTGACCAACGTGTCCCAGGAGACCGTGTCTGCTTGGATCTCTCTGATCACCATCAGCCTGGCGGGGAACGTGTGGGACTGTGGTCCTGTGGTCTGCCCCCTGGTGGTCTGGCTGAGGAACTTCAAGGGGAACAAGGAGAACAACATGATCTGCGCTGCCCCCAAGGAAGCGCAGGGAGAGAAGGTCATGGATGCTGTTGACACCCACAGTGTGTGTCGGGATAACGCAATCACAACCCTCACGGCCAGCGCCCCACCCACACCATCTAATGACCCAGACCAGACAGAGCGCCGCCCAGTCTACCCCACACCACCCACGCAAGGTGGGAAGAGCGGGGAGGGATCCAAAGGAGGCCCTACCTCTCCAGCTGTTACCTCGGTTGTGGCGCCACCACCTGAACAGTTTGAGCCTGTGTCCTTTCACAAGATAGTGGCGGGGAGCGTTGCCCTGTTCTTGTCTGTGGTGATGATCCTGTTGGTGATCTACGTTTCGTGGAAGCGCTATCCCAGCAGTGTCAAGCAGCTGCAGGAGCACTCGGCTGCAGCTCGTAAGCGCCGGAAAAAAGCCAGAGAGACGGAGCGCACGCTGAGTTCCCCACTGCAGGAGTACTATGTGGACTACAAGCCCACCAATTCGGAGGCCATGGACGTGCTTGTCAATGGGACTGGCTCCTGCACCTACACCATCTCAGGCTCCAGGGAATGCGAGGTATGACCCACACCATCCGCCACCCCTCCTAATCAAATCTCTTCCACAGCGAGGCAACCTGAGGTAAATGTTTACTGCTTTTGATTGATATTACATCAGTGGCTTTATTTCCGTATCTCCCCTCTTGGATTGGCTGTAGCTTTGTTTTGGTAAGGAATGGTGTGCTCTTTGTGGGATGTCGCTATCCTTGCCTTGAGTAGTTTTCATTGTGATCAAAGAAGAGTTATGCTATTCACTTACACCCTTGTCTCTGTTAATAAGAGGAAAAACATTGTTTGATGTAAAATTGTGTTGAAATGCAATAAGTACAACCGATTAGATTTCCTATCCTGAATAATTTCACTAGCTTGTTTGTGATAAGTTACAGTTTTTTCCCATGCATTCTGAGAGGTGGATTCTATTGCTTATTTAGGTGCAGTTTTTACCCACCAAAATGCCAAAGGCATTTTTTGTTTGTGGTTATCATATCTCAGTTCTATTTTCAATTAGCCACTTTGTTTGTGGGGAGATTCATCCCTAGACACTTGGAATGATAATGGACACTGTTGTGACAGCAAGAAGAGTCCCTCTCCACTGATGACTTTATCCTACACCTATTATAGCACAGACTCACAATGGATGCCGGTAAAGACTTCATACACAGCTTCCTCTTACTAGCTTACCATCTATGCCTCTCTGTCTTCATCTTACATTCATATACCTACAGGGGTACAACAGACACACACACACACACACACACATATACAAACAAACACACACAACACACATACATCACAATACATGTACTTCTACAAATATTCATTGTCTAAAACTTCCATAAGGAGTGCCACTGGGAATGTTTGAATTCACTGGACAAATGAATAATTAGACAAACAAAAAGATAAAACACATTTTGTGGAGCGTGTGTCACTGTGGGACAAAGTCCAGTGCTTCTCTTTCTTTTGGAATCACCTTGTTTTTGACAACATAGTAGAATCTCAACGGATAGAAGCTAAGCATACATTTCACATCATTTAAACGTTTACATTTGCTCCTACTGTTTGTTTTGTCCTCTATGTTGCGTCACCCCCAAAAAAAGGTTTGTTTATTTTCAGAACTGTATTTTATAAAGTGTTGTTTTCTTCAGATTACTTGTAAGTGGTCTTCAATCAGGTCTGGTTAAACTGGTCTTGGATCAGTGTTTCAAGGCTTATTCTATGTGTTCACTGTGACCGTTTAGCTCTGATGCTGTTAAAGTGTCTTTATGTATTCTGACGTTTGCCTTTGAAGACAGTGTGTTTGTTTGTCTGTCTAGCTGTGGATTTTATGACTTTGGTGATTTGGCCCACTCATATGCTTTTTTATATGCTGTGTTACGCAATATGTATTACTCTTACAAGGTAGGGAATTGCTCAAATGGGTCTTCAACAAGTTCAAAGGAAAAGGATACACTAATATTCATCTGCAATTTCAGGTAATTTTTCCTTTCTTCTTTTGGACAACTCTCATATTTATTCAGGCCTGAAAATGTGACAAGCAAAACCGTGTTTGCTAACAGGATACAAAAAAAACGTAAATTTGTCTTATGACATCACAGTGTTCCTGAGATAAATGTATGTTTATTTCCCATAAAAAGCAAGATCATTAAGTCAGATTGTTAATTGCTTGAACAGCATCACACCACAAACACCAAAAGAATTGGTCTGCAATTCAGCAAGCAAGCTGAACTTAGATGGTAGTGTCTTTAGTTGACAATTAGGCATGCGGGGGATTTCAAACACTCACCGTTAGTGAGAGAATATCTCTCTCATCCTCCTAATCCTGTCTCTTACACACTGCGGTTCTGTGCCGTCGCTTTTCACAATGCCTTTTGATCCTTGCTTAATGAGGGTGTTAGATCACCAATATAGCAATCGGATTACCTGGAAAAGAAGCAAAGACTGCTCTCTTCCTTAAAAATTTCCCCAAGGCAACCCAAGTGCATCTTTATTGGTACTCTCCACTTATATATTCCCTACCTAATTTGCTTTCTCTCCTTGTCCCTCTTCCTCATTTTATTATCTCTACAACATCCATTCTTGTTCTCTTCTCCCCGTCTGGCTTGGTGGTCGCCATTTTCTCCCTTATTTCCTTTTAAAATCCACTTTTCAAAGCCTTAAACTTATTTTATTGAAGCTTCTAGACTTATTTTACAACATGATGAGCCACTGGGATTTTGCATTCATTGCATGTGTTTTAATTGTTTATGCAGTTATGTAGCTGTTTGCTTACACTAGTAGTGCAGGACTTTTTCTCCTCCGGACAAAAATAACCTTGTCAGGTTATTGTGGCTGACAGTGCCATTAGAGTCATCCTGGGCTGGAGGCACGGCAGCCTGAAGAGTTGTGAGACAGGCAGACAGGCAGTTGGCTGGCAGCGAGACAGGCAGAGAGACAGGTAGAACAGTAGAGAGGCAGAGAGACAGGTAGAACAGTAGACTGGCAGTGAGACAGGCAGAGAGACAGGTAGAACAGTAGACTGGCAGAGAGACAGGTAGAACAGTAGACAGGCAGAGAGACAGGTAGAACAGTAGACTGGCAGCGAGACAGGCTGAGAGACAGGTAGAACAGTAGACTGGCAGAGAGACAGGTAGAACAGTAGACAGGCAGAGAAACAGGTAGAACAGTAGACTGGCAGCGAGACAGGTAGAACAGTAGACTGGCAGCGAGACAGGCAGAGAGACAGGTAGAACAGTAGACTGGCAGCGAGACAGGCAGAAAGACAGGTAGAACAGTAGACAGGCTGAGAGACGGGTAGAACAGTGGACTGGCAGCGAGACAGGCAGAGAGACAGGTAGAACAGTAGACTGGCTGAGAGACAGGTAGAACAGTAGACTGGCAGCGAGACAGGCTGAGAGACAGGTAGAACAGTAGACTGGCAGCAAGACAGGCAGAGAGACAGGTGAAACCAGGTAAGCTGGAAGGGCAGGATACATAGAAGGTAGGAAACTTGACTCACAGACAGGAAAGGCAGTTAGGCAGGCCGAAAAATCAGCAGCCATCCAGACTAGACAGATAGATTGGCAGTGCTGGGTCCACACATACACAAAGACAGCTCTCCACAGACAGCTGTCCATCCTGTGATCACCGCCAGTGCAAAGCCTCTTTTTTTGCCAGATCAGAGGTCTTTAAGCAAAGTCCAGCAGATTGGCATGTTTTCCTCTGTGGCTGGATCAAACTGCAAGGCAAAAGAGGAAACAACAGACAGAATTAAAGGACAGATCCTATCAAACCAATGTCAAATCCTTTTGCCCAATTCAGATCAGTAAGTATGTCTGTAACTTATTGAGGCCAGCTGTGCTGAATTTATCATGATCTGACACACTTTGGCCGCTTTTACACAATTGGGCTGCGTTTACATAGGCATTTACACAGACAGCCCAATTTTTCCACTAATTGGTCTTTGAAATGGGCTGCCTGTGTTAGCGCAGGCTAACGTTACTATTCATAGATTCACTTTTGATGAATATAAACAGTAGATAAATCCATGGTTTCCTGCTTATGGCGAAAGACACACAGTGGCTGCGTTTGCACAGGCAGCCAAATTCTGATATTTTTTCCACTACTAATTGGTCTTTTGACCAATCACATCAGATCTTTTCACATTAGATATTTTTCAGAGCTGATCTGATTGGTCAAAAGACCAATTTGTGAAAAAAACATCAGAATTAGGCTGCCTGTGTAAATACAGCCAGTTTCAGAGTTCAAATACCTTCCTCCTGTGTGTAGGTGTGTGTCTCTGCTTGAGTGCCTGTGCAGGATATGCACACGTGGGCACATACAAGAAACCTTTCGCTCTCCTGCTAGGCTATTCTTAGAGGTCTCATATCTTTGTTTTTTCCACCCTTTTCCTATGCTTCTTCAAGCACACATTATTTTTAGTGAATTACCTATCTATCCTTCGCCCCAGTCAGGCTCCTGCTCTATGGCAAGTACTGCTGCTGCTGCTGCTGCATAGACTCTAATGCCATTTGGCTGCCTTCCACTGCAGGAAAATGCATGCCACTCACAATTGATGAGTTCTATTCTCCCTGCAAGGGTATATATAGTATTCTATCCTCACATGTCCAGTGTGTAGCTTTTTCACATCATAGGAACGGGATAGATTCAGACACACGTTTGAAGTCTCTTACCATCGCAAAAAACGGTGTTTTCATCAATGTCATGCATCCCCAGGCATTGACTAGCATGGATGTGTGCAAGAGAGAGAGATGGGGTGGGAGAAGGAGGAAGAGAGAGAGCGGAAGAGAAGGGAGAGAGAGCAACAGAAGGGTGGCGAGAGAGATAAAGGGAGAGGGGGAGAAAGAGAGGGGGGAGAGAGAGAGAGAGAGACACGCTCACACACACACATTCTCTAGAGATACAGTATGTCTCCTATGAAGCGACCCTGAGGGTGCTCCTTGCATACATGTCATATATTCAAAGGCTGTCTTTCACCATGAAAAATAATGGTGCCTTTTATCAATTGGATTAGCAAGGTAATAAAAGTTTTTTTTTTTTTTGCAAAACCGACAATGGATTCATTTGGGATTGATTGTGCCATGAAGCCAGCAAGTACACTTAGGGATCAGAGCCCCACCATCCAACTCATTGATCGTCTCTTGAAATGTGAGGAAGATCATAGATAATGCTGATAATTAAAGAAGGGATACATAATGCAGAATTCCACTCAGGCCTTTTTTACTTGTATTTAATCATGTACTGTATATCATTAGGGGCCGGAAATTACAATAATGGTACATCAACAACTGGTTAGAAGCAGCTATCTGTAACCAACTTGTGTGGGTGTATGTGGATATTTTCACAATAAGGCTCCATACCCACCAACCTCAATAGGGGGGGAAACTATCCCACAATGCCCCTCTCACAGTGTCATTTGGTACATTCTGATTGTTTTTGCAGCAATGGCCTCTCAATCTTGCTTCATTTCCAGTGATTGAGATATAATACCAGCAGCTGTTTAGCCTTTGATGGCAGCGTCTGTAGAGGGTATTGAGTTTGTAGAGTCTGACTCTGAAAGGATGAGGCTTCTGCTTTCTCTTTTCAGACCATTCATCAGGCCATTCACTTTACTATATGTCTTATTAAGATGAGTGGACATGTTCCTTTTTGCTCTGGGACGTTCCTATCTAAATTGGGATGCTTTCCAAAATTCAGCGCAATCAGTGCAAAGGGAGCTGCGTTTTTAATCACTCCACACCACACACACCTTCATCTCTCTCTTTTTTTCTCTCTCTCTCTCTCTCTCTCTCTCTCTCTCTCTGTGTGTCTCTCTCTCTCTCTCTCTCTCTCTCTCTCTATCTGTCTCTCTCTCTCTCTCTCTCTGTCTCTCTCTCTCTCTGTGTCTCTCTGTCTCTCTCTCTGTCTCTCTCTCTCTCTGTCTCTCTCTCTCTCTCTCTCTCTCTCTCTGTCTCTCTCTGTCTCTCTCTGTCTCTCTCTCTCTCTGTCTCTCTCTCTCTCTGTCTCTCTCGCTCTCTCTCTCTCTTGCAGTCCCATGCATCTAATGCATTTCTGATTTGCTACCGTACCTTCTCAACACTGACACAATTGAGCTGGATGGGCTCCCACTTGACAGGGTAGTGAGGTCTCTATGGTCATAATACCTTGAGTTGTGTCTTTGCACACTCAAGAGGGTAACAAGGTCTATTTGCTAATGGAAACTGTGACTAGTGTGGGTGTCTTTGTGGTTTTGACCCACGGACGTGGCCTAGTGGAAGCTACGCTGGCATTTCCATGTCGGAGCAGAGAGATAAACCATCCACCTTCACGTTAAAGGATTCGCCTGATAATACCATTTTTTTCCTTCTTCTGATGTTTAAAAATCAAGGCTCACTATTTCCATTTGCACATAATAATGGGCATGCTAAGGGCAGTAATCAACCGTCAGTGGACTATCCAGATTTAGGTTAACAAATTGATGTTTTGTACCTTTGACCGCTCTAGATGATGAAAGTGGATTAATCCATGCGGTAGACGGTAGAGATTATAACTGTTGGCTTGAACCTGTTTGTCAGTTGAAGCGTGAATTAGATCACCAGTTTCACAAAAACACCAGCAGACACTTATAGAAATGTTCAGGCTGTTATATCTGCACGTACGCAAAAAATAAAAAAGTAAGAACAGTTTCAAAGTGATTATGTTTACCTGCTCATTCATTCTACTTCAAAGAGGCGATATAGGAGAAGTGGCGTTGGGTGGAAATACATGAGCTGAAAGACTCAACAATTGAAACAAAAGTTGGAAAGGAGACAGGAGAGGGGAGAGGAGCAGAGAGAGGAGCAGAGAGATGCAGAGGTAGAAAGGGAGACAGAGAGAGAGAGAGATGGATGGATAGTCGGAGGGAGAGAGAGGAGAGGGACAGGCTGTACATAGTTCTCACTGACCTGAAAGGCGCAGCCTGTTTGATTTAGTGCCAATCACAGTTTTTAATGACTGCGCGGTGCATCATCATTTATTGGGATTATCATAAACTTGTGCTGGGATCTGGTGCAAGGGCACTTGTGCCTCCCCCTCAAAAGGAATTACTCGCTACCAGCCCGGCCGTCAATCAGGCCAGAAATAGCAGACTCCAGCTTTTTTCCACTTTGTTTTTCCTAAACCTTTCCCAGCATCTTGGCCAGGAATGTGATAAATATTCATTCCATCATACTCCACCATGGAGAGTATGGAGTGGACCAAGAATGTTAGATGGGGAAGGGCTGAGGGGGCTTGGCTGTTCTCTGTGTCTTTGTGGCCAGTAAAATTAACCTATGGAACACTCAGCATCTCAAAAGCCTTCTCCCTCTGTTTTGAACATGCAGGGTGATCCAAGAGCCATTGAAAGTGTCATCTTGAATGCAGTGGGAGGCTTTATTCAGTCTTTCCAAGTAGGCCATTTTCCTCTCCCTGGCACTTAGCTGCAGGTAGACTAGCGGTTAAGAGCTTTGGGACAGTAACCGAAAGGTCGCTGATTCGAATCCCTGAGCCAGAAAGGTGGAAAAATGTGCTGTTCTGCCCTTGAGCAAGGCAGTTAACCCCCAACAACAACTGCTCCCCAGGCGCTGATGACATGGATTAAGGCAGCCCCCCCGCACCTCTCTGATTCAGAGGTGTTGGGTTAAATACAGAAGACACATTTCGGTTGAATGCATTCAGCTGCGCAGCTGACTAGGTATCCCCTTTTCCCACTTGCATAAACTGTGTTTTGATGAATTGATAATAAATGAATTTACTAAGGGTTGGCATTAGAGGGGGAACAGAGGGGGCAGGATTGTTGAAGAAGCTTTGTGACCCAAGAAGAACTTCCCAAGAGACCTGAAGTGTCCTTGGAACACTTGAAGTTGGTTGCTTTATGGTTTCCATGTGGTTGATGCCATTCCATTCACGCCATTCCAGCAATTACTATGAGCTGTCCTCCCCTCAGCAGCCTCCTGTGATACCCCCTCAGTGCTTAGTGTGTGAGGTCATGACTTCATCTATTTCCTGCCCCTATGATGGGTTCTGGCAGTGCAACTGGTGAGGAGAGAGTATTGCACTAGACGTTTTTCTCCTCAATTCTCCTCTGAGTCTCCCGTAGGCTCAGACAGCCGTGCATTTAGTGTTAGCTTGTTTTTCTCCTCCGATTATTGGCCTACAATGTATGTGTCTACCTGGTGTAAAGCTCCCATGGCCCCTGGTGCAGGCCAAGGCATTGCGACAAACATGCACATTCCAATTGGTCCTGCCTCTCTCTAAATAGTAGAAAGCAGATTATTTAGTTGAAGTTCCTATCAGTCCCAGACTATGGCGGAATCATCTATATGAACACAGCTGTGTTTGGGCCAAGGGGACCTGATGGGGGGGTCTGGTGCTGAGCACAGTGGGAGTATGAGAGGCAGGCAGACTCTAAGCCTAATTAATCTAGCCTCCCTTAATTAGCCTATGTCCCCTCTATTATGTTCTTTCTCTCCCATTACCCCTCTCTCTCTCTCTCTCTCTCTCTCTCTCCCCCCCCTCTCTCTCTCTCTCTCTCTCTCTCTCTCTCTCTCTCTCTCTCTCTCTCTCTCTCTCTCTCTCTCTGTCTGTCTGTTTTGCCAACTTTTTCCCTGTGAGGATGGTGACAATATGCTACGAGGTGATAAACAAGCTCTTTTCGCTGTGGAGGGCAGCTTAAGCAGAGGGTGTAGGTGTATGAGCTGTCGCCTGTGTTGCCACGAGAGAATGAGACAAAAGCCCAGCTGTAGAGCTATGGGTGTTTTGGCCTTGCATTGTTTTGGGGGAGATCTTCGGCGTGTCATTGTGGTCATTGTGTGGCGTGATGGCACCGAGGCCCGAACACTGCACCTCCCCGCATGTTCGTGACGATTACTAACGCGTCACTTCGGTGGTCCACAGCCCATTCCATTGGTGAACACAGAGAGTGGCCTCCAGCTAGGCTGGAACAGCAGGCTGTGGCTGTGGCTCTAGCTGCTGCTGCTGGACCACGCCAGCTATGCTGGGAGGGAAGATGTCGGCATGAATGACATTTCCCTCTCCCAGGCCCAGGCGTTCTGTCTGTGCCGAGCATAATGATGGCTTTAGTCTGTTATTCCACAGCAGCCCTCCCGGACCAATCAGCCTGAGTGTACGTTGACTGCTGATCATGACTAACTGTTGACATTGTCTAGCGACATTCTGCATTTTTTATGAACTTCATGATTAATTCTGATCATGAGCTGGTTTTCTCCTTGTTAAATGTCTTCAGTGGAGTTTGATGCCCTATTAAGGATGGGGTAGGTGGAAATGATACAGGTGTTGATATAAGACTTGGATATTTAAAGCTAAAATAAAAACACGATATACAGGTATAGTGCCCACTTTATGCCCATTTTAACTTGAACGATATCAATATGAACTAATGTATCAGCATAGCACTTGATAATATTCATGGTAACACAGCATTATGATATTAACTTGCATGTCAATGTATTATTACACGTGCTAAATCAATAGCCAGTTCTTCATGGTTCTCATTGAAAGATCAGGCATTAGGAAAAGGTTACGAATGTAAATCTTGGCTATTTCTTGGTGTTTAATTGCCTACATGCATCTAAAAGACAGCTCACAGCCCACCTCTGCCCCATTTGATATATAAAAAAGCCTAGATGAAAAATAGTGCTGAATAGATGATGATAATTAAATGAAGCAGAGGCGATCTACCTCACTGGCAATGGACCCTGATATGATAAATATCTTCAGGGAAGATGTATCCTCTTTTTAATGAAGATGGTCTATTTGCGTATCAAGGTCATCATCGTCCACTCCCGCTGCATTCCAACAGGACACTCTCTTTCTCTTTTCTCATCTGTGACCTGTCTTCTCCCTGGGGACGGCCACATTGGGTTGGGTTATGGGTGATGGAGGAGTGGAGGTAAGGGTCAAGGGAGGGTTAGAAGTGAAGCTCTCTCTTTGAGTCCTGAAATGTGAACATCTACTTTCTGACTGCCCTTGGCTAATGAGATCCAGGTCTCCTATGTGTTTGGTCTCTCGCATGTCAAGTCAGAATCTAATCTAAGTACAGGTACCACTGAAATGCTTATTAGCTAGTAATTCAACATGTATACCGTAGTAGTTATGTCTATGTTCATACTGGGGATATTTCTGTTGTGAATACGTTTCAGGTACAACCTTGGACCACCCTTAATATTGGATTGAACAGTGTAATGTCATCCCCGCTACTATTCAGGCTTTGTGAAGTGTTGCCTCGTCAAGCAGAGATGTCCTGTGGTGAAGCATGGTCCTTCAAATATCCTCCTCCGGGCTCACCTGGAGCTAAGACAGGTCAGGATGGAACATATTGAAACACTGCACCTGTACGCTAGAGAACAACATGTCATGGCAGAAATAGAGCTTTTGCTTTCAGAGGTGTTCCAGTGTTACTTAGTTGAGTTGGTTCGCTCTGGGTGGTCTGTAAAAGCCTTGTGAGTTTGCATCTCCCTCTCCTACGCCAGCCTGTAATCCAGGCCTGTTCCCAGGCTGTGTGGGGCTGAGCTCTGCCCCTATGGAGGCTCTATGTGAGGCTCTTTGGCTCTGCGGTCAAGCTGGTGTCAACGGTGGTGACTCACCGTGAAGCGGCTGTAGACTTAACGACCGTAACCCTCAGGCACCACCGTAAGTCTCTAGTTGGAGAACTGTCTCGTTCCTTTTCTCTTTCTTTCTCTATTTCTTCTGTATTTCACTCTCGTTATCTCTCTCTCTCTCTCTCTCTCGCTCTCTCTCCTTCCATCTCTCTCTCGCTATCTCTCTCTCTCTCTCTCTCTCTCTCTCTCTCTCTCTCTCTCTCTCTCTCTCTCTCTCTCTCTCTCTCTCTCTCTTTCTCTCTCTCTCTCTCTCTCTCGGTTCTCTCACCTATTTACTTTTTGATGACTTGCATTTTACTTTGTATCACTGTATTGTGCAATTTCCTCTCGCTCCTCTTGCTCCCTTCTCTGAAACTCATGAACTCAATGTGTTAGTTCCTGTTCTTGCATGTTCCTTGTATTGTGTTGTTAGGTTGGATTAAGCTCTCAGCCTCCCTTCCTCTGCTCTGGTGAACAATTTCCTCCATGTGGTTCTGTCTGCTCTCCCTCTCCCCAATCCTCTCCACTCCTTCTCAGTCTGTGCTCGGCATGATTTGCATGGCCTACCGTCTGTTCTGTGTGGGATTCGATTAATACCCCCTTCGAGGGGCTTCTGAGTAGTAAAGCCTTCACTTGTCGTGAGTGCCAGCGGGCCCTCCCCAATGAAATGATCAACTTAAGGCCCATTTTGCCTGTGCCCTCCGCATCCTCAGGGGCCAAAATACTCTCACCCGTATCTCTCTGGGCAAATCACACACCCCTGTGTGTCCAGATAACGCTTGGCTCTAACGATGTGAGCAAGTCAATCATCAGTGTGAGACTATAATGAATTCACCAGTGTTGTTTAGAGCCAATCCTGTATAGTACCTAGGTCCTCGATATACATTATAGCATATTAATTCCACAAATTCATTTCTTATTCAATTCCCTCTCCCTGTAAATGAAATGAAATTAAATTCAAATTCTAAGTCAGTCTTTGAATTCCGAGATACAAGTTCAAATATATATATTTTTAAATCCTACAGTCAATGTTTGATACTAAGTGGATTAATTCCATTAACTGGGACATGTACAAATATTGAATTGCAATTCAATTCAATTCCAAAGATGATATGTTTCTAAAAGTCCAATTCAATTGCCATTCAGACAGTCCAAGCAGTATGATTCTAATTCAATTCCAATTCCATAATTGAATTCAATGTAAATTCTCCTCTTCATGAGTATATTCAAGAATTGAATTGGAATTGACCCCAACCCTGGCTATAGGGTCTCTCTCTGTCTCTCTCGCTCTCTCTCTCTCTCTCCCTCTCACACACAACTCTCAACACTTTTTCCACCCATTGCTTTGATATAATTCTAATCACAAACAGTTACAGTGCACTCTCCCATTTCTGAAAAGTTCGTTTTATGTCAGTCTTCCATTATCTTTCTCTACACACTACATTATTTAGGGAGGAATTGTGTGTATGCTTGTGTGCTCATCACGATCAAAGAATGTTGGAAAGTTAATATCCCTCTCGCATGTTGCAAGACATTCGGGGATGGGAGCTGCGCTATGAAACGACTGCGCTATAAACACCTTCTCCAAGTTTTGTGTCTGACTTTGTTTTAGAGGTCAGAGGAGACACTGAACTTGGTCTAGATAGGGGAGGAAATACACATAGTGAAACCCCCAAAAGAAAATAAAGAGTAGAGAGATGGTGCTTGCGACTTAACGGCAGACTGAAAAAGCAAGCCAAGAGACAGTTCTTGTTTCACCTGTCAATGGTGCCGGAGTGCCTGTTACAAAGAGGGCAATTTCACCACGACCCGGGTGTTGCCATGACAACATGGAGTCCTTTCCCTTGTCACGTTCTGCTGTTCCTATAGGGTCTTGAGGTCCTTGCTGGCCCTCGCTGAGCCAACTCGACTGAAAAGTGGAATATGGCCTCCTCGTTCACCCCATGCTTTGAGGATGATTATTTTTTTTATTTTTTCATTCTTCTTGTCCCCCCTTCAGCTCTTTCTTTTTTTGGTTTGCGTTATATCTTTGTCTAATGAAGCCGCGCCCCTTGATTGCCTTCCAATTTTATCCAACATCACATAATGCCGGAGGGTGTCAATTTATAATCAGGCGAGCTCCGCCCATCTAATGTAATGGTTTTCATCCTTACCAAAGTCAAAACAATCAAGACATCACCTCTGAATGGCCAGGCTTTGCGAGCTGCCCACTGTGCCAGGAGACGGATGGCAGATAAAAAATAACAAAGAGTTCACAGATTTAGATCCCAAGGCGGCTGTACCCTTTGGCAAGGTGCTTATGCTGGATCTCCTTAGTGATACTCTTTATCCACAGGCATTATTGGATACTGTGTGAACATTGAAATGACCTATGTGTATTGCATCATCCTACAGAGAATGTGTACGTTATTGTCTAGTGGAAGGCATTATATGTGTTGTGTAATAAACACCTAAATGTTGCCATGTCGCTATAGGTCACTTGACAATCAACACATTGACAATATCCACTAAAGCAGATTGGTATTTAGAAAAGTTGCATATTATACTGAATAAGAGTGTCGAGCACTTCTAAGCAGTGACATAATGAGCCACTCTCTCCCATGACTGTTGAGAGTGTCTAATGCTGACTGATCTGTAGGCAGGACATTGGGGTGATGTTTGATGTGACCGTCTCTTCATTATGATAGGAGCAGGTGGGCGGCATTCTTGGCTGACTGACTGACTGTCCAAAATGCTCCAGACAACGGAGACATCCTCAGAGTGGTCACAACATATGAGTTACTATTTTCAAAGTACCCTGAGTGAACATAATTTAGTGTGTTGAGTTTATCTCTGTAGTAATGGACCCTAGTGTCTTAGATGCACTACCATGGGAGTTTGTCATCATCATGAATTGAACCCCTCAATGGGCCTATTAAATGGCAACATGTCCATGTACGTTTCATGTGTCAAGTTACAATTGTGGAGACACATGGCTTTACCTCTGAGTATAGGTGAACCACATAGAAGACATGGGATCCGACATAGGCCTTCAGAATTGGGGTTGGGGTGAAACATTACTCTAAATGAGGGAACATTAGCGCAGTGAGTCCCTCGGTTCAGCGTGATGGAAGCGCATTAGAAGTGTACATTGATTTTCCCATCATGTGAGAAGTTTCAGCACCGCCAAAGTCCTCCCCAGTCTCCCCCTATTAGCTTTTGGCCCGGGGTGCTCTGTCCATCCCCATCTGCTCATCTGCCTATCAGTGGTCTTCACTTCACTAAAAGAAGGGGACCGATGGAAGAGATAGAAAGAGGGAGTGAGGGATAAGTCTCTGTTTGGCTCTATGGCTGACAGACTTGGCAGAGAAGGGCCAGTAGAGGGGGGGGGGGGGGGGGGGGTGGAAGTGGATGGCCTCCCTGTAACCGTTTATCAATGAAAACACAGTGCTTTGTTTCCATACCCACTCTGCCAATGGGTATGCAGATTTTTTTTTTTTTTTTTTTTTTTTTTTTACCTCTCTCTCTCTCTCTCTCTCTCTCTCTCTGAGTTTGTATTTGGGGTGCAGATTTTAGCCTCTCTCTATGAGTTTGTATTTGTGCGTGTCTCTCCTTTGGGCTGTGATATCACCACAGTGCCCTGGAGGTGAGAGATCCCAGGCCAGATAAGGCTCTTCACTGAAGGGATCCATCCTAGTCCTCCAGAATCCCAGAAGGCCTTGTCGTCTCGACCAGCCAGAGCCAGATGGACTGTGTGTATGATCGCTGTGTTTTCTTCCCAGTCCCTTCTCCCCCTATTCCCCCTCTATATGAGCTATGATGTACTTGGCCTATGTTTTTGGCTAGATGAGATAGGCCCCTCTCAATCACAGCTTATCCTTTCTACTCTAACCCTGTATGAATATAGCCCTTATACATAACTCAAATAGCCCAGAAAAGCCAGTAATGTCAACTGAGAAAAACAGAGTGAGAAATCCATAGTCAGTAGATGTCACATTTCATTTGACATCCAGTTTTCTCCTTCTGAGGTTCGCATCCACTCATTTTTCCATTCTTTCCTTTGTAATTTAATTTGTAAGGGATAACTGTTATATGCCATCCCGAATGAGTGGCGTCATCCATCCGTAGTAGTGGGCCCGTGCTCCTGAGGAGGCTGAGTCCATGCATGGATGAATGAGATTCTATGCTGTAATGGCTGCTTTGTTGTCCTCCCTCCCTGCCTTTCTCATTGGTATTCCTCTGTCAGGCTTTGTCCTGATGGGTGGTGTAATTACTGTACTAATCCACGGACAGGCCAGGATGGTTGGCATGGGCTTGAGGGCCCGTTGGCCAATGCCCACTAGTGGTGAGGCAGGCAAGTACACTAACCTAACACCCTTGCTACCCATAGTACAGAGAGCACATCAGATATCTGACACCTCCATGTAAAGACAAGGCATGCATGTGCATGGACACATGCTTCAATGCATCAACGCAGACACACACAATACAGATACTAGGAAACACATATATTCATCCTCACACTGCAGGGTATTTAGACACACTGACACAATTAGGAGAGACATAGGAGATACAGACAGAGATATAGGAGAGACAGAGACAGACAGAGATATAGGAGAGACAGAGAGATATATAGGAGAGACAGAGAGAGATATAGGAGAGACAGAGACAGACAGAGACATAGGAGAGACATAGACATATATAGGAGAGACAGAGAGAGATATAGGAGAGACAGACAGAGAGATAGAAGAGACAGAGATAGGAGAGAGAGATATATATATATAGGGGTGACAGAGTGACAGAGAGATATATATAGGGGTGACAGAGTGACAAAGAGAGAGATATAGGAGAGACAGAGTGACACTGAGAGAGATATAGGAGAGACAGAGTGACAGTGAGAGAGATATAGGAGAGACAGACAGAGATAGAAGAGACAGAGATAGGAGAGAGAGAGAGATATATAGGGGTGACAGAGTGACAGATATATATATATAGGGGTGACAGAGTGACAGAGAGAGATATAGGAGAGACAGAGTGACAGTGAGAGAGATATAGGAGAGACAGAGTGACAGAGAGAGAGCGATAGGAGTGACAGAGAGAAAGGGATCTCCATTAGAGGGATGTGTGCTGTGTGTGTTTGCATGGGTGTGTGAGTATATCTAGATCCCCCAGCTTGCAGGTATAGACACTGACCACAGGAAGGCTTATGTGGCGTGGTGGGGCACTGGAGTGTGCTGTGTGTGTGGTGTTGTGTTGTGCTGTATGTGTGGTTTGCCTGGCAGGTATCTAGCTTGTTGTGTTAAGAGAAAGTGTGAACAAATATCAATAACATCAGTAGTAGTAACAATAACAACAGCCTTCTGCTTGTACATAAAACCCCAGCAGTGGTCCCAGTAGAGATGAGGAGACTGCGTTCAAGAGCATGTGAGTGAGTCATTGGAAGAACATAATAACCACTGACGCCCATTAGCAAGGTGTGAGGTGAGCTTTGGTAAGCTGTGAGGGCCCTGGGCTCCCAGCATTGTGGAGGTGTCCACTGCCCAGTTTTGACAGGTTCAAACCTGATGTTCATCTAATGAGCCCCCTGGTAAATGTTGCTGCTGTATCCTCACCTCCATGTCTGTAGGAGGTAGGAGGAAAATGGCTGCTGTAGAAAACCCCCCAGCATATACACATGACAATAACCTTCATAGGTGGTCTCACAAATCCAGATTTCAGATATCCCCAATCAGCTTCCTCTTCTCAGGTACTCAGCTCCTTCCCCAGTACACGGGCATGGTATAGCAATACTCTGTGATGTGAAGGGCTGCAAACTCACTTTGGAATAGAGTTTACGCTGTATTTTACCATAAAGACATGTAAGGTAACACTTGTAGGAAGACGCTGCAGTTTCTGGCAGTTTATTTATTTCAAACACATACTGCACTGTAATTGCAGACGAGACAGTCTTGGGTCTACCTGTGGTTTCAATCCATCAGTTATACCCCCGGCCTCTCTTCCTATTCATTTCTCTGTCTACTCTCTCTCTCTCTCTCTCTCTCTCTCTCTCTCTCTCTCTCTCTCTCTCTCATCATCATCTGTAATCCATTTGTATATCAAGCAGCATTTCCCTCTCCCTGTCATTCCCCTCTCCACCCTCCTCTCCCTCCTCCTCCACACTACCTGCCGTTATGCTTGGAGAGGTTCACTGCGCCACTCCGGCACGACGGGACCTCCTTCGGCAGAGCTCTAATTCCTTCAGCGCTAGCTCTGTCTCTGTTTGACTGGAGGAAAAGCCACTAAGCCCCTCTCCTGGGGAAAGGGGAGACCAGAGTCTGGGGATTTGAGCCCCCCACCCCCCACCCCCTCTGTTTCTCTTCTTTTCTCTCCCACTCTAAGCTGGTTTAGATTCACCGCCATGTTCCATCACGACTAAGCTAAACAAATCCCCCAATATTTCCCTGGAAATTGCCTAGTGGAAGTAGGGGTGGCGAATCAGCTTCTTATTTAAAAAGGACGTTGTTGCAGAGGAGGAGACCACTATAGAGGAATGGGAAGTTAAAATGGTGTATTAATGTGTTTGTTTACCTTTATCTACATGGAGTGTTTCTCACACAGCCCAGATCTGTAGGACTTGCGGTCCTGTTGGCTCAGCAGGGGAGCTGTTGAGAGACAGAGAGAGTGTGTGTGTGTGTGTGTGTGTGTGTGTGTGTGTGTGTGTGTGTGTGTGTGTGTGTGTGTGTGTGTGTGTGTGTGTGTGTGTGTGTACTGTCTACAATAATTTTCATTTAAAACCCTTAGTTTTGCCATTTTATTTACCCAAAGCAGACATTTGTTTGTTTATCCTTTTTTGTTAAATACAATCCATGTTTGTGAAACGTTTAAAGTCAACTTTCAAATAGGTTTTCATAATGTCATACTCACATAATTTCAAAATCACTATAAACTCACATTCTTTGAATTATTTTATTGATCAGTAATCTTAGCCCGAGCAAGTCTCTGTGTGCCAGTTCCTGTGTGTTCTCTGTGGTTCTTCACGGTCCTGCACGGTGGATCAGGCGAATGATGGGGCAGCTTGAGTGGGCTCAGCTGGGGGTCATCTCCCAACCCTCTCTCTGCGAAGGCTGGACAGTGGGCAGGCTGAGGCAGCCTAAGGCAGGGACGCCTGCAGCGCGGTCGGAGATAATGGATGACAGGGTAACCAAATATAATATACGGGAGCTAACTGTAAATCAGCTGAGCTGTGGGCTATTGTGAGCTGTGTGTTGAGCCAGGGGGGCAACCAGGCATCACACCCCGGGTCCAGACATGCCGCCACTCCATTTCAGATCGGTCACGCTGGTTGAACCCAGCGTACTTCTCTTCCTGTTTCATTGATTCCCTCTATGATTGACAGGTATCTGCATTGATTGATGTTTTGCCTCAGACCCTGTTGACAGTGTGGAGAGAGGGTAAGGTATAGGGGCTAATTGACTGTCCTCTGGCTGGACGATGGATGGCTGCATTCATATGAAACTGCAGACCAGGGAGCGACCGACGACGCAATGTAAAATGAATGTTGATTGTTGCACTACACACCCATGAACTGTGGCAGTCTATTCTCACTTTGTCTGTTTCAATATCATACGTGTGAATATGTAGTAGTGACTCATCGGTCCCAAGGTTTAGGGATTTTTGTTAGCCGTTATAAATACTGTCATTGTGACGCTCCATAGGCAGAAATTTGAATTAGACAGGGCCAGGGGGTCTACTAAATAAGGCATTTTGGGCAGTTGAATTATTGAACAAACAGAGATGTATACCTGCAGCAAAACAGCATTGCCTTATGGTCTTTCTGGGCACAGCAGCAGAGGCAGCCATGTATTAAATTGTGTGTTCCAATGCTGTGCTCCAACCTTCCCCACTGCACTGACGTGTTAGATTTTTCTGAACAAAGCTGTGATTTGTAAATAATGGATATGACTTATCTAGCTACCTAAAACAGAAGCTGCCTTAAAGCCCCAACCGATAGACTGGAGAGTTGACTGGAGAGTCCGCTGTGATGGTGAAAGTAGGCCAGTTCCACATGAACTCATGGAGGGGCAACAACATCTACTGTAATGTATGATTTAATACTCATAAATAAACATGCACACACACGCTCAGTTATTTAACTATGCACTCTAAAAAATGGTGGGTTGTTTGGATGATCCAACTGCTGGGTTGCATGCATTGGGTCACTTAGTTGGGTTGTTGTCTTTAAAAAAGAGCAAGGTTTGGTTGTTGATGCTGGGTTATTGATGCTGGGTTATTGAGATATGACCCAGCGGGTCAGATCAGAAGACTGGAGTTATGGTTTAGAAGGGGGTTAGCTTTCCGACAGTTACTTTTGTCCACCCTTGAGAGTAAATGTTATTTCAGTTAATTTATTCTGTTGTATTATTATCGTATGTTCATGTTGACCGCTTTTGGATCTTAAATTATGCTTATACCACAGCAAGTTGTTGGCACCTTAATTGGGGAGGATCGGCTCGTGGTAATGGATGGAGCGGAAAAAGTGGAATGGTATCAAATATGGAAACCATGTGTTTGATGTCTTTCAATTTTTCCATTTGCCGTTGCGGCCATTATTATGAGCCGTCCTCCCCTCAGCAGCCTCCGCTAGCTTACACAAGTGTATGAGTTAATCAAGTGTATGCATATCCAAATGTTGGGATAGTCACCACTTTGTTACCACATGTAAATAATAATGTTATTCTTTTTTATATGTAATGCTCAAAAAATATTCGAGCAAAGTTCACAGAAATGACATTTACTCTCATGGGTGGCCAAAAACAACTACCTGAAAAACCATACACCTAATTAGCCACGTCTCCTGGAAATAACCTATGGATTGCATTAAAAAAGACCCAGCTGCTGGGTCAACCCACATGAAAGTGAATAAAAACCCAACTGATGGTTAAATGAAACCATGTTTGCGTAATCCAAATAAACCAACATGTTGGGTTATTCATACAACCCAACTGGCTGTGTCAAAATAACCCAGCGTGTGTTCTGTGCAATATTTACCTAGTGATGGGTTACCAAATAAACCCAAATTGGGTTGTTTTTAACAATAATATTTTGGGTGTGGGTGCAAGCTAAAATCCACATATTTACGTTTATCTATAATGCACATATACAGCCTAATTTATCGCCATGGACATTGAGGTTATTTACTCTGTAGATTATATTTTTTTCTTTTCCATATACTGTTTTTCCATACACTAACGTTCAAAAGTTTGGGGTCACTTAGAAATGTTCTTGTTTTTGAAAGAAAATAACATCAAAATGATCAGAAATATTGTGTAGACATTGTTAATGTTGTAAATGACTATTGTAGCTGGAAACGGCTGTTTTTTTTATGTTTTTTTAATGGAATATCTACATAGGCGTACAGAAGTCCATTATCAGCAACCATCACTCCTGTGTTCCAATGGCATGTTGTGTTAGCTAATCCAAGTTTAACATTTTAAAAGGCTAATTGATTATTAGAAAACCCTTTTGCAATTATGTTAGTGTAACGGATGTGAAACGGCTAGCTTAGTTAGCGGTGCGCGCTAAATAGCGTTTCAATCGGTGACGTCACTCGCTCTGAGACCTTGAAGTAGTGGTTCCCCTTGCTCTGCAAGGGCCGCGGCTTTTGTGGAGCGATGGGTAACGATGCTTCGTGGGTGACTGTTGTTGATGTGTGCAGAGGGTCCCTGGTTTGCGCCCGGGTATGGGCGAGGGGACGGTCTAAAGTTATACTGTTACATTAGCACAGCTGAAAACTGTTGTCCTGTTTAAAGAAGCAATAAAACTGGCAATACACATCTATTGTTTTTATCAGTAAAAACGTCCCTACACTTGAAATGTCCCTACACATGAATTAACTGTTGCTATGAAAGGTTATGGGATGAGGTGAACAGCTGACCAACAATAGAATGGTCCTCATCAGCTCTTATGAGTGTCACTTGTCATTGTAATTATCAAGTCAAGAGTGGCAGGAACTTTACTGTAGGCTTTGCATACGGGAAAGTGGCCAGTGTGAAATGTAGATGGGCTATTCCATTTTAGTAGATGTGTGGGTGTTCATGTCTGTTTAGGAGGTAAGGTTGATGGGGGGGGGGGGTTGAGTGGTTACACTGGACTGGAGAAACCCAGAGCTCTGAGCGAGTAGGGTAAATACAGAAATAAATAAATAAATAGTGGTCCTGAGATTTAGAGTCAGGCACTGACGTGGGGAACCTAATGAAAGGAGTGTGGTGTTTCTCCAGAGCAAGGGCCCCCGGCCTCGGCATTGACAAGCTGTCCGCATTGCACTGTAATTTAGAGACCTCCCCCCACAGAGCAGGAGTTATAACATTTCTTTCCCTCCTTCCTTCACTCTCCCATCCCTTACTCTCACCAACCTCCCTCTTTCCTCCCCCACCCACCCACTCACTCCATCACACCCTCTACCTTTTCTTCCTCTGCCGCTCTCAGATTTTCTGCTTACCCATTCCCCCTCATCCCTTACAGTATGTTCCCTTCTCTCTCTCATTCTCTCACCCATTCAATTTTTTTGCCATCTCTCCAGCTATTTCCCGTCTCCTGCCCTCCCTCCCCACTCCCAATCTCCCTCTCTCTCCCTCTCATTCAGACTGATCATGACTCACCCCTTGCCTATATTACCCCTCTATATGGCCCATGGCTCCCTAGCTAGGAGCAGCCTACAGTGGGGCCTTTAGGGAGGCCGGCCACAGACACACAGAGCACGGAGGCCTAGCCTGTCACAGCACTAAGGCACACAGGATATAGCCTCAGAGAACCTGCTCTGATCTGTACAGTATGGAGCCATATACGCTATAGAACTTGATTGGCCTGCACAGAGCCCTGACCTCAACCCCATCAAACATCTTTGGGATGATTTGGAACACCGACTGCGAGCCAGGCCTAATCGCCCAAAATTAGTGCCCGACCAAACTAAAGCTCTTGTGGCTGAATGGAAGAAAGTCCCCGCAGCAATGTTCCAACATCAAGTGGAAAGCCTTCCCAGAAGAGTGGGAGGTTGTTATAGCAGCAAAAAGGGTCCAACTCCATGATTTTGGAATGAGATGTTGAACGAGCAGGTGTCCACATACTTTGTCATGTAGTGTAGCTGTGTATTTATTAGAGGGAGTCTATATTATTATGTTCAACAGATGTACTGTACTGTATTATTTGTTTTTGTTGTGACTTGTATATGATTTGATTGCAACCCACCATATCCTCAAATAAGAGTGGCTTAGTCTGTTTATAACAAAGAGGGTGTATCCAATCAGAGCCAGTACTTGATCTGATGTCCCAGTAGAGTGGTTACCAGTTTGTTCCTCTATACATGAGTGAGAAACAATTACAGCCAATGAAATAGGCCATCCCTGTGGACATTCAAAAAGTAGTTTATCGCCCATCCAATTTTGCAGAGCCAAATTACACCGTGATCCTGGCCCCCTCGCACAACAGATGCTAGTGATTGGGCTTTAGAAAGAGGCTAAAATCTCAAAAATAGCCGAAGAGTGCTCACCGTACCAAAGGCAAGGCGATATCTCTAGAGGAGGGTCTTTTACCTCATCAATGTAGTTATTTCCCTCCAATTTGGGGAAATTAAGACTGCCTGCTTTAGATGCTAATTTAACGGCTTGGCTCATGATTTCCCTTTTCGACTGGAGCCGTCCTCTTCCCATAAACCTGTCACTTTGAGTTCACTTCCTGCCTCCACTTAAATCAAAGAAGAACTCTCTACCCACTCTGATAGACACAACAGCCTTCATTAAGTTGGGTTTTAATTACTTAATTCCCCCTCTAATATAAAAGTAAACAAATAAAACACATCTAAGTAAATGAATGGTTGGAGTCATTATGTAATAGCATGTAAAGCTTTCAAAGCTCGTAATTAGCTACTTTCTCCTCTGGGCTTGGGAAGCAAAAATCAGTGCGTTTAAAGCACGAGAGAGCGCTGGATCCACGCAGTCGCTGACTCAAATGAGGTGCCATGGAGAGAATTGGAGGGTTTGTTTGGTAGAGTTTTGTTAATCCATGTGTGCATCATAGTCCCCTTGTTTCATGCGCAAATTAAGGAATAGATTCTATATATTATTTCCTTTGAAATTGGAGTTGATAATGTTTTTTTCAGTCCCATGAAATCGTTTCGATAATTTTTATTCTGCCACAGTCAGTCACGAAAAGCCATGTCAGAGGGATGCAGAAGATTAAGATACATGTATTAGTCAATTGTACACACAAGTCCAACCAAAATTTGATTTTTGCTCTACCCCAACCCCTCCAAAAGACACACATACTGTACATACAGGTTGGAGAGGTTGGAGCAGGGGGCTGCCACACTGGGTGCCCGTGGTTAACTTAACTGCCTTGTTCAAGGACACAGCGGCAGGCAATGGCATCTAGGATTTGATAAGAATCCATGACAACTGCAATGAAAAAGCTTCTCAATAGCAATCATGCTCTTTTATGACCTTGACTTCATCTACAGCACCAAGTCCATCTTTTCACTGCATCTGAAATCATCCATTTGAATTCAAACAATAAGGTCTGTTTAGCTGACTGACCGTCCCTGCATGGTTTCTAGGCAACAGGAAAATCCACATTCCAACAGCTATCCCTCTCTCTCTCTCACCCCCCCCCCCCCCCCCCCCCTCTCTCCCACCATCCCACCCTTAAATACATTCAACTGAGAATTAGTTGTGAAGATGTTTTTCAATACATATATTTTGCTTTGATCAACCTCTGTGATGAAGGGCCCTGAGCATCATCACCTTTGGCCTGCCTGTGTTTTATGTGTCTCCTTGAAGAGTGATGGAGAGCTTGTCACTGGTGGAGGACAGGTAAGCAGGCTGCCTCACTCCCCCAAGAGCAGGGATGGAGGGATGGAGACCGCAGAGGGGGAAGATATATTGAGGTTTAGTTCAGTGTCAGCTAGTCACCACCCCTTTTATATAAATTAAAGAAGGGAGTGAGGTTTGTTAGAGTGAGGTTTGTGTGTGTGTGTGTATGTGTGTGTATGTGTGTGTGAGAGAGAGAGAGAGAGAGAGAGAGAGAGAGAGAGAGATTTATTGTGTGTAATTGGATTGCATGTTTGCATCATGTTCTGTATCTACTATAGTACAAACCCTGTCAATCACTTCTAAAGGTAAATGTCACCAGTCCACTCGTTTCATAGCATTACAGTTACACAACCTCTGTCTCTACAGTAACAGCTTGCAGCACGCAGGCTTGCAGCACGCAGGCTTGCCTCAGTTAAAGGCAGAGTGCCATTTCTCTAACAAATAGTGACGAGGAAACTTTACAACCCACTAATTCTTCATTCAGTAGAGCAATTAGAAGTTCAGAATATATAATAGATAACCCTTTTAATACCTAATAGCCATACATTAGCAATTTGCCTTCTCAAAGTGGAATGGAAAGGGTGAGGATAATTACTCTTGAAGTCATGTATGCATTTAAATCATTTTCAATTCAACTGATGATTTATAGCTTTGCATTTTTTATTGAGGGCCATATCAACATTTGTCTTAATTAATACTCTTAAGAAGCAGTCTTTTCTGAACTCCAAAGATCAATGAAGACTTCATAACACATTAAAGCGTTATCGCTCTGGCTTCTGGCTTCTAAAAAAGATTGGATTTTCACAAACGCCTTAATCTATGCTTCCGGAGGAGGAGTTTATGGAATCTTATGAGCTGAGGCTGATCTCAGAAAGTAAAATAAAGGTTAAAGAACATATTTTTCAGCACTAGCGTTTAATGGCCTTCTTTTAGGTGGGGGTTTCAAATTTTAAACAAATTGAGGCTTAATCTCAACCCTCAGCCCACATCATCCATTTTTTTCTTGTGCTATAATCTGCTTTCAGGAATAAAAAAAATGTTTAAAGCCATTTTAGCCTGCTACTACAGTACAGATGTGCCTTTAAAAGGTTCAAAGTTCTGCTTTGATGGAGAGGCACCATTTGGGGATTGCAAAATTAGTTGTAGTCAACTGTGGTCTGTCTTGACTTAGTTTTAGTTGATGTGATCCAACGGGGGTGTAGTTCAGAGCGGTTATCAGGGTCGGCCTAGTACTGTACGTGCAAATCCAACTGAAACAGTACCACTGTATTTCATCCCGTCAATCTGTTCCAGTGAAATTAGACTGGGACACACGGGGAAGCAACATAAAGCTAGGATATAGTTTAGATAGCGTGACTCATGTATAGGTTGTTATAAGTGAGCATCACAAAAGCATCCCAGTAAGCAATCACAACTTCAATTTCCAGGTGGTGGACACATATTTCCACACAATGGATTTGACGGAAGAGTAAACACTGTCATGACTTGCCATGAGTTGTCATGACACACCTAACATTATGTCAGAAGACATGCAAACCCAGGCAACAAACTGAGTCAGGAGAGTGAAAGTTCAGTATTGCTGGGTAACCCTATTGGCTATGTAGTCCCTCAGCTTCACCTATCTGGTTATGATGAACTGAGGCTGTAGATACCCCTTGGATGAACCAATGAACATGAATATAGCTGGAGAGTTGAGATACTGGAAACGGTTGATAGTTCCACGTCAGGACATGGACTCTACAAGGTTTCGAAAGCGTTCCACAGGGATGCTGGCCCATGTTGCCTCCAATGCTTCCCACAATTGTTGGCTGGATGTCTTTTGGGTGGCGGACCATTCTTGATACACATGGAACACTTTTGAGGGCGAAAAACCCAGTAGCATTGCAGTTCTTCACGAACTCAAACCGGTGCGCCTGGCACCTACTACCATACCCCGTTCAAAGGCACTGAAATATTTTGTCTTTCCCATCATATGCTGCTGCTACTCTGTTCTTTATTCTTACTCTTATTATTATCTATTCTGATGCCTTGTCACTTTATCCTGCCTTTATTTACATACAGTATCTAGCTCAAGTACCTTGTACACCTACCTGCACATTGATTTGGTCCTGGTACTCCCTGCATATAGCTTCATTCTTGTGTATTTATTCCTATTGTGTTGCTATTTTAACTTTTATTATACTTTTTTTTAACTCTGCAGCGTTGGTAATGGCTCATAAGCAAGCATTTCACAGCAAAGTCTACACCTGTTGTATTCGGCGCATTTTTATTTGAATTCACAATGACAGCTCCAGTGACACAGTCCTGTTTCCTACACAGAGCCGTCAACCTCAAGTCCTCCACTAGAGATGCTGCTGTACTCAGCCATCTACGTCACACTACCACTTTCCCACCACCACTGTCACCACACAACTCAAAAGTATAACTGCTTGATGAGTGGGAAGAATCTGAAATGCCTCTTCCCTATGTGGGTTGGCCCATGGGTTCATTCCATTTCATTCTTGGTTGGTGGAGGGGAGCTCCTGGCAGGGTGTGAGAAGACAGAAGAGATGTGTTGCTGCTGCTGGGCCAGCTGTTAATGAAGTGCATGGAGAACGTCAGGGCGTCTGTGTGAGTCTGTATGAGCCTCTCAGAATCATTCCTAGTCAGAGCTGCACTCTAATCCACCAGCTTTATCTGAAGTGGAGTACTACTGTGCTGCACCTCATACCTTCGGTCAAACCATATACATTCTGCACTCTGATATTATTCACACCCACACTCTGACTCATAGCATAAGCTCACACACAGAGAACATATGGGCATATAGAATAGAACAATAGAATGATATGAGTTTTTAGCTTAATGCCTTTCTCCTCAGGGAGCAGAGAACACTGGGGCCCCAGAACATACAAGTCTTTAACACCTTTCTCTACTACCATTAAAGCTACAAAGCTAATTGCTTTTTTTTTTTCATGGAGCATGTGCAGGAAATCAAGCAGGGCAGTTCAATTTTCCTTTTTTCTCCTCATTCCAATATAATGGAAAATTAGAAGAAAGGGAGAGAGACAGAAAAAAAAGATGAGGAGAGAGAGAAGTGGAATGAAATAGACAGAGAGAGAGAAAGCGCGAGACAGAAATAGAGAGAGAGCAGGAGAGAGAGCGAGAGAGTAAGAGAGCGAGAGAGTAAGAGAGAGAGAGAGAGAATGGGAGAGAGAGAATGAGAGAGAGAACGAGAGAGAGAGAGAACAGAGGAAGAGAGTGAGAAAGATAAAAGGCATATCTGGATAGTTAGGTGAATATCCCCTAGGTTGAAGATTTTCATTTTAAGAAATTTCAGCTGTGCTCTGTGCCTTGTGAAATATATTTAGAATGTTTCTGTTTCATGTGAATGAATAGAGCGTAACATACAAAAGACAGTGTGATCTTCAGAGTGTTTATTAGATACAGAGTAAGAGATAAAAAGTTCGATATGAGCCATAATGTCTTTGTTCTATGTGGGGAAGAGATGTGAGGCTTTGTTTTTCTACTTAGAAATGGAGGAACTCAGCAAATTTCAAGATATCTGTATGATATATCACAAAGGCCGACAACAGTACACAAATAACCACAGACGCACATACACACTCAAGGGAGGGGATTTAAAGAATGGGAAGAGACAATTCAGTGGTGCTCGGGGAAGAAGGAATTGCAGTGGTGAACTTCATGGTACAAATGGATTTGTCAGCAGGAGAGGGAATCGTCTCTACCCAGAGACATAGAGTACAAACAAGGGGGCACAACCCAGACCGCATCCCGGAGCCAACAAATAAATAGCAGAGGCTCAGAGGGATGAGTAAATAGCAGTCTCCTCGGTGTGGAGGGCTCTGTCGGAAAACACTAGTCAGGAAACCGTCATGCAGTGTCATGGACACGTCAGTCAACACTTTAAGCCCTCCAATTAGCCTGTCACTGTGTTGTGTGGTGGAATAGCCTGTGTGCCTACTGTTAAATTGACACTTTAAAGCCTGATAAACTGTACTATATGAGCAAAGTATGTGGATACCTGCTTGTCGAACATCTCATTCCAACATCATGGGCATTAATATGGAGTTGATTCCCCTTTGCTGCTATAACAGCCTCCACTCTTCATGGAAGGCTTTCCACTAGATGTTGGGACATTGCTGCAGGGACTTGCTTCCAATCAGCCACGAGCATTAGTGAGATTGGGCAGTGATGTTGGGTAATTAGGCCTGGTTTGCAGTCCACATTCCAATTCATCCCAAAGGTGTTCGATGGGGTTGAGGTCTGGGATCTGTGCAGGCCAGTCAAGTTCTTCCACACTGATCTTTACAAACCATTTCTGTATGGACCTCGCTTTGTGCACGGGAGCAATGTCATGCTGAAACAGCAAAGGGCCTTTCCCAAACTGTTGCCCCAAAGTTGGATGTACAGAATCGTCTAGAATGTCATTGTATGCTGTAGCGTTAAGATTTCCCTTCACTGGATCTAAGGGGCCTAGCCCAAACCATGAAAAACAGCCCCAAACCATTTTTCCTCCCCCACCAAACTTTACAGTTGGCACTATGCATTCGGGCAGTTAGCATTCTCCTGGCATCCGCCAAACCCAGATTCATCAGTCGGACTGCCAGATGGTGAATCGTAATTCATCACTCCAGAGAAAGCGTTTCCACTGCCCCAGAGTCCAATGGTGTCGAGCTTTACACCACTCCAGCCAACGCTTGGCATTGCGCATGGTGATCTTAGGCTTGTGTGCGGCTGCTCGGCCATGGAAACCCATTTCATGAAGCTCCCAACGAACAGTTCTTGTGCTGACGTTGCTTCCAGAGGCAGTTAGGAACTCAGTAGTGAGTGTTGCAACTGAGGACAGACGATTGTTACTCGCTACGCATTTCAGCACTCTGTGGTCAAGTTCTGTGAGCTTGTGTGGCCTACCACTTCGTGGCTGAGCTGTTGTTTCTCCTAGACGTTTCCACTTCACAATAACAGACGAACCAGGTGAAGCAAAGTGAAAACTATGATATTTTATTGACGTCACCTGTTAAATCCACTTCGATCAGTGTAGATGAAGGGGAGGAGACAGGTTAAATAAGGATTGTTAAGCCTTGAGACAATTGAGACATGGATTGTGTACACTGAGTGTACAAAACATTAAGAACACTGTGTACACTGTTGAGTTGCACCCCCTCATATGGAGTCCACATGGGCCAGCATCCCTGTGGAATGCTTTTGACACCTTGTAGAGTCCATGCCCTGACGAATTGAGGCTGTTCTGAGGGCAAAAGGCCGGTGCAACTCAATATTAGGAGGTGTTCCTAATGTTTTGTACAGTCAGTGCATTTAAAATGACACAGTGGACTGCTGCATCTGACCGTGGTGGCTGTGTAATTATATAAAGTCCATCCTTCTAGTCTACCCATCCTGTCTTTAAACAGCCTACACAAAGGATGGGTACGGGGGGAGAGATGAGAGACAGAGAGACATGGACGGCGAGAGAATCAGGGGTGTGAAAGAGCAAGAAAGAGAGATGCAGGGAGAGAGAGGGAGAGTTCAGCAGGCCTTGGGCAGCAGCTCAAGGGGGTAGACGAGAATCAAGGACAGCTATCTCCGCCTTCTCTCCATGACTCTGTGCAACCAGGTCAGGACTGGCATTTTAATAAGGCCTTGTGAATACCACTGCTTCATCCCACAGGGAAAGGCCATACAACCACGCACACACACGCACACACACGCAGACACTCAAACACACACACATACAGACAAACAAACACACTCACACACTCACATGCACGCACACAAAATGGCAGGAGATGTACCCACCCATATCTCTGTTTTATACACATACTGTATAGTCACATAGGCAGGGACACACATATGTAGAGGCCTGACAGAGATGTTTCTGTGGGCTGAAGATTAAATTACTGCTGCGGTGAAACTATAAACGGCAAATTAAGTGGCTGGCAGAGGCTGCCACAAAGGAAGGCCCTCTCCAGCATCCTAATGCCATTCCTGTCCAGGCCCAAGCAGGAGCAGCACCAGAGGGCAAAGAGGAGCGTACAGGAGTAGAGAGGAGAGGAGCAAACAGCAGGGGAGAGTAGCATACAGGAGTAGAGAGGAGAGGAGAGTAGAGAGGAGCGTACAGGAGAGGAGAGGAGAGTAGAGAGGAGCGTACAGGAGAGGAGAGAGGAGAGGAGCGTACAGCAGGGGAGAGGAGCGTACAGCAGGGGAGAGTAGCATACAGGAGTAGAGAGGAGAGGAGAGTAGAGAGGAGCGTACAGGAGAGGAGAGGAGAGTAGAGAGGAGCGTACAGGAGAGGAGAGTAGAGAGGAGAGGAGCGTACAGCAGGGGAGAGGAGCGTACAGCAGGGGAGAGGAGGGGAGACTACTAAAGAGGAGAGGCGTCACATCCCATCAAGCCAAGCAGCCACACAGGCGGGTGACAATGACAAGTAGGAGGGAATCGTGGGATTGCAGTGATTGCAAAACACTGCATTCGAATATGAATTATTCTCTGCCTATAAGCCATAGTGATGCATAGTGATGTGTCATGCAGAGCTAGCTAGTGCCGCAGAGACTGGAGAGAATCTGAGGAGTGAACTGATTTAGATAGATGGGACTGCTAGCAACTAATTTTGACCAATGCAGATGGAGGTGGACTTACAATGCACACAGGCACACACAGTGCAGGCTTAAGTTATTAACCCAATCTCTCTGGGTGGATGCAGTGGAGTAGATCAGTGTGGTTGCAGTCAAGTGTCCTCCTTCCTCGCTGTGTTGGCTGGTTGAAGTCCCAATTCCTCATTCTCACCCACTCTCTGTGTTTTGGTTTGTCACATTGGTCTGCGGCTCTCCGCTCGGATGCATATATCCCTATTATAATATCATCCTCTACTCATTTTCACTGAGACCACAGGGGATAAAGAGAGGAAGTAAAATGTCATCCACTAGATTATAGAATACACTGAAACTTTTCTCCTCTCCATTGGTCCTCTTTCCTCTTCAGAGAAATGTTAAGTTATTTTTTCTCCATTCTGTAATAACAAAATAAATAATGTGTTTGCAGATGAGGCAAGTATAGAAACAGCAGTTGGAGAGGGGACTAACCTAATATGTTGACCTTTTAAGCTGACAAGTGTGTAATGTGATTGCATACACAGAGGCCCGTCGTTTTCTAGAGATTCTTTCTTCACACTGCAGGATAAGGTCTTGAGCCTTGAGAGGGGGATCATGACGATTTGGATATCTCTCGCCCTTTAAGCAGGCCGGAGATTGAACAGTCCAATGTCAGATTGCAGATACATCTGTTCTGATTAGCTTTGCTGTCTGTGGCAGATTTTCACGTATTTCCTGTTTCTGTTTTAGGATCTCTGTTGCCATCCTCTCTGCAGTGTATGTAATAATAGTTTGCCGGTTGTTTGGTTGAGACGGTGTGTGGAATTGATTTACTTATGATTTACCGTGGTTCAGTGGTGTAAAGTACTTAAGTAAAAATACTTTAAAGTACTACTTAATTCATTTTCGGGAAAAATATTGTGCTTTTTACTCTATTAATTTTCCTTGACCACCAAAAGTACAAAAGTATTAAACAAAAGTTTAATTTTGAATGTTTAGCAGGACAGGAAAATGGGCAAATTCAAGCACTCAAGAGAACACGTGGTCATCCCTACTGCCTCTGGCCTGGCGGATTCACTAAACACATGCATCTTTTGTAAATACTGTGTGAGTGTTGGAGTGTGCCCCTGGCTATCCATATATTTAAAAAACAAGCAACTGGTGCTGTCTGCTTTGCTTAATATAATACATTTTAAATGATTCATACTTTTACTTTTGATACTTAGTAGTATGTTACTGGCTGACTTTCACTTTTATGTGAGTAACTTTCTATTAAGGTATCTATTCTTTTCCTCAAGTATGACAATTGGGTACTTTTCCCACCACTGCCATGGTTGTATGTGCTTCAACTGCACCTTTGATTTAAAAGCTTCTACCCTCGTCTCACCAAAGGAAATGTGATTAGCCTCTATGTATTAATTTAGTGCGTCATCTCATCATACACCTCCACAAGAGCTTACGGATGCACACACACACACACACACACACACACACACACACACACACACACACACACATAAACATTCAACCACACACACACACACAGAAACACACCATTTATTTATCATCGCCTAGTCCGTCGTCACCATTGGCATTTGACAAGCATAAGGTTTAGAAAAGCCCTAGTACAGTTATATCATTATACATAGTCATTATCAAAAAGCCCTAGTACAGTTATATCATTATACATAGTCATTATCAAAAAGCCCTAGTACAGTTATATCATTATACATAGTCATTATCAAAAAGCCCTAGTACAGTTATATCATTATACATAGTCATTATCAAAAAGCATAAGGTTTAGAAAAGCCCTAGTACAGTTATATCATTAAACATAGTCATTATCAAAAAGCCCTAGTACAGTTATATCATTAAACATAGTCATTATCAAAAAACATAAGGTTTAGAAAAGCCCTAGTACAGTTATATCATTAAACATAGTCATTATCAAAAAACATAAGGTTTAGAAAAGCCCTAGTACAGTTATATCATTATACATAGTCATTATCAAAAGGCCCTAGTACAGTTATATCATTATTCATAGTCATTATCAAAAAGGCATTATATGCTTACACCAAACTGTAACTGTTCTGAGTCCCAAATAATTATTGACCTTGTTCAAAACAGAATTAATGGATTAATTTGTTCCAGAAAGATCTCTGAGGAGTACCTAGCTATCCCTATTCACTGTACATTTAACCACTGATACAATACAGTATACTATATTCATGTCTCAGGACACACCTATACATTAAACCACTTTATGTATAAACTCTGACTCGTCCCCTTACATTATTGGGCTCCCAGGTGGCTCGGTGTTCTAAACCACTGCTCTCAGTGCTAGAGGCGTCACTACAGACCCTGGTTCGCAACCGTATCGTGATTGGGAGTCCCATAGGGTGGAGCACAATTGCCCCAGCGTCATCCGGGTTTGGCCGGGGTAGGCCGTCATTGTAAATCAGAATTTGTTCTTAACTAACTTGCCTAGTTAAATAAAGGTTCAATAAAAAATTGAAAATAAAACAAACGGGCATTGACAGAGGGGATTTAATGAATTAATTTAATGAATTCATAGCTGACTCAGTGAGATCGATACTTGGTCCCCCCGCGGAGCCCTCTACTCACCGTGCCTGCAGGAGCAGGAGAGAGAGATGAGAAGAGAGAGGGGTAAAGGGAGAGGCAGCTGAGAGGAGATGAATGAAAAGAGGGGTTTGAAGAAGAAAACAAGTGGGGAAATGAGACCAAGGAAATAAAAGGGTGACGAGGAGAGACGAGGAGAGGAGTAGTAGTTAACCACCCCTATGACTGATGGCGGTTATACTCTGGGGATGTTCTATAGATCCCGGGGGATCCTCACAGATAACACAGGATCCTATTTGCCTGGAAAATAAGATCTTATTTCAACTTAGTGCCATAAACAATAAGGCTTTCAAGACACATGGCCCTATTCAATCTAACCCGGTTATAAATAATACTCCAAGGGGTCATTTGTGAGTTATAATGTTGTCTTAAACCATAAACCCTGTTTTAATTGATTGCTTGAATCCAAACATGCATTCTCACAGTACTCTGAAGAGCATTATTTGTTTCTTATTCCCCCAGAAACACAGTAAATGGTTTGAAGAGAACCGGGGCTAGAGTTTATGGAAAATACTGAGGAAGATCAGCATCTCAAGGCTCCATGCCCTAAATGCATTCCCTTTCTCTAAATGCAGTGTTGTTGTGGGAAACAGGGATCCTTCCACTGATGCGATATACATCCCTTGGCGGTTTGAATCAAATTGTCTAGATGTATATCAAACGATGGTCAACAGAAAGTCAATCCTATGAGCCACATTTTCCTCATGATTTTTAGCTTTACTAAACGTTGACCACAGAGCGAGCCATGGTGTAGAAACATGAGGTCAGTTTATTGCTGAGATATGCTGAGGCCGAAGCTTCCATCCAGTGGGGGCTGGTGAGCCTGGTCAAGGTTACAACTCCCTGCTCCATTTGACGCAAGTCTGCAGTGGAGCGAGGGTTCATCGTGGCGATGGTTGTCATGTAATGCTGTTCTCTCTGGTTTATCCCTCTATCCGACTCTCTCTCTCTCTCTCTCTCTCTTTACCCCTTCTAGCCCACCCAACCCACTACCTCGTCTCCGTCTTTTTGCCGAGGCGAGGAGATCTGTTTTAGCTGTCGTGTCACACTAGTGTCTGCGTGTGTGATGGATGTTACTATATGCAGGTTTACATTCGCTTTTGTTTAAGGCGCACGGCATGGCTCTGTCTCGTCGTCGCCCCCCCCTGCCTGTCACGCGTCTCACGATCACCGTGTTTACGTCTGCCTGCATTACCAAGTCTATTCCTCCCTCTTTTTATCTCGTCCTCCTCGTCCACCTCCCCATGTTTTGCTTCCTTGCCCTCTTTCTTTTCACTTTATTTCCCTCTATCTCTCTGTACTCTCCTTTATATTGTCCTCTTTTCGTACTTCTCTCACCCCTCCGTTTAAGTCATGCAACCAATAACAACTTGAAATGTTGTGTTCACTGCATGTGAGAAAATAAAGCATGAATGACATGATTTAGGCTTTCTATATAAAGTGTACTTTGTAGAATTTCTGAAATGATATAGTAGTGGGGGCCTTTGCTTTTAACATGCCATTCACTTCCTTCCATACCTTACTGCATCTTTGCATTTAGACAAGGGCGTTGTAATGTAATGATGCTACTACTCTCCCTCCTCCTCATTCTCTTTCTCCCTGCAGCCCCCTTTCACTTAGCAGACTAATCACACTCTGTGCCAATGACAAAGTGTTGAAATTGTGTTATGCTAAAAAGGAAGAGGAAGGAAAAAGCAGTCATTTTTGGAAAAGTTTCCGTAATGGGCCATTGATTGATTGACAGGCTCGTTCTCTGCCTCCTCTGAGTGACAAGTCCACAGTCGCCGCAGCGACTTGGGAAATGAGAGTGGAATTACAATACCAACCCCGTCACCTCCTCAGGGGACAGGAGAAAAGGAAAATACAATCACTCTCCATCAAACACACTCTCTCTCTCATCCACACACACACACACACACACATGCACACACACATGCGCTCATGCACACAGACACACATTCAGGCTCTCCATTTTGCACCTCACATCAGTGAAGAAAGAAAAACATGCACACACACGTACACACTCTGCCGCAGCATTTGTACCTGCTATTTTACCGCTGCCTCCATCTGGCTTTAATCTGCCGTGTTACATGATGTCCAAAGCACCTATTATGGAAATTCAACAAAGGGCATGTGCAATTGAATGCCTCAGCGTAGGAAATAACTGAATGCTGCTTTTTTGGCAGTGAACCTCAAGCTCGTGAGTCAAGACTGGTTTTATTCACTTTGCGGAAGAAAGCTTCCGTACACTTAGAGTCCATGTGAATTCAGATTTATTGTGCGAAGCACAGTGAGAGGCTGCATAACCGGCCAGAGTGTATAGGTGCAATTATAAACCAGGTGGTTCGAGCCCTGAATGCTGATTGGCTGAAAGCCTTGGTATATCAGACCATATACCACTGGAATGACCAAAGATTACCTTTTGCTGTTCTAATTATGTTGGTAACCCGTTTATAATAGCAATAAGGCACCTTGAGCCAAATTACCACACCGAATGGCTATATGCGTTGTGCATAAGAACGGCCCTTAGCCGTGGTTCATTGGCCATATACCACACCCCCTCAGGCCTTATTGCTTAATTATAGCACAGAACATACAGGTGCATGCATATGTGTCTGGGTGGGTGGGCATGTCCGCACACGTGAGTGTATGTGTTGAGGTGGAAGCACTCTTTGTTTCCTCAGGAGATTAGTCTAACCCTGGCCTGGAGAAAGGGGACAGCATCCACACAATGAATCTTATCCCAAATGAACCAGTAGCCACCAACAGCACTGCCATTGGCCAAGCTCAACACCACACCACCTTCTTCCTCTATACCACATGTCTTCTGTCCTCGCGATCATTACCAGGCCTGGGTAATAGGATGCTAGGATAGATTAAGGTCTAAGAGGGGACATTTTCCATTAAAACACTTCTATTACGTGTGTTTTACATGCAGACAGCCAGTGTTCCAGCTTGCGTTTGTTCTGCGTTTATTGCCACCATTCACCTCATTCCAGCCTTCTTTTTACTGCTCAATGTGCTAGTGGGGGTGTTTACGAGTTTATAAAGACTCATAACGCATCATCACACTTTTAGAAATCCAGGTATGAAACCCCCCCTACGCCCACGACCCCATCCCACCACCGCCGCTTCACACCCATTTAACCTTGTTAAACCCTTTAAAGCGGGCCGTTCAAGGGCTGTTACACGCCACAGTAATCCCTAACAGGAGATTCATTTCCTGTGCCATTAAAGGCAAAAGGTTTACATCAGCCCTATATAGTTTTCAGAGCCCTTGGATCCATTGTAGTGGTGTTTGTGGAGGCTGTGGCCTGAAGGGGGAAGAGTCAGAGGCACAGAGGCAACCAGACTGAGGCTGCTTAGAAATGTAGGCAGAATACATGGCAGTGGTTAATGTTAGCAGTAGCCCAGGTTGTAGTAGTATCAGCAGAACACAAAAAGAGGCCAGGTGGTTAGGCCTGTAGGATAGCAGGGGACATGGCACTGAGGGCAAAGGAGACATCCAGCTCCATGTCTTTAAGTTTGAAGAGGGAAGCAGCTGGGGCACTGCCACTCTGATAAATTCTATTGAAGGTGTGCAGGAAGGGAGGCAGGTGGCTGGTGGCTGGCCATTCACAAGTGGCTCAAAGGCAATCAGCTCTGTGGCTTTGTGTGAACGTGTGTATTTATAGTTGGTGGAAGGGAATCAGTTGGAGGATGGAATTTGGAGTGACGCTTTCTAGAGGGTTGGAGTCCTGCTGGTTTGGATTGGATGGTATTGTACAATGGGCTTTGCAGAAATGATTTGAAAAGCCCCCACTGTGTTAGAATAGGGCTTTAGTTTTGAGTTGAGAGCCTTTTTTTAAATAATTCCGTCCTGAGAATTGACGACTTTGAAATCCAGGTAATCTTTGCAATATCATACGCCCATGGTTGAGGGGAAATGAGTTTGTAGAAAATGGTTTCCAATCCAAGACCACAGTATACTTCTCTTTCATTGCCTTCAGCAAAACCAACTGGAGAGAATAGATACTGGTTTAGCTGTCCAACTCGATGAATAAGGAGTGTGAGTCTATTTTTCATGCTGTTTCGGAGTATAATATATGAGTAAAAGGAAAAAGTGATGGTTTCACCTAGAGATGTACTCCTACACACTCCCAGCACGCAGTCTGTTTTTCAGGTAAAGCTCCTGACGTTTCATCATCGTAAAAAACAGAGACACATCTTCTTAAAAGCAACAACAACAGAGGAGGCTAGCATGAGAGCACAGTCAAATAGCACTTTGTAATGGTACCCCACGATTTCGCTATCTTAACAAGCCACATTGATTATTCCCCTTCCCCTCTCTCTCCACCCCCTAATTCCATATCCCACTCACTTTCACCTCCTATCGCAGGCAGCTATATTTTAAACTGTGTTGCTTCCCAGTGCTAATGCATTTACTATCAGTGGCTAATTAGAACTGCGAGATCGCTTTGGCAAAACATCTGTTCCACTCTAAACAGGCAGGGTTGGCTTGAAGCGATTGCGTTAAGTGACATTAAGTACTGATCAAACGATGCTGGCTGGTCAATGGCGGTAAACGCCACTGACTGCTCTAGGAGTGTGTGCCCTGAATGGTAATACATCCACAAACAACACACACACCATCCCATTACCCATCATCCACCAGCAGAATCCAACGACCGCCTGTCTTTTTGACCTTTTTCTTTTTTCGACTTCTGTCTTCCACTATCAAATCCAACTGGCTGTTGCACTTATCGGTCCCGCTTTAAATTATGTTCAGCTTATAATGCCTTCATAAGCACTACGTAAATGTATTACAAAACATCTATAACTATTTCATGCTTTGTAAAGGGTTCATAAATGTGGCATAACTATGTGTCATAATCACCAATGTCAAATGTGACATAACCCACTATGTCGAATATGAAATAAACATGTGTTTTATATTTATTATTATTTGTATTTATTTTCTCCACCTTTATTTAACCAGGTAGGCCAGTTGAGAACAAGTTCTCATTTACAACTGCACCCTGGCCATAAAGCAGAGCAGAGCGACACAAACAACACAGAGTTACACATGGGATAAACAAACGTACAGTCAATAACACAATATAAAATTCTATATACAGTGTGTGCAAATGTAGAAAGATTAGGGAGGTAAGGCAATAAATAGGCCATAGTGGCGAAATAATTACAATTTAGCATTAACACTGGAGTGATAGATGTGCAGAAGATGAATGTGCAAGTAGAGATACTGGAGTGCAAAGGAGAGAAAAAATAATAAATGGGGATGAGGTAGTTGGGTGAGCTATTTACAGATGGGCTGTTTACAGGTGCAATGATCGGTAAGCTGCTCTGATAGCTGATGCTTAAAGTTAGTGAGGGAGCTATAAGCTTAAGTGATTTTTGCAATTCGTTCCAGTCATTGGCAGCAGAGAACTGGAAGGAAAGGCGGCCAAAGGAGGAGTTGGCTTTGGGGATGACCAGTGAAATATACCTGCTGGAGCGCGTGCTACGGGTGGGTGCTGCTGTGGTGACTAGTGAGTTGAGATAAGGTGGGGCTTTACCTAGCAAAGACTTATAGATGATCTGGAGCCAGTGGGTTTGGTGACGACTATGAAGCGAGGCCCAGCCAACGAGAGCATACAGGTCGCAGTGGTTGGTGGTATATGGGGCTTTGGTGACAAAACGGATGGCACTGTGATAGACTACCTAGGTAATTGTAGTTGTCCACATATTCACATAGTCAGAACAGTCCAGAGTAGTGAGTATGGGCAGCGATCGGTTGAAGAGCATGCATTTAGTTTTACTTGCATTTAAGAGCAGTTGGAGGCCACGGAAGGAGTGTTGTATGGCATTGAAGCTCGTCTGTAGCTTTGTTAACACAGTGTCCAAAGAAGGGCCATATGTATACAGAATGGTTGTCATCATTGTAACAGGCTGTAATCAAGCCCTGGTCTCAAGCATGGGAACAGAAGAGGAATACCTGGTGCAGTAGTCTCAGGTTGGACTCCAAGTCATCTTGGTTCTGTCACACACACACACAAACGCATTTAAATACCTTTCACACCCTACAGAAACCTGTGGTTCTCACGAGAGAACCTTCATAAATCAGCAGAACGTTAATAACTTATTTATTGACTCTTTGTGTAGTGTCCTGTACTACGTCGTTTGAAGTGAGAGACCTTCGGACATTCATAACACATCCATAAAGACTCTTATATCCCATGACGCTGTAGCCTTTGGTCATTCATAACACATACATAAAGACTTAATGATGTAAACACAAATGTAATGGCAATGCAGTTACATTGAATAGAGTAGCTTGTCCCTGACCTGGTGGACTAGTGGTTCTTGCCTCTCTTGTTGCTGGAGGTACTGCATGTTGGTTCCAACCTTTTTTTGCTTTTTTTTACCCCCTTTTTCATGGTATCAAATTGGTAGTTACAGTCTTGTCTCATCGCTGCAACTCCCGTACGGACTCAGGAGAGGCGAAGGTCAAGAGCCATGCGCCCTCCAAAGCCCGACCCAACCAAGCTCCACTGCTTCTTGACACAATGCCCACTTAACCCAGAAGCCAGCCACACCAATTCGTCGGAGGAAACACTGTACACCTGGCGACTGTGTCAACGTGCATGCGCCCAGCCCACCACAGGAGTCACTAGAGCACGATGGGACAAGAACATCCCTGCCGGCCAAACACTCCCCTAACCCAGATGACACTAGCAACTGTACCTTAGACCACTGCGCCACTCAGGAGGCCCTGTTGGTTCTCAGGAGGCCCTGTTAGAAAATGCCTTTGTCACACCATCTGGATAAAGGCATTTCTGTCCTGCGCCAGAAACTCTAAATGGGAAGAAGACTCCATTCAATTCGTATTATTATGTTCCTCTTTAATTAATTTACAAATGTACATGATTTGACTATGAGACATGGCTGTGTCTAGAGGGATTTTGTACATTTTAGCTGAGCCTGCTACCTTGCTAAACTTTGGATAGCTAGAAATTGCTGTGAAGTCACTGAAATTATTTGAAATAACAATTGAGGTAGCAACAGTATGTCATCTAACTCAACACTTACTGTAACTACTACAAACTGTTGTCATGGAATATTTCTGATTCAAAGGAGAGAGACTTTTTTTATTTCTTCAAACAATCATTCTTTAATATCGATTAATTATTGCAATAATGAAGCTGGTCAATCCCACACTGAAGTGTGATGCCAAGAGCTCAAATAAGCAGGGTTAGGTTACCACTCTTTATAGTCCTCCTGCGTTTCTGTGACAAAGAAAAGATATGTAGAATTATACAAAAGTACATTGTGATATCAAGCAACAGACAGCAAGGTGTACATTGTGCAAGGTTTCTGTCTCTAGGTCATTTACTGCTTGTTTATACAGGGTTAGCTTCTCAGTTTCGCACCCCTTAACACACAGATGCTAGTCATTCAATGGAATGTAGGTTGTAGGTTCTATCACCAAGCCATCATAAATCAATTGTCAGCCCCAAGCCCCAGAGGCCCAACTCAGTCCCACAGACACAGATGACAGAGTACTCATCAAAGCTATTCGATGCATAAACAGTATTATAACATAATCTTGTAATTTTTCTACCATACTGTACTGAACAAAAATATAAACACAACGTGTAAAGTATTGGTCCCATGTTTCATGATCTGAAATAAAAGATCCCAGAAATCTTCCATGTGCACAAAAAGCAAATTTATCTCATTGTGTGCACAAATTTGTTTACATCCCTGTTAGTGAGCATTTCTCTTTTGTCAAGATCCACCTGATGGGTGTGGCAAATCAAGAAGCTGATTAAACAGCATGTTCATTACACAGGTGCACCTTTTGCTGGGGACAATGAAAGGCCACTAAAATGTGCAGTTTTGTCACATGACACAATGCCACAGTGTGCAATTGGCATGCTGACTTTAGGAATGTCCAACAGGTCTGTTGCCAGAGAATTTACCATAAGCCGCCTGTTTTCTGTAGTGCAGTAAGCGCACATGGGATGTTGTTTTAGAGAATTTAGCAGTATATCCAACCGTCCACACAACCGCAGACCATGTAACCACACCAGCCCAGGGCCTCCACATCCGGCTTCTTCACATGCGGGATCGTCTGAGACCAGCCCCCTGGGCAGCTGATCAACTGAGGAGTATTTCTGTCTGTAATAAAGCCATTTTGTGGTTGAAAAACTCATTCTGAATGGCTAGGCCTGACTCCCCAGTGGGTCCCAGGTATTGTATGGAATACTCAGTATGATCTGTAGAATGTATATATGGTGTCATTTCATGGGGCTCTGAATAATACGAAGTGCTGCTGGCATTTTACTCCACCCATTACATTGCCGGCCGAATCACATCCCATGTGCGCTTACTGCATTACAGAAAACACGCTAACCAAACAACAGGGCATGCTCACCGAATAAAAGGGCAACTACACTCAAAATCAATGTTTCTTAGATTTTTTCCAGACCTCAAAAGTCATCTCCTGATGTGGTTTAAGCATTGCTATTAACACAGAAATTCCAATGTATTTATTTTTCTTATAAAAAAAGTGTGAATAAATGATTGGGACAGCTGAAAAGTGGAAAAACAAAACCAAGAAAATGGAATTAAAAATCTAAAACAAAACAGAAGTAAGCAAAAATGTAAACTGATTTTAAAAGGCCCTACCATGTGTTAGTTGTGCATGACTACACTTTAGAGTTTGTGTCATCCTGCAGCACAGTATTTTGGGGAAGGTTGAGGTCAAGTCCAATATTGACTATGCACCCAAGAGGGAAAGCGGTTGGGCCATCCTGGAAATGTTTTAGTAAAATATAATATAATACAGTATATAAAATTTAGCAGAGGCTTTTAGCCAAAGCAACTTTCAGTCATGCATGAATACATTTCCACGTATGCAATGCGCTACCAAGATGCATGACATGGTTGTAAATGCTTTGTGAAGACTCCATTTAATATGATTTATAAGGCCTTTAATTAAGCAGTGCTTATGTCACCCTTTATAAAGAACAGGTTTATATCATATTTGACTTAGTGGGTTATGTCACATTTGACATCGGTGGTTATGTCACATTTATGATCCCTTTATAAAGCATGACATACGGTTATATATGATTTGTAACACATTTATGTAGTGTTTATGAAGGCTTTATGAAGCCTTTTTAAGCTGCACAGAATTTAAAGCGGGATCCATTTGTTGTTTAATAATTTATTTTATTGCACAATGTAAGCCGATGAAGAGGATTAATGTTGTATTAAACACTTTGTGCATGATTTGGACATATAACATGTCAGGTTCTACATAACACATTATATCTGTTTATCTGAATTACTCCTTAAATGGAAAACTTGTTATAAAGTTGCGTTAGCTTTGTAAGTCCGTATCTGCAGATGCAGCAGCATTAGCTCTAGTGGCTTTTCTCCTTGTTAACTAGGGCATCCATTTACCTACAGACAAAATGGAGGGAGAGGAAAGAGAGAGAGAAAAATTTAAATGATTATTTTTAAAGTCAGAAAAAGGACATAAAAGAGCCTTGAGAGGGAGGTGAATTGAAAGCGTGGCGCAGGATAGTTAAGAAGACTGATAGCATGTTCCTTAACTAGGTCAGAGAGAGCAAACATAGAGATCGGACTTACCTTAAAAGAGCATTCGTTAGCCTCATAGAGAACACTTCGAACTTTACAGAGCACTCTTGATAGTCGGCTCAGGAGCCCCGTAACGATAGGAATCAAAGGAAGTAGGGGGAGGGGATGTGGAGTCACAGGACTCAAAGTTGACAAATTGCCCACGCCAGCAACCTCACCAGAGTTATACGACATGATGGACGACACCAGTCAATGCTGTGGCCACAACGCTAGGCTAGACAGTAGGGCTACACAGTGCTTTTCTGGACAGCATTACTGCCCCTTTCGACTTCGAATGTAATCATACACTTGTGACACAGGAATGCCTCTTGTGAACATGTTGAATACATAGACAAAATGATCTGAAGAATCTTTCCATATGGACAGTAGCTGTGAGGTTGTATGTTGAGTAATGGTCTCTGTGCATAGGGGAGCATTAGTTCAATGGCCTCTGAGTTGCCTCAGCTTCCAGAGAGAGCCAAAGTTGCATTGAGAAACAAAATCAATATTTGATACATATGATTATCCGTTCAGATAACTTTGCCTCTACAGAGTGCCTGGAAGCTAGCTTTATGCCCTTTGTTTGATAATAAAACTAGAGACCATTTTGTCAATATATATGGAGTCCATGCCAAGTTTACTAGCCTTACAATGGTCCTTAATTTAAACTTAATGGGTTTGGCTTGGCCAGATGAATCTCTAAGGTTTCTGTTTCAAATCATTTTCTCTTTTCTACTCTAGACATTTTAGTTGTTCCTTCTTCCCTTTACCATCTGTCATCTTTCTGGCTCCCCATTCCTTTCACTTACTTATTTCTAGTCTATATTTTTGTTGTCGTTCGTCCTCACATCTAGTCCAAAAAGGAACTCTCACCAGTTATATTGAGTAAAGCATTGGTGTGCCTTGCTGAACTAAGAGCTTTTAAGATGTCAAAAGGAAATGTAGCGAATGGAAAATAAGGAAACTCCTCGGCCTCTTTGGGTTTTCAACTGGAATAGCGTTGTTTTTTTGTAGAATGCTGGATGATTGACATTGACAGCACTATGACCTTTCTCTGTTCTCTCAGGGGGTAGTTATTAGCAGACACCTGCATTGTCCACTCAGGTGTGTACATATTCTAGCATTTTAAGCCTATATGAGCAGAGCCTCTGAGACACACCCATGGCCACACACAGTACATGCATGCACTACATACATGACACATCATTTATTCACATCACTTGTCATCCATTTCCATCGACACATTTAACTGTCTTTGTATGTTTTACTCTTCGGTGACTTGACCAGGTGTGTCTGCCTGTGAAATTGCCGCAACAGCAGGGTAGCATATTGGCCTATTATTCTCTGTGTGCCTCATAAATGGATCCCACTCTATTCTTAGGTGTGGAAGGACATTTGTCATTATGAAAATAAGTAAGTTGTCTCATATACAATGTCACTTTGCTTAAGCAATATTTTAAACTGTTAGTAAACATTTGGATTTTAATTGTATCATTTTATGTGTCTGTTATAAGAAGATACTGTCGAGAGTGGCTGTGGTATATGTCCATGCTCCGACTCTGTTGTCTGCCGACTCTGTCTGCTGTTGCTATGGACAGCACAACACGTAGAGCCTGTTCTCAGCCTGGTCTCATAGACTAGACATAACATAGTAAACGTTGATCCGGGACATCCAAATTAGTATGATATGTTACGTTTGATATGGTTATATAAGACAGAAGGTTACAAAAGCAAAAGGAGGGTAGTAGGTTGGGGTGGTTGGGTATAACGTGAACATCGAGCAAACCAAAGATTCCGTGTTTGAATCTCATCACAGACAACTTTGGCATTTTAGCTAATTAGCAACTTTGAAACTACTTACTACTTTTTAGCTACTTTGAAACTACTTAGCATGTTAGCTAACCCTTCCCCTAACCATATCCCTAACCTAGCTAATGTTAGCCACAACAAATTGGAATTTGTAATATATCATCCATTTTGCTAAATTTGTAACATGTCATAACATTTGTAACATTTGTAACACGAATTGTAATTTGTAACATATCATATGAAATGGGTGATGGACATCACATATTAATACCATACAAAATGTAACATATCATACTAAATGGAGTGTTATGGATTTACATACAGAATAATACAAAATGCTCTGAGACCAGGTTGCCATTCTGAATGCGTCCTCTCCTATGGAGCAGGATGAGAGCGGTTATCAGATGTAGTTGAACGCATTGGAGTATTACCCTCTCATAGATTCAGACAGAATAAGACGTCTGCCAAACTGCTTAGAGAGTCACTTCTCTCTCTGGTACTTCACAGGAGATTGGAAGCTATTTGATGCCTAGATTGGTACGGTTAGGAAGTTACTGTTGTCATGCTCTTATCAGAGCATTGTAGTGAAATGGGTTACAGTTGTACGATTAAGTCATTCACAGAGGCAACTGGGGTTAAGGGGCTAGGGGAAAAGCACTCTGGCAGGTTTGGTTCTATATACATAGGATGAAGTCATAAGTAAAGGACTCAAACTCTGTTGTTCAGGTTATAAAGTCACAAAGGCTAGAGGTTAATGAAATATTCCTTTATTCAGGAAAAACAAACATTAATAATAGTGTCTAGTGTTGGAGCTAAAGGCCATTTACAAAAAAAGTGTGCATGAGTGTTGCATGATTTGGGCATGAGTCAATGAGCTACGGGCTTCTCTTCTTCATCAAGTGTTAATGATTCAACTAAGTACCTCTCGCGTGCATGACTTGCGTGTAAATGATTCAACTATGTTCTCCTACACGCAGTACTGTACTCACTAATCACAGTGTGATTAAACTCTTCTCTTAAATTCACTTGACATTATCGTTGTTATAAAAAGTGGCTCGTTGTTATACCTGTGTTATTAGTGTTGTTAATGTCATTCTCTTCTGGACCCGTGGCTCTGCTTTTTCAAAAGATGTCCTTCAGTCGACCATATGCTAATGAAGTTCATTTTGCAAATCAACCTGCAGGCTTTGACACTCTCCTCCCTCCATTTCGTGTGCTTTGTTTGTTTGTTTGCCTTGTTTTTGTCAGCGTCTTTGGTGAGATGTTTCCTGGAGCTTTCTCTTTTTTTCTCACCTCCTATTTCCCCAGACATTGCGGCTGTAAATAGCTTTACCTTTCCCAGTTGCAAAGTCCTTCCTGCGTCTTTTCCCCCTCCACAATCCACCCTTTCATCCGGGACTTTAGCTCTCTCTCTTCACACCCCAATGTCAACTCTGCTGATGGGACGGATTGATTCAAGGTGTAATGTTAATAATCCCCCACTGCCATTTCCATGGTGTCGCCAATAAGCTAGCTTCATTCTTTTATTCTTCCCAAATCAGCCTGCATAAGGCATATTGTTTTCTTTGTCCCTAGTCAATTGCTCGGTCTTCATCTTATAGAAAAGACAGTACATAAATCAATGTTAAATGTGTCCTTGGGCAGAATATTACAACTAGCTGCTCTAGAGAATATCTGTTTTGTCCCGTGCTACAGGCCATCTACAAGCTAAAACAACCCATCTTGCCGGGTCTACAGTACATAACATCTTGTGTCCCTCCCTAGCAAGCCAAGTGTGTTTGTTTATATCCTCCTCCCTGTGACCTCTTCACAAAAATGCCATGTGACATATTAGAAGGAGGAGCTAGATGGTGAAATCAACAGTAGGTACAGTAATAAATCCTCTCAGTGATTGCTCTAACCACCACAGTGTTTTCACTGCCAGTGACAGGCAACATGACGCGTTGTGACAGATGTCATAAGTCATCATTGTCGGCAGTTGTGAGATGTTATGCATCTTTAATGATGTTTCCGTCAGGCTTCATGAAACCCAATGTCGCTCGCTCTACCACAATGTCTCTCCAAAACAGATACAACATCCCTTCCATGCTGAGCAAAAGATGCAGGTCTGGAACTAAAGGAACATCCCATCCGGAAGAGCTATTAGAGCAGACCCCGGAGCCACCTGGGAACAGAAAGGCATGGCAGTGCTCCTCAAATAAGATTCAAATGGAGGTCATCTCACAGGGGGAAGTTAAGCAGAGAAGATGTATGTTGTCTGCTCTAAGAGCCTGAGGACCTGGCTTATAATAAATGAAGCTAGTGATGTTAGATCTTACAATAAACCTTGCTACCCCAACTTCTCCTTCTCTCTCTCTCTCATCTTCGTCCAGCTAGTTGTTATTCCACTGTGGTAGGTTGTGTCTGTAGTGCTCCGTCATAGATATTTAGGTCTTATATCTGATACAGGCATAGGGTGACTAAACCTAACATGTTTAATTTTTCGTCTTTTAAATCAGCTCATTGATATTCAAACTCAGTCTCCTTCAAAACAGCAAAGCCCTCTAGTATCTCACACATACCCACCAGTGTCTGGTTCACTCTGGCTAAATGCCAATCTCCAACACTCCCACCCTCTGTGTTCAGGGTGATGTCTCACACTGTGCCACGTTACCCACGGTTACCCCGCTCCATGTCCGGCGGTGGGCGTGAAAACCCATGGTGCGCTCATCCACAGTGTATCCTTTTCCACATGGTTTCTGCCGAGCCGCTGAGACATAATCCCATGCCTTCCTCACCAGGGCACTGCGAGTGCTGACACTCCTGCCAAACAGCCCAGAAGGGGGGGAAAAAGAGGAGGGGGGAAAAAAGGACGACAAGAGAAAGTAATTCTCTTTGAGAGTGAACTAGCTTCTGAACTCGCTGAGCAAATATCAGCTGCCAAAAAATCACAAAAATGTAATGCAGCCTAATGAATGGGAATAGAGAACGAGGGACTGGCATATACAAACACAGGCCGTCTGAATTATTCCATTAGAAAATGGTCGATGTTCATTTGGACTGTAATTAGGGCCTCTCTTCCAAAGACATGCTGAAGTGATTGATAGTCATGTTGGATATGCTCTTTCATCCTGTCTCGCATTCTTTGCAGGTTTTTCTCTTGTCCTCTCTTTCATTCTACTCCTCCTCCCCCCATCGTCCCTTTCTTTATGATTCAACCAACAGAATGGCTGGAGGTTGAATCTTCTGAACAGGAAACACAATTACCGTAAACTCAAGGTACAGCACACCTCTCCAAAGAAAGTGTGAAGTGGCAGTGGAGGATGTGTCTTATCCTGCTGGCAGCATGCCCAAACATGTTAGACATAACACCGTGTTTGTCTGTAAAAGGGATAGTGAAAGTGAGAGTAGGAAAGACCGCGTGAGAGCATTTGTCTGTGCACTGTGTCAACTATGTATCAGTGTATGGTGGGGAATAGGAAGACTGAGGCAGAGAAAGCTGACAGTATAGTAGTCGCCCTGGCAGGCGTGAGGAATCCTACAGCATCGGCAGCTCCTGCAGTAATTACTTAATATCAGTCCTCCCATGGCCTGGCAGATGACAGCACAGGTGTGGAGTGTGTCCCCTGTCGAGTCAAGCTGCAAGGCCCACACACACGCCAGTCATCATGAGCTCATTGACAGTCAGGCCATACAAACAGATTCACATGGACACTCACACATGCATAGATACATATGTGTGTTCACTGTCCTTATGTGAGTCATGTTCAGCTCTTCGGCATATAGGGCATGGTGCGACACGCTGCCTCCCAGGCACTGAGACTTGTCGCAATTGGCTACCATCAGTCAAAGACTTGTAAACACACACACACAGATTCTGTAAACCACACACTCTCAGAGCCATCACTTGAGAGTGGAGTGGATAGTAGTGAGGGCCAGTGATTGGGATATGCCTTGGCATCAGTCTGGTCTGATGTCACCCCAGCTGTCCAGAACACAGCAGACGTCCAGCTGATGCTTCTCCTGCTGCCGCATGGCACAGCGCTCAGGCACAGGGTCACAGGTCTCCATCCCCTGCATTTCATTAACCTCCCTCCTGACTCACCACACTGCAATTGTACATGGGTATACAAGGAGCTGTTGGGTGGTCAGCAACCTGAAGAGGGCACCTTTCCCCTTTGTCACATACAGTACAACAAAGTCATGCTGCATAGATCTCAGAACTGCACCTTCAGTTCAGGAAGTAGAATAGAAACATCACAATGACCATTTTTGACCCCTAACAATTTAATAAGATTAGTATGCTTTTTAAAAAATATGCTTTATTTAATGATTGAGGTTGAAATTAATAAGACATCTGTCCCATAGACATTAATAAGCATCGAACTATCAACAACCCGCTGTCATCATCAGAGTCAGACCAATTGCTCCCAGTCTTAAATGAATCGCGAAAGAGACGTCAGCCTCACAGAGCATCAGTGATAAGAGACACATAGTTAGTACGACCCTGTTCGGTCTCCAATCCCTCAAACACCCTATTAGATCAGTGTTGCTGCTTAATTGACTTGGCCCCAACCGGAATAACTCTTCTGTGTTTCTGCGACCAAAGCTGCTTGTCAGTGTCATGAGTGCGCCCGTGAGACCTCGGGATGTAACAATGTTCCCAGACAATTCCTCCCCCGAGTCTTTATTGTTCCAGGGAGCGGACTCCCATTCCCAGCGCAGCAGAGCCATTGGCAGAAGAGGAAACATTTGGATGATTAAAGGGATTTGGTGCGCTGTGTCATGTTCCTCTAATCTCTCAGTCAGATAAAGGATTAGAGGTTTGCCATGTCATACTCCCTTAATCTGCCGGGATGGGATGATGTCTACATGAGGAGCCCCTGCCCCAACCCGGTATAGCCGCCCACGCCGCCCTCCCAGCAGGCCTGCTGCCCCCTGACGAGAATCAGTGGCAGTTTGACCCAGTCAACCATGTCCCACTACAGTGGAGGGCCACAAGCTACCAACTGTCACAGAGCATCTCAGTCTAGAGCATTTATCTCAGCCAGCCATGTGCCGATGTTAATATAATAGCAATGTTCGTCAAAACTGATAAAAGGTCAAAAATACAGTTTAGATAAAACAGCTGCATAATGGAGTAAGATACTCAACCATTTCTGTATTTTAATAAAGCCATCAAATATTGACTATTATAGCACATAAACAATTGTATAATGAGAGACAGAAAATCTATGGAATCCCGACATTTTGGTGGGACTTCAGGTATTTGATTGAATGTCAAATATTACATTTTTCTTCTTCAAAATGATACGCGCCAGCGTTTTTAAACCATATATGGCACTCTTCCTGACAGGCTGCCGACTTCCTGACCCAGGTGGTGAAGGTAAGTAGCAACACATCTGCCACGCGGATCCTCAACACTGGAGCTCCCCAGGGGTTCGTGCTCAGTCCCCTCCTGTACTCCCTGTTCACCCACGACTGCATGGCACGACTCCAACGCCATCATTACGTTTGCTGATGACACAACAGTGGTAGGCCTGATCACCGACAACGACGAGACAGCCTAGAGACCTGGCCGGGTGGTGCCAGAATAACAACCTATCCCTCAACATAGTCACTTTAATGATACCTACATGTACATACTACCTCAATAAGCCTGACTAACAGGTGTCTGTATATAGCCTTGCTACTCTTTTTTCAAATGTATTTTTACCGTTTTATTTCTTTACTTACCTACACACACACACACACACACATACCTTTTTTCCCCGCACCATTGGTTAGAGCCTGTAAGTAAGCATTTCACTGTAATGTCTACAGCTGTTGTATTCGGCGCACGTGACAAATAAACTTTGATTTAATCTGGTGTGATTTGACTTGATTAGTATGTGTTTTGTTATTATATAAACAGTTTTGGGGACCAACTTTTTATTTAGTTTAGTCTTTTTTTTTGGGGGGGGGGGGTACAGGTTACAGGTACAAAAAACAATTGTTCAAAGAGAACCCCAACCCATCCACCCACCCGCATCCTCCCTTCCCGCTCTGAAACCATGCCTCCTATCTCTGTCTAGTAATGTGTATGTATCTTTCAAATCTTGGAATGTTTTCAAACTGTTAGTGTCCATGATATCGGTAGGGGTACGGTTTCCACATTTGGACCATTGGGGGATGCAAAAGGCCGCCCTCCAGATTGCAAGTCATTATTGTGAGATATTGGAGTATGGGCATGCCGTTTTGATTCCCAATTACATTGTTTGACAATATTGCTTCAAATAGAAATTGTGTGAGCAATAATAGGACCAGAGTGTAGTTTATATTGTTTAAGGGATATATCAGTGAAGACCACCTCTTCCAGGGAAATAGGAGACACCATATGTATCTCTATACTTAGCAAGGGGGCAGAATAAAAAAGTCTATACCAATTTTAGGATCGGGCGAAGTGCTAGTGCCTGGAAATACAATTTTAAGTTGGTGCGGATAGTCCTCCTATGTCTTTCCCTCTTTGTAAATGTTTTCATTTTATCCGGGATCGTTTACCTTGCCATATACATTTTGAAACCACACTATGATTTGTATCCTAGTAGCCAGAAGGGGGAGCCATGGGAAGCATTGATCTTCAGATTTATTCATTTTGACAATAGTTATTCTGACGGTTAAAGCAACTGGGATATTATTCAATTTACTGAGGTCAGATTGAATTGATTTGAGAATTCTGTTAAAGTTTCTGGCAATGGTTTTAAGGAAGGAAGGAAATATACTGTATCTACTCCCAAATACAGGTATTTAAAATGGGAAACGGTTGGCTGGAATGGAATGCTGCATTACCTATTTGCTGAACAAACACCCGACCCAGCACACCCCTCTTCCATTACACACATCTGCAGCATACAGAGTGACATTTATCACAACCAATCAGGAGGTATGGAGATACCGAGGGCCAACGGCACAGAGGCTAGCAAGTAAAAAGTAGTCCATCAGGGTCTGGAGAGGCAGTAGGGCTGATTTGTTTTGATACATTTTACAACTTGAGATTAAGCTGAAAATATCTATGTTTTTCTATCATATAACAACTAATTTGCATATGCTGTACACATGGGCATAATGAAGGAAAATAGCATGAAATTACTCCCTATCCAAACAGCTCTTTCTAAGGTACCACCCCAAAGGTAATGTTTTATTACATACAGTGCCTTCAGAAAGTTTTCACACACCTTGACTTTTTCTACATGTTGTTGTGTTATAGCCTGAATTTAAGATGGATTGAATTGAGATTGTGTCACTGGCCTACACACAATACCCCACTATGTCAAAGTGAAATATATACAGTATATATTTTTTATTAATGAAAAATAAAAAGGGGAAAGTCAGTAAGTATTCAACCCCATTGTTTTGGCAAGCCTAAATAAGTTCAGGAGTGCAAATTTGCTTAACAAGTCACATGATAAGTTGCACGGAGTTACTCTGAGTGCAATAATAGTTTTTTAATAATATGCTTTTTTTAATAGCCACCTCATCTCTGTACCCCACACATACAATTATCTGTAAGAAACCTCATTCGAGCAGGGAAATTCAAACACATATTCAACCACAAAGACCAGGGAGGTTTTCCAATGCCTCGCAAAGAAGGAGACCTACAGTATTGGTAGATAAAAGAAACAAAAACAAAAAACAGACAATGAATATCCATTTGAGCATGGTGGAGTTATTCATTACACTTTGGATGGTGTATCAGTACATCCAGTCACTACAAAGATAGAGGCTAACTCAGTTGCCGGAGAGGAAGGATACCGCTCAGGGATTTCACCATGAGGCCAATGATGGCTTTAAAACAGTTACAGTTTAATGGCTGTGATAGGAGAAAACTGAGGATGGATCAAGAACATTGTAGTTACTCCACAAAACTAACCTACTGTAATTGATTAAGTGAAAAGAAGGATGCCTGTACAGAATCCAAATATTCCAAAACATGTTTGCATCAAGGCACTAAATAAAGTAATACTGCAAATAATGTGGGAAAGCAACACACTTTTTGTCCTGAATACAAACTGTTATGTTTTGGGGCAAATCCAATACAACACATAACTGAGTACCACTTTTCATATTTTGAAGCATAGTGGTGGCTGCATCATGTTATGGCTATGCTTGTAATCGTTAAGGACTGGGGAGTTTTTCAGGATAAAAAAAATGTACAGAATGGAGCTAAGCACAAGTTAAATACTAGATGATAACCTGGTTCAGTCTTCTTTCCACCAGACACTGGAATAATTCACTTTTCAGCAGGACAATAACCTAAAACCCAAGGCCAAATCTACACTGGAGTTGCTTACCAAGAAGACAGTGAATGATCACGAGTGGCCGAGTTACAGTTTTTACTTAAATCTGCTTGAAAATCTATGGCAAGACATGAAAATGGTTGTCTAGCAATGATCAACAACCAATTTGACAAAGCTTGAAGAATTTTGAAAAGAATACTGGGACTAAAGAATAATTGTACAATCCAGGTGTGCAAAGCTCTTAGAGATTTACCCAGAAAGACTCTGTAATCGCTGCCAAAGGTGATTCTAACATGCATTGACTCAGAGGTGTGAATTCGTATGTAAATGAGCTATTTCTGTATTTCATGTTCAATACATTTAAAAATATTTCTGAAAATATGTTTTCACTTTGTCATTATGGAGTATTGTTCTGGATTTTAAAAAATTCATTTTGATTTCAGGCTGTAACACAACAACATTTGAATAAGTTAAGGGGTATGAATACTTCCTGAAGACACTATTTATCTGGCAGTAGGGGAAGCAAAAAAAAAAAGTTGCACAATTGAATTAGATATGTGGATTCTTCGTGTCGGGTTTCTTTTCTGAGTGGCAACTATGTTTACTTTATCATCTAATCAAACATCAAAAACGGTATATCCCACGATATTGAACACTTACTCTCAGTACTCAATATACCGTTTTCTCTTCTCTCTTGCCATGTAGTTGCCATGTCAGTGCGTTTAATCCCCATCGATATATCAACTTTTATAAACACCTAGGTCAAATCCTTTTAGTCCCATGTCTACGATTTTTGACGATACCCTCATCCTCGTGAGACATTGTTTCACACTTTTACCCAATAGTAAAAATCCATGAGTAAAGGTGGTTTTCACAGGTAACAGTATGAATATTGTACATTTCTATTTTGAAAGAAATCAGTGAAGTGACAATTAGCTGAGAAAGGGATTATTCACTTCAACACTCCAAATGAAAGCTAAAGAGAGATGTATTCGCAGGTGGGCATGGTTTGAGCCTTGCTATACACAATAAGGCCTCTGAGGTTTGAATTGATGTATTTACACTTGATGTCAATCTCCTGGGAAATGCCTACTCTTTCATATGTAAATGAGCACCGGTGTTAAAGACAGTGCGTTTTTATAAGGCCCCAGAAATATGCACCTGGATTTTTCACTTATACTCTTCATTTGTAGAGGATCATGCTATCTATTTCCCCAGATAATGAGTTTATTTTACAGTGTGGGAGGTGTGTGGGGGTGCAATGAGGTACCAAAATGTTGCCGGGCTCATTATAAGCAGCGGAATGAGGATATGCGGGTGGAAAGAGAAGAGTTGTGTATATGTGGGGGGAATTAAGAATTCTGTATTCCAGGGACGCATACTTTAGAGCCTAACAGATTTGTCATCCTTAATATCTGACAAAATTCACATTCACACCTGCCATCCGCACCACCATGCTTGTCTCATATTAGCTTGTGAGATGTGGGGGAAGTTTGGCTATTGCAATTATACTATTAGGAAAGGTGAAAAGAGAAACAGTGTGTTCCTTGCAGCTTTATCCATGGCCTGGATAGCAGGAATAGCAAGGGGTCGCTTTGACTCGGCACTTGAGAGAAAGTGACACCTGTCTTTAGCTGGCTGTCTTCATGCAAATAACAAAGAGCAAAAAGGTACAAAGGGGCCAGAGAGGCACTGTCGATGGGCACCCAACAATAGTCCTGTCACCTCCCTGAAAAGAGCAGACAGCCTAGGGGCCTGGTGACATCTCAAGAGGAAATGTCAGGGGGAAAATAATTTGTCCCTCTCTTTTGTGAGGAAGGTGAACAATACACTTGCTCTCGATAGCAAAGGGGAATGGAAAATCACTGGCAGGTCTACGTGGAGATTTTCTTTCATACCTCCTTGACATGACATTTTTATTCACTGGCCTTGGAGGATGCACCGAATCAGGGGGAAAAGACAGGAAACAAACCAGCCCGTGAGAAAATCCTTTGGAAAAGAGTCAAATGTAACATTTTACAACCCAGCTCAGAGGTCTGCTCATCAGCTCGCTGCGTTTTGAGGCAGGATTCTATTAAAGGGCAGCTGTAAATACTCCTGTGAGCGGCTGCAACAGAAAGCTGCATTACCTGTTTGCTAAACAAACACTCGACCCGGCACACCCCTCTTCCATTACACACATCTGCAGCATACAGAGTGACATTTACCATAACCAATCAGGAGGTATGGAGACACTGAGGGCCAACGGCACAGAGGCTAGCAAATTAGTAGTGATGGTCAAGGTTGCTGCTTTACTGTTAGTCACTGAAATCAATGCACCAGTTGCTGTACAAGCCATCAAGTCACCCAGTACGTCATGTTCTTACGCTGTAATACCAGCTCCGTAGGCACTAGGAAGCTATTGTTGACGAGTACTAAAATGACCCAAGGATGTAAAAAACACATCTTTTTAAAAACATAATCATTCAGGCAATCAAGCGCCTGTTCATATCAGATGCTTACATTAAGCACCTCTCCTTTTATATACCCCTAAAAGGCATGGTGATGTAGGCAGGTAATGTAGCCAGGCACAGAGCATATGGGATCCAGCGCATGTGTCACCTATTGATGTTTCTCTTAATGCCAAATTAAGCCATTAACGCCCTTCACAGGACCTGAAATCCAACACAAGCAATTACTGCTGAGCAGGAGAGGAAGACCTCAGAGAGCCTCCACATCTAGACTGCCTCACACACTTATCCATGTCTGCTGTCTCTCTCCCTGTGTGTGTGTGTGTGTGTGTGTGTGTGTGTGTGTGTGTGTGTGTGTGTGTGTGTGTGTGTGTGTGTGTGTGTGTGTGTGTGTGTGTGTGTGTGCGTGCGTGCGTGCGTGCGTGAGTGTGTGCGTGCGTGCGTGCGTTCTTGCATGAGTGCGTGCTTGTGTGCGTGCATTTGTGTGTGTAATTGGGAGGTGCAGTGCTGTTAGACAGCATTTAAAGCCTTGTCATTTCTTTGCTTGTATTTATACCTGAGGGGTTCTCACTGGAAGGAGGGATTAACTACTTGTTTCATTGCTAGCTGACCCCTATTCTGATTACTTGTAGGCAGTGGATGGAAGCTGTGATACTTAGCGTGCAAACAGTCTTTGTATAAGTTAAATGAAATGTTAAATCAGTATACATACTGTATATACTGTATGACATTTTGTTTCATTTTAAAAGTATGCATGGGACTTAAGACGCAGCTTTATGACAGAGGTTCAAAGTTCAGAGGTCCATGTGTTGTAGATAGGTCTGTTATGGTGACCGTATTACCGCCACACGGGCGGTCACGAGTCATGACGGCAGTTAAATTCCACTTGACCGTTTTGTCAGGGTAATTAGGCTTCTCCAAGCTTTGATGCTGCTGATGGTCATTAGTAGCTTACCAAACTTGCTAACTGCCTGGTACTCAGCACTCTATGTTCCCTTTAATCACTCTGACATCAATGCAAATGTTATCAGAAATCTAATCAAACACTTCATAAGAGCCCATGAGCTCAGGCTATGCAGTTGCGTGAGAAAATAGTTTTGATGGCCTCTATTAAAAAGAGGAGATTTCTAAAGGCTAGGCCTACTATTTATTAACTTTCCTAATATTAAGCACATTGCTTCACTTTACCACAGGAGTATAGGCCACCTGGCTGGCATGAAAATGAACTATGGGAAAAGCGTCCTCCATTCGCTTTTTAAGTGCATAGATGACACATATCTTTTCCCCTTGCTCCTGTTCAGAGACAGGTGCATGATAATGGTCCATTCTACATCAAAACAAATTTCACACATATTATTTAATATGTGTAAAGACAACATTCAATTAAGAGTAGCTGATGGTGACAATATTATCCTATCACTTGTGGATTATGTATTATCACTTGTGAATGATGCTCAGCTTGTGCAGTAAGGCAAGGAACAGCACATGCCTTTCTGTTGTGACTTTTTCAAATCATAGTCACACACCTCATGTAGCCTAGCAATAGGCCTATATGTTATGATAAGGTCTGTATCACAACTAAAGTGGCCAAATACTTCCTTAAAATTAAGCATATTCATCCGCTTTACAAGGGGTGTAGAGCCTATACATAAGCAGCGAGTGAGTTTCAAGTTTGGGAAAGATCATTTTCACCATAAAAACGCACATTTTTAATAAAGCATTACATGCATAATCGCATTTGCCTTCACTTTCGAGAACATTGTTTTTCCACTAATTGATTGCATTTTGGAACATTCGGCTTATACTGCCGTGTCCGCATTGCTGCGCTTATAATGTTAAGAAATAGCCTAATAGTTGATGAACATTTTAAGCTAAACGTTCTGATCTGTTGCATCAGCCTCATTGCTTTTAAAAGGTTATTTGATGTGAGTGGTTGTATTAATTTGGATCTATCACATCCTACAACAGTCCCAGAGTAGGTTTGGAATATGTATTTATTGCACGGAAAGACAAGTTGACCAATAGCATAGGTCAACTTTTGTACTATGGGGGATAGTAGATTGGCATAGGCTAATGCTTATGCTGTTCGCTAGGCCTACTGATCTTGTTGGCAGACGAAATGTAGGCTAAATGTGGACATTTCTAACCTCTTCAATATGTGCCTTGGAATTCCATAAGAGGGACGCACATAGTGCGCAAGAGGTATCTTACTTCTTATCTGAAATGACTGTGAGATGGACCTGATCACGTGATGGGAAGTGGCTGAGAGAGACATGTGAGTGAGAAGTGCTTCGGAACAGGGCAGCTTGGAGAAGGGAATTATAATTATTATATTCAGCCCAAGGGCACAACGGCCACTTTGGCTGCAAAAGGCATGGAATTTTTTAGGGGTCATTACGGCCACACAAGGTGGATTTGAGGCCTGGTGTGAATATTATCAAGTGATTGTCAAATTATGAATGAGAGACATGAAGTGTGTGCAGCTTGTGACTTTTTTCAAATCCCTTCATGAGTCCCTTCATGCAGCCTTAGAATGTATTAAAAATGGAATATATAGCCCAACGTTTGTATCATAACTGAAGTTGAATAAATAACTTTAAATTAAACATATAGGAGGACCAGTTTCTTTGTTAACCGCTCAACACAAAATATCCACATGAACGCACTTCTTTTGAAAGTTATTTATATTTTATTAAGCTATGTTCAATTGTATTCTTCATACTATAAAAAATATATATATAATTCCACGGAATTCTAAGCTAATCTTGTCTGCTAAATGAACAAGTGTAGCCCACAGCCATATGACGTAGCCAGATCAGGACCTAACATAAGGACAACTCAGAGTGAGCTATTCTGTTATTCTGAAATAGGCTACATTTTCTTCATATCGTGTTTCTTTAGACCTGTCTAAAATAAATAATGGATTTATTGTGACAGTGTAGACTATATTAAATTGATTTATTAGACTTTTTAAAATGTAGATGTTCCAAAGGACTGCATCAGTGGCTTGTAGGCTATACGGCTGGTTGCCGGACAGAGTTCAAGTCTATTTCTGTCTGTGTTGTTGCACTGCGTTTTGGGCTCTGTCCTCAGCATGATTACAGCCATGGCTGGCTTGTGTTGGAGAGCAGCTATGGCGGCAGCTGCCAGGGCTTATAGCAGGCAGCCTATTCTCTTCAGTCTAATGAAAGCCACATCACCTACCTGCACCAACTCAGCACGCCGAGCTTCATCCCTATGCCAATAAAACATAAGGTGGCATCACTAAGTACAAATGTTATGCTGTCCCTACAACTAAGACAACATTATTATGTGCATATCATTCACTAAGAAGTGATACTGATGTATTCTCTTCATCTCTCACCCTGTAATATTGTAAACTTTTTTTATACCAGGGGTTTGAACCGGTTCAGGGAACAGAACAGAAAACCGAGGAACAGAATCAGAACCAAGAGCGAAAGTACTGTTCCAGAATGGAACCGATTATTAATGTTCTTTTACGTTCCGGGCATTTTTTTCCAGTCACACAAAAGGACTCAACAAAGCTGCTATGCAAAGCCCTCACTCTGTCACTCAGAAACCTATTCCAGTGCCTGCCTGCCTGCCAGCTGCAAATCTTTGCCAGTGTGTGCGTAGGCTACCTGCCCCTTCCACTCTGAAGCATAGTATAGGAGTTTACTGACGTTACAAGCATGATTCAGAAATTATGGAGAGAGATTTCTACTTAGAAAAGAATGGATTAACCTTTACAATGCCAGTTAAGGATACTATAGTTATCACGTATTACATTGGATTTATTAAGTAGGAAAAGGTAAGATTTGTTTTTATTTTAATTCTGGTGCCGCTCTGCACACACAAGCTTGTTGGCTAGCTAGGTCCAGAAAGATTCCCTTTCAAGACGTTTCCTCTTAATGTCTCCTCCCCTACATGACATCTTGACCATTTCAATTCCAATTTATCTCAAAGAACTAATAGGATGTCCAGCTTGTACAAAATGAACAGCAACCAGATTATTTTGTCTCACCTGTCCGTATATTGCTGCAGTGCTCACTGATCCGTATCTTAAGGCTTCTAAACGTTTTCCCTATGTGAGACAGACCACAAGGAAATTTCAACATGTAAATAGCATTGGTGGACATGCAGGTAATCAGGCCCTTGATCTTAAATATTTGTCCTGTCCTGGGGTGGGTAAATGAATTGCATTTGTATGTGAAGGTGCATTGAGCACTTTGGCCATATGTGTAATTACCCTCCAGAACCTTTTCCAAGAAAGTTTCCCTTTTCTCTGGTGGGTAATCAGATTTAACTACAATGTCTCTCACGTTTGGGGGTCTTTTAAAGACCATACATGGGGGATATTTAAAAATGGGTTTCAATTGTGGGTCAGTATCAACAATGTACCAGTGCTTCCTGATAATGTCCTTAAATGCCTTCCCCAATGGTGAGTATTGGGTGAAGCATGAAGGGACATGTTCTGCTTTTTCTTTAACTTTTGGTTGAAGGCTTTCTTTACACTGTGTGTAACATCTGCTTCCAACTCACACTCTCAAACATGTAGATCCCCTGAACGCAGCTCACTCTCCAGATCACAATCACCTGAATTCTGATCACACACCTGTATGTCATTATCACGCACTATTTAGTTCAGTTCTTTGCACCCCATCATTGAGAGGTATTGTTTGTTTTGGGACACTTCTATTCGGAGCTCTGTTTTGCCCATAATTTACTCCTCCCGTGTATGATAGTTTTTGCCTGCCTCACTAACGACGCCTTTTGTCTATTCCCTGTCTGTACTTTAGCCTATCGGATTTCCTGTTATCAACCTATTTCCTGATCTCCCGGACAACGTTACTAGCCTTTTCCCTGCCTGTACTGTTGCCTTTTTGGACCCCCTGTGTATGACCTTCTGCCTGCCCCTGGACCCCGCTACCTGCCTCCTCCTGTCATCCTTTACAATAAACACCTGCTGCGCCCTGCTCTTGAAACCAGCTCTGTCTCCCATCATGTTCATTACGCTGTGTTAGTCCTTCAAAACGATCATCGGCATGTTTTACCCAATTTTCTTTGTACCCCCTTTCCTTAAACCTTTGTGTGAGGTCCGTGGTCTGTTCCTGATAAGAAGCATCAGAGCTGCATATTCTTCTGATGTGACTGAATTGACTTATAGGAAGACTTTTAATAAGTGGACGTGGATGAAAGCTGTCACCTCTAAGGAGGGTATTCCTGTCTATAGGTTTCCTATAGAGATATGTAGAGAGGGAGGTTTTGTCCTTATAACCATCACATCAAGAAAACTGATTTGTGATAGGTCATAGTTAATGGTGAAATGGTGTTCATTCATAGAGTTTTGGTAAACATGGAATTCCAAAAGTTCTTCTTGGGTCCCTGTATAGATCACGAAAATGTAATCCAAATATCTCAGAATTTGGAGGATATTGGAGAGAAAAGGTTAAGGTCTGGATTCAGCACCACCTGTTTTCAAACATTCCTAGATATAGGTTAGCATAATTAGGAGCCACAGTGCTCCCCATCGCTGCCCCTTTGGTCTGGAGGAAAAAGTATTCTCTGAAGAGAAAATAGTTTAGGTTAGTACCAGTTCAATCAAGTCCACAATACAATTGGTGCTGGGTAGAGCATTAGGGGGACGTTCATTGAAGTAGAACTTGAAGGACTCTAGGCCGCCCTGATGGGGGATGTTAGTATATAGACTGGTAACATCAAAAGCACACAGAATATAATTTTCAGGTATATGGTCCACAGATTTCAAAGGTAAGAAAATCAATACAGTCTCTAGTATACGTGGGGAGGGAGATCGCCCAGGGTTTCACAAAATAGTCTACAAAGGTAGAGATATTCTGTCAGAGATCCATTACTACTCACAATGGGCCTGCCTGGTATCGGTGGTGTCATGCTCTTGTGAATTTTATGTAGAGCATATATGGCAGGTGTGGTTGGGCAGTCAACTTTCATATACTCATATTCTGTCTTTGTAATTTCCCTTTCATTCAACTTTTTTTTTCTTTTTTTTTTACAATTTATCATGGATCTGAGACTTGAATTGATTAGTATGGTCCTTTGGGAGTCTTTTGTAAAATTCATCACCACTAATTTGTCTCAGAATCTCCTTTTCATTGTCTGCTGCATTTGGTATCACTATTGCACCTCCTTTGTCGGCAGGTTTTATAATGATACCGGAGTCATTTTTCAGTTCCATAAGAGATTCTTTCTCTGCTTTGGACATTTTGTGGAATAACTTGTATTCTTTTTTTCTTAGCCAGGAGATTATGCACATCTTTCTCAACTAGGCAGCAATATGTTTCAAGAAAGGGATTTCCTTTGGGTTGTAAAAATGTGCTTTTCCTCTTAAAATATGTATTTTCCCTTGTTATGTCCTCAGGGCATTGTCATTCAGGTTATCAATGGGGAAATCATTAGCACTATTTCCTGTCTGGTTACTAATATCGTTCAATATATTAACATGTGCAGGTGCATAGGCAGCAAGCCCATTACCAAAAAACCCAGTCAATCTCAAACTGCAAAAAAACTTTTGAAAGTCTATAACTGCATCAAAGTCATTGGCCTGTGATGTTGGGACAAATGATAGTCCCTTACCTAGGCCAGATGAACATGTATCAGATTATGTATCAGACAAGTTAATTACCATATCCGTCCGTGTATGTAGCGGGAACTTTGGGTGTTGCCGTCTTCCTACATAGTCCTCTCCTGCATTTCTTGTGGGGAAGCAGGGTGGGCGGTGGTTGTGATGATGGCCTAGTCAATGACGTCGTCCGTCGGGATTCCCCCCAAAAATAGACGCTCCGGCTCTAGATTGGTCACTGGAGTCAGATGTGAGGGATTTGGTTAAGCGCCACATTAGTGGCCCTCTAGGATTACAGCTGGGCTGGCGTTTGCCCTTCCAGCGTTCTCGTGTGGGGAGTGCCAATTGGCTGTCTCCTACCATCCCTTCAGAAATATACCTTCTGCTCCTTGTAGTCCGAAAGTATCACGCTCAAACTTTTTCCGCTTGTTCGTCTTTGTCTCCTCCGCAAGTTTATCACAAATATTTTCCACACTGGTCATGTATTCAGCTCAAAGAGTTCAATATTGGTTTTATCAGACCAGAGAATCTTGTTTCTCATGGTCTGAGTCCTTTAGCTGCCTTTTGGTAAACTCCAAGTGGGCTGTCATGTGCCTTTTACTGAAGAGTGGCTTCCCTCTGGCCACTCTACCATAAAGGCCTGAATGCTTGAGTGCTGCAGAGATGGTTGTACTTCTGGAAGGTTATCCCATCTCCACAGAGGAACTCTGGAGCTCTGTCAGAGTGACCACCCTTGTGGGGCCCCCATGTTGAGGATCAGTGTGGCGGAGGTGTTAATGCCTACCTTCACCACCTGGTATCGGCCTGTCAGGACCCAGTTGCACATGATGGGGTTCAGACCCAGGGCCCCGAGCTTAGCATTGTGTGTGTGCGCGTCCTTGTGTGCGTCCTTGCATGCGTGCATGCATGTAGCCTATGTAGCAACGGTGGGCCCAGGCTCTCCTGATCTTGCCATGGGCTGACTGCCTGGGTGTGAGGATGCAGTGATGCTGTCGCCCATTGTTCTGAGATAATGTCATAACGGGGGGGACAGCTGGCAGCTTCGTTTCCTGTCGGCGCACATTTTCTGCCACATCAATAATGAGCACCTCAGCCCAGCCATGATGGCCACGGCTCACTGCTCACGTGGCTCCATACTCTCACTCTCTCTTTCTTTGTCTGTTCTTTCTCTATCTTTCTCTTTATGTTATTTCCTCTATCGCTCTTCATCTCTCGCTCTATTTCTTTCTGCCAATCCCTTTCTCTCGCTGTCTGAATGTTTTTTGGGGGGTGAATATCCTCTTTCCTTACTTTTGTCTGCATTCCTCTGTCTTATTTTAAAAAATCCTTTGTATATGCTAAATGAAGCATAAAATGATCAGAACGTTCATTGAGAAGACACTGTTCCTTATTTTCCTTTTAGTTTGACGTGACAAAGACATTTGAGGGACTGTGTCATATCAGTAAGGAGTGAAGCACATATCTGCACATCCCCTTTAGTTCCCCATTGATGAACCTGTTTGCAGTGAAGTGTTGAGCATTGTGGTGTTTCGTTGTACGGGCTTTAGATTGAGACAAACATGAGCACAGGTAGACATTGCTAAGGAAATAAAGGAAATTGGTGATGTCGGGCAGGCGCGGAGGGGTGGGGGGGTTGGCCCAGGGGACCGATGGATGGGGTGACGGCGTGACACTCAGATGCAGCTGGGGATTTCATGAAGTCGCAGCAAAAGCTCAGTGGCACGTCACCGTAACTGGCTTTCAAAGACTGGGATTGACACTGCCTGTGGGCTGCCAGACACAGAGAGCAAGAGAGCGAGAGAGAGAGAGAGAGAGACTGCTGAGCCTCACCGTATGTTAGCCTCACAGAGAGTGGAAAGGCTGGTTAGTAATTCAGTCACTTCAGTTCCTCCCAATTGAAATCACGATGAAAAACCCCATCAACGCTCACTTGACAACCCACGTCACTGGTCCTAACGACAGTTAATTTATGGTATGTCGATTACTCTATAGGCTCAACATGCAAGCTGGCAAAGCATGCGTTCCTACATGAAAAGATACTACAGTTTAGTACTACACAGTGGCGTAGTACAGTTTCACGGACCCCCCCACTCAAGGTTCGAGCAAATGTGTCCTGGAGGGCAGGTAGTTTTCCTCCGTTGATGCGTTGTGCAGACTGCACCACCCTCTGGAGTGCCTTACCAGGCAGTGATACAGCCACACAGGATGCTCTCAATTGTGCATCTGTAAAAGTTTGTGAGGGTTTTAGGTGAGAAGCCACATTTCTTCAGCCTCCTGAGGTTGAAGAGGCGCTGTTGCACCTTCTTCACCATACTGTCTGTGTGGGTGGAACAGTTCAGTTTGTCCGTGATGTGTACGCCGAGGAACTTAAAACTTTACACCTTCTCCACTGATGTCCCGTCGATGTGGATAGGGGGCTGCTCCCTCTGCTGTTTCCTGAAGTCCACGATCATCTCCTTTGTTTTGTTGATGTTGAGTGAGAGGTTGTTTTCCAGACACCACACTCCGAGTGCCTTCACCTCCTCCCTGTAGGCTGCCACATTGTTGTTGGTAATCAAGCCCACTACTGTTGTGTCGTGACAAGGGCACGAAAATGCCTCTTCCCCCTCAGGAAGTTAAAAAGATTTGGCATGGGCCCTCAGATCCTTAAACAGTTCTACAACTGCATGATTGAGAGCATCTTGACTGGCTGCATCACTGCTTGTATGGCAACTGGACTCCTGAGTGGCGCAGTGGTCTAAGGCACTGCATCTCAGTGCAAGAGGCGTCACTACAGACACCCTGGTTTGAATCCAGGCTGTATCACATCCGGCCGTGATTGGGAGTGCCATAGGGTGGCACACAATTGGGCCGGGGTAGGCCGTCATTTTAAATAAGAATTTGTTCTTATCTGACTTGCCTAGTTAAATAAAGGTTAAAAAAATGTATTATAAAGAATAAGAAACTGCTTGGCATCCGACCTCACTGCGTTACAGAGAGTGGTGCGGTCAGCCCAGTACATAAGTAGAGCCAAGCTCCCTGCCATCCAGGACCTCTATTCCAGGCGGTGTCAGAGGAATGCCCTAAAAATTGTTAAAGACTCCAGCCACCCAAGTCATGGAATGTTCTCTCTGCTACCGCATTGCAAGCGGTACCAATGCACCAAGTCAGGAACCAACAGGACCCTGAACAGCTTCTACCCTCAAGCCACATGACTGCTAAATAGTTAGTCTACGTAGCTATTTGGTTAACTATTTACATTTACTATCTGCATAGACCCCTTTTTGCACTAACTGTTTGACTCATCACATACACTGCTGCTACTGGTCTACTGTCTGTCACTTTATTCCTAGTTATATGTACATGCCTACCTCAATTACCTCGTACCCCTGCACATTGACTTGGTACTGGTACCACTTGTATATATATATATAAGTTATCATTACTCATTATGTATCTATTACTACTTTTATTATTACGTGTTTTACTTTTCTATTACTTCTCAATTTTCTTTCTCTTTGCATTGTTGGGACGGGCCCGTAAGTAAGCATTTCACTGTTATTCCACACCTGTTGTTTACGAAGCATGTGACAAATAAAAAAAATATATATTTTATTTGATTCAGTATTTTTTCATGTAGTTTGTTTACGATACAGATATCAGTATCAAAGCAATATACAAAAAGGAAACCGTTCGCACATTCGGCTTGCAGCATAATGATATTGTTCTGCTATTGTTCTCCCCCTAGCCTGTAACAGAACACTAGTTTCAGCTCACCTCTTACTGCTGAGTGACTTCTGTTCTGCAACCGCGGAACTCTTGGCACCACACAGTCTTGGGCACAGATTCTCTGATTAGGCCTGCACCCTGAGTCACAGTTCAATTAAAATGATTATAGAGTCAGCCTTGAAAACCGTCTGGAGAAGCCATTCAATTATGCACCAATCAGCCCTGCTTATAGCCAAGCTGATTTGGGCCTTACCCCACTAGCAGGAAGTATAGAAGCCAGTAGACACATACCCCCTTCATCCAACAAAGAGTTTCCCTGCTTCTCTGGCACTGCTATTGTTAGTGTGGATGGTTTAGGGCATTCAACTCTTACCCTACAAGGTCCGGAGCCTGCTGGGTTTCTGTTCTACCTGATACTTAATTTCACCCACCTGATGTCCCAGGTCTAAATCAGTCCCTGGTTAGAGGGGAATAATAAAGAAACACAGTGGAACTGGCTCTGAGGTCCAGAGTTGAGTTTGAGGGGTTTAGGGCATTTTACAATACAACCGTACAAGGCCATTTTGAATTGTGGTTGGACAGAAAAACACAGCAAACTACTCTGAAGATTGACAAGATGGCGCTGGAGAACAAGGCTGACGTTTTACGTATTCCTAACCAATTGTGGTTTTCTTATAATTTCTTTGCGTTGTTTGTAACTTTTTTTTTAACATATTTTGTACTTAATGTTGCTGCTACCGTCTCTTATGACCGAAAATTGGACATTCAAAACTGTAATATCTTATGTTTCACGGAGTTGTGGCTGAACGACGACATTATCAACATACAGCTGGCTGGTTATGTATTTTTGTAAATAACAGCTGGTGCATGATATCTAAGGAAGTCTCAAGGTTTTGCTCGCTTGAGGTAGAGTATCTCATTATAAGCTGTAGACAACACTATCTACCTAGAGAGTTTTCATCTGTATTTTTCATAGCTGTCAACATACCACCACAGACTGATGCTGGCACTAAGACTGCAGTGAATGAGCTGTATTCTGCCATAAGCAAACAGGAAAATGCTCACTCAGAGTTGGTGGTCCTAGTAGCCAGGGACTTTAATGCAGGGAAACTTAAATCCACCTTACCAAATTTCTATCAGCATGTTAAATGTGCAACCAAAGGACCACCTTTACTCCACACACAGAGGCACATACAAAGCTCTCCCTCGACCTCCATTTGGCAAATCTGATCATAATTCTATCCTCCTGATTCTTGCTTACAAGCAAAAATTCAAGCAGGAAGCACCAGTGACTCAATCAATAAAAAAGTGGTCAGATGAAGCAGATGCTAAGATGCTATGAATTACAGGCAACATCCGCACTGAGCTAAAGGCTAGTAGCGCTGCCGCTTTCAAGGAGCGGGACTCTAACCCAGAAGCTGATAAGAAATCCTGCTATGCTCTCAGACGAACCATCAAACAGGCAAAGCGTCAATACAGGACTAAGATTGAATCATACTACACCATCTCTCACGCTCGTTGTATGTGGCAGGGCTTGCAAACCATTACAGACTACAAAGGGAAGCACAGTCAAGAGTTTCCCAGTGACACAAGCCTACCAGATGAGCTAAACTACTTCTATGCTCCCTTCGAGGCAATTAACACTGAAACATGCATGAGAGCATCAGCTGTTCCGGAAGACTGTGTGATCATGCTCTCTGCAGGGCCAGACGGATTACCAGGATGTGTACGGCGAGCATGCACTGACCAACTGGCAAGTGTCTTCACTGACATTTTCAACCTCTCCCTGTCCGAGTCTGTAATACCAACATGTTTTAAGCAGACCACCATAGTCCCTTTGCCCAAGAACACTAAGGTACCTGCCTAAATGACTACCGACCCGTAGCACACCATGAAGTGCTTTGAAAGGCTGGTCATGACTCACATCAACACCATTATCCTAGAAACCCTAGACTCACTCAATTTGCATACTGCCCTAACAGATCCACAGATGACGCCCTCTCTATTGTACTCCACACTGCCCTTTCCCACCTGGACAAAAGGAACACCTATGTGAGAATGCTATTCATTGACTATAACTGTGTTCATCACCATAGTGCCCACAACTAAAGAGGGAGGGGAATAAACCCCTCCCTCTGCAACTGGATCCTGGACTTCCTGACGGGCCACCCCCATGGTGGTAAGGGTAGGTAAAAACACATCTGCCTCGCTGAACCTCAACACTGGGGCCCCTCAGGGTGCGTGCTCAGTCCCTTTATGTACTCCCTGTTCACTCATGGCAACATGGCCACGCACGACTCCAACACCATCATTAAGTTTGCCGATGACACAACAATGTCATCGGCAACATTTGTATGTTGGTTGTTGATCACCGACAGCATCAAGACAGCCTATAGGGAGGTGGTCAGAGACCTGGCCATGTGGTGCCAAGACAATAACCACTCCCACAACATGATCAAGATTGTGATTGCGGACTACAGGAAAAAGAGGAGCGAGCATTCTCATCGACGGGGATGTAGTGGAGCAGGTTGAGAGCTTCAAGTTCCTTGGTGTCCACATCACCAACAAACTAAGCACACCAATACAGTCATGAAGAGGGCACGACAAAACCTATTCCCCCTCAGGAGACTGAAAATATTTCCTCAAAAGGTTCTAGAGCTGCACTATCGAGAGCATGACTGGTTGTATTACCGCCTGGTATGGCATCCGCTCGGCCTCCAACCGCAAGGCACTACAGAGGGTAGTGCGTACGGCCCAGTACATCACTAGGGCCAAGCTTCCTGCCATCCAGGACTTCTATACCAGGCGGTGTCAGAGGAAGGCCCTAAAAATTGTCAAAAACTCCAATCACCCTAATCATAGACTGTTCTCTCTGACACTGCTCGGCAAGCGGTACCAAAGCACCAAGTCAAGGTCCAAGAGGCTTCTAAACAGCTTCTACCCCCAAGCCATAAGACTCCTGAACAACTAATCAAATGGCTACCCAGACTATTTGCATTGCCCCCCCACCACCACCACCACTTTTTACACCACTGCTACTCTCTGTTGTTATCATCTATGCATAGTCACTTTAATAACTCTACCTACATGTACATATTACCTCAACTAACCGGTGCCCCCGCACATTGACTCACATTGACTCGGTGTGCCGGTATCCCCCTGTATAAAGTCTCGCTATTGTTATTTTACTACTGCTCTTTAATTACTTGTTACATTTATTTATTATTCATATTTTTATGTTGATTGTTGGAATTGTTGGTTAGGGGCTCGTCAGTAAGCATTTCCATGTAAGGTCTACACCTGTTGTTGTCATGTTCTGACCTTTATTTCCTTTGTTTTGTCGTTATTTAGTATGGTCAGGGCGTGAGTTGGGGTGTGCAGTCTATGTTTGTTTTTCTATGATTTTGGGATTTCTATGCTTCGGCGTAGTATGGTTCTCAATCAGAGGCAGGTGTCATTAGTTGTCTCTGATTGAGAATCTTACTTAGGTTGCCTGGGTTTCACTGTTTGTTTGTGGTTGATTGTCTATGTTAGTTGCTTGTGTCAGCACGGTTCTTATGATAGCTTCACGGTCGTTATTTGTTTATTGTTTTTGTACAGTTTACTTTGTGTTTTTCGTCATCTATTAAATGATGCATTCACACCACGCTGCACTTTGGTCCGCTTCTTACGACGATCGTGACAGTTGTATTCGGCGCTTGTGACTAATACAAATTTGATTTGATTACATTTTTGATTTGATAAGATGTAGGATCTTAATGGCGATATTATATTTGATCAAACCTGTCTCATAGGTGTTTATCCAGTATAAGACTGACCATAGCTAATCTGCTAGGAAATATCATAGCATTCACCTTGATACATGTACCAGCAGTGGCTGCTACCAAACAGTGCTTGTTAAAGGAAAAAATGACGTTCTAAAATAGGCCTAGTGTGACACACAGAAACAGTTGTGTCCTTTCAGACATCTGACTTGCTGTGAATAAACAGTGATAATGACTCCTTCCCCTGTGAGCCTTCCTCATTGACTCCAAATAGGACACAACAGCCACAAAGGAGGTGCATCAACTTAGCATAATGGAAGTAAAAGGCAACTTTAGCTCCACGATAGGAGCAGGACAACGAGACAATTTGTAAGGGCTATAATGAGAAAACACGCATAGAATAATTTTCTATTCTACCTCCAGCTGAACTTCACAAGGCATGTGCAGCCTGCTGATTATAGCCTCACTGTCCTGCCACTTAAAATATCATGACGTCTTATGACATTTATTGTACTGTTTACAACAATATATTATGGCACTGTTATGATGTATAATTTAAGTGAAGTGTTTCATAACTAAGCATCCCCTCTGTGAGATGGTTTTGAACCAGTCATTGTCAGTTGAGGCCTGTTTCGATTTGACAGTAGCACTTCTCCAGTAACAGGTAGTGTGATGTTCACAGTGTAATAATATATTCAAATCACTTATACCAGGGAGCACACCGGATTACTGTGATTCCAGGCTTCCTTTAATATCAGCCTTTTCTTATTATATAGACAGTGCTGCTTCGGGTTACCTCAAGGAAGTCATTTAGCACGTCAGACAGTCTATCTGAGCTATCACAGACACCGGGAAACAGCAATTACAGCAACAGGGGAGAACCACCGGCCCACTTTTAAGTCTAAACTGAAAGTGAATGAATCCTACATGATTGAAAGGGAGGAGTAAGGATAAGAGTAGCACCCCTGTATATCTCTCCTTCTCCTCCTCCCCAGAGAATGCTCTGTGCAGTGAGGCATTCAGACATGTCAAGAGTTTTGTGTGATTTATCCAGAAGAGAGAATCCATAGCCGGTAAGACTGAATCAACATCAGCCCGTTGTGAAGTCTTACTTAACTATACATCTTAATAGAAAGATGTATAGTTATCGTTATATTATTTTTCTCTAAGCATTTCACTGTTAGGCTACACCTGTTATTTACGAAGCATGTGATCATCACATCAGAGAATATCAAACAGGGCTGTACTGTTGGCTGTGGTAAGGACTTGGTCGAAAAACAGATGTACCTTAGCCTCAATAACTGCCTTGGTAGTGATCTGACACAGACAGGGCTGTACCGTAGAGGCTGTGGACGTGGTGAGAGACGCTGTCAGTCAGATGTGTACAGTGCCTTCAGAAAGTTTTCACACCCCTTGACTTTTTCCACATTGTGTTGTGTTACAGCCTGAATTTAAAATGGATTGAATTGAGATGTTGTGTCACTGGCCTATACACAATATCCACAATGTCAAAGTCGAATAATGTTTTTGACATTTTTGCAAATTAATTACAAATGAAACATCGAAGTCAATAAGTATTATAATAATAAGTATTATTGAGTCAATATACAAATACAGCATGTATTGACTCAGGGGTGTGAACACATATTTCTGTATTTCTGTATTTCATATTTTTGTATTTCATATTCATATTTCATATTCAAAGCATTTTCAAAAAAACACGTTCTCACTTTGTCATTATGGTGTATTGTGTGTAAATGGGTGAGATAGAAATGTATATAATCCATTTCGAATTCAGGTTGTAACACAATTAATGTGGAATAAGTCAAGGGGTATGAATACTTTCTGAAGGCACTGTATGTGTAGAAGAGGAATCCAATCTCCATTCCAAACTCTCAATTTTCAGAAGAATTCAGATCTTCAGATATTTTACATTTGAAGAATTCCCAGTTCTTGTCCTCATATTCCAATATTCACTTCATCTGATATCGTATTCCAAGTATTCACAGGGATTGGGTGGGTTGTGTGTGTGCATGTTGCTATACAGCCAGCAAGGTTGTTGTTGGAAACAAGGCCATTGATTACCAATTTGTGAAAACATCTTTCTGAGTATGTGCCTGCGTGTGCACGTGTGTGTTTAGTATGTAGTATTTTACTAGGATCCCCAATTAGCTGCTGCCAAGGCAGTGGCTACTCTTCCTGGGGTCCAAACAGGAAACAAAACACACCAAATAGAATACTTAATATACATAAACCTACATAATACAATATACACTGCTCAAAAAAATAAAGGGAACACTTAAACAACACAATGTAACTCCAAGTCAATCACACTTCTGTGAAATCAAACTGTCCACTTGGGACCACGGCAACAGGCTGGTCATGACTACAGCACCTTGTAAATGGCTTCTATAGCCTTTGAGGTTGCCTGTGGACAGCAGCCTGTTCTACATCAAGAAACTAGGCATCAGAGGCCACACGTGTGAGGAACAGAAACATGCCCTTAACCGCACACGCCAACCTGTGTTCGGTTCATTCCCTTCATCGCATCACCTCTGGTGATAAGTGTTTGTAGCCTACACATCCCTTTCCTAGCCTCAGGCCTCTACTGATGGAGAAACAAAACTGTCACTCCTGAAACGTAAGTAAACAGACAGGACACATCCACCCAAAGTGTTTCTACATTTTTTTGTGTCTGCTTCATCTTAAAGCAATTTGGCAATTGGTTTTATTTTGCTCTAGCTACCTCTCCTCTCCCTCTCTTCCCCCCAATGCTGGGCTGTTTCAAGTTACAGTGGAATTTTCCCCATCGAGGGAAATTGACTTAACTTTGGAAAGTCTATTGTGACACTAGCATTTCAGGTAATGAGCGAGAAGATCTGTTTTCCGCTGGCTGATTACAGGCAGTAATTAAGACACTGATCCCGCAATTGGGTGGAGGCAGGTATCTCGTGCCTGGAATGCATCCTCTCTATCTCTCCTTCAGAAGACACCTACACCTACATAAAACAGAGATATGCACAACAATTTGATAAAAACATTGGTTTGAAATTGGAGCCTGGTTTGATGTCCATTTAGCTTTGTGTGTATTATAATACACTGCTCAAAAAAATAAAGGGAACACTTAAACAACACAATGTAACTCCAAGTCAATCACACTTCTGTGAAATCAAACTGTCCAGTTAGGAACCAACACGGATTGACAATAAACTTCACATGCTGTTGTGCAAATGGAATAGACAACAGGTGGAAATTATAGGAAATTAGCAAGACACCCCCAATAAAGGAGTGGTTCTGAAGGTGATAACCACAGACCACTTCTCAGATGTTGGCGGTGGGTCAGTCATGGTGTGGGGTGACATTTCTTTGGGGGAACGCACAGCCCTCCATGTGCTCGCCAGAGGTAGCCTGACTGCCATTAGGTACCGAGATGAGATCGTCAGTCCCTTTGTGAGACCATATGCTTGTGCGGTTGGCCCTGAGTTCCTCCTAATGCAAGACAATGCTAGACCTCATGTGGCTGGAGTGTGTCAGCAGTTCCTGCAAGAGGAAGGCATTGATGCTATGGACTGGCCCGCCCGTTCCCCAGACCTGAATCCAATTGAGCACATCTGGGACATCATGTCTCGCTCAATCCACCATTGCCACGTAGCACCACAGACTGTCCAGGAGTTGGCGGATGCTTTAGTCCAGGTCTGTGAGGAGATCCCTCAGGAGACCATCCGCCACCTCATCAGGAGCATGCCCAGGCATTGTAGGGAGGTCATACAGGCATGTGGAGGCCACACACACTACTGAGCCTCATTTTGACTTGTTTTAACAACATTACATCAAAGTTGGATCAGCCTGTAGTGTGGTTTTCCACTTTAATTTCGAGTGTGACTCCAAATCCAGACCTCCATGGGTTGATACATTTGATTTCCATTGATAATTTTTGTGTGATTTTGTTGTCAGCACATTCAACAATGTAAAGAAAAAAGTATTTAATAAGAATATTTCATTCATTCAGATCTAGGATGTGTTATTTTAGTGTTCCCTTTATTTTTTTGAGCAGTGTATAATACAATGCAAATTACAATACCAAATATATACAAATGTCTGTGTGTCTCTTCACAGTCCCTGTTGTGCAGTAAGGTGTTCTTTTTTCAGTTTTTTCAATCTGGTTTTATTGCTAGCTTGAGTTACCTGGGGTGGCAGAGAGTTCCATGTAATCACAGCTCTATTTAATACTGTGCATTTCCCAGCCTCTGTTCTGGACCTGGGACCTGTGAAGAGACCTCTGGTTGCATGTCTTGTGTGGTACCGATTAGTGTCCGAACTGCTTGAACAGACAGTTCGGTACCTTCAACACATGAACACCTCGCACAAAGACCAATAGTGAGGAGAAATTGACATGCATGTCATTGACATTTGCCCTCCGTGTACATCTAAGTGCAATATGTGCAGCTCTGTTCTGGACCAATGGAAATTTGCCTTGGTCCTTCTTTGCCACACATGACTGCACAACTGGGCAGTCGTCCAGGTGTGACAAACCTAGGGCCTGTAGGACCTGTCTGGTTGATTGAGACGTCAAGAAAGCAGAGCAACGCCTTATCATGGACAGACCTCTTCCCATTTTAGCAGTCTATATGTTTTGACCATGACAGCTTGCTATTTTGGGTTACACCCAGCAGTTTAGTCTTCTAAACTTGCTCAATCACCACATTATTCAATAATATATCTAGATGAGGTTTAGGGTTGAGTGTGTGATTTATCCCAAAATATATATATTTCCAGCCTAATGCTAGTTACCCATTCTAAAACTGACTGAAGCTCTATGTTAAGGTGGTCAGTTATTTATTTTACTGTCGTAGCCGGCATGTATACTGTTGAGGCGTCAGCATGTATAGACACACAGGCTTTTTTCAAGGTCAGTGGAAGGTCACTAGTAAAAACAGAAACAATAATGACCCAAGCCGGCTACCCTGCAGTACACCACACTCAACCAAATTTGCATTAGATAGGCTTCAATTAAAGAAAACCCTCTGTGTTCTATTAGATAGGTAACTCTCAACCATGATAAGGCAGAGGGTGTAAATCCATAACACCTAAGTTTTTTCAGCAATAGGTTATGATCAATGATATCAAAAGCAGCACGGAAGTCTAACAAAACAGCTCACACAATCTTCTTATTATCAATTTCTTTCAGCAAATCATTAGTAATTTGTGTCAGTGTCAAGCATGTTGTGTGCCCTTCCCTATAAGCATGCTGAAAGTCTGTTGCCAATTTGTTTTCTATAAAATAACATTGTATTTGATCAAACACCATTTATTTTATTTTTTTGCTAAGCATCGGTAACAGGCTGATTGGTCGTCTGTTTGAACCATTAACGGGGTGCTTTACTATTCTTGGGCAGCGGAATGACCTTTGCCTCCCCCCAGACCTGAGGGCACACACCATCTTCTAGGCTTAAACTGAAGATGTGGCAAACAGGAGTCGCAATGTATTCCACTACTAACCTCAGCATTTTACCATTCCGGTTGTCTGTGCCAGATGACTTGTCCTTATTCATAGATAGCAAAATGTATTCACCCCTTTTACACCAACTTTGCAGAACTCAAAACTACTGATATGTTATGTGAATTTACTGTTATGAGCAAGTATTACGTATATTAATTTGTCTAGGATTTGTGTTATTTGTGTGTGAGTAGGTGATGTCCCTGTGGGTGCGATAATTTCTAAAGGCCATTGTAAATATTGTTGTGCTGTCAACAATAGCATCCACCAAGAGCCACCTAATGAAATATTTATCAGGGATTTGAGGATCCAAGCTGTTTTAATTACCATTTGCAAAGCAGGCATCTAACCACGTTTAGTAGAGAAACACTGGTCTTGTCACTCAGTATTTGCATGTGTCTCTGTGTGCACCTGTGCTGCTGGGTGCATGTTGTGTTGTTGTTATCTGTGTGCACGTTTCAAAGAGCAAGCAAGTGATTGAGAGCAAGCGAAACAGAGAGACAGAGAGAAAGAGAAATTGTTAGGAAAAGTTTATAGGGGAAGCAGCTGTGCCATTTCCGTCTCTTGCAGTGCTGCATCAAGGTCTAGGAATGTGCCAAGTCGTTACACTAATTACCTGGCCCTACACTGTCTGAATCGTGCCTAGCTTCCTGCCTAGCAGTCCTAACCTGTATCCATTACCTCTGATTGATATTCAGCTCTGTGATGCACCAGCCTCAGAGGTGCAGCCTGGTCAAGGTTTCTCAGTGAAATGTTCTCTTTGATTGTGAAGAGTGATCACGATGTACGCTGCGTGTATGAAAACAACATATCTCTTTAGGGGCTGTTTCCAACAACCTGGATTCTTCTTCCCTCATCACTTTAGCCCACATGGTTAATTATTTTTTACAGTTTAAAACGTACACCCCCTCATTAATTCAGCAGTCCACAATCTATCATAATTACTACCAAATAAGTGGTTGTTGCTTTAATTAAAATTAGTGGCTGTGATGCTCACTCATTAGAATACCCAGTATCACACACACACTCACTCAAACACACACATAAACACACACTTAATCACATAAAGAAAACAGTCAAACTAAGCGATGCCACACTCAAATAAGCTACCCAGCATTGCACCAAGGCTGCTTCTCACACTGCCGTACCTTCTCGCTAATGCAATCACACAAAGAGTGGTGGGCGAGGAGAGAGGAGCGGCATTACACCACACTATAATTACAGCCTGACATTTCACAGCAAACTCCCCTTTTCAGCTGTGTAAGCCCTAAATGAAATTCTGTTGAAACGGGAAATCAACTTTACAGTACAAAAAAATAACTTCCAGTGCTTTTACTGTCTTAGAGCGATACGGCCGAGGAGGATGAGATCATGAGGAAATTGAGTGACCTCATAGTGCTGCCTACCATTTAGAGATGCATCTCTTACCTGTATCATGTTTATTTCTATTAGAAGCAAATACCTTTGGAGAAAGGACAATACAAGTGAGTCAGAGAGTGGGCGAGAAAGGCAGAGATAGTGACGGAGATAGCTAGATAAGTTAAAATGTTATGTACATTAGAGAGTGGGAGAGACAGGAAGAGACAGGGACGGAGATAGCTAGGTAAGTTAAAGTTCTGTATATTAGAGAGTGGGAGAGACAGGAAGAGACAGGGACGGAGATAGCTAGGTAAGTTAAAGTTCGGTATATTAGAGAGTGGGAGAGACAGGAAGAGACAGGGACGGAGATAGCTCTGTATATTTTTTATAATTGTATTTATTTCACCTTTATTTAACCAGGTAGGCAAGTTGATAACAAGTTCTCATTTACAATTGCAACCTGGCGACAGAGTTACACGTGGAGTAAACAAACATACAGTCAATAATACAGTAGAAAAATAAGTCTATATACAATGTGAGCAAGTGAGGTGAGATAAGGGAGGTAAAGGCAAAAAAGGCCATGGTGGCGAAGTAAATACAATATAGCAAGTAAAACACTGGAATGGTTGATTTGCAGTAGAAGAATGTGCAAAGTAAAGATCGAATGGGGTGCAAAGGAGCAAAATAAATAAATAAATACAGTAGGGAAAGAGGTAGTTGTTTGGGCTAAATTATAGATGGGCTATGTACAGGTGCAGTAATCTGTGAGCTGCTCTGACAGCTGGTGCTTAAAGCTAGTGAGGGAGATAAGTGTTTCCAGTTTCAGAGATTTTTGTAGTTCGTTCCAGTCATTGGCAGCAGAGAACTGGAAGGAGAGGCGGCCAAAGGAAGAATTAGTTTTGGAGGTGACCAGAGAGATATACCTTCTGGAGGGCGTGCTACTGGTGGGTGCTGCTATGGTGACCAGCGAGCTGAGATAAGGGGGGACTTTACCTAGCAGGGTCTTGTAGATGACATGGAGCCAGTGGGTTTGGCGACGAGTATGAAGTGAGGGCCAGCCAACGAGAGCGCACAGGTCGCTGTGGTGGGTAGTATATGGGGCTTTGGTGACAAAACGGATGGCACTGTGATAGACTGCATCCAATTTATTGAGTAGGGTATTAGAGGCTATTTTGTAAATGACATCGCCGAAGTTGAGGATTGGTAGGATGGTCAGTTTTACAAGGGTATGTTTGGCAGCATGAGTGAAGGATGCTTTGTTGCGAAATAGGAAGCCAATTCTAGATTTAACTTTGGATTGGAGATGTTTGATGTGAGTCTGGAAGGAGAGTTTACAGTCTAACCAGACACCTAGGTATTTGTAGTTGTCCACATATTCAGAGCCGTCCAGAGTAGTGATGTTGGACAGGCGGGCAGGTGCAGGCAGCGATCGGTTGAAGAGCATGCATTTAGTTTTACTTGTATTTAAGAGCAATTGGAGGCCACAAAAGGAGAGTTGTATGACATTGAAGCTCGCCTGGAGGGTTGTTTACACAGTGTCCAAAGAAGGGCCAGAAGTATACAGAATGGTGTCATCTGCGTAGAGGTGTATCAAAGACTCACCAGCAGCAAGAGCGACATCATTGATGTATACAGAGAACCCTGTTGCACCCCGACAGAGACTGCCAGAGGCCCAGACAACAGACCCTCCGATTTGACACACTGAACTCTATCAGAAAAGTAGTTGGTGAACCAGGTGAGGCAATCATTTGAGAAACCAAGGCTGTCGAGTCTGCTGATGAGGATGTGGTGATTGTCGAAAGCCTTGGCCAGGTCAATGAATACGGCTGCACAGTATTGTTTCTTATCGATGGCGGTTAAGATGTTGTTTAGGACCTTGAGCGTGGCTGAGGTGCACCCATGACCAGCTCTGAAACCAGATTGCATAGCGGAGAAGGTATGGTGGGATTCGAAATGATCGGTAATTTGTTTGTTGACTTGGCTTTCGAAGACCTTAGAAAGGCAGGGTAGGATAGATATAGGTATGTAGCAGTTTTGGTCAAGAGTGTCCCCCCCTTTGAAGAGGGGGATGACCGCAGCTGCTTTCCAATCTTTGGGAATCTCAGACGACACGAAAGAGAGGTTGAACAGGCTAGTAATAAGGGTGGCAACAATTTCGGCAGATAATTTTTGAAAGAAAGGGTCCCGATTGTCTAGCCCGGCTGATTTGTAGGGTTCCAGATTTTGCAGCTCTTTCAGAACATCAGCTGACTGTATTTGGGAGAAGGAGAAATGGGGAAGGCTTGGGCGAGTTGCTGTGGGGGGTGCAGTGCTGTTGACCGGGGTAGGGGTAGCCAGGTGGAAAGCATGGCCAGCCGTAGAAAAATGCTTATTGAAATTCTCAATTATAGTTGATTAATCGGTGGTGACAGTGTTTCCTATCTTCAGTGCAGTGGGCAGCTGGGAGGAGGTTCTTATTCTCCATGGACTTTACAGTGTCCCAGAACTTTTTTGAGTTTGTGTTGCAGGAAGCAAATTTCTGTTTTAAAAAGCTAGCCTTGGCTTTTCTAACTGCCTGTGTATATTGGTTTCTAGCTTCCCTGAAAAGTTGCATATCACGGCGGCTGTTCGATGCTAATGCAGAACGCCATAGGTTGTTTTTGTGTTAGTTATGGGCAGTCAGGTCTGGAGAGAACCAAGGGCTATATCTGTTCTGGGTTCTAAATTTCTTGAATGGGGCATGCTTATTTAAGATGGTGAGGAAGGCATTTTTTTTAAATAACCAGGCATCCTCTACTGACAGGATGAGATCAATATCCTTCCAGGATACCCCGGCCAGGTCGATTAGAAAGGCCTGCTCACTGAAGTGTTTCAGGGAGCGTTTGACAGTGATGAGTGGAGGTCGTTTGACTGCTGACCCATTACGGATGCAGGCAATGAGGCAGTGATCGCTGAGATCTTGGTAGCAGAGGTGTATTTAGAGGGCAAGTTGGTTAGGATTATATCTATGAGGGTGCCCGTGTTTACGGCTTTGGGGTGGTACCTGGTAGGTTCATTGATAATTTGTGTGAGATTGAGGGCATCAAGCTTAGATTGTAGGATGACTGGGGTGTTAAGCATGTTCCAGTTTAGGTTGCCTAGCAGCACGAGCTTTGAAGATATATGGGGGGCAATCAGTTCACATATGGTGTCCAGAGCACAGCTGGGGGCAGAGGGTGGTCTATAGCAGACGGCAACTGTGAGAGACTTGTTTATATTTAGAGAGTGGGAGAGACAGGAAGAGAAGCAGGGACGGAGATAGCTAGGTAAGTTAAAGTTCTGTATATTAGAGAGTGGGAGAGACAGGAAGAGACAGGGACGGAGATAGCTAGGTAAGTTAAAGTTCTGTATATTAGAGAGTGGGAGAGACAGGAAGAGACAGGGACGGAGATAGCTAGGTAAGTTAAAGGTCTGTATATTAGAGAGTGGGAGAGACAGGAAGAGACAGGGACGGAGATAGCTAGGTAAGTTAAAGTTCTGTATATTGGGATGGTGGTCACCTAGGTCGTCCTGACATGTCTTATTAGTCAGGTCTTTAATAGCCTGTACAACGTCAGGCTCACTCCTTCCCAATATCTCTGATTAAATTCAGACACACAGCCTAGCGTGGAGCCAAGACTGGCCACACAGTCCTTATTTTGCCCTGTGGTCATCACTTGGACAGAGCACCCAGGGTTCAGGCCAAGTAATCTGGAAAGTTTAAATTCACAAAGAAAAACAGAAAAATATTAAACTAATGGTATCCCTTTGACACAAATAACACCTCGCCATAACTTCCTTTATACCCGTTTTTCTGTTTATCTTGCCAGACATCATTTCCACAGAAAAAAATGCACTTGCTTAATAAGAGCGAATGTTCTATCAGTTGTTGTTTGAGTGTTTGCATCAGTCAGACTGTGTAGAGGATAGCTTTTTACTCATTATTACAGTATGTCTTTTCGGTCAACCCGGCATTACCATGATGAACTATAGATGACTCACTCTAGAACTTATAGCCCCATGCTGACTTAGACTAAATGAAAGCCATGTGAAGTACCTACAAGGACACCCTGTTGTCTTTTTTGCATTAATTCTCATCCCTTTTGTTTGAGTTAACTGAATAAGCCCCATCCTTATTCATGGGGGACACTTGTGATGATTTGAATGAGCAAACACACGAAGCCCTTCTATTGAATAAAAAACAACAACAACATATAAGAGTCTACGGACAGATTCCCTAATGAATGAATCTAAGGTCGTTGACCCCTGTGTCAGGACAGTGCAGACACAGATTTATCCTTGAGCGATGCAAGGAACTGTGGACTAAAAGAGCAGTACATGAAATGTCACGACAGAATCTCTTGTTCCCACTCTGAGTGGAGAAGCAAGTGTTTTATATTCCCAGTAGCAGCTACAGAGCCTGTCAAACTCTGAGAGGTTCGAGTTGTTGGCCATTTTAGCCGTACTACTTTTCCATGCAGCCGCAGAAACGCAGCAGAGAAATCAATAGCAGCGGTAATAATGCTCTGTGTTGAATGTGAAAGACTAGGGCATGGAGTACAAGAGAAAAACTTGGGAATGTAGTACAGGGGGACCCGTGTTGAGCATTGACTAACATTTCAAGGCCCATTTGCTGTGATCTGTCCTTAGAACCTCCTCTAGTGTCTGTACAGCTGAGGACACAGTGCATCAACGGTGGTCAGATGCTGGTGCGTGAAGGGGGCAGAGAACATTTTATTTAGCTCTGTATGTGCGTGTGTATGTCAATGCGTGTGTGTGTGCTTATGTGTGGAGTGAAGCCGGTTCATTTGTGTGGTGTCAGAGACCTGTAATCAATACTGCAGTGCACATAAAGGGAGTGGCGTGCATTAAGGAATTAGCAGGAGGGTAACAGCTTGTTTAGAGAAACACTTGGATTTAAATACACACATGTGGATAACACACCTGGATAACACACCCATAAAGGAAAACTCTGCCCCACTTCCAGGGCTATCTGCCAAATGACTGAGGACAGAGGGTGTCAGAGCTCTGTAGACAGGGCCAAAAGCCTGGGTGAAGAGTTTTGTGACAAAGCTGACTCGGTAGCTCTGGTCACAAACGCGCATTAACTCCCCTTATAAACTGTTTAGGGAGTTCATGTTTCCCCACATACTTTATGTAGTAATTAATTTATCCTAAATATATATACTTTTGGGTATTTACTGTGCGCAAGGCTATTTATGTGTAGTGGAAATGTTTGGTCAAGTTGCATTGTGACGTATTTCAGTTTCACATTTAAATGCAGTAATTTACCACTTTGCAATCCTCCCAGTGGATGTGATGTTTAGGTGCACATGAGCACTTTGGCACACTGACGAGAAAAGTGTGTTTATTTAAATATTGTAATGCGTCCTGTGTTTGAAGTTTGCGTGTCTCGAAGCTTCATGTCTTGTCTGTCATGTCCGGGCAAAATGGGTGCATGGCTCCATAAGGAGTACGTTTTCTCTCCTGTTGGCCTGCAGAACTATTATTATGAAATGTGTATTCATTCATGGAAAGTATTCTCGCTTTGAGGATAAGCTAGGAATGTTTAAGATGTTTATTTAGATGGAATATGTAAATGTGGGTATAATGATGATGTCTGTTACATGATTTGATATGCCATATTTGGGTAAAGAGCTCCATGGTTAAAGGTTTGGTCCATAGGGAAGGGCCATAGATATAAAGGTACCTGTTTCACCTGTGAGCTGGAGTTATGTTCAGCTCTGGTATGTGAGCAGGAGTTATGTTCAGCTCTGGTATGTGAGCTGGAGTTATGTTCAGCTCTGGTATGTGAGCTGGAGTTATGTTCAGCTCTGGTATGTGAGCTGGAGTTATGTTCAGCTCTGGTATGTGAGCTGGAGTTATGTTCAGCTCTGGTATGTGAGCTGGAGTTATGTTCAGCTCTGGTATGTGAGCAGGAGTTATGTTCAGATCTGGTATGTGAGCTGGAGTTATGTTCAGCTCTGGTATGTGAGCTGGAGTTATGTTCAGCTCTGGTATGTGAGCTGGAGTTATGTTCAGCTCTGGTATGTGAGCTGGAGTTATGTTCAGCTCTGGTATGTGAGCAGGAGTTATGTTCAGCTCTGGTATGTGAGCAGGAGTTATGTTCAGCTCTGGTATGTGAGCAGGAGTTATGTTCAGCTCTGGTATGTGAGCTGGAGTTATGTTCAGCTCTGGTATGTGAGCTGGAGTTATGTTCTAGCTCTGGTATGTGAGCTGGAGTTATGTTCTAGCTCTGGTATGTGGCAGGAGTTATGTTCAGCTCTGGTATGTGAGCAGGAGTTATGTTCAGCTCTGGTATGTCAGCAGGAGTTATGTTCAGCTCTGGTATGTCAGCAGGAGTTATGTTCAGCTCTGGTATGTGAGCAGGAGTTATGTTCAGCGCTGGTATGTGAGCAGGAGTTATGTTCAACTCTGGTATGTGAGCAGGAGTTATGTTCAGCTCTGGTATGTGAGCAGGAGTTATGTTCAGCTCTGGTATGTCAGCAGGAGTTATGTTCAGCTCTGGTATGTCAGCAGGAGTTATGTTCAGCTCTGGTATGTGAGCAGGAGTTATGTTCAGCTCTGGTATGTGAGCAGGAGTTATGTTCAGCTCTGGTATGTGAGCAGGAGTTATGTTCAGATCTGGTATGTGAGCAGGAGTTATGTTCAGCTCTGGTATGTGAGCAGGAGTTATGTTCAGCTCTGGTATGTCAGCAGGAGTTATGTTCAGCTCTGGTATGTGAGCTGGAGTTATGTTCTAGCTCTGGTATGTGAGCTGGAGTTATGTTCAGCTCTGGTATGTGAGCTGGAGTTATGTTCAGCTCTGGTATGTGAGCAGGAGTTATGTTCAGCTCTGGTATGTGAGCTGGAGTTATGTTCTAGCTCTGGTATGTGAGCTGGAGTTATGTTCAGCTCTGGTATGTGAGCAGGAGTTATGTTCTAGCTCTGGTATGTGAGCAGGAGTTATGTTCAGCTCTGGTATGTCAGCAGGAGGTATGTTCAGCTCTGGTATGTGAGCTGGAGTTATGTTCAGCTCTGGTATGTGAGCAGGAGTTATGTTCAGCTCTGGTATGTGAGCAGGAGTTATGTTCAGCTCTGGTATGTGAGCAGGAGTTATGTTCAGCTCCGGTATGTGAGCTGGAGTTATGTTCAGCTCTGGTATGTGAGCTGGAGTTATGTTCTAGCTCTGGTATGTGAGCTGGAGTTATGTTCTAGCTCTGGTATGTGAGCAGGAGTTATGTTCAGCTCTGGTATGTGAGCTGGAGTTATGTTCTAGCTCTGGTATGTGAGCTGGAGTTATGTTCTAGCTCTGGTATGTGAGCAGGAGTTATGTTCAGCTCTGGTATGTGAGCAGGAGTTATGTTCAGCTCTGGTATGTCAGCAGGAGTTATGTTCAGCTCTGGTATGTCAGCAGGAGTTATGTTCAGCTCTGGTATGTGAGCAGGAGTTATGTTCAGCGCTGGTATGTGAGCAGGAGTTATGTTCAACTCTGGTATGTGAGCAGGAGTTATGTTCAGCTCTGGTATGTGAGCAGGAGTTATGTTCAGCTCTGGTATGTCAGCAGGAGTTATGTTCAGCTCTGGTATGTCAGCAGGAGTTATGTTCAGCTCTGGTATGTGAGCAGGAGTTATGTTCAGCTCTGGTATGTGAGCAGGAGTTATGTTCAGCTCTGGTATGTGAGCAGGAGTTATGTTCAGATCTGGTATGTGAGCAGGAGTTATGTTCAGCTCTGGTATGTGAGCAGGAGTTATGTTCAGCTCTGGTATGTCAGCAGGAGTTATGTTCAGCTCTGGTATGTGAGCTGGAGTTATGTTCTAGCTCTGGTATGTGAGCTGGAGTTATGTTCAGCTCTGGTATGTGAGCTGGAGTTATGTTCAGCTCTGGTATGTGAGCAGGAGTTATGTTCAGCTCTGGTATGTGAGCTGGAGTTATGTTCTAGCTCTGGTATGTGAGCTGGAGTTATGTTCAGCTCTGGTATGTGAGCAGGAGTTATGTTCTAGCTCTGGTATGTGAGCAGGAGTTATGTTCAGCTCTGGTATGTCAGCAGGAGGTATGTTCAGCTCTGGTATGTGAGCTGGAGTTATGTTCAGCTCTGGTATGTGAGCAGGAGTTATGTTCAGCTCTGGTATGTGAGCAGGAGTTATGTTCAGCTCTGGTATGTGAACTGGAGTTATGTTCAGCTCTGGTATGTGAACTGGAGTTATGTTCAGCTCTGGTATATGAGCTGGAGTTATGTTCAGCTCTGGTATGTGAGCTGGAGTTATGTTCAGCTCTGGTATGTGAGCTGGAGTTATGTTCAGCTCTGGTATGTGAGCTGGAGTTATGTTCAGCTCTGGTATGTGAGCAGGAGTTATGTTCAGCTCTGCTATGTGAGCAGGAGTTATGTTCAGCTCTGGTATGTCAGCAGGAGTTATGTTCAGCTCTGGTATGTGAGCAGGAGTTATGTTCAACTCTGGTATGTGAGCTGGAGTTATGTTCAGCTCTGGTATGTCAGCAGGAGTTATGTTCAGCTCTGGTATGTCAGCAGGAGTTATGTTCAGCTCTGGTATGTGAGCTGTGTGGGGAGGCTGTCCATAGCCTGGTATACCCCAATCTGCTATAGTTGGTTTGGCAAGGTAGGCCTGATTGAGGCTTAGGTTTTCGATTCAGACTTGAGTCTGTTCATTTTGTAAATATTCATTGTATTTTGTCATTCACCTGGAACTACCTTCACTGGACACTATTTTGCACCTGATCCAGCTGTCTCCTGCTAATTACTGCCCTTAAGGTTGTCCCAACATCCGGTCCTTACGACAAGCTTAGTGACTTGTTAGACTGTTGGGTTTGTTTTACAGCAGATGATGATTGCTTACGGAATGGAATAGGAATGCCAGAATGTTCACTTCACTCACTTAGCTAGCACGGACACACACACATACACGGGCACACACACATACTAACCGGTGCCCCCACACACTGACTCTGTACCGGCACCCCCCTGTATGTATTGTTATTTTTATTTTTTACTTGTTACTTTTATCGCTTATACTTATCCGTATTTTTTGAAACTGCACTGTCGGTTAGGGGCTCGTAAGTAAGCAATTCACTGTAAGGTCTACTACCTACACCTGTTGTATTCGGTGCATGTGACTAATAAAATTTGCTATGATTTGATACACACAAACATACACACAAACACACACACACACACACACACACACACACACACACACACACACACACACACACACACACACACACACGCACACACATGCACACACAAACACACAGATGCAAATGGCCACACAGTAATGGACTGTACGTACATGGATTGCAGCTGCTTTCCTCTGGGGTCATGCTTTGTTTTTGTAAATGTAATGATGTTTGGCTAAACTTCCCCTCAGACACCGTCTGTTTTTCTGGGGCTGAAAACCTGTCTGGTGGGCTCCATGTCATGGATGCCCCCAGTGCAATATCTGTGCCGTCTAAACCTGCACGCAAGGAAAGGACAACATTAATGTTGCAGACTCACGCACCTACGCAGTGACACACACACATACACTGGGTGTACGAAACATTAAGGACACCTTCTCATTCCATGACAGACCAGGTGAATCCAGGTGAAAGCTTTAAGGCTGTTTTGAAGGCAAAAGGGGGTGGTGCAACTCAATATTAGGAAGGTGTTCTTAATGTTGTGTACACTCAGTGTATAGGCCACACATATAGCCATGTTATTTTTCTCGTTATTGTTATTCGTGATTCACTGTGTATTTATTCCTTGTGTCATTATTTATATTTTAATAACACTTTTTTTTAAATCTTTAACTCTGCAAAAGGACCCGTAAGTAAGCATTTCACTGTTGCTCTTCACCTGTAGTTTACGAAGCATGTGACAATTTTTTATTTATTTTATTGGATATATTTAGGCCTACAGTTCAGCAGACACACACACACACACACACACACACACACACACACACACACACACACACACACACACACACAAAGAGAGGGAGATCACTCACGTTGCAAACACATTATGAAAACAGAGCTTTACCCCTGATAGCATTATAAGTACCTTACCAAATCAGCACTCTGGAACACAATTATTTCTATTCCATATAATCAGAGTAAGTGAAGTATTTTCATGACAAGTGAATTACATTTAATTAAATATAGATATCACATTGCAATAAATTATGGTAATGTCTTTCCACACTGTACTAGTTTTTAGCAGCTGCAAATGACGTTTCCGGTCACTGTGCACACTGCTATCCGTAATGAGTAGCAGGCATGTGGGATGGATACACTTCTCTGAATGTGACCTTCCACAGCACAGAGAATCAATGGCTCTGATTCACTCTCACATCCTGGTTCCTAAGAGACTACCTGGAAACATACTGTAAGGTCATATTGCAAATGCATGAGTATGGGTCCGCTCTCCATCTTTCCCCTTTGCTATAGTATCCTAGTGTCCAGACAGACAGACGAGGCGGAGCTGAGAGGATCAAAGTGAAAGTGTTTTGGCGAAGCGGTCCAAGGGAACCATTTGCATTGTCTTTGCCCGAGGCACTGTCACTGTTATAAATATTAACCAATGGGGACATTTTTCTCTCTTTGGAGACAAACAAAAAGAACAATGTAAGCCAATTAAGCTGGTTCATCACACCAAGCGCATCAGTCTGAGATTTACACCTAATTCCATTCCACTCCTCTCTGAGGAGACAATTCAATCACAAAACGCTGAGGCCAGAGAGTGCTGTGGAGTTGCTGCTAGACTGCCAGGTGTGTGTTAACAGGTTCTCTCTCTCTCTCTCTCTCTCTCTCTCTCTCTCTCTCTCTCTCTCTCTCTCTTTCTGTCTCTCTCTCTGACACACACACACACACACATTCCTAGCATTCTGGGAAGATTTATGCCCTGGCACTTCGACAGAATCCACTGAAACAGTTAGGAGTTAATATCCATTAATTAATCATAAGGGGGAGGGGTGTATGGGGGGAGGAGGGAGGAGGGGGAGAGACTCAGAGAGAGGGGGGAGTAATCCGCTGAGTGCACATAATGTAATGAGTATAGGTCTAGCTTAATGGAGTCCATTTGAGAGAGGGGGGAGGGACAGATTTGTGAAAAGAGGTCATACTTTCTCTGTAGTCTGTACAGTTTGTTTGTTTTCTGTATTTATTGACATAGGCCAGTCTGTTCCCAGTCAGATTAGCCAGGAATTGGAACCTATGCCTTAACAGGGTTGGGGTCAATTCCATTTCAATTCCAATCAATTCAGGAAGTAGTCTGAAATTCCAATTCTCTTCAATGCTTTTCAATGAGGAAATTGGCATTTTGTTTACTTTCTGAATTGACTGGAATTAAAATGGAATTGCCCCCAACCCTGCTCATTAGACACCAAATCAAGTCAATATAGCTCAGTGGGACTATATGTTTGGTATCTGTCTGATCTCTTTAACTTTGCGCACGGCTACTTTGATTGTTATTCCACACTTCTGCCTGTGGTAACTCAACTATCTGAATGACTGATCTTGCTCAACTGACTGGGTCCATGACTTCTACTCTTGTATAAACCTTGAATCCATGTTACCCAAAGAGGAGGCTCATTTTGTTTTTGCTCTGTCAGCCAACAGACTAGAGAACTTATAGGGCTGAATTGATGCAGTATCCTCCCAGACAAGACAGCACCCTTGGAATTATTTATCTCTCTCTGCTTTCTTTCTTAGCTTCCTATTTGTTGTTGTTGTTTGTTTTGTTTGTTTCTGTCACAGCCGCCATTGTAAGATCTGATCATCGCTGTCAGGCACATGTGTTTAATTCCAGACGACTGCCATCTCTCACTATTGTTTCTGGGCACCTTTCAACCTCCACTAATTGGTCTTTGTTAAGGCAGTGAACTCAGGCAGTGAGTTGGGGAAAACGCTGGAAGTCCCTCATCTGTTTGTTTGGCACTGTGCTCTGGTTGCGGAGGGAATGGGAGACTTGACACAGCACCAAATGTGACGAGTGCTTCTGGCACTGACACAAGTGACATGGTGATGGAGCGAGCATAGTAATTTTGAGTTATTTCATTGTACTTGAATGAGGGGAGAATGCTGTAACAGCAGTGAACATCCTGTGTCTGTGGCTGATTTTGTATCATTTGTGGTTGTCTAGACTCTATGGATCTCTGCTTCAGTTTACACTGATCCTCTCTTTTATGTAGGACATATTTATGTATGTGGACGGCTGCATGCCTATTTGAAAATAGAAATCAGCATGGTGTACACCGTATAAAAAGACAGATGCTACCCTCACATTGGGTAAAAAGACATTGAGCAAAAGCTATTGTGTTTCTACCCACATTTGCAAAGAAAATGTTGTGATCCATTTAATAAACACAAGAGACCAGCAAAATGGATAATGGATAAGGGTGTGGCAGTAGCAGGAACAGTGGCATCCGGTACTTTCACACAAATATATGGTAAATAATACAAGCAACTTCAATTGCTAATGTCTCTGAACAGGGAAAAAAAACATCACCGGATTTGCACGGAAATAAATTACATAGGGTGAAGAACCAATACTCGAAGTGCAGCTCCATAGTGTGTGGGGTGTTCGTGGGTGGCATGGTGTGTGGGGTGTTTGTGAGTGGCATGGGGTGTGGGGTGTTCGTGGATGGCTTGGGGTGTTCGTGGGTGGCATGGTGTGTGAGGTGTTTGTGGGTGGCATGGTGTGTGGGGTGTTTGTGGAAGGCGTGGGGTGTTCATGGGTGGCATGGTGTGTGGGGTGTTCGTGGGTGGCATGGTGTGTAGTGTGTTCATGGGTGGCATGGTGTGTGGGGTGTTTGTGAGTGGCATGGTGTGTGGGGTGTTCGTGGGTGGCATGGTGTGTGGGGTGTTCGTGGGTGGCATGGTGTGTGAGGTGTTCGTGGGTGGCATGGTGTGTGGGGTGTTTGTGGATGGCGTGGGGTGTTCATGGGTGGCATGGTGTGTGGGGTGTTCGTGGGTGGCATGGTGTGTGGGGTGTTCGTGGGTGGCATGTTGTGTGGGGTGTTCGTGGATGGCATGGTGTGTGGGGTGTTCGTGGGTGGCATGGTGTGTAGGGTGTTCGTGGATGGCACGGTGTGTGGGGTGTTCGTGGGTGGCATGTTGTGTGGGGTGTTCGTGGATGGCATGGTGTGTGGGGTGTTCGTGGGTGGCATGGTGTGTGGGGTGTTCGTGGGTGGCATGGTGTGTAGGGTGTTCGTGGATGGCATGGTGTGTGGGGTGTTCGTGGATGGCATGGTGTGTGGGGTGTTCGTGGGTGGCATGGTGTGTGGGGTGTTCGTGGATGGCATGGTGTGTGGGGTGTTCGTGGGTGGCATGGTGTGTGGGGTGTTCGTCCATATTGTTGAACTTCCCAATTCACCTCTTTATTGACAATGTTTTGATCCGAAACGGATCTTCTTCATGTCTTTCTCAATAGTCCAAATCAGATGTTGGGTACTATACTGATATGTAATGTAAATATATAATAAATATAATTTAATGTAAATCCTTTTAATTAAAAGGGCCAATTTGGGTACAATCAATTAGCTTAATTTCTCAGAGATCAAATTAAATGTCAGCAAAATAATTTTGCGGGAAAGCTCATCTATTCTGTTTTTAACTACAGAAAAGATTTCAGAATAATCTGAGATGGTGTCATGGCTTGCTGAAATGACATAGAACGATAAGTGACTGTGATATGTGGTTGTTCCAGCTGGCTTTCTTAAGATGAATGCACTAACTGTAAATCACTCTGGATAAGAGAGTCTGCTAAATGACTCAAATGTAAATGAATGACTCATTTAGGGAATTGATACACATTGTTATTGTTTTCTGACAAACGACTCACTGTTTGACAAAAATATTTGTTTGAATTGTAGATATTACTATAATTATTGATGAATATTTGTTCCCAAATGCTTGTTGATATCTAGAGTGCTCAGAGCTCTCAACAAAAAATAGAAGCATTTGAGATTGACATCTCTGATGTTTTTTTCTCTCTGCCCCTCCTCTCCCTCTCCCACCTAATTTCTCCAACATTCTCTCTCTCTCCCTCTGCCATTCTCAATCCCTGCGTCATCCTCCCTCCCTCCCTCCCTCCCTCCCTCCCTCCCTCTTCTAAACAGGCCCCGCACCAGATGGGCGCCCTAACGTACTACCGGTATGAGCAGCCTATCGTGGACTACTGCCAAGCCCATCAGCCCCTGCGGCTCAACATGGGCTACGAGGGCCCCCCACAGGGCCTGGAGGAGCTGGGGCCACGCGAGAGGGCCACCATACAGACTGTAGCGCTGCCCACTGTGCCCTCTGCCACCATGGGGGTGAGGGCCAGGCCCCGCTCACCGCCCTCTATCCTCAGAGTCCCGTCCGAGGGCACCGGTGGTCCCTTCCCTCCCCCAGAGCGCACCACCACGCTCACCTTTGGACGCTAACAGCTGGAGCGACAGGCTGTCAGTTGAGGCAGGGTGGGGATGCCACAGGTCCACCATGACTCTTGAATAGAGGGCAATGGAGCGGAGTGGTTCTTTGGGGCCTTTTTTAGCACATTGGCATGGGAAGCCACAAGGGGGCGGAGGTGAGGAGAAGAAAACAAAAAAATATAAATTTACATGGCTAGATGCCTTCGGCATCTGGCACCCGGAATGTGACCATTATGAAGGCTGATGCATCCTGGGAGTTCTGCTATCATCTCTCTTTATTTTTCCAAACACTTCAAAGTGGCCCTCCTGCTCCCCTCCTCCTGGCTCTTGGGAAACTTGAAACGTGATGCAACATGCATGACACGTTAACATCGCTTTGGTTACAGCTCTGGCCCATACAGCGACAACATTGTAGGGTGCCTGCACCAGGGAATGGATAATGACAGTTCTTTCACGCTGTGTTTGGAGTGAAAAAGGAATGTGCAATAAACAAGGTTTCTGGAGGAAAATGAAATGAGGGAGATATAAAGAAAGAGAAACATCATGATACAAAATCATGTTTACCAGAGCTCAAAGGCTTGCTGTTATTCCCATTAAAATTGCCAGTCAGCGGCCATAATGCTATCTAATGGGAATCATTATTTCATTAAAATGAGCTAATTTTTCTGAACAGGAGAATGACGTGGCGAGGGAGAAGAAGTTGAGCAGTGTATGATTTCCATGGAGGTCACAGTCTCATGCTAAGTTCTTTTCATGTGCTCATGTCATACCAAAGATGTGTTATTTTAGATGTACATACTAGCATTTGTTTTCTTTATACTTTTTGTTTCTGAAAACATCCAAACTGGTACACATTAAATACACGCTTTGGATGGTTTGCTTTTTATAAATGTACGTCCGCCACCTGTATACAGACATGTACAACCAAACCACATGATATCGTCTACGCAGGCTGCCGAGGCCTGTGTCTGTAAATGGTTGCGGAGCCTACTCAGTTTGCCAAGTTGTCATTACAAAAAGATCATTTGATGTAGTCCGATCTATAGGTAAAATATAGCAAGCATGTGTAATGGCTTGTCGAGATTTGGCAGCTGGCTGGAATTGGCCCACCATGTATTATACTCTCTATGATCCGGGGAATTCGTGGGTTGATATCTATCTCATTAAATCCTTTAAATGGAATAGCTGGAAGTGAAGTATTGGGGCAGAATGAAGCTCTTTAAAATGCCAATGCTTTGCGATGCTCAGTTTGATCAAATTGGGCAAAGCAGTTAACAAGGATGTCTGCAGGTCCTTCGAGGGACGTCAACTGAAGGTTGAATCTCTTACCACCTGTAAAGGCCTAGCAAGCCATTTTACATATTTGATTTCTCAAAGCAATGTTTAATTTTCGTGTAACTGTTTGTGAGGTGACCGATAGGTTGGTGATGTACTGCTCCTGTGCTGCCCACTACTCCCTCAGAGACAGTGCAGACACAGAGCCCAGTGCCTCGTGGGGGCTTGTTGGACTGGCTGACACGTTGATGTTCCTTCGACCTCCAGATGAACTCACTGACTGTGGTGAACTGCCACTGGGGATGGATATTGCCTGTTAACAACACAGCCATTTGCCAGCCAGTGTGCCTGACAGTGTTCGGACTCTAACCAGATGAATGTGGACACTCTCTCTGTCACCCATGGCCACTATTGGACATCCTTAACCATTGATTGATGGAGTTGATGATGGACTTGAACATTTGTTGTGGTTGCTTTCAATCGGCATCCCCCACCCTCCAATACTCCCCATGTCCAAATAACAACATGCTATGGTCATTTTTGTATCTGTCTGGATAATTGTCTGTGGTCATCACTGGCCTGCCACAGGAGAAGGTAAGGGCCGTGATATGGATTGGAAAGGGGGGGGGGGGGGGGGGGGGGGGATATGCTTTTGTGATGTTTCTTGACCTGGGAGCAAAAGTGACACTTTTTGAGATGATCAAAGATGTCAAGAAATTCTATAAAATACTCAATCAAAAGGACAACATCCATCTGGACTTATGTGTCTTGTAAATATAGAAAAAAGTTACATATTTCACTTCTTCTGAAACACAAACTGCTTTTGTGGCCAGAAGAGGAGCCTTATCCACGAACCAGTGTGAGGAAGGGAGTCTGTCCTGAAGATGGCTTTGGGAGGGAGGTGATGATTCCCACCATTTGCTCTGCTCTCCTTGTTTTAATGATGAATATGTTTCTAACTGCTCCCACATCCCTCCATCACATCCCTCCATCCCGTCCCTCCATCATGTCCCTCCATCACATCCCTCCATCACGTCCCTCCACCACGTCCCTCCATCATGTCCCTCCATCATGTCTCTCCACCACGTCCCTCCATCACATCCCTCCATCCCGTCCCTCCATCATGTCCCTCCATCACATCCCTCCATCCCGTCCCTCCATCATGTCCCTCCATCACATCCCTCCATCACGTCCCTCCACCACGTCCCTCCATCACATCCCTCCATCCCGTCCCTCCATCATGTCCCTCCATCACGTCCCTCCATCACATCCCTCCATCCCGTCCCTCCATCCCGTCCCTCCATCATGTCCCTCCATCACATCCCTCCATCACGTCCCTCCACCACGTCCCTCCATCATGTCCCTCCATCATGTCTCTCCATCACGTCCCTCCATCATGTCCCTCCATCACGTCCCTCCATCATGTCCCTCCACCACATCCCTCCATCACATCCCTCCATCCCGTCCCTCCATCATGTCCCTCCATCACATCCCTCCATCACGTCCCTCCACCACGTCCCTCCATCACATCCCTCCATCCCGTCCCTCCATCATGTCCCTCCATCACATCCCTCCATCACGTCCCTCCACCACGTCCCTCCATCACGTCCCTCCATCACATCCCTCCATCACGTCCCTCCACCACGTCCCTCCATCACGTCCCTCCATCACATCCCTCCATCACATCCCTCCATCACATCCCTCCATCCCGTCCCTCCATCATGTCCCTCCATCACATCCCTCCATCACGTCCCTCCACCACGTCCCTCCATCATGTCCCTCCATCATGTCTCTCCATCACGTCCCTCCATCATGTCCCTCCATCACGTCCCTCCATCATGTCCCTCCACCACATCCCTCCATCACATCCCTCCATCACCTCCCTCCATCATGTCCCTCCACCACGTCCCTCCACCAAGTCACCATTCTTGCAGAGATAGTCTATCACTGAGGTTATTACTCATTTCTCATGGTCACACCCCCTACCAGAACCACACATGACAGGGACATTGGAAGCCCTAACATAATGATTTGAAGTGTCAATAATTTGAAGTGTCTGGCCTGTAGTAGAGTATTTTTCACAGCAAGCTTCAAATAAGCCGCGGTTACTATTATTATTACTTCATTCTCACCCAAATGTTCTTTGTACAAATCATTCTTTCGACACAAGTTATTTATTGTTGTGCCATGATAACTTTTTTTTTCATTTAATAATTTACCAACCCCTAAGCAAACACAGAAATAATGCTCTTATAATGATATCATGATCTAGAAGTTTTTTCAGATATGCCCCACATATTACATAAAAACTGTCGGTTTACTCAAAATGGTTTCTGACTGCAGTACTGGTTTGAGTTTAAATTGTAATAAATGTTGAGCAAATGTCTCACTCTCAGTTCTATCAACATCTTGCCTTACTCTTTATAACTCCCCTGCCCCCTGCCATCTCCCTGGCCTGGATCTCATAACTCCCCTGCCCCCTGCCATCTCCCTGGCCTGGATCTCAAAACTCCCCTGCCCCCTGCCATTTCCCTGGCCTGGTTCTCATAACTCCCCTGCCCCCTGCCATCTCCCTGGCCTGGATCTCATAACTCCCCTGCCCCCTGCCATCAACCTGGCCTGGATCTCATAACTCCCCTGCCCCCTGCCATCTCCCTGGCCTGGATCTCATAACTCCCCTGCCCCCTGCCATTTCCCTGGCCTGGTTCTCATAACTCCCCTGCCCCCTGCCATCTCCCTGGCCTGGATCTCATAACTCCCCTGCCCCTGCAATCGACCTGGGGTGGATCTCATAACTCCCCTGCCATCAACCTGGGGTGGATCTCATAACTCCCCTGTCATCTCCCTGGCCTGGATCTCGTAACTCCCCTGCCCCCTGCCATCAACCTGGGGTGGATCTCATAACTCCCCTGCCCCCTGCCATCCACCTGGCCTGGATCTCATAACTCCCCTGCCATCTCCCTGGCCTGGATCTCGTAACTCCCCTGCCCCCTGCCATCTCCCTGGCCTGGATCTCATAACTCCCCTGCCCCCTGCCATCTCCCTGGCCTGGATCTCATAACTCCCCTGCCCCCTGCCATTTCCCTGGCCTGGTTCTCATAACTCCCCTGCCCCCTGCCATCTCCCTGGCCTGGATCTCATAACTCCCCTGCCCCTGCAATCGACCTGGGGTGGATCTCATAACTCCCCTGCCATCAACCTGGGGTGGATCTCATAACTCCCCTGTCATCTCCCTGGCCTGGATCTCGTAACTCCCCTGCCCCCTGCCATCAACCTGGGGTGGATCTCATAACTCCCCTGCCCCCTGCCATCCACCTGGCCTGGATCTCATAACTCCCCTGCCATCTCCCTGGCCTGGATCTCGTAACTCCCCTGCCCCCTGCCATCTCCCTGGCCTGGATCTCATAACTCCCTTGCCCCCTGCCATCTCCCTGGCCTGGATCTCATAACTCCCCTGCCATCAACCTGGGGTGGATCTCATAACTCCCCTGCCATCTCCCTGGCCTGGATCTCGTAACTCCCCTGCCCCCTGCCATCTCCCTGGCCTGGATCTCATAACTCCCCTGCCCCCTGCAATCGACCTGGGGTGGATCTCATAACTCCCCTGCCATCAACCTGGGGTGGATCTCATAACTCCCCTGTCATCTCCCTGGCCTGGATCTCGTAACTCCCCTGCCCCCTGCCATCAACCTGGGGTGGATCTCATAACTCCCCTGCCCCCTGCCATCCACCTGGCCTGGATCTCATAACTCCCCTGCCATCTCCCTGGCCTGGATCTCGTAACTCCCCTGCCCCCTGCCATCTCCCTGGCCTGGATCTCATAACTCCCCTGCCCCCTGCCATCTCCCTGGCCTGGATCTCATAACTCCCCTGCCCCCTGCCATCAACCTGGGGTGGATCTCATAACTCCCCTGCCCCCTGCCATTTCCCTGGCCTGGTTCTCATAACTCCCCTGCCATCAACCTGGGGTGGATCTCATAACTCCCCTGCCATCAACCTGGGGTGGATCTCATAACTCCCCTGCCCCCTGCCATCAACCTGGGGTGGATCTCATAACTCCCCTGCCCCCTGCCATCTCCCTGGCCTGGATCTCATAACTCCCCTGCCCCCTGCCATCTCCCTGGCCTGGATCTCATAACTCCCCTGCCCCCTGCCATCTCCCTGGCCTGGATCTCATAACTCCCCTGCCCCCTGCCATCTCCCTGGCCTGGATCTCATAACTCCCCTGCCATCAACCTGGGGTGGATCTCATAACTCCCCTGCCATCAACCTGGGGTGGATCTCATAACTCCCCTGCCCCCTGCCATCTCCCTGGCCTGGATCTCATAACTCCCCTGCCCCCTGCCATCAACCTGGGGTGGATCTCATAACTCCCCTGCCCCCTGCCATCTCCCTGGCCTGGATCTCATAACTCCCCTGCCTTCAACCTGGCCTGGATCTCATATCTCCCCTGCCATCTCCCTGGCCTGGATCTGATACCTCCCCTGCCCCCTGCCATCTCCCTGGCCTGGATCTGATACCTCCCCTGCCCCCTGCCATCAACCTGGCCTGGATCTGATACCTCCCCTGCCCCCTGCCATCAACCTGGCCTGGATCTGACACCTCCCATTCCCCCTGCCATCTCCCTGGCCTGGATCTCATAACTCCCTTGCCCCCTGCCATCTCCCTGGCCTGGATCTCAGAACTCCCCTGCCCCCTGCCAACTCCCTGGCCTGGATCTCATAACTCCCCTGCACCCTGCCATCTCCCTGGCCTGGATCTCATAACTCCCCTGCCCCCTGCCATCAACCTGGCCTGGATCTGACACCTCCCCTGCCCCCTGCCATCAACCCTGCCTGGATCTGATACCTACCCTGCCCCCTGTCATCAACCTGGCCTGGATCTGATACCTCCCCTGCCCCCTGCCATCAACCTGGCCTGGATCTGACACATCCCCTGCCCCCTGCCATCTCCCTGGCCTGGATCTCATAACTCCCTTGCCCCCTGCCATCTCCCTGGCCTGGATCTCATAACTCCCCTGCCCCCTGCCATCTCCCTGGCCTGGATCTCATAACTCCCCTGCCCCCTGCCATCTCCCTGGCCTGGATCTCATAACTCCCCTGCCCCCTGCCATCAACCTGGTGTGGATCTCATAACTCCCCTGCCCCCTGCCATTTCCCTGGCCTGGTTCTCATAACTCCCCTGCCATCAACCTGGGGTGGATCTCATAACTCCCCTGCCATCAACCTGGGGTGGATCTCATAACTCCCCTGCCCCCTGCCATCAACCTGGGGTGGATCTCATAACTCCCCTGCCCCCTGCCATCTCCCTGGCCTGGATCTCATAACTCCCCTGCCCCCTGCCATCTCCCTGGCCTGGATCTCATAACTCCCCTGCCATCAACCTGGGGTGGATCTCATAACTCCCCTGCCATCAACCTGGGGTGGATCTCATAACTCCCCTGCCATCAACCTGGGGTGGATCTCATAACTCCCCTGCCCCCTGCCATCTCCCTGGCCTGGATCTCATAACTCCCCTGCCCCCTGCCATCAACCTGGGGTGGATCTCATAACTCCCCTGCCCCCTGCCATCTCCCTGGCCTGGATCTCATAACTCCCCTGCCTTCAACCTGGCCTGGATCTGATATCTCTCTTGCCATCTCCCTGGCCTGGATCTCGTAACTCCCCTGCCCCCTACCATCTCCCTGGCCTGAATCTGATACCTCCCCTACCCCCTGCCATCTCCGTGGCCTGGATCTCATAACTCCCCTGCCATCTCCCTGGCCTGGATCTCATAACTCCCCTGCCATCTCCCTGGCCTGTATCTCTTAACTCCCCTGCCATCTCCCTGGCCTGGATCTCTTAACTCCCCTGCCATCTCCCTGGCCTGGATCCCTTAACTCCCCTGCCATCTCCCTGGCCTAGAACTCTTAACTCCCCTGCCATCTCCCTGGCCTGGATCTCTTAACTCCCCTGCTCCCTGCCATCTCCCTGGCCTGGATCTGATACCTCCCCTGCCCCCTGCCATCTCCCTGGCCTGGATCTGATACCTCCCCTGCCACCTGCCATCTCCCTGGCCTGGATCTGATACCTCCCCTGCCCCCTGTCATCTCCCTGGCCTGGATCTGATACCTCCCCTGCCATCTCCCTGGCCTGGATCTCTTAACTCCCCTGCCATCTCCCTGGCCTGGATCTGATACCTCCCCTGCCCCCTGCCATCTCCCTGGCCTGGATCTGATACCTCCCCTGCCCCCTGCCATCAACCTGGCCTGGATCTGATACCTCCCCTGCCCCCTGCCATCAACCTGGCCTGGATCTGATACCTACCCTGCCCCCTGTCATCAACCTGGCCTGGATCTGATACCTCCCCTGCCCCCTGCCATCAACCTGGCCTGGATCTGACACCTCCCCTGCCCCCTGCCATCTCCCTGGCCTGGATCTCATGTCTGTCTTTGGTGACTTTGGTCAACCTGTTTTATAACATTCAAATTATTTCCCGCATGCTGACTATTAGGGAAACCACATCCTTATATGAGGGTGTGCACTGAACTAGAAACAGAAAGTATGGAGAATCTTTCCTGTTTGACATGCCCTAGAACCACAAAGACATGTTTTCACACATACACACACACACACTGGTCACTTTGGTTTCTCTCAAGCAAGCTGTTCACTGAGCCCTCCATAGCCATTCCTCTCCAGAGTAGATTGCTCTAGCACAATGGGCCCTCCATTCTCCATGCAGTCTGTATGCATATTGCAGAGAGAGGCTTTTGTTGGATGAGGTTATACCCCAGAGAGAGGCTTTCCTCTTCTATCCTGGTAATACGTTTCTAGACCAGTCTTCATTATTTAGTTTTCTTCATCAATATGTTTCCTTGAGCAGTAATCTCTTAACAGCAGTCCAACAGCGTTCAAAGCGATTTCACCCCAATATGTAATTGGAAGGTGAAATTAACACATTATGATCACAATTAAATTAGTGACTAATAAGTAATCGGTTTACCATTGTCTACATCCATGATCAGCACTAACTAGTCTTTTGTCCCATTTTTCCTATGCCGTACTGTATGGGGGCTATCAGCACCGGGACTGAACTTCAGGAACATCTGTGCTAGCCCAGATTTCCTCTGCTTTGTTTCTTTTGGTTCTGTTTTCCCCTCTACCCCCACCCTCTGAGTCTGGGCTCAAATCCCTGCTGGGAACAGATTTTGCTGAAGGGGGGCTGAATGAAGGTCTGAAGTGTTGCAGGGAAGCCTTTCATATTTCCTTGTTTATGCTCAGAGGAATGGTTAAAATGCAAATCGCTAGGGGGAATGGGGAGGGGGGGGAGAACAGAAATTAAGGAAAGGGGTAAGAACAAGGGGATTGTACTGTATTTGGTTAAAACAAAGGTTCCGTGTCCCATGCACACCAGGGGATGCTATCCTAACACCTTGCTACACATTGATAGTAAACATGTAGAAGGCGGCACACAGACACCTGCCTATCTCTTAAATCCTTCCACACCTTGGCTGTGTGCAGTCTTATCACGCCTGGTGCACATGGCTGAGGATGCAGTGAGCGGTCTCATCATTGTACTCTGCAACTTCCCCACAGGGCCTAACATCTGCTGCTGATGTACCATGGCTTTTGTTGCCCAGGCTCTGTCACTGCTGGTGCACACCAAGTTTGTGGTGTCTTAAACCTGGCCCATCTCACCATGGCTCCGGGCTCTGCAGCACCTCAGCCTCGCTGCCATCAACACAACACATCCCCCATCCAGTTCACCTGAGGCCAACCACAGAGCTTCAATGGCTTCTAAGTGATCAATAGATTTGAAAAATGTATTCCCAGCCAGATGTGGTTTTGGGTCGTCTTTTCTAGTCCCTCCCATCCATCTCTGAGACCAACACTGGGGTGTTATACAGTTACAGTAGAGGGCCTCTATAGGGCCCAGAGCATGTGGAGACCTGAGGCACACAGGACAGTAGGAGGAGCTCTTACATCCCTGTAATTCTCCTGAATCAATGTCCCATTACGGATGTTCAGGCCAGTCTTTTACCTCCCCATTGATTTCTATTGTTCCATGCTGTTACATATTAGTTGTAAGTCTTTAACCTTAATCCCTATTGTCTTGACCCTGGTTTGTAACCATCGCTTATGCCAAAGGGCCGAGTAAAATCTAAGAATACCCATTAAGCTCTGTCAGAGAAACAGGCGATATTTTGGTCTGACCAAGCATGTTTACACCCCTAATTGGATTTCTGTTAACAGAAAACAAGGAACACTACTTTCATATAGACTCCATTTTACTGCCACAGTCAATGTAGAGATGTGAACGCATAGTAAAACTGACAGAAAACAATATTATCATATTATGTTTCTCCTTGCCTGCTCCAAGCTTCTCCACACTCTCCCATCCCACCAATATCCTCTTATTCTTTCCATGATATTTCCATGGGAATTCCTGCTTTTCCCTCTCATCCATCTCCTAAGGAGGGCATTGATTTCTGTGGGATGTAAATATACGCTGCATTGTTTTCTTCTGTAGTTGGTTTGTTGTTGTTTGGGTTTTTATATTTTATTTTTATGTACTCAGACCTAAAGCGGTTTTGTGGAGACCTGGTCCAAACGCAAAATATGGCTCTTTCGTTGAGTATATTATTGTCAGAAAATGTTTTGTAAAAATTTTGATGACGAAATCTAAAATAAATACATTTAAAGATTAAAACGTTCACCGCGTTGTTCCTCTGTTCTAGTTGTTGATACCTTACCCTAAACCACCAATTATGGTCTCTGAATATTATTGTGCCGTACAGTAGCTCAACAGGTATTGTATATGTAGTTAAACATATTCTGAGGCAGCAGAAAAACTCCTAATTTCAGAGAAGCAATTAGGAAATATCAACTACAAATATTAAAACGGATTATGTGAGAAGAAAATAAGCACATTTTCATAAATACTAAGCTTAGTCTCTGTTAGAGGAATTTAATTCCTATATGTTCATTAACCAATTCAATTATAACAAAGCAAAACACTTTGTCCGTTTATAAGAATTTGTAAGGTTCTTATTTGCATGAAATAGACAAAGATCAGTCTCAAAATTAATCAATAACGTTTATTCCCGAGAGCTCGGATCATAATCACATGTACATTAGTTTATATATCACTCATAGCATGATAGCATAGCGTCCCTCCTCCTCTCCGACAAGGACAAAGCTGCTTCAAAAGTCCATTCCAACACACACATATTGCTTATCATATGCTACCACAAGTTGCATAATCTACTGCAAGCCTAACAGTTTCTCCCGAACCTTGGTCACGAGGTCACAAGTTGTCTGTCACAATTAGTCTGTTAACACTTCCTCTTTGCCTGTGTAGAAACATTCTTTGTTAGACAGGGTAGAATTACGTTAGTTACAATCCCGCATCAAATGTATACATTATTTAGTCATTATTCATAAAATCCTATAACAGTCTCTCATTTCTGTAATCCCTTCGGGCAATATAGTACTGTCAGTTCATATACGTCCACACGTCAACATATCAGCATGTTGGAAGAAAACGACAGAATTGTTTACAGTCCAGGTTGCAGTTGCTTTCATGGCAAGAGGCATGACATCTTTTGCCTTTCAATCCAATTATTATATACCCTCAGAGGATATGTTAAGTATGGAGCAATAACATCATCCATAGAAGTGGCGATTTATTTTTTGCCACGCAAAAGCAAGTCACCATAGATGTTAATCAAGTGATGCACCAGTCTGTTTGGCCTTCAAATATCCACACAAACTAATCAAAATGCTTTTGATACAAACTGATTTATTTCCAGTTATGTTTTGAGATGTATGCCTGATCATAATGAAACCATGCTCTGGAAATGGCCTCCAAAAGAAAGAAGTCAGTTAATTCCTAGCACTGCACATACTTTGTAAACCCCAAAACATAAAAGGGTATTGTGCAGCTGTCCGCCAGGTCAGCCTCTCTTACCTGACTGCACACAGCTCCCTAGTTTTAATCTGGAGCAAATGGCACACAGCTTGGGGCTGATTGGTCAGATGCCTCCTCTGTATTCCGACAGTGATTTTCTCCTGACCTTTACTGCTGTGTGATGCTGCCCATGGTTTCACTGAGAGGCAAACAACAAGAGGAGGAGAAAGAGAAAAGTGCTGGGGCGGGGAGTTGAGTGGATGGGGATGCTCTCTTGAATACATTGTGATTTATTATGTTGTCCAAGTATTACAAAGCTGGCAATGCAGTCAATTATTCTATTGCAGCATGGTAACATCCGGTCAAGTAATGGATTTTATGTGCAGGGAGAGAGGAATCTATTTTACATGTCATTGTTCTCAGAGGACCTGATGAGGGCTACCATCTCAGTACAGTCTGAACCTCATGTTTTAGGAGCTGACTTCCCTAGAACAACCCCATAGTATTACCCTACTTGAGCAATAGAAGACGGGCTCATCTCCCTGTTCCTTTTGGCAGATTCCTCCACCGTCCCATGTCCTCTCATTGACCCTATGTTCACACACGCACAAACTAATACATAGGAGTTTGGCCACCAGCGCCGTTTACGTCCAGGTCAACATTTAATATTACTGAGTGTTCAGTGTTTTTTTATTGTCTGGCTTTTTCCTCCCTCGCTTCTCTCCGGATGTTTACCATATGCAAAAAAAAATTCGTAACTGCCTTGGAGGATTCTCAGTGGTAAATAATACAGGATTACGGTATGCTTACCAGTATGAAATATTACTGCAGTACATAATGGATTACAGACTCAGGAGGTAAGAGTTAAAAACATCCATGATGGTGTTAAGGGAGAATATGGTGAGATGGCAGAAAAACATCTCATGCAAACCAATAATATGTCATGGACTGTGTAGAACTGAATAATATAAATAGATTTAATACTAACAACCACAAAGTCAATAGCAATTATTTTTGTTCAGAACAAGTCACTCACCAAGGAATTCACATTTTACATACAGCAAAACATGGCATATTATAAGGCCTAGATTCAATCAGATCTGCCATTACCCGTGATAACCAACAACTGCGTAGCATGTAATTGTTTCTGTTAGGCGTTGTTTAGAGATGTAACTGTGTTGGAGCGGCTCCCTACATTATACCTATTGGGGTCATTGCCATTGGATGCACAGAGTTGCATTAGTAGAAATCGAACACTGGAATGTGAGATGCAGTCTACACCTTGATTAGGCTGATAGAAATCCTTATTCTTTTGTTTCATTATATTACATTTGAGAGTCATTATTTCTATATAGCCACTTTCTCATTCTAAACTTCTCATGTGGGTGAGACGGGTGTGGCTTCGTGACAATGACCACAAGAGCAGCCGCTCACCGGTTTGACAGCTCCAGCTCAGTTACACCTCCAACATAGCCTAAACAAAAACTAGTTTATGATATGCAGTTGCTGGTTATCATGGGTTAAGGCAGATCTGATTCCATCTAGCCCCTAATGAAATCAAAACACATGAGTGGCAGTGGGCATTAAATGAACAGAAAGCAGGCAGAAGGAAACCCTGTTTGGTAACGTTAGTCTTTCAAGTGTATTTCCATTTTTTTCCCACAATTTATATCAACATGTCCAAACGCCATGTCAGCATGTAACTGACTCTATTTTGTTTCTAATCTTACCTTGCTATTTTATGTGGGGGTTTTTTATGTAAAAAAGCATTTAGTTGGGGTAATGACAGGCACCCTGCCACCAGCAACAGAGCACTGCAGAAAGCTTAGACAAGCCACTAATTTATCAGCATAATAGGGCAAATTTATCAAGGCACATTGGTCTCTGCAGGGCATGGATTTGAGCTGGCAGGGGTCTAATGGCTGAAGGGGGGGAAATATTTATCAAGGCGGCGAGAGATGACCACAGAAGAGGAAGGATACATAACCTTCAACCTCCAGCTACTGCATAGCTGGGAGAGAGAAGGATTATGGGAGATACAAGGAAGCAGACTTTTGTACCCGGGTATTATTTGGCTTTGGTCCCTGGGAGGAGAGCAGATGGCACAGTTAGAAGATTCATTTATATATGTTTGAACTTTGCCTTTGAGGAAAAGGATTGAAACCCTATGGATAAATTGTAGTGTATATAGGGCCATGGGTTTTCTGTAAATCATTATGGTAAGTAGCTATCAGTGGTGGAAAAGGAACCCAATTGTCATACTTGAGTAAAAGTAAAGATACCTTAACAGAAAATTACTCAATTAATTGTGAATGTCACCCTGTAAAATCCTACTTGAGTAGAAGTCTAAAAGTATTTGGTTGTAAATATAGTATAAATAATTTCTAATTCCATAGCTAGAGACATAATTTATAAACTAAGCATATGTTTAGTGAGTCCTCCAGATCAGAGACAGTAGGGATGACCATGGATGTTATCTTGTGTGAATGTGTGAATTAGACCATTTTCCTGTCCTGCTAATCATTCAAAATGAGTACTTTTGGGTGTCAGGGGAAATGTATGGAGTAAAACGTACATCCTTTTCTTTAGGAATGTAGTGAAGTAAAATAAAAAATTGTAAGAAATATAAATAGTAAAGTAAAGAAAAAAGTACTTAAGTAGTACCTTCAAGTATTTTTACTTAAGTACTTTACACCACTGGTAGCTATAGAATTATTCCAAATGTAATAAGTCATTGAGGGCTGCATTTTAACAAACCTAAAGCAATGGTAAATCTTAGCACTGGCGGTAGCATTACATTTCTAGGGCAGTGGTGGCTGCTGATTGGACGACAGCTCATAATACTGACTGAAATGGAGTGGAATGGAGTGAATGGAATGGTATCAAACACATGAAAATCATGTTTTGATCGCATTCCATTTACTCCATTCCAGCCATTATTATGAGCCATTCTCCCCTTAGCTGCCTTCACTGGTCTAAGGGTGTGTCAGAAATATTTGAACTATATTAACAGCAGGAATTATGGCTGCAGTAACTGGCGCTGGTGCAGAGGGCTGTGTTTTTGATGAATAAACAAGTTATAGGTGTGTTGAACCCTGGTTACTTCAAGTTGTGTATTTACAGTCTTTTATGTATTGTGTTGTTATCAATTCCATTTTGAATGTTAGTCATTTATAGTCTCATTTGTTAAATAGTCTACAGAAACAAATGAACAAAATGTAGGCCAATCCCATATTTGCAGTCCACATTAATTGCATGACTTTAATATGGACATATGTTGTTAAACATAGCATTCACACTGATATAGACCTACTGTAAAATGAATTATGTCTGAGCCATACCAAAAGTTGTCAAAAAGCAAGATTATACTCACTATTGACAATACCTAAAAAGACAGTGATTAATCCTAATCAAATTAGAATAAAACAAAACAACAATTTACAGTTAAATACAGTAAACGCTAAATACAGTTACAGATACCATAATTGCTCCCCGTGGGCATATAATATTAGGCCTAAAACAACATAGACTATGGAGGGTTTACGCATATCCAAGCTTTTCCTATGAGCTGGAAATAGATTCAATATTAAGAGAATGTCCACTCACCGTTATAATGCTCCCAAATATAATGTTTATAAACCTAATGGAACCATCTTACAGAGGATACATCAACGCTACTTTTAATGTAATCTCAACTGCAATCTAGGACCTGGTTTTGCTATTAGATGAAACACAGCGATAACACATTCAGGAAAACTCCACCCCAAATCTATATTTTGGTATTTACAATCTTATGACGCTATTGCATCATATGACAATGTGTTTGCTAACTGAAACTGGCCATATTGGCACACGTATTTTAAGGACACACCTCAAATATTTCCACCTCTCCCACCTCAGCGCAAGCAAGCTGATGTTAGACAGGTAAATTACCAATCCTGGCGCAAAACTTGGAAAAAAGAAGAGCGCTGGCTTTTACAAGTCGAAAGTGTCAACGAGTTTGCATTTGACACTCAACACCAGACGAAAATAGAGCCCTGAGTTACAGAGAAGCATATTTTCAACCAACCTGTAGATATACTTTGACCATTAAATTCCTTCAAAGACAACTATCCGGTAAGTAATAATGTTTGCTTTTTTGATATCCTTCCTCCCAGACACAACTTCCGTCTCTAACTTTATATGTGGCTATCTGTAAGGTCAGGAGTCCAAACCCTTTAGTCCACAATCTGTTTGAGCCAGAGAGCTCAACATTACTCCTCCTTGGCAACAACAACAGCAAAACAGGAAAAAAGCCGTTTGAGAAACAGATATTAAACAGGAAAAAAATGATGTTCTGCCTTTCGTCTTTGAAAATGTGCGGTGTGTTATTTTTAGTTAGCACTTGTTTGCATCAAGGCGGCTGTCTCCTAAAGAGATGCATCACACCACAGCGATGAGAGCAACAAGCATAAACCAGCACCTGTCACTCTGTCCTTTGTGGATTTGCAACAGTGATGGGTCGTTCCATGAAATTACTCCATTTTGTGTCCCTTTGATATTTTAAGTAGAAATTGTGCACCAAAATGTAATTTTAAAACCCTGTTATATTAAATGATTTGCCATAATATAGAGAATAACTCTGTTACATGAACTTAACTCTCATTTTTATATGGTGAAATTATTCATTAAAAAAAACATAAAGAAACATTGAACATCTAATAGTAAAATAATAGTTCAAAAACCAGGTGAGCTGGTTCTACTCTTTTTGGCCATTTTCTAGTGTTTTGTGGTGGAAAACTGTACGGGTCGAGAATAACACGGCAATCCTGTTGCCCATAGATAGACAGGCTAGAAATGTTTAAACAACTGAAATGTTTTGGGGAATCTTGCATTCAATTGAACCTTCCTGTTGCACACAACAAGCTTCCATTCCTCCTGTCACAAGGATATTTATGGCTGATTTCAAATGAAATCGTCAACGCTGGTACTTTATTTGGCACTTAACAGGCACTTACTATAGTCATTTTGTTATTTAACCTCTTGAGATGGGAAAACATGTTTTTTATGAAGTTGAACATGTTCTCTTTATGAAATAATGTTAAAATGATGTGAACGACCCCAATAGAGTATCATCTTGAGGCATGGCTTGTCATAGGCTACACTGAGCTCCCAATCGATTTGTCCTGTTCAAAAACGCATACAGTAGTTTTAGAACAATATTTAATAGCATAAACGCAACCTACGCCTGGTCATAGAAAATAGGTATTACACTTGTATCTAGGTTTATTGTATTCCTAGAGAAACTATATCATGTAGTGGAACACAGAATAGCTTGAGTAGCATCTCTGAATACATTTTGTGAATCATTTATACTAGTATTCTTACTGAGGCAATAACTCCCTTACTGGAGCAACGGAGGAACTCAACAGAGAACTGAGATACAAATCCATAATGCCCTCGCTTGGATAACACTCCTTCTGGTAGCTCCATGAAAGAACACAGAATGTGATGCTCTGCTGGTAGCACACTGTTCCTTAAGGGACTTATTCAGACTTAGGAAATGTACACCTTTCCTACACGTCTTTCCTACGCACTTCTCAGTATTTGATATTCAGAGTTACCTTATTCAGTTGTGTAATACATTTCATTCAACTGCTAAAAATCCTCCCACTTACTGGCCAATATCTATTCTTGTGGAGTTGTCATTCAATAGGGTTTTCAGTTCATTTATCTTAAGCCATCTCTTTAAATACGGTGTGCTTTGTCGTTCAAATTTAGCTGACAAACTCACTAGAACGAGTTCAGAATATTAGGGAACAATGAAAAAAAGCCATCTATTTTATTTATTTAACCTTTATTTAACTAGGCAAGTCAGTTAAGAACAAATTCTTATTTACAAAGACGGCTTACCTCGGCCAAACCCGGACGACACTGGGCCAATTGTACGCAACCCTATGGGACTCCCAATCACGGCCAGATGTGATTCAACCTGGATTCAAACCAGGGACTGTAGTGACACCTCTTGCACTGAGATGCAGTTCTTTAGACCGATGCGCCACATACATAAATACAGTACCAGTCAAAAGTTTGGACACACTCATTCCAGGTATTTTCATTATTTTTACTATTTTCTACATTGTAGAATAATAGTGAAGACATCAAAACTATGAAATAACACATATGGAATCATGTAGTAACCCAAAAAGTATTAAACAAATCAAAGTGTATTTTATATTTGAGATTCTTCAAATATTATTTAATAGTTTTGATGTCTTCACTATTATTCTATAATGTAGAAAAGAAATACTCTGATCTTGTCGATTATTTAGGTTTAGGAAAGTATTTATGAATCATAAAAACAGGTTTGGAGAGCCTTTACATACTAAATATATAGAAGAATCAATAATACAGTGGTTTGTCATCCTTAAAGGCACCATATTCAGTTCCTAAATTCATGTTAATTTTGGAAGATTAGTGTACATATAATTATAATAGGGAGAATAGTATACGATAGTAGACTATATCTTCATCTATTGCCTGCACTATTCATCCTGTTCAAACTGTTACGGTTTGGCCTGCACTTCGTTCCATAACGATGTAGCTCTTTCCTGCAGTCAATTACCAAAAACGCCCTCTTCGGCCTCATGGGTGTAATGTTAATATTTTTCATCATTTCATCATTTAAAAAAAAAAAAAAAAAATGTGGTGTACAGGTTTATTCTTGTGTTAATGTCCATAACCATGTGTGTGAGGTGTATACTTTCATTTCAAAGTAGATTTGTTTAAGACAACCAAGAATCACTCTGTGTGACCCTGATTTAGCCCACTGCAATAAAATGATAATTAGCCTACATGTCATTTTTTTACGTTGTCAACTGTTATTAATGATCTTCACAGCAACAACCACACGGCAGTGACGGCGTTTACAGGGGAAGCAAATGAAGGTAAACGAAACAATGTAACTAAATGGAATGATAATGTAGGCTATACCAACTGAGGGGAACTAACAGTAAATTGTCAGTTGAATATGTGTGGTTATTAAGCCAACTGACGGTTGATACTGATAGAGGCTAATATTTAACATGATAGAAAAAGGAGACAGAGAAGGTCAGGGTAGCCTATCATTAAGACATTGGAGAGTGCCCATCCCTCCAAGTTAAAAGGCCATACAATTTAAATAATGACAAATAATTTCATAAACTTTACTGTAGGAAAGTTGATATGTTGATATGCTTCCGTTTGCTGATTTATGACTGGTTTTATATTTGTCTCCAGCGATTATAAGGTCAAATATATGTAAAACAAGTGTAATTTATATTTACAATTTCCTTATCCAAATGGCTTGTTCATTTACCTAGCTCTTACCAATAGCTCTTTTCAATTAGTACATGATAGTGCATGGAGAATGGTGTTATTTCGATTGGAAAAAATAAAGTAGATGATGTTCCACTTAGGACCGGTAGGTTGGCTAGACCTTATTCATAGTTTCCTAACGTGTAAAGGTGCTGGAGATATTAGGGAATTAAGTCAAGGTCAGAATAGGGCGTGTCTATAGACACACCTCTGCCACACCTTCACACATTTGATGTCAACCAATAGCTGGTGAATAGCATTTCATTTGCATAATCGTGTATTTACTTTGATGTAGCCAAGCAGGCATCAAGCTTTTACTTACAAGGCTTTCCCAAGGTGTCCGTCCCTAAGTGTGTTCAATGAAATCTGCCTGCCTAGTACCTACACAGTGCTATAACACTAACTCCCAGAAGGAAAAGACGGCGGCAGAGACAGCCTGTGAAGGTGAGTGTTAAAACGTGGGTTCTCTACTTCTATACAAAGAGCGAAGAAAAAAAATGTCTCAAGCAAACCTTGATGCTTCAGTAGCGACATCCACATCAGTGTCATCATGTAATGAAAAGCTTTTTAAAGTTGTAACAGCCTTGCTCACAAAGAATACGACAAACAAACTGGTTCAAAGCGGAATACAAAAGTAGAAAACACTATTTGTTAAACAGAATATATTAGTAGAAGGAACCTGTACCGACAGACATCATTTTATTTTATTTAACCTTCATTTATTCTAGCATGTCCATATTGTTTTACATTTTATTTTATTTTTGTCTCTGGGTAGCAGCAGAAACACTCAGACAGAGTACAGAGGAAATTAGATATCTGACCGTTTGAATATTAGGTCTTGTCAAAAACACATAGCTGTCTTTTAAATATGTGCTGTGATGAGTCATCGTCAGCCAGAAAGTTGCCTTGGCCACTGCAACTGAGAAGTGAGACAATGTGTTTGTGTGACAGGGAGTGGAGAAAGACTAAGACACACAGCTCATTTAGTTTACGTTGATTTCCAACATCAGTCTTTAGAACAAGGGTAGGCAACTAGATTCAGCCATGGCATGATTTTTATTGGAGTGGATGGTTAGGTGGCTGGAATTTAATTATAATAACTTGTACACTGCAAGTGGACCACAACTAAGCCCAAAAAAGAGATTGTATTAGAAAATAACAATAATTTCATACCTTGATTACGTTGCCACACGATCACAGATTGCTGTTGAAATGGTGCAGAATCGCACAGAGACTCGTATTTACATAAGCAAACATTGATCACATTGCTCTACAACATGGCAACAGCTGCTAAATAACCTGTCAACATTTCAGTAATGCCAAATGCTATAATCACAAAGACTTGTTAATTATGTTTAAACCCATCAATAGGACCTCAATGAGGGGGAAACCATGAGCTCTTTCTGCACATCTTCATAGGAATAATTGGTGAAAATATTTCCTAAATGTATATATATTTTTTTAAGTAATTCAAAAAATAGTATTTTTTTTATACCAAAAACTAAAATACACATTTATTTATTTTATGTGTACTGTGAATATACACTGCTCAAAAAAATAAAGGGAACACTAAAATAACACATCCTATATCTGAATGATCTTTACATAGTTGAATGTGCTGACAACAAAATCACACAAATATTATCAATGGAAATCATATTTATCAACCCATGGAGGTCTGGATTTGGAGTCACACTCAAAATTAAAGTGGAAAACCACACTACAGGCTGATCCAACTTTGATGTAATGTCCTTAAAACAAGTCAAATTGAGGCTCAGTAGTGTGTGTGGCCTCCACGTGCCTGTATGACCTCCCTACAATGCCTGGGCATGCTCCTGATGAGGTGGCGGATGGTCTCCTGAGGGATCTCCTCCCAGACCTGGACTAAAGCATCCGCTAACTCCTGGACAGTCTGTGGTGCAATGGTGGATGGAGCGAGACATAATGTCCCAGATGTGCTCAATTGGATTCAGGTCTGGGGAACGGGCGGGCCAGTCCATAGCATTAATGCCTTCCTCTTGCAGGAACTGCTGACACACTCCAGCCACATGAGGTCTAGCATTGTCTTGCATTAGGAGGAACCCAGGGCCAACCGCACCAGCATATGGTCTCACAAGGGGTCTGAGGATCTCATCTCGGTACCTAATGGCAGTCAGGCTACCTCTGGCGAGCACATGGAGGGCTGTGGGGCCCCCCACACCATGACTGACCCACCGCCAAACCGGTCATGCTGGAGGATGTTGCAGGCAGCAGAACGTTCTCAACGGCATCTCCAGACTGTCACGTCTGTCACATGTGCTCAGTGTGAACCTGCTTTCATCTGTGAAGAGCACAGGGCGCCAGTGGCGAATTTGCCAATCTTGGTGTTCTCTGGCAAATGCCAAACGTCCTGCACGGTGTTGGGCTGTAAGCACAACCCCCACCTGTGGACGTCGGGCCCTCATACCACCCTCATGGAGTCTGGTTCTCACCATTTGAGCAGACACATGCACATTTGTGGCCTGCTGGAGGTCATTTTGCAGGGCTCTGGCAGTGCTCCTCCTGTTCTTCCTTGCACAAAGGCGGAGGTAGCGGTCCTGCTGCTGGGTTGTTGCCCTCCTACGTCCTCCTCCACGTCTCCTGATGTACTGGCCTGTCTCCTGGTAGCGCCTCCATGCTCTGGACACTACGCTGACAGACACAGCAAACCTTCTTGCCACAGCTCGCATTGATGTGCCATCCTGGATGAGCTGCACTACCTGAGCCACTTGTGTGGGTTGTAGACTCTGTCTCATGCTACCACTAGAGTGAAAGCACCGCCAGCATTCAAAAGTGACCAAAACATCAGCCAGGAAGCATAGGAACTGAGAAGTGGTCTGTGGTTATCACCTGCAGAACCACTCTTTTATTGGGGGTGTCTTGCTAATTTCCTATAATTTCCACCTGTTGTCTATTCCATTTGCACAACAGCATGTGAAATTTATTGTCAATCCATGTTGCTTCCTAAGTGGACAGTTTGATTTCACGGAAGTGTGATTGATTTGGAGTTACATTGTGTTGTTTAAGTGTTACCTTTATTTTTTTGAGCAGTGTATTATAATACACACAAAGCTAAATGGACATCAAACCAGGCTCCAATTTCAAACCAATGTTTATCAAATTGTTGTGCATATCTCTGTTTTATGTAGGTGTAGGTGTCTTCTGAAGGAGAGATAGAGAGGATGCATTCCAGGCACGAGATACCTGCCTCCACCCAATTGCGGGATCAGTGTCTTAATTACTGCCTGTAATCAGCCAGCGGAAAACAGATCTTCTCGCTCATTACCTGAAATGCTAGTGTCACAATAGACTTTCCAAAGTTAAGTCAATTTCCCTCGATGGGGCCTGAGGCTAGGAAAGGGATGTGTAGGCTACAAACACTTATCACCAGAGGTGATGCGATGAAGGGAATGAACTGAACACAGGTTGGCGTGTGCAGTTAAGGGCATGTTTCTGTTCCTCACACGTGTGGCCTCTGATGCCTAGTTTCTTGATGTAGAACAGGCTGCTGTCCACAGGCAACCTCAAAGGCTATAGAAGCCATTTACAAGGTGCTGTAGTCATGACCAGCCTGTTGCTGTGGTCCTATTATCCACCTTAGCAACATCTCCACGCCCACGCTGCACAGAGACAACAGAGAACACTCATCCAGGACATGATGCCACCGCGACCTCCGCCGCCGTGCCAAGCCACACAGTTAACCCTTAAGAGTCGATTGACGCACCCGTCCGTCAACATAATAAAATAATCCCCATCAATCCACCACATCCGCCTATGTCGGCCTTCCGCATCTGCGGCGGAAAGTCGCAGACCTATAGCGTTGTTCGTCAGACCAGGAGACGTCCAGATAATCGGTCTTCTCGTGAAAACGTCTGTAGTATCCGAACGGCCATTAGTTTGGCCTACAAACTACAATGATCACTCTATGAAAAAATGACTCTCACAACTACAATGGTGTTCTCCGTTTTGCTCTACAACCCCGCAAGTCCCACAGGACCAGACTGAAGACGGCGCCATCAATGTGCCAACTTCTGTCTGTAGCGTCCGGACCACTTGGGCTACAAACTAATATTACCCTTTTCCAACGTCATACACATTTAAGGGTTAATTACCCTCTCTTTCTTGCCGTGGCACCTAAATTAAATATCCAACCAACTGTATTCAGTCACTGTAACATTCATCCTCCTTCACTTCCATCAAGAAATCAAACAGTCAAACATTTATCTTTTCTTGTCAACATTTGACTGCCATCACAACATGAATTACAGCAATTCTAAAACACGCAGTATGCTGTCCTTTTGACGATCTATTAGTTGTCAGTGGGAGAAAAGAAGAAACCCTGCAATCTACAGTTTGGAAACATGAAATTGATGTCTTTGATTGCTGTGGGAGCAGTAATGTGTGCACACAAAGCATGAAGACGTGTCCTTGTGATTCTCTTGGTGAAGTACATAGAATATATTAGGCTCCAAGCACTGTTCAATTTACTGTGAACATAGATGTTCAGGCACCAAATAATAAATACATTTTACAAATTGAAAAATCATGGGAGGAAGTGCAAGTGGATGAACAAAAATGTTACCTTATTTTTCAATTAATTTTTTAGACCAAAAGCAATTAACGTCTCATTGTAAATGCTGCACAAAACCATCTTTCTCCCATGAGCAAAGCATTTCCCCATCCTCTCCCACACGACTTCACAATTCTAAGTCATACAGTGGAGAGAGGAAAATATCTGAACAAACTTTACCTTCAGGGTCAGGTAAACATGCAGAGGCCCTAGAGATATAAGGGTCAACGTGCATTTTCCCCTCTTAAACATGGTTCTTGTGGATTTGGGTAATTAGTTGCAGACAGGTGTTAATTAGCCCTGGCGAGGGGGTGATTCAAGGATTGGTTGGGTTCTGATCCATCCTCATATGTCTCTAGGAGCTCTATGCTTCTTTGATCTTACCTGCAGGGCTGAACGCGCCACAGCGCTTGTCATTTCCAATTAGGATGTTAAACAGATCTCCCAAAGATATCCTGAATCTTTCTGTCTTTTTCTCTTCCCAATCAGGTGGGATGAACAGGGGAGACCACAAATCTATAAAGAGCTAGGGGGGGTTTGCACACATTTTCTCTTTCAGCTGTCCAACTGTAGCTCGCGGTTGGAGAGACACAGGAGCACCATGGTAAAGAAGTGGAAGCAAAGACAAAGAGGCCCGGAAACATTCTTCACCTGGGTTGGAATATCTGAGAGCAGGCATTTTTTTTGTCATCGTTCCTATGACAGCATTTAAAAGGAACATGCCTAATAAAGTTGTGCATGTCTACTTTGTCATCTGCCCTTGATAGATAATTCAATGCATCCTATTAAAATGAGTTTTAAGGAAGAAAATCATCAAAGCCCTCTCCCGACCTTGGGAATAGCAATAGCATACCTTTGTACTGAGTTGGATTTGTTGAAACTGACATGCACATTGCTTCTTTCCCTGAATATAGATTCCAGTCAGACTTTAGCTCAAGAACAGCACTGAGATGTGGATAAGATTTCCAATATATCTCTATGGAGATAGAAGTTTGGCATCATCTTGGGAGCTTATTATGAAAATAGATCTAAAGATGATTATTATTCTAAACATACATTTTATCGTCTGCAGTGCTTTGACATATCCCTGCTGCATCATGGTTCTAGCATTTCTTTCTCATAATTCTTCCTATAGTCTAAGGCTGTAATGTAAAAATCCCAAAGGGCCCATTACGTTAAAAATTAAACTGTGATTTAAGAAAAAAATCGACGTCATGAGAATCGGGGCCTGGAAATGGATTAGACGCTACAGCATTTCACCTGTGTCTCATTTTGATCCCTACAGAGACTCAGGCCATGTTCCTCACTGCAGCATTTGCAACAGTGAATCATGTAAGTGCCTTTGTTTTGTAAGTGATGAAGGATAGGTAGGGAGAGGGCAATTTCTCTGAATCGTGTGCAAATGGAGAATAATGGAGGATTAAAGAGTAGAATTTGCATATGAACAAGCCATTCACTGCTGGGAAATGCTTGCCTTGAAACGCTAATGTGTGAATGCTCAGTGCCTTGTGTTGGAAGAAGTGCAGAAAGAGCTCATGGTTTCCCCCTCATTGAGGTCCTATTGATGGGTTTAAACAGAATTAACAAGTCTTTGTGATTATAGAATTTGGCATTACTGAAATGTTGACAGGTTATTTAGCAGCTGTTGCCTTGCTGTGGAGTAATGTGATCAATGTTTGCTTATGTAAATACGAGTCTCTGTGCGATTCTGCACCATTTCAACAGCAAAATTATACTAACAATTCACATAGGAAAGAACAAAATAACTGGGCTAGAAACACAAATGTCCTATTTAGCACTGCTAGGGTAATAAATGACTATGTATTGTACTGTATGGAGAATGTGGCTATATTCAGCTGCATAATCACAACGTTTGAGACACAAAGGAAACGAGAGAGGATGAGAGAAGAAGGGAGAGAGAGAAAGAGAAAGCATGGTTGGATAAGAGAGGGAAAATCCATCGGATATAGAGACATGTCACTCATGAGACAAAATCAGACAGCTTTATTTCCAGAGAGAGAGAATGAACAGGAGAAAGAGGAAGCAAGAGAGGCTGGTGATAGAGAGAGGGAGAGGGATTGACGAAGGTTTGAAAAGAACGTGGGGTGCAGACAGACAGAGAGAGAGAGGAAAAGAAAGAGAGAGAGTGACAGTGAGAGAGGTTGCCAAGACTACTGCAGAATGTTGAAAGAGAAGAAATTACACAAGAGAAGAGAAAAAATAACAAATAGCTTGAAATCAACTCAAGTTCCCGGTTACATATTTGAAGCAAATACTTTCAATCATGAACAGGACACTGAGGTCCGGATCAGTATGCAAAAATAGAGAAAATCAGAAAGGGGGAAAATTGTTTTTTCATGGCACTGTATTACCTTTTAATGTGGCACAAACACAACCACTCATGAAGTTTTCTTCTCTGTCAAACGAATCACTTCAAAAAGTTAGACACCTTCGCACATTTGCCTACTACAAAATCATTAAATTATCCAAACAGTGCACCAGCCAATGAATGAAAGGAAAGAGACATCTCTTACAAAGGACCAAAAGGTGTAATGACATTCAACGATTGTCATTAGGCCTACAGTCTTGAAGCCTGAAATAATTGCTGTGTCTTGCTGACTAATGCACCTTTTGTCAAAAAGAAAAGTCGGGACACCTGAAAAAGGGCTGAAATCCGGGACGCAAATACAGCTGTATCTGTCCGGAGGTCATAGGCGCAGGAAACTGTAAAGGCCCAGTTGAAACAATGTTGCTAGGGAAAGATCAAGACAGATTGAGAGAGAGGCAGACAGGCAGAGTAGAGATATGAATGTGATGAAAGAACCTGAACCAACTGCCACCAGTTTAAACTATGACAGAAAGGTGGGGGTGTTCGTTTCATTTGGAATAAGCTTTCATTTTCATACTTACCACTGTATCAGTACAAAATTGCATTTTAAACAAATAGGACAACAAATAGTAATTTGCAACTCCCTATGGTCCCACCATACTATACTCCCTGCTATGTGATGGCTTATTATGTGACTGCTTTGCCATATCATGACCCCTCTCTCTCAAACAAGGCCTGTGAGTCTGAGGAGGCTACGGGATCTGTGTCCCCCCGCAGGGACGGTTGAGTTAACGTAGGCTAATGTGATTAGCATGAGGTTGAAAATAACAAAAACATTTCCCAGGACATACATGTAGACATATTTGATATGGACAGAAAGCTTACATTCTTGTTAATCTAAGTGCACGATCCAATTTACAGTAGCTATTACAGTGAAATAATACCATGATATTGTTTGAGGAGAGTGCACAATTATGAACTTAAAAATGTATTAATAAACCAATTAGGCACATTTGGGCTGTCTTGATACAACATTTTGACCAGATATGCAATGGTTCATTGGATCAGTCTAAAGCGTTGCACATACACTGCTACCATCTAGTGGCCAAAATCTAAATTATGCCTGGGCTGGAATAATGCATTATGGCCTTTCTCCTGCACTTCAAAGATGATGGTACAAAAAAAATACAAAAAAACGCATGTTTTTTCATTTTATTATCTTTTACCAGATTTAACATGTTATATTCTCCTACATTAATTTCACATTTCCACAAACTTCAAAGTGTTTCCGTTCAAATGGTATCAAGAATATGCATATCTGTGCTTCAGGGCCTGAGCTACAGGCATTTGGGTATGTCATTTTAGGCGGAAATTGAAAAAAAGGGTCCGATCCTTAAGAGGTTTTTAAGTGAATGCAAAAGCCATTTTGGTTAAGTTAAGCAGCTATTCAAGCACCATCTCAGATCATTGGCACTTTCTACCTAGGATGGCGCCCGTCTCAGAGCATGCATGCTCTGACACCCGTCTTCCGGAGTGGTCATGGCAACCGGAAGGCTTTTTTCAATAATTTTTCTTAGCAGAAACAATTATGCCAAGATCCACTTCTAAAACCAAATCATCACGATGCATCGTGTTCTTGGAAATAATAAGTAGCAAGGCTACCATTCAATGGAGGAAATCGAAAAGCATGCTGTCACGCCTAAAGTACTGTTGAATAGTTTTGATAACAGAGGACCAGGAAAGAGCTTATTTCTACCACTCACATCACACAAATCATCTAATTGAGTTCGGCTGGAATGTTCTCGATGCAAAACACTCAATATTTCCCTCCACAAAAAACCTCCACAAAAAACCTTTCAATGATATGATATGAGTGTATATGAATGGAGACTATCCTCAGAACCCAAAATAATGTCCCATGGGCTTAATTCCAAGTGCTGGGTCAATTACTTTTTCAATGTAATCCATTACAGTTCCTAGTTACCTGTCAAATATTGTAATCAGTAACGTAACTTTTGGATTACCCAAACTCAGTAACGTAATCTGATTACAATCCGTTACCTTTAGATTACTTTCCCCTTAATAAGAGACATTAGAAGAAGACAAAAATGTATGTTACCAATTGAACGACATGTATTGCAGGTTGAATCAATGTTAAAGTTTACATAGCTGGCCATATATAGATGTAAAATTGTACTTTATGGGCTGGTTATGTAGGCTTCTTCTAACCCATCGCTTTCTACTACATATATACGATTAAATTATATATTTACATTAAAATCCAAAGTCTATCAGAATTCCAGTCATTCCAATAACTGATCTTCAAGAATAGGACTTGGAAATATGGAAGTATAGATTAGCCAAATTGTTTTAACTGAGCATCAAAGCTAAGGACTTATTAGCCAGCCCTACTCTATTGTTTATGATTTTGTTATCATAAGGGACTGATTGGGCTCATTGATCTGAGTTGAAAAATAAAATGCTGCGCTCATGGAATGGCATGCTTTGATCAATAATAAGTGATATCGGTATCGCAATAGACTACACCACTGCTGTCATCCTTACCTCCAAGCGTTTATTCAAGTTGGATCTTTGGATGCCGACAGCAGTCGCGCCATTGGAAGACATAGCTTGGACTGTAGCCTACAAAAGCCTATTCCTGCTCTTTTCCCGCGATCCATCAAGCACACATAGTGGTCTCTGATTTATGGTCAGACTCACTCAGGTGAAATAAATGTTGATTTGAATGCCATTGAGAAAACAGAGGTGTCAAATATTTTTATTTTGCAAACTTCCTTTCTGAATTTAAATGTAATCCTCGAGGTAATCATCTAGTTTTCAAAAGTATCTGTAATCTGATTACAATATTTTTGCTGGTAACGTAACGGATTACAATTACATTTTTTTTGCAATCCCTTGCATGTAACGGATTACAAAAAAACTACTCCCCAACCCTGTTTATAGGCATAGAGAATCTCTCTCTCTCTCAGCTGACCTGAGGATGAAAATGACATGGATTTCGCTATACCGTTCTCCCCCCTCCCTCCCTCCCTCCCTCCCTCCCTCCCTCCCTCCCTCCCTCCCTCCCTCCCTCCCTCCCTCCCTCCTCTCTATAAGCAGCGGAAATCAAAGAGTGCTGAGCCAGGGGAAAAAAGATGCCATCAATCTCCACTTGTCCCTAACAGTCACGTTTTCCAGACAGAGTTACACAGCACTCAGAGATGCAGTTTTCTTCTCCCTTTCCAAGCTGTAAATAGTGCTCCTGTAGCAACCTTCTCATGTTATCTACCCCTTTCTATTTAAACACACACTATTTACCAAGGGAGGAATCAAACAGTGGGCCTATCTTTACATAACCCCAATGTGTGTACTCCACTGTGTATGACTCATCTTATATGACATAATAGAATCCACGTGGAGATTTAGAAATGTATGAATACAGTCCAGTTGCTGAATCGCATATGTGAGGAATTTTATATGAGTAAAGATTTACTTTTTTTGCAGTCTCTCCAAAGTTGGAATAAATCAGTGGTCATTAATTCTAATACGATAGTCTACAAAGCAGATGTTAGCCTCTCCGATAGGCTTAATAATCTTCTGCATCCCCTTTTTTCCCCTTGCTTGGATAATGCTATTTCAGATATTTTTATGATGATCTTTCTAAGTATATGAAGTGTATTTTGCAGCACTCCCTGCTCCAGCCTAAGCCCTGAAGGATCAACAACATTATTGTCGGCCGGGAGAACAAATTCCCTGATTTAATCCCTGGAGTGGTTTTTATAGACCGACAGAGACACACTCCACCTGACATGAAGGATGTGAGAGAGACCCCTGGTTTTAGAACCTCACACAGAAACTGACTGACCTGCCTGGAGCGTATCTGGTAAACAAGACCGCAGGGCTTCTGTTGCCCTTGTCCTGACCCCAGGCTGCTTCCGTGTAAGCCGCCAACACATCAGTTATACTGCTGTTTACCTCGGCCCAGGTGGGCTAGACTTAACAGATCATGACTCCCCTCTCTGCTTGGGCCCTATCATGTGTTCTGAGTGCCTGGCTGGGTGAACTCTCCCAGACTGATGCATCGTAGCTTCCTCCTTCCTGTCATCGGTGTCATAATGACAACACCTGTGTCACATGGCAGGATTGTCCAGGACGGTGTATGTTGCTCTTAGATGATGTAGCATCAGGAGTAAACCGAGCAGAACATTACAAGTCCAGCATAGCTATGGTCTGTTGGGCATCTGAAATATCCCCCTCACTCTGTGGCCTGAGGCGGGGTGAGAAACAGTTGCTTTGTGTAGGTGTTCCTGTCATGGGATGACTGGAGCTGGCTGAGGCACGTCTTGTGTTTACAGAGTTTCTCAGTACTTTCCACATAATAGCACATACTGTACATAGGTGACAAAAGCCAGTTAGTTGGAGGAGCAATATCTATTTGAATAAAAATAGCCCATCTCAATATTCACGGAACAGCTACAGTATGTAGTGTAGAGACAGTATATCAACCAATTTGGAAAGACTAGCAGGGGTCTAATGGTATTCTCAAGTCACATTAATACTCTATGAACACAGTTCAGGGTGTGAAAAAAAATGAAACATCACTTTCCGATGTCCTTGTTTCCTCAAGTTGTTAAAAGACTGAAGATACTCAAAGGGCATTGCTTTACTCGGTGTAAAGCACAGAGAAGCCGTGTTTTTGCAACATTGTGTGAAAAGCTCACAGCCAACTCTTCGTCTCCAAGGCCCTCCTCTCGTCTCCCTCGTTGTGTGCTTCAACGGCAAAGCTTTTGCTGTATCGACACCCAGGGAACAGTGAGAGGACCGAGCAGAGAGAAATGACATGTGAAGTGAGCTATTTGAGGTGGGAGACCAACTACAGCCATTATTATGGGTCGTGAGCATCTGGAGGGCATGTGAGAGTGGTGGTAGGAGCGCGAGAGAGAGAGAGAGAGAGAGAGAGAGAGAGAGAGAGAGAGAGAGAGACAGAGAGAGAAAGAGAGAGAAAGAGAGAGAAAGAGAGAGAGAGAAAGGTTGGCACTGGCCCTCTGCAACCTCTGTTGCAAATCATGATGCAATAAGCGAAGTAGCTCCCTTTTCTAAATGAGAATATAGACAAATGACGGATAGCAATAATCTGAGAAGTCAGCAGAGCACGTCGAACGTCTCAGTGCCCACACAGCCATGTTAAAACACTGGGAGGAAATAGATGGGGAGGGAACCAGGGAACCGCATTGGATGTAAAAATGGTTTTGCCAAGACGGCATTAGCATCGCTCCAGTATTCCAAACAGAGCAACGACACCGAAGGCATGCCACAGCCGCTGAGCTTAAATACAGTATACATATACACCTGCAAACTAGAGGACTGGGCTGAGAGGAAATGTCTTCACTGCAGCTCTGTTCGAATACCAACCATGCCATGTAGGACTGTGGGCCAACAGTGTGTGTGTGAGGCTAGAAAAAAAGGAAAGATTAGATGTATCCCTCTCAGAGCCTATCCATACAACAGAACTCCAAAGATCTTAACCAGTACACGTTCCCTCACCTTGGTATGACCGGGCCATATGTACTGTGTGGTTCCAGACAGTTTAAGCCATGTCAGCTGCCCTAAATAATGCCATCACTTTAACAAGTAGGCATCAGCAGTGCAGTGGGGGAGGATTAACCATTGTTCGGCTGGCTGCTTGTTGTCTCTCCTGCTGAAGGGCAGATGGAAATTGCTTGGGGGAAAAAATTATTTCATCACCAATGTCAATATTAATATGAATCACCCAGAAAGCAATTGTGTGAACAAAACATAGCCCAGGGTTGACGAGGCAAAAAGACACGTGTACACCTATGCACAAGCACGAATGCACACACGCACACACACACACACACCAATCTAGATCAAGCCAAGAATTATTTTTTGCAGGGATAAAGACAATTTAAGGCCTAAAACTGCAATAGTTGTGAGCGAACTCCATGGAAATAGTTTAGGGCAGACACAGATAGGCCATATCCAATAGGGCATATACAGTGCATTCAGAAAGTATTCAGACCCCTTGATTTTTCCACATTTTGTTTCATTACAGCATTATTCTAAAATGGATTGAATTGTTTTTTTCCCTCATCAATCTACACACAATATCCAAAATACCCTTTAATAACAAACCAAAAACAGGTTTTTAGACATTTTTTCAAATTTAATACAAATAAAAACTGAAATATTACATTTACATAAGTATTCAGACCCTTTACTCAGTACTTTGTTACAGCCTCGAGTCTTATTGGGTATGATGTAACAAGCTTGGCACACCTGTATTTGGGGAATTTCTCCCATTTTTCTCTGCAGATCCTCTCAAGCTCTGTCAGGTTGGATGGGGGCATCGCTGGACAGCAATTTTCGGGTCTTACCAGATATGTTGGATTGGGTTCAAGTCCGGGCTCTGTCTGGGCCACTCAAGGACATTCAGAAACTTGTCCCAAAGCCACTACTGTGATGTCTTGGCTGTGTTATTAAGGTCATTGTCCTGTTGGAAGGTGAAACTTCTGAGCGCTCTGGAGCAGGTTTTCATCAAGGATCTCTCTTTGCTGATGGTGCTAGGTTTTCTCCAGATGTGACGCTTAGCATTCAGGCCAAAGAGTTCAATCTTGGTTTCATCAGACCAGAGAATCTTGTTTCTCATGGTCTGAGAGTCTTTTGGCAAACTGCAAGCGGACTGTCATGTGCCTTTTACTGAGGAGTGGCTTCCGCCTGATTGGTGGAGCGCTGTAGAGATGATTGTCCTTCTGAAAGGTTCTCCCATCTCCACAGAAGAACTCTGGAGCTCTGTCGGAGTGACCTTCGGGTTCTTGGTCACCTCCCTGACGAATGCCCTTCTCTACCGATTGCTCAGTTTGGCCAGCTCTAGGAAGAGTCTTGGATGTTCCAAACTTCTTCCATTTAAGAATGATGGAGGCCTCTGTGTTCTTAGGGACCTTCAATGCTGCAGAAATGTTTTGGTACCCTTCCCCAGATCTGTGTGTCAACACAATCTTGTTTCTGAGCTCTACGGACAATTCCTTTGAGCTCTATGGCTTGGTTTTTGCTCTGACATGCACTGTCAACTGTGGGACCTTATAAAGACAGCAGTCTGCCTTTCCAAATCATGTCCAATCAATACATTTAGTACAGTTGGACTCCAATCAAGTTGTAGAAACAACATAATGATGATCAATGGAAACAGGATGCATCTGAGCTCAATTTCGAGTCTCATAGCAAAGGCTATAAAATATTTATGTTTTTAATTTTTAATAAAATAGCAAACATTACTGAAAACTTGTTTTCACTTTGTCATTATGGGGTATTGTGTGTAGATTGATGAGGGAAAAAATACTTTTATATGTTTTAGAATAAGGTTGTAGTGTAACAAAATGTGGAAGAAAGAGGTCTGAGGTCTGAGTACTTTCAGTATGCACTGTACCTTTAACATGTCTGTCAGTGGAAGTCATGACCTCTCCAAACAAATATTGCCAGAAAAGCTTCTAAAGTTTTTGTCTCAATTGCCTTTTGAACTTCAGTTGCCTTTGGTGTGGTTGAAGGGTTAACACATTATGTTTACGGTGTACAGCGTATCAACCTTGGCCCACTCATCACTATACTACATTTCATGAACCATTGTCTATTGACTCTCACGACTGCAAACTGATTATGGGTGTGCTAAAACATACCAGTATTCTATAGTCTATACAAACAGTCTATATACACTGAGTGTATAAAACATTGAACATTAACGACATCTGTTCTTTCCATTAAATAGTCTGACCAGTGAAAGCTATGATCCCTTATTGATGTCACTTGTTAAATCAAATCAAATCAAACTTTATTTGTCACATGCGCTGAATACAACAAGTGTAGACTTTACCGTGAAATGCTTACTTACAAGCCCTTAATTAACCAACATCGCAGTTCAAGAAGAGTTAAGAAAACATTTACCAAGTAGACTAAAATAAAAAGTAATAATAAAAAGTAACACAATAAGAATAACAATAACGAGGCTATATACAGGGGGCACCGGTACCGAGTCAGTGTGCGGGGGTACAGGTTAGTTGAGGTAATTTGTACATGTAGCTGGGGGTGAAGTGACTATGCCTAGATTATAAACAGCGAGTAGCAGGAGTGTACAAAAGGGAGGGGGGGGGGGGGGGGGGGGGGGGTCAATGTAAATTGTCCGGTGATGATTTTATTAATTGTTCAGCAGTCTTATAGCTTGGAGGGTAGAAGCTGTTGAGGAGCCTTTTGTTCCTAGACTTGGCGCTCCGTGGCGATTTTATTAATTGTTCAGCAGTCTTATGGCTTGGGGGTGGAAGCTGTTGAGGAGCCTTTTAGTCCTAAACTTGGCACTCCGGTACCGCTTGCTGTGCGGTAGCAGAGAAAACAGTCATTAACTTGGGTGACTGGAGCCTCTGACAATTTTATGGGCCTTCCTCTGACACCACCTATTGTATAGGTCCTGGATGGCAGGAAGCTTGGCCCCAGTGATGTACTGGGCCGTTCGCACTACCCTCTGTAGCGCCTTACGGTCAGATGCCAAGCAGTTGCCATACCAGGCGGTGATGCAACTGGTCAGGATGCTCTCGATGGTGCAGCTGTAGAACCTTTTGAGGATCTGGCGACCATTGTCAAATCTTTTCAGTCTCCTGAGGGTAAAATGTGTTGCCGTGCCCTCTTCACAACTGTCTTGGTATGTTTGGACCTTGATTGTTTGGACCTTGATAGTTCCGCTCCACTACAGCCCCATCGATGGAAATGTGGGCCTGTTCGGCTCGCCTTTTCCTGTAGTCCACAATCAGATCCTATGTCTTGCTCACATTGAGGAAGAGGTTGTTGTCCTGGCACCACACTGCCAGTTCTCTGACCTCCTCCCTATAGGCAGTCTCATTGTTGTTTGTGATCAGGCCTACCACTGTTGTGTCGTCGGCAAACTTGATGATGGTGTTGGAGTCGTGTTTGTCCATGCAGTCGTGGGTGAACAGGGAATACAGGAGGGGACTAAGTACACACCCCTGAGGGCCCCCAGTGTTAAGGATCAGTGTTGCCTACTCTTACGACCTGGGGGAGGTCCGTTAGGATGTCCAGGATCCAGTTTTAGAGGGAGGTGTTAAGTCCCAGTCCTTAGCTTAGTGATGAGCTTCGTGGGCACTATGGTGGGCACTAATGCTGAACTGTAGTCAATGAACAGCATTCTCACATAGGTGTTCCTTTTGTTCAGGTGAGAAAGGGCAAAGTGGAGTGCGATTGAGATTGCGTCATCTGTGGATCTGTTGGGGCGGTATGCGAACTGGAGTGGGTCTATGGTGTCTGGAAGGATGCTGTTGATGTGAGTCATGACCAGTCTTTCAAAGCACTTCATGGCTACCGATGTGAGTGCCACGGAGCGGTAATCATTTAGGCAGGTTACCTTCGCTTCCTTGGGCACAGGGACTATGGTGGTCTGCTTGACACATGTAGGTATTACAGATTCGGTCAGGGAGAGGTTGAAAATGTCAGTGAAGACACTTGACAGTTGGTCCGCGCATGTTTAAAGGTTTTGTTCACATCGGCTACCGAGAGATTTATCACACAGTCATCCAGAACCGCTGGTGCTTTCGTGCATGCTTCAGTGTTGCTTGCCTCGAAGTGAGCATAAAAGGCATTTAGCTCGTCTGGTAAGCTCGCGTCACTGGGCAGCTCGCGTCTGGGTTTCCCTTTGAAATCCGTAATATTTTTTGAGCCCTGCCAAATCCGACGAGCGTCAGAGCCGATGTAGTAGGATTCAATCTTAATGCTTTATTGACGCTTTGCTTGTTTAATGTCTGAGGACATAGTGTGATATCTCATTAGCGTCCGGATTAGTCTCCCGCTCCTTGAAAGCGGCAGTTCTAGCCCAGCTCTAGCTCTAGCTTGAGGCGGATGTTGCCTGTAATCCATGGCTTCTGGTTGGGCTATGTACATACAGTCACTGTGGGGACGACATCGTCGATGCACTTATTGATGAAGCCAATGACTGAGGTGATGTACTCCTCAATGCCATTGGATGAATCCCGGAACATATTCCAGTCTGTGCTAGTAAAACAGTCCTGTAGTGTGGCATCTGTGTCATCTGACCACTTCCGTATTGAGCGAGTCACTGGTATTTCCTGCTTTAGTTTTTGCCTTTAAGCAGGAATCAGGAGGATAGAATTGTGGTCAGATTTGCCAAATGGAGGGCGGGGGAGAGCTTTGTGTGCATCTCTGTGTGTGGAGTAAAGGTGGTCTAGGATCTTTTTTTCTCTGTTTGCACATGTGACATGCTGGAAAAAATAGGTAAAACTGATTTAAGTTTGCCTGCATTAAAGTCCCCGGCCACTAGGAGCGCCACTTCTGGGTGAGCATTTTCTTCTTTGCTTATGGCCTTATAGACTTGGATGAGAGCGGTCTTAGTGTCAGCTTCGTTCTGTGGTGGTAAAAAGACGGCTACGAATGATATAGATGAGAACTCTCTTGGTAGATATTGTGGTCTACAGCTTATCATAAGGTACATTACCTCAGGCGAGTAATACCTTGAGACTTATTTAATATTAGACATCGTTCAACAGCTGTTATTGACAAATAGACACACACCCCACCCCCCTCGTCTTACCAGAGTTAGCGTCTCTGTTCTGCCGGTGCATGGAATATCCCGCTAGCTCTATATTGTCCGTGTCGTCGTTCAGCCACGTTTCGGTGAAACGTAAGATGTTACAGTTTTTGATGTCCCGTTGGTAGGATCGTAGGTCATCAATTTTATTCTCCAATGATTGCAAGTTAACAAGAAGAACAGATGGCAGTGAGAGTTTACTCACTCGCCTACGGATTCTCAGAAGGCTGCCCGATCTGCGGCCCCTTTTCCTGTGTCTTTTCTTCACGCAAAAGGCATGGATCTGGGCCTGTTCCAGTGAAAACAGGATATCCTTCTCGTCAGACTCGTTAAAGGAAAAAGTTTCTTCCAATCCGCAGTGAGTAATCGCTGTTCTCATTTCCAGAAGTTATTTTTGGTCATAAGAGACAGTAGCAGCAACATTATGTACACAATACGTTTTTTTTTTAAAAGTTACACAAAACGGGAAAAAAAAGAAAAAAAAATAGCACAATTGGTTGGGAGAATGTAAAATGTCAGCCATGTTCTTCAGTGCCATCTTAAGACAGGTCCTCTTCAATCAGTGTAGATGAAGGGGAGGAGAAAGGTTAAAGAATGATTTTTAAGCCCTGAGACAGTTGAGACATGGATTGTGTATGTGTGCAATTGAGAGGATGAATAGGCATGACAAAAGACTTAAGTGCCTTTGACCGGGCTATGGTAGTAGGTGCCAGGCGGTTGACACCGGTTTGTGTCAAGAACTGCAACGCTGCTTGGTTTTCACACTCAACAGTTTCCCGTGTGTATCAAGAATGGTCCACCACCCAAAGGACATGTAGCCAATTTTACATAACTGTGGGAAGCATTGGAGTCAACATGGGCCAGTATCCCTGTGGAATGCTTTTGACACCTTGTAGGGGCCATCCTCAAACACATTCAGGCTGTTCTGGGGGCAAAAGGGAAGTGGAGAGGGTGCAAATCAATATTAGGAAGGTGTCCTTAATGTTTTATACACTCAATGTATACAAACAGTGAATGGGTTTCCAGGACCTGGTATAAAACACCATTGTTCCAGAGTTGGAAGAAAGCATGTTTGAATTCATGCCTTTGTTTTCTCTGCTGTAGACATTTTATATCTTGTGCATCCAGAGGGAGAAAAATATCTAATGCATCGGACCATTGCCATTGCTTGGTCCATTACATGGCCATTGGTATGTACAGTAGAGGAGCTGGTGAAAGCACAGAGTGTTCTGATAATATGCATCTAATTACCCCCTGGCTGTTGCTGTGGTAAGCGGACAGGGAGGTGGCATTATCTCCAAAGTTCTATGGCAGATGGCAGGATGTCTGAGAGGACTGCTTAGGAGAGAGGGAGCGAGGGAGGGAGAGATAGAGATAGATGGAGGGATGCATAATCACCATCTGACTCTTCCTCCCCTATCTCCTCTCCTCTCCTCTTCTCGCGTCTTAAAGGATCCATCAGTAAGTTCAAATCGATTCAGCAGTCTGTGGCACATTAAAATGCAAGTCGTCCGAATCCATTCATTCATTGGACAAACGGAGGGCCTCTCAATATTCTGACCGGGGTCAGGCCAGAGTATGAGTCAGTGTGGAAGAGAGGTGAGGAAAGAAGAGGGGTTCTTCCATTTTAATGTGCAGAGAGAACAATTACACCTGCTGCAGAATGACCTTTCCCTGACTTTTCATTACTCATCTCCCTACTCTCTGTGCTGCTGTACTATAACTTACAAGTAGAATTCAGAGTAACAGTTTTATCATAGCTACTCTTCTTCACATCACCACCCATGTCCACTGACATTGATTACTGCAGATAATGACATATTATCTGGGTAGGAGAGGCTGCTTATGTAATAACCACCATACTTTCATACAGTAGCAGTAAACCAGGGATGGGCAACTTTGATGGTGGCCACAAACATTCTGAACTCATCATGAAGGGCAGAAGTTGCTCGCGGGTCTGCATACCTATATCCATACTGACACATGCAGTCAGAGCCCGCACTAGCCTTTTGGGTGCCCCATGCTACATTTTGTTGGGGGGCCCCACTGACCTTGCGAGCAAAACATTTTAGCGGCCCCCATCTTGACAGCGTTGAGAAAGGGTTGCCGTTTGCTGCAATTCAACACGTTTTGCCGTGGGGTGGAGAGAAGATATTGCAATTTTATAACAAATGTTATGCAATACTATTCTTTTTTCCATGGAGCAGAGGGAAAATGTTGCAGTGGAGAGAAAATGTTGCAAGTCATTTCATGTAATAATTTTTGGGTGGGGGGGATATTGATCCGGGGGCCAACAAAAGGGGAGCCACCAGTTGCCTTTCCCTTCAGTAAACAATATTACTCTACTCCTGCTCTCTTTTTCAAGTGTAAATCGTTTTTGAAAAATTATATTACATTTTTCTCCTTGTAATAACAAATTCAATACTGTATTGCTTCAACCAGTGGTGTAAGGTACTTAAGTAAAAATATTGGAAAGTACTACTTAAGTAGTTTTTTGTGGTATCTGTACATTACTTTACTATTTATATTTTTGACAACTTTTACTTTTACTTCAATACATTCCTAAAGAAAATTAAATACTTTTTACTCCATACATTTCCCTGATGCCTAAATGTACTAGTTACATTTTGAATGCTTAGCAGGACAGGAAAATGGTCAAATTCACACACTTATCAAGAGAATATCCCTGGTCATCCCTACTGCCTCTGATCTGACAGACTCAATAAACACATACTTGTTTGTAAATTATGTCTGAGTGTTGGAGTGTGCCCGTGGCTATCCATAAATTAAAATAAACAAGAAAATGATGCCGTCTGGTTTGCTTAATATAAGGAATTTGAAATGATTTACACTTTTACTTTTGATACTTAAGTACATTTTAGCAATTACACTTACTTTTGATACTTTAGTATATTTCAAACCAAATACTTTTAGACTTTTACTCAAGTAGTATTTTACTGGGTGACTTTTACTTTAACTTGAGTCATTTTCTATTAAGGTCATCTTTACTTTTACTCAAGTATGAGATTTGTGTACTTTTGTGTACTGGCTTCAACACAACAATTGTGACCATCAAAGAAGTCGTAAATTAGCCTTCGTAATGTCTCTGAATCTCCTCTCATTTATTCTCTCTCTTTAATTGTATCTCTCTTCTATTCTCTCTATTTTTCCATGTCTTCTCCTAACATTCTTTAAATCCCTGCCAGAGGAGTGGTGCTGATGGGCAGAATAATCCCCCCCCCCCCACACACACACACTATTTCTGGTTATTGTTGTTATTAGTTAGATGTCGTTCTCTTTCCCTTTTCCTCCCGTCTGTCAACCAGCGCTGTGCCTGCAGGACACCAGAGAGGAGGACTGGCATCCTCTATGAGGAGGAAGCAGCAATATCCCTCACGCTCCACTACCCACAAGCCCCCGGGGGACCACAAGGAGAGGGGAAGGTGGAGGTTGACAGCCTCCAAACACTCTGATTTCACACGTATCATGTGAGCACACATACACACATGCATGTGCACATGCACACTGGCACACAGGCAAGCACACACACATGCATGCACACACATACACACAAGCACACGCAGAACATGCAAAGAATATTCTGCATTTTACATTCGGAGGAATGAAGCCTGACTAATGCTCGGATGAAGCCTGACCAATGCTCAATGCATTTGGCTGATTTATAGTTATTTTATGTCTAGTCCAGTTCCTTACATAATCTAGTTTGAACCCTAACTTATTCCATGAACATTAAGCCAACCTCACAGATTGATAGTGTGTCATGTTTCGCAAGGAAGACATGTTGTGAACAAGTGAACAGATCGCTGTAGCCCATCACAGCATGTTGCCCCTTTGGTTCTCATTGCTGTGAATCTGGTGTACAAAATATGATGACAAATGGTCTAGTAAGGATTAATATGGTTAGGAACACATTGGCAGAGGTGTAGGCTCCTCTTTAATATCCAATTATGTAATCCAGATTAAAGATATGGAGGAACATTCTCCAGGAGAGATGGACTGCGTTGAAAGAGAGATTGGTAGCACGACATTATAGCTCAGTAATAACCGGGTAATAACTAAGTATTTGCAACATTACCTGTTTATTTTTAGTTATACCGTTATATTCCTTTAAATATCCCAACTAGCCCATGGTTTGTTACCTGGAAACAGAGATGGTAGTGTATATGTAATAACATAGAATCAGGGCTGGAAAATGCAACATTACCTGTTTGTCTTTAGTTATACCGTTATATCCCTCCCGAATAACAGACAAAACATGACATATGTCCTTGTATAGTGACACTAAGGGCTCTGTTCAATCCGCATTGCGGAAGTTCAGCATTACAGCGTACAGCGTTGACATTGAGTTGAAATTTAAAGGAAATGTTCCCGCATTAGCACAGATTGCATTCACAGTAAACCGCTGCATATGTCAGTTCAATCAGAAATTACCTTTACATTTTAATCACACAATCTGAAACGCTTCAACTGTACAGAATGAATAGAGCCCTAAGTTGCTATGACATGACAAACAAATCAAATCAAATCAAATTTCAAATCAAATTTTATTTGTCACATACACATGGTTAGCAGATGTTAATGCGAGTGTAGCGAAATGCTTGTGCTTCTAGTTCCGACAATGCAGTAATAACAAGTAATCTAACTAACAATTCCAAAACTACTGTCTTGTACACAGTGTAAGGGGATAAAGAATATGTACATAAGGATATATGAATGAGTGATGGTACAGAGCAGCATAGGCAAGATACAGTAGATGGTATCGGGTACAGTATGTACAAATGAGATGAGTATGTAAACAAAGTGGCATAGTATAGTATAAAGTGGCTAGTGATACATGTATTACATAAGGATACCGTCGATGACATAGAGTACAGTATATACGTATGCATATGAGATGAATAATGTAGGGTAAGTAACATTTATATAAGGTAGCATTGTTTAAAGTGGCTAGTGATATATTTACATCATTTCCCATCAATTCCCATTATTAAAGTGGCTGGAGTTGAGTCAGTGTCAGTGTGTTGGCAGCAGCCACTCAGTGTTAGTGGTGGCTGTTTAACAGTCTGATGGCCTTGAGATAGAAGCTGTTTTTCAGTCTCTCGGTCCCAGCTTTGATGCACCTGTACTGACCTCGCCTTCTGGATGATAGCGGGGTGAACAGGCAGTGGCTCGGGTGGTTGATGTCCTTGATGATCTTTATGGCCTTCCTGTGACATCGGGTGGTGTAGGTGTCCTGGAGGGCAGGTAGTTTGCCCCCGGTGATGCGTTGTGCAGACCTCACTACCCTCTGGAGAGCCTTACGGTTGAGGGCGGTGCAGTTGCCATACCAGGCGGTGATACAGCCCGCCAGGATGCTCTCGATTGTGCATCTGTAGAAGTTTGTGAGTGCTTTTGGTGACAAGCCGAATTTCTTCAGCCTCCTGAGGTTGAAGAGGCGCTGCTGCGCCTTCTTCACGATGCTGTCTGTGTGAGTGGACCAATTCAGTTTGTCTGTGATGTGTATGCCGAGGAACTTAAAACTTGCTACCCTCTCCACTACTGTTCCATCGATGTGGATAGGGGGGTGTTCCCTCTGCTGTTTCCTGAAGTCCACAATCATCTCCTTAGTTTTGTTGACGTTGAGTGTGAGGTTGTTTTCCTGACACCACACTCCGAGGGCCCTCACCTCCTCCCTGTAGGCCGTCTCATCGTTGTTGGTAATCAAGCCTACCACTGTTGTGTCGTCCGCAAACTTGATGATTGAGTTGGAGGCGTGCGTGGCCACGCAGTCGTGGGTGAACAGGGAGTACAGGAGAGGGCTCAGAACGCAACCTTGTGGGGCCCCAGTGTTGAGGATCAGCGGGGAGGAGATGTTGTTGCCTACCCTCACCACCTGGGGGCGGCCCGTCAGGAAGTCCAGTACCCAGTTGCACAGGGCGGGGTCGAGACCCAGGGTCTCGAGCTTGATGACGAGCTTGGAGGGTACTATGGTGTTGAATGCCGAGCTGTAGTCGATGAACAGCATTCTCACATAGGTATTCCTCTTGTCCAGATGGGTTAGGGCAGTGTGCAGTGTGGTTGAGATTGCATCGTCTGTGGACCTATTTGGGCGGTAAGCAAATTGGAGTGGGTCTAGGGTGTCAGGTAGGGTGGAGGTGATATGGTCCTTGACTAGTCTCTCAAAGCACTTCATGATGACGGATGTGAGTGCTACGGGGCGGTAGTCGTTTAGCTCAGTTACCTTAGCTTTCTTGGGAACAGGAACAATGGTGGCCCTCTTGAAGCATGTGGGAACAGCAGACTGGTATAGGGATTGATTGAATATGTCCGTAAACACACCGGCCAGCTGGTCTGCGCATGCTCCGAGGGCGCGGCTGGGGATGCCATCTGGGCCTGCAGCCTTGCGAGGGTTAACACGTTTAAATGTCTTACTCACCTCGGCTGCAGTGAAGGAGAGACCGCATGTTTTCGTTGCAGGCCGTGTCAGTGGCACTGTATTGTCCTCAAAGCGGGCAAAAAAGTTATTTAGTCTGCCTGGGAGCAAGACATCCTGGTCCGTGACTGGGCTGGGTTTCTTCCTGTAGTCCGTGATTGACTGTAGACCCTGCCACATGCCTCTTGTGTCTGAGCCGTTGAATTGAGATTCTACTTTGTCTCTGTACTGGCGCTTAGCTTGTTTGATAGCCTTGCGGAGGGAATAGCTGCACTGTTTGTATTCGGTCATGTTACCAGACACCTTGCCCTGATTAAAAGCAGTGGTTCGCGCTTTCAGTTTCACACGAATGCTGCCATCAATCCACGGTTTCTGGTTAGGGAATGTTTTAATTATATTATATTATCTTATATTCAGTAGTTCTTCTCGACTGTATGTAATGAAACCTAAGATGACCTGGGGTACTAATGTAAGAAATAACACGTAAAAAAACAAAAAACTGCATAGTTTCCTAGGAACGCGAAGCGAGGCGGCCATCTCTGTCGGCGCCGGAAGTAACAAAGCCCAGTTGACACTCAGAGGGTTTTTTTATTGACAAAAAATACCTGCACAAGATATGATTAATGATGGATATAGATGTAACAAGTGACATTCGGAGACATGCTCTAACAAAAAGGGAAAAGACTGCTCAAGGATGAGTTCTTGATTACGGGAGAACGGCCTAAAATGACACAGTGAAAGTTGAATCCCCCCTCATATTTTCTTGACTTCAAACCCAAAATGTAGGAAGAGTTAAGCAAGCTACTTATTTCTATGTGTAGGCTCTTTGCATTAGCCTAGACATACAGCAAAAAATATATATATTTCCGAACTCTTCCTCAGTATTGGTCATTTAATTAATTTTGTGTTTATCAAGAAAATAGCGGTGACTTAACTTTCACTGGGTTTTACCCCATTCTCCTGGGCGTCATCAATAACTTTTCTTTGATCAGTCGTTTTCCTTTTAGCTACAGCATGTCACCGAATGTCACTTTCTCACATCTTGTGCATATGTTTGTTTGTCAATAAAGAAACCTCTGATTGTGAAATGGCTTTGTTTGTCACTTGAGCACCTCAAGACAGTATTATATCACAGACATTTTGGATTTGGAAGGAAACTCCACTCCATGGCCATGTTGACACCTGCTTGTCGAACATCTCTTTCCAAAATCATGGGCATTAATATCGAGTTGGTCCCCCATTTGCTGCTTTAACACCCTTCACTCATCTGCGAAGGCTTTCCACTAGATGTTGGAGCATTGCTGCGAGGACTTGCTTCAATTCAGTCATGAGCATTATTGACGTCGGGCACTGATGATAAGGCCTGGCTCGCAGTCAGCGTTCCAATTCATCCCAAAGGTGTTCGATGGGGTTGAGGTCAGGGCTCGGTGCAGGCCAGTCAAGTTCTTTCACACCGATTTCGACAAACCCTTTCTGTATGGATCTAAGGGACCTAGCTCGAACCATGAAAACCAGCCCCAGACCTTCATTCCTCATCCGGAAAACTTTACAGTTGGCACTATGCATTCAGGCAGGTAGAGTTCTCCTGGCGTCCGCCAAACCCAGATTCGTCAGTCAGACTGCCAGATGATGTCTCGTGATTCATCACTCCTGAGAAAGCGTTTTCCCACTGCTCCAGAGTCCAATGGTGGCGAGCTTTACACCACTCCAGCCGACGCTTGGCATTGCGCATGGTGATCTTAGGCTTGGCCACGGAAACCCATTTCATGAAGCTCCCGACTAACAGTTCTTGTGCTGATATTGCTTAGAGGCAGTTTGGAACTCGGTAGTGAGTGTTGAAACCGAGGACAGACGATTGTTATGCGTTACGCACTTCAGTACTCGTGGTCCCGTTCTGTGATCTTGTGTGGCCTACCACTTCATGGCTGAGCCGTTGTGGCACCTAGACGTTTGCTCTTCACAATAACAGCACTTACAGTTGACCGGGACAGCTATAGCAAGGCAGAAATTAGAAGAACTGAATTGTTGGAAACGTTGCTATGACGGTGCCATGTTGAAAGTCACTGAGTTCTTCAGTACGGTCCATTCTACTGCCAATGTTTATCTATGGAGATTGCATGGTTGTGTGCTCGATTTTATAGACCTGTCAACAACGGGTGTGTCTGAATTAGCCAAATCCACTAATTTGAAGGTGTAATCACGTACTTTTGTAGTGTATCTTGGTAACTTTGGTAACTACTAGTTAATATAGAAGAGATGTCAGCTCCAGGACGGAGAGCAGGAGAGGGGATAGTGTATCTTTCGTTTGGATGCCTCCAAACATCTCACAGAAGAGAAGGCACATGGTGGACATCCCTCTGTTTCCCCTCCCTCCTTACTTCTCCCTCTCTTTTCACCTCTCGCCCCGTCGCCCTCCCTCTCTTCCCTTCACTCGCTCTCTTCTCTCCTTCTGTGCCATGTCTTTCAGGCCTATTCCAAGCTGCTCTGTCCCTGTCAGCATCTGTTAGACTCAGAGACATTCAAGGTGTTTTCCCCCTGCAGAAAAACATGCAGTGCCTCCAACCCCCCCAGTCTGACACAGCAGCCCACCCAATTTATTATACTGTAATTTATCCACGGGCCTTATATTGTACGTGCTGTATATAAACTGCATTATGCATGCAGGGCTCACAGTTATCATATACATGATTTACACCTCCATACTAATCCAAAGCCATGATTAACTACCAATCTTCCAGCTTGTGCCTACAGACATAGACCTGCAATGAACCACCCAACTTCATCTTCCTGCGTTCATATGCTGTGTTCCTGATTGAGATATTACTCATGTGGCAAACTGTGATTATGCTATGAACTTTTTCTCAGGAAGGTTTTCCCATATGGGAAATACTTCTTGCTGGATGCTATTTTCGATCTGCATAGTGATATTCCGAGGTGTTTTTGCTGTATATCTATACTGTGTGTGTACCCTGGCAGCTGGTATCAGCGAATAGCAGCGACCTTTCTCAGCATGGTGAAATGACTGACTCACAAGCCCCTGTGCCAGACTCAGCTCTCCCCAGACGCTAGTTAAAAAAACGATGTTGACCTATGCATGTCTCCAGGACTGTATATCTCAGCCAGAACAGCACAGAGGAAATAATCCGCCCATTTTAAATTATTATGTAGCCCTGAGTCCCTAAATTGATTTTCTTTTGAGCAACGTGCTCCTAGCTGCGACTGTTAGACATCTGAGTATTCTGCACTTCTTTTTTTATTTGTATTGATTTAGTATTAGACTAGACTTCCATGATCCCACTTATTTAATTGGATTTCAGACAGTTTTTCACTGATGTAGGAAACAAATAACTTATCTGATTTGGACATGTGTTGGAGATTAATTAGGCATTAATTTAGACCTGAACTCTAACAATGGGCTGCTTCATATGCAAATTCAATTGAAAAGGTGACCTTCTTTCTTTTCTTTTTTTTTACAACAAACATGAGTTTCATTTAGCTACCATAAAGTGTTTGTCTGACTGTTACGTTGAATGACCAGGGTTCGGGTTTCTGAGTGTGTTTTATGACTGAAGATTGTATTTGTGAGCTTTCATCACATAATCTGATACATAAATGACATTTACAGATTTAGCCATCTCATTTTAAGAGCTCTGTGTTTTAAAGGTATATTGGGCTCTGGGAAACAGGTGATAGTGTGTCTGGTCACGTCGTCCCAATCTCTCAAAGGTCAAGCTGGACATCGCTCAATGCTCTCATTATGTCTCCGTGGAAACTAGTGTCTGGGGAGAAACAGTTGAGCCTTACTTTCATTGCAGCACTATCAGGGTATTAGTTTATATTGGGGTGAGAGTTCACCGCTAAAATTCTATCAGTCTCTCTGCGGTCAAGAAGCGACTCCACTCCTCTGACAGACAGAATGTCTTGAGAGTGCTTGGTTGATTGCCTTCCTCCATCTTTTGCCTCCTCCATTTTTTAGGATGGTACCTATTGTTGCCTGCTGTGATGGATAAACTTTCAGAAAAAAAGACAACTCTGAAAAACGTACAAAATCCTGAAAGCTGTCTTCTTTATCCCCACTTTGCTGGGTTTTTTTATGTCTTGTTGTCTCCACGTTGGAAAATATTAAATCATCATTCCTTCTCCCTGGGGTGAATTTGCAAAACCATCCGTAAAAATGAGAAGGCAGCCACAAAAAAGCAAAAGCACAAAAAAAAATCCATAAATAAAAGCTTCAAAGAGGGCACCTGAGAGAGAAAGGAGGAAAGCTCAAAACACATCTCAAAAAAAAGTCCAAGATGAATCCTCCATAATCCTCCTGGATTCGGGTGTCGGAAGAATTCAGCTGCACTCTGTGGCTTGAGATCACCTCCAAATACTTGAAGTATCGCAATTAAACTTTACAGCTTTGAACAACTGTTTTGAAACTTCTGTTTGTGTAATGTTTACGGTTAATTTGTATTGTTTAATTCACTTTATATATTCACTTTATATATTATCTACCTCACTTGCTTTGGCAATGTTAACACGTGTTTCCCATGCCAATAAAGCCCTTGAATTGAATTGAAATTGAATTGAGAGAGAGAGAGAGAGAGAGAGAGAGAGAGAGAGAGAGAGAGAGAGAGATTAAGAGAGTGAGTAAACAGGATACTTAAAAGGTGATGGTCAAAAGAGAGTACCTTAAAACCCTCAGAAGGGTACTGTAAGACCAATTTTAATGAAGAATATCTGGCAGCCTCCATCCCCAACACCGAGATGGCAGGGAAGGTGACCTCCACTAAACAAGTGCCTGAGCTCCGACTTGCCTTCCCTACATCTCTCTTCTGTCACTTGGGCAATCAGGGAGCCAGGCACAATCCCCCTATCTAAATTGCTATCCCTTAATGGAACACTTTAACCTCCTCCTTAAATAGCTACGGGAAAATGAGCCCCTCAGACTTCGGTAGCGCCGGCTGAAAATAGGACTCATCAAACAACACTTTCCAGAATTGCTTGACAGATGCTTTCTCCATTCTCTCGTTGCTGAGGGGGAAAATACAGTTACCTGTTTGACACTTGTAGACATGTGGTGTAATAGTACCTCGTCTTTCACAGCCTTTTCCAGACAATGCGTATCTCAACAGTTTCTGCAGCATTGCTCTTCAGGGGAAGCTGAGGAGGCTCCTGTGGCTCGTTTCATAACTATTATTAACTGCTTCTCAGTTTACTCCAGCAAGACCTGTAGGCATTGTCTTATGCATTTTTACTTTTTTCTGAGAGCAAGGGCATAGACACTCCTCACAATAACTGCTTTAATGGAATTGAACAACAATTGAACAATTCCAGGTACTCTTGTTTCCACCAGGTGGTCTGTAGTTATTGAAAGCACACACATGCCTCCAGATGAAAGAATGGCCAGCATCAATCTGATCAAGCCTGGACCTACAGCAAAAATTTGAGACATGGGAAGAAATTAAATGAAAAACTCTCTTGGAGACCAAGTCATGATATAGCTGGCCAAATACTAACCAATGAAATTGTATATAAAGATATATAAGAGGGAATGTAAAAGTGACATTAGTCACATTTTGTATTTATATAATGGGTTCGTAATGTCTAATAAAGCTATTCGCTCTCTTATGTCACTCTCCTATTTGACGCAATCTTACTGTTGGCCTAATAGTGGGACAAGCTGGGGCTTCTATAGTATTAGGGACTGGCTGAATAGGAGGAAATGAAGGCTAAGTCTTATCAACACCTTCGCCTGACTGACCTGCCATGAGGTTTTTCTAATATCCATGTCCCCAAATGTACATTCACTGCAAACTAGTCCCGCCAAGTTCAGTGGGAAATCCCAAGAGAGCAATGATGAGAACTGATGACAAATCTTAACACACCGTAAGGCATATGCACAAATTAAATTAAGCCAGATGGAATCGAATGAATAATGATCGCTGATTGAGTGACAACTTGTTTATGCAACACATCGATGAAAGACAAGAGACATACTTGCCAGACGCAAGGTTAGGAATCATTAGGGTTAGGAATCATTAGGGTTAGAAATCATTAGGGTTAGGAATCATTAGGGTTAGGAATCTTTCCCATCAACCGACTCAATGGCAAAAATCACCTTAATTGACCATTTTGGTCCTCTTTAAATTATGTTCAGCTTATAAAACTTCATAAAGCCTTCCTAAGAACTACATAAATGTGTACAAAGCATCCATAACAGTATGGCATGTGTTATAAAAGGTTAATAAATGTGGCATAACTGTGTGATATAATCCCCAATGTCAGATGTGACATAAGCCACTATGTCGAATATGACATAAACGTGTGCTTTATAAAGGGTGACATGTTGTGCTGCAGGATGACACGCGCTCTAAAGAGAAGTCATATTAGTCACATTATGAAAGTGGCTTTCTTGTGAAACCAAGTTACATGTTCTTCAGTACACAAAATATAACAAGCCATACCGTGAGGTGCTGGACCCAGTCTGTAGACCCAGGTTCTGTAGGACTTCTCCAAATCCTCTTGGCTCTGACACACACACATACACTCAAACGCAAGCTTTGCAGTTCCATCAACCTATCTAAATACCTATCACACCCTATCACACCCTGTCTATCATGACAACTTTTTAAAAAATTGTCAGAACATTTATAACCTATTAATTGACACATTATGTAGTGTCCTGTAATACTTAGTTTGAAGTGAGACACCTTCGGTCATTCATAACACATTCATAAAAACTCTATAGAGGAGAACAATGTACTTACCTTATAAGTCAAACACCTTTGGTCGTTCATAAAACACACATGAATGCTTAATGATGTAAACCCAAATGTATTAACTCTAAAGGAATCAACAGTAAAAACAAAATAAACATTAAAGAAAAGTTTAAACCATGCATTTCCTTTTATTCATACATTTTTAAAACAATACAAATACATGACATTTTCAAAAAGTCCAGCAATGCAGTTACATTGAACCTTACACAGGGCTGTGAATAGAGTAGCTTGTCCCTGACCTGGAGGACTAATGGTTCTTGTTAGCAGGCCTGTTAGCTAGCTAGCAATTACTGTGAAGTCACCGAAATTATTTGAAATAACGATTGAGCTAGGTATGTAATCTAACTCACCGCTTATATAACTACTACAAACACATTTAAATGACAATAAATAAAGGTTTAACTTAGTTATTTCTTTGCTGTCCAGAGGCACCACAAGTGGGCATTTGATTTGTGAACTTCATCACATGTGCGTTTACTGCCCTACAGAAACACCGCTAACCAAACAGCGCACGCACACTGAATTAAAGCTAACTACACTAGAAAGATCCAAAACATTGTTTAGAAAGTTGCTGTTTGTTGCCTGGTTTGCTAGATTGAAATATACTCATTTAATTTTTAATGGATTTATTGGTGTTAAAATGCACCAGTTATTCTATTGTGGACCATCAGATTGCTGATGTCATGCAGCATGTCGTTTTTGTGTTGATACTTTTTCATAACGACAACAAGTTTGAGGTCAGACAGCAATAGAATGTACAATACCAGTCAAAAGTTTGGACACACCTACTCATTCAAGGGTTTTTCTGAATAAAAAAAAAACAATTCTATACTGTAGCATAATAGTGAAGACATCAACACTAAGAAATAACACATATGGAATCACGTAGTAACCAAAAAAAGTGTTAAACGAATCAAAATATATTTTATATTTTAGGATATTCAAAGTAGCAACCCTTTGCCTTGATGACAGATTTGCACACTCTTGGCATTCACTCAACCAGCTTCATGAGATAGTCACCTGGAATGCATTTCAATTAACCTGTGCCTTGTTAAAAGTTAATATCTTTCCTTCATAATGTATTTGAGCCAATCAGTTGTGTTGTGACAAGGTAGGAGTGGTATACAGAAGATAGCCCCCTCATCAATCTACACACAATAACCCAAAAATGACAAAGCAAAAACAGGTTTCATTTTTTTTTTGCAAATGTATACAAAATAAAAAAAACTGAAATATCACATTTACATAAATATTCAGACCCTTGGTTTTATCAGACCAGAAAATCTTGTTTCTCATGGTCTGAGAGTCCTTTAGGTGCCATTTGGCAAACTCCAAGCGGGCTGTCATGTGCCTTTTACTGAGGAGTGGCTTCCGTCTGGCCACTCTACCATAAAGGCCTGAATGGTGGATTGCTGCAGAAATGGTTGTCCTTCTGGAAGGTTCTCCCATCTCCACAGAGGAACTCTGGAGTTCTGTCAGAGTGACCATCAGGTTCTTGGTCAACTCCCTGACCAACACACTTCTCCCCCGATTGCTCAGTTTGGCCGGGCGCCCAGCTCTAGGAAGAGTCTTGATGGTTCCAAACTTATTCCATGTAAGAATGATGGAGTCCACCTTCTTGGGTACCTTCAATGCTGCAGACATTTGTTGGTACCCTTCCCCAGATCTGTGCCTGTCTCGGAGCTCTACGGACAATTCCTTTGACCTCGTGGGTTGGTTTTTGCTCTGACTGTCAGACCTTATATAGACAGTAGTGTGCCTTTCCAAATCATGTCCAATTAATTGTATTTACCACAGGTGGACTCCAATCAAGTTGTGTAGTCCACATTTCTAGTGACGTCGCTTTATTATTTAGGGAGAACAATAGATGGGTCTTATGAGTAAGGTAATCCTGAAGACAGATGCTGTACCATCAATTACAGTGTATCTTGCAAGCGCTGACCATAATATAAGTGTCAGAGTTGGACACGGTAGCCAACATTTTGGGGTGATGGAGGGCTAACGTTAACTAATACAACTGTGTCTGTTTCTACTTTGATTTGTGAACGGTATCTTTTCTGTAACACGTGGGGAATTTGAGTGTGAGACATTTGCATAATGATTACAATTTAGGCTGTACCTGGGAATGCCGACCGCAGCCAGGCAACCACCGCAGCACGAATGCTGCGATACAAAATCAGCTTTCCCAAGGCAAAAAAGGGAGGATATGCTGTGAAGCCTGTGAAGAGACCCAACATACTGTAAGTCATAGTTCTTCATTCCAAGTCTGCATCAATTTAATAATTCCAAATACTAACATTGAAAAGATGTACTAAAAAGTCCAACTAAATATTGCATGGTTCAAGAACTTCTAAAACATCAGAAAACACATAGCAGAATAAGTAGCTCACTACATAAACTAATTGATAGCATCATAACTCAGTATAGTACTGTAAAGAAAATGTAATTAAATTCACTATCCATAACATTTCCCTTTTCAAACACATTACAGGCTACATAGACAGCTTCCTGGATCTCCTCTTCAACGAGGTCACCCTTGATCCAGCACCATATGTGGGGAAGCTATGTGATCTGTCCATCCCAGGACCCTTATCTGCCCATTACGGGAGGCCTGACAAGGAGGAGGCCATTGTTGGATTTGTGCATGACTGCTGCCTGCTTGAATGAAGCCGGGAGCATGGATCCCCCTACCCTTCTCTCCCCATCAATCTCCCCTCCCCATCACATTGTACAAATGGGTCCTGCACAAAGTAGGGGGCCTATATTAGGCTTATGGCTCGAATAAATTGTTTCATGTCAAATGACGACACCATTATTTCTCAACATCTTTTGTTCATGAGTATTCATGTTGATGAATATTTACACACCTAATGATCAAATAAATGTCTGATCAAAAAACTAAACGTTGAGATTTTTGTAATTTATAATGTTAAGGCAGATATACCAAGACATTGTCCAGTACACTTATTGTATGCAGTTTTCCCCCTAATGTCTTTTGACAAAGTGTATCAGTGAACTTTATTCTGTTGTTAGTTACAAAACAGTTGAAAGGCAATTGTGTATAGCTCCTGTTCGTCAAATACCCAACAGTCCATGAAGAACTGTGTTAACCCACGAAGGCATTTTAGAGAGAAAATGGGTTGAGGCAAACTATTTACCCTTGAAAGTCAAGTCATCAATAACATGTGGCCCATTGTTTACCTAGTTACTTGGCAACGACCACAAGGGCATTTCAAAGAGCTGTCAGTCAAGGTGAGCTCATGAATATAAGTTCCCTGCCAACTCAACCTATTCTTTCAGGCTTCCTGATAGTTGGAGATGAGATTTGGAGCATTTTAATTGTGTAAAAAGATTATAGGTGACATTTTGGTCACTAAAAGGCTGTTTTTACTGTGTGGGACCTTTAAGTATTTTCCAAAATATTCAAATAAATTAATTGATATCATTATATCCAAAATGACTCTTTATTAATGGTAATACAAACTCCCAATGCATCATGTGCATACACTTAAACAATAACTCTTCTCCAAAGACAGCTACTGTCTCTATCCGTTTTTGCAGTGGCAGGGTTGAGTAAATTGCAAAGCCAGTCAGTTTCCCCTTCTTTTCTATTTTCCATGTGCTGTTACTATCTTTCTAAACTTCTACCCGACCATAATTCCCTCCTCAAAGCATCCTACTCTCACAAGCAGTTCCATTTCCCCTCTCTTCCATTGTTGATCGGCTACCTCTCACCTTACCCCATCAGGATTAGATTTGAGCAGAAAGGATGTGTGTAGTGGGACCTGCCAGGGACTGCAGCATCCGTAATACATTCCTACGAAGTCCCTCAAACCCTCTCCAGTAGCCAGCCTGCTGCATCGGGGGGAATTGGGAAAGACATAATCACAGTCCCATTGACATTCTCAGTCGGATGTCGCTTTCATCTCGGCTGGAATCCCCTCGCCTGCTGAGCTGCTTCTGATTCACATGGAGGGAGAGCTGAGAGAACCATCCCAGGCCCAGGGGACCAACAGAGACCAGCACCAAGCAGGATTAGCCTCAGACCTCCAGCCAGTCCCGGGGCGTAGAAAGGAAAATGTGGAGCTTGACTCACCAGAGTAGACTCTGCAAAAGTGAAGCTACATGGACATTCGTTTGGTTTGATGACTTTCATGATCGGCGTCCAGTCTCAGACACTATACCCACACTGTTGATATTACCCAGGGCCAACCAGGCTGTGGGTGTTATCCAGTCATTTCAAAGGGCACATCATTTTACTTGATGGCCTCATCAAAACACAAGCCTGGCAAAGAACAGATAGCCCGGTAGTGCAGTATAAAGTCTGTTTCTCTCACTATGGCCATTGGCCAGTAAAAACTGAGGCGTCCTAGTTTATGAGGAACACAATTTATGTAATGCCCCACATCCACCTCATTAATTCTCTCATCTCTAGTTCTCACCCACCTACCAGGATCCTGTTAGCCGCCTATAATCCGGCTCAGAATGGCACCGTTCCTAGATTGTCCAAGGCAAAGAGATTATCTACGGTTTTCATTGGAGAAAGCAGCTGAAGCAGGACCAAGCCTATGCTTTTCTATTGAGGAACTACAAGGTGCCTATATGCTACATTCTATCCCCTCAGCACTTGAACTGCATATTGCACCTAGACTCATTACATGTTTGCAACAAGTCAAAACATACAGGGTTGAACACGTCCAGTAGTTAGGGTATGCAGTTGTTTCTCTCTGTATAGAGCTGAAATAAGATGTCTCCGTCATGGCAACCTATTTTTGGTATGAACTTGTAACCTTCTTTGAAAGACTGGTCCTTCTCTTTTAGAGTTTTGATCCTGTTGGGGGCCTGCTGTTGATTATTCAGATACCTGGCATGGAAAATGGGTCAGTTACTTTGATCAAAGCATCTAACCTGGCTGGTTTAGTGCTTCATAGTCTATGAACAGATTAGAGTGGAATGATGTGGGTCACCCTGCATGCTGGAACATCAGCAGCATTGGGAAAAATAACAATCCTTATTAATATTCTGATATTCTAGTTGCATGGCCTATATCGCACAATGGTCCATTAAATAGTGATTTACCTAGTCTTTGATGTCCTTATACTCTTGTTCTTTCCCAGGCAGGTCCCTGAGTAAGCGGGTCTGCTGACTGACCTCCGGGGGAGAAGGGCATTAACGTCTACTGTGGCGTGAAACTGACCTGCACCCTGTGACCAAGGTGACTGTTTCTGCCACATCCCATGACACGCTTCTGCTTCTGATGGATTGACTGACCACTGACCACTGACCACTGACCACTGACCACTGACCACTGCTCTGTGGCTGAGTGTGTGCGCGTGTGTGTGCGCGTGTGTCTCTGTGTGTGTGCGTGCGTGCATGTGTACATGTACGCACAAACATGTACTGTATGTGTTTTGTGTCATAAGAAGGTTTTGATTGTCCCTAAAAAGCAGGGAGATGCAGTATAATATGATACTATACACTTGTCGAGCAGCTGTTTCTCTTGATGTCTCTGCATAGACAAGAGTGGGTTTTCTGCATGTCTCATGCTAATGACTCCCCACACACTTTTTCCCTCTAATGATCTCTCGCTCCTCTTGTCTTTCTCTTATCACCATACTGCATGCTCCCTCCATTTATCTTGCATGCTCCCTCGTTTTAGAAAGCTAGTAACAATATTCCTAGATTTTCAACTCATCACCAGTAGCGGTGCGTGGGTAAAATCACTGAGGAAGCCAAGCCAAACCAGTACGTACAACCTATGTTGTGATAATTGCGGTGTTTGCTCTATAACCCATTAGTTCATAAGCACCCGTGTTATACAAATAGGCCGTGACAACAAAAAGACAACAGTCACACATATGTTTATTTCATCACAAAACCGGAGAGCAACATTAGTCCAATGAAGTCCACAAAGCAAGTATTGCATGTAACAATCCTGTCTCGGAGCTCTACGGATAATTCGTTTGACCTCATGGCTTGGTTTTTGCTCTGACTTGCACTGTCAACTGTGGGACCTTATATAGGCAGATGTGTGCCTTTCCCAATCATGGCAGGTTCTATCTTGCCGGTGCAGCGTGTATCCCACTAACTGAATAGCCATGTCGTCATTCAGCCACGATTCCGTGAAGCATAGGATATTACAGTTTTTGATGTCCCGTTGGTAGGATATTCGTGATCGTACCTCGTCTAGTTTATTGTCCAATGATTGCACGTTGGCAAGTAGTATTGACTCATCAACTCTAGCAGACCAGAAACAGACAACATTTTTCTGAAGCCAAATCCTAACTGGCCTCCTTTGGGGGGCATTTTTCTGCACCAGGACAACCCACAGTTGAGCTCAGCTCACTGCTGATTGGCTATTTATTTTTTATAAAGGGAGACCAAATGCTTGCTGGCATTAATCAATCAAATGCTGCAATGGAGACATGTTATACTCTTTTGGTCCAGACAGCATCAGTCACATGGGCTACACATACTGAGACAGAGGGGCGTTGTTTCCCTCGCTCAGAAGATTTCTCCATTGAGATTCAGCCACTTGCAAAATGACGGAAAACTATGGAAGCACAGAGAGCACTGAGAAATTATTTTATAATTTAATTGGTCAAATATTTGGGGAATCCTTGCTTCCCTTGGCATCCATGAACACACATCAATGTTCATCACTCTCTGCTTCCCCCTCTCATTGTTCCACTCTTTCACCTCTCTCTCTCTGCATCAATGTTGTCACAGCATTTCTCTAGGTCTCTCTCTCTCTCTCCCACCCTCCTCTCCACCTTTAGCTCTCTCTCTCCCCCTCTGATTCGGGGTGATTTAGTGGATGGACAGATCACCATGAGGATGACAGCAGTGCTGAACTCCCACACAGTGGTATGGTGCCAGCTTCATTTATGGGATGAGTTATAGATTTCCTTCCCTATGCGTGGATGGGAAAAGTTCAAAAGTGCTAACGACATGACTGAGTTTGGATTTCATTACAACAGGGTGCCACCGGCAGCCTTGGCTCTGTCTCCTAATGGAAGCTGGGTTTGTCAACTACACGTTCTTGGTATTTGGAGATGGATTTTAGAGTTGATTGACTCTGGACTAGGGATTGCATGGAAGCTGAAATGTGTTTGATTTGATTGTTCATAGGCGGATGGTCTTTCAGTCCATGCTGTTTGATGGGATGAGACCTTATAAAATAGTGTTTTTAATGGAACTTCAATGTTATGCAGGGCAACGACACATTGCTATACAAACTCAGGCTCTGAGTAAGTTTTTGTTATATGCTTTGGAGCCAGGCATAATTCATAAAAGTGCATTTATACTGAGTTTACAAAACATTATGAACACCTGCTCTTCCATGACATACACTCTTAGAAAAAAAGGTGCTATCTAGAACAACCTTCGGCTGTTCCCATAGAACCCTTTGAAGAAACCTTTTTGGTTCCAGGTAGAACCCTTTTGATTTACATGTAGAACCTTTTCCAGAGGGTCCTACATGGATCCCAAAAGAGTCCTACCTGGAACCAAAGTGGAGCCCTTTTTTCTAAGAGTGTAGAATTACCAGGTGAATCCAGGTCAAAGCTATGATCCCTTACTGTTGTCACTTGTTAAATCCACTTCAATCAGTGTAGATGAAGGGGAGGAGACAGGTTAAATAAGGATTTTTAAACCTTGAGACAATTGTTACTAGGATTGTTTATGTGTGCCACTCATAGGGTGAAGACAAAATATTTAAGTGCCTTTGAACAGGGTATGGTAGTAGAAGCTGGGCTCACTGGTTTGCGTGTGTCAAGAACTGCAACGCTGATGGGTTTTTCACACTCAACAGTTTATTGTGTGTATCAAGAGCAGTTCACCAACCTAAGGACATCCAGCCAACTTGACACAACTGTGGGAGGCATTGGAGTCAACATGGGCCAGCATCCTGTAGAATGCTTTTGACACATTGTAGAGTCCATGCCCTGTTGAATTGAGTGTTTTCTGAGGGCAAAAGGGGTGGCAACTCAATATTAGGAAGGTGTTCTTAATGTCTTGTATTCTATAATACATTTCTGGGAGGCATATGTATAGCTCTCATTCTTTCTAGTGTATAAGCTCACATCAACGTTGACAAATGACCTGCTTTGACCCTCTGTATCTATACATGTCTACACTCTTAGAATTAGTGGTGACTCAAGGAACCCTGGAGAGGTTCCTTGCTAGTCAATGTTTCATATTTGCACTTTTGGTTACTTGAGGGGTTCTTGGTGTGTTGAGTCGATGGAGATGATGATCGCGGCTCCAAGTGACATTTCTCAGCCATTACAGTTTTTCTCAGTCGCTTTGGTGCATTTCTTAGATCAAAAGTGAAATTCTTGATACTACTTGTACAAATTCCAAATCATCTAGTCACTTGTGCACATCGTTAAAGCAATTTCTTACTCCTTTGAACAAATTGCAATTGATAATGTACAAGTGTCAGCTTTTTTCCACATTATCAATTGCTCATGTCATGTTGATCAAAATATAGTAGATGGTTCTCTGTTGAATAGTCTTACCCCTCAAAACATCTAGGCATTAGTTCCTTGCATAAGCCATTACATGCAAAATTGTTGAACTATTTGTCATAAACTGTCTGTCAAGCATATTTTTACACATTTGTATAAGACCTTTTGTACAAAAATGTGAATTGATGAATCGTGCAGGTTAAATTGACCCTCACTCATGAAGGAATGTAAAGTGTTAGTTCAACCAACAATCAACCAGTTGTCTAAATTGCTCAAAGGTGCATCTCATGAAGAATCAATTGGCAAGCATATATAGACAGACCACAACACAGAGTTGCAATTTTCCAATAATGGATGGACCAGGAAACGAACAGGATCAACAGCCAAGAGGAGGAAGAAGAGTCGCAAGGATGCGTGGTGGAAAGCAAAACAGAGGAAGAGGAAGAGGCAGAAGAGGACATAGGCGCATATCTGATGAGATAAGGGCGACTATTGTAGACCATGTTGTCAATCATGGCCTTACAATGGCTGAGCCGGGTCGAAGGGTGCAGCCGAATATTGGGAGATCAACCGTGTCCTCAATAGTTCAAACGTTTCGGAGAGAGAACAGGTATGTCCACCAATGTACAGTGCACTGTTACTGTATATAAGCAGTATACTGTATACTTCCTACAATGCTTCATATTACAGTAGTCCACTTGTATTTCACAGCATACAGAAATATACTCTATACAGATACATACTGCACCTTACATGCACCCACCTGTATGTTTTACAGTAAAATGTGTGTTCGCATAGTTTTTGTCTATGTGAAAGTGTGCGATGCATCACTGCATTTTTCCCCACATAGGACTGCAAGATTACCTCAAACCGGTGGCAGAGGACGCCTTTTCACACCTCAACTGGAGGAGGCTATTTGCACCATGGTTCGAGCAAACAATGCCATGAGACTCAGGGAAATACAAAGGACCATTATAGAAGACAACGATGTCTTTGAAAACATCCATACGGTTAGCATCTCAACCATCGACAGGGTGCTGCATAGAAACCAGATGAGTATGAAACAGCTGTACCGTGTACCATTCCAAAGGAATGAGGACAGAGTTAAGGAGCTATGGTACCAGTATGTACAGGTAAAACATATATCTATGTAACTACTTTACAGCAACATTTTATAGTGATACATAGTACAGTAAGCATAAACTGCACACATTTCCATTGCTGTGGAAGGAACATGCAATATATGTACATTTTATGTCACTCTTCCTTACCAAAACAAATTCAACTGTGTGTTCTGGGATATAGCGTATAATGGAGTTGGAATCAAGTTAACCCTCTCACAACTTTGTATACGTGGATGAGGTTGGCTTCAACCTGACCAAATGCAGAAGGCGGGGTCGGAATATCATCGGTCACAGAGCTACTGTGGATTTTCCAGGCCAACGGGGAGGAAATATCACCATGTGTGCTGCTATTTCGGAGCATGGTGTCCTAACCCATATCCCCTTTATAGGGCCATACAACACCCAGCATCTACTCAACTTTTTAGAGACTCTCATCCCTGATGATGATAGGGGTCTGTTTAGAGAGGATTTGCCAAAGTATGTGGTCATTTGTGATAATGTGAGTTTCCATCGATCAAACATCATAAGGCAATGGTTTGTGACCCACCCGAGGATGCTCATAGAATTCCTCCCACCTTATTCACCATTCCTTAACCCAATTGAGGAGTTATTTTCAGCATGGAGGTGGAAGGTGTACGATCGTCAGCCACACACACACACAGAAGACCCTGCTGGCTGCAATGGATGCAGCATGTGAGGACATCACAGTAGACGCCTGCAGAGGATGGATAAGGCATTCCAAAAGATTCTTTCCACGTTGCATTGGAAGGGAAAATATCCGGTGTGATGTGGATGAGAATATGTGGGCCGACAGACAGGAACGTCTGGATGTGTAGAGACAGCACAACAGTGCTGCAGGCAAAGTTGTGTTTCCTTCTAATTTAGTTTTTTTTCCTTTGTGCCCCTTGGGTTGTCCAGTCTCTTTCAATCAATAACCCACATACAGAAATATGTAAATAGTACTGTTGAAATTGATATATGCCATAGAAGTGCAGCCTTGTGCATTTTCAATACAGTAGCTGTCATCCAAACTGTAGCCTTTACATCAGGTAATACTGTCAAAGTACACAGTTACATTGACAACATGCCTAAACATTTTGACGACCTTGTTCGTGAACAATGACTCAATGACTTATCATTCTGATGACACTGACATGATCATTGGCATGAATATTTACTTTTGAGAGATGTACTAAGGATTTTTAGTGACTGACTAGCTTTAGAAACATATCTATTGTATATTGCAGTTTGTACAAATTGTTCTGAGAAATGCACTTATTATTTTGCACATGTTAGGGATGATGTGAAAAATGCACCAAAGCGACTGAGAAAAACTGTAACCTCTTATCCTATTAATCCCCTCACAGATATCCTGCTCCTCTGTTTTTCAACTAAGTCGTTTTTCTTCTCTTGCTATGTTTTTTCATTTAGTTTTTCACGTTATTTTCAACTATTCTCTTCACAGGAGAATTTAAGGCCATTTTTTTGTCTCTTACCCCATGCCGTGAATCCCCCTGGCAAATGAAAGTCACAAATTAAAACCAAATAAAAATTATATTTTTAGAGTCGCCCACTTCAAAAGTCACCCCGTAGTCTGCCTGGAGGAACAACTGTCGGCACAGCAACATCTAAAGGCATCACAGCAGGGGGCACGCCAGTTGAAAGAGGCCTCTTCCAAAAATGTGTCCGCAGGGTGCAGGATATATGCAGTGCTCTGCCACAGACCTCCCTCGCCCAGGCACAACTGAGATAGCATCAACCTCAGACATTTCTTAATTAAAACCTGTGGGCTTACCAGCTCCTCCTCCTTCTCCCCTACCATCCTTTCTCTTTCCAATAGGAAACACTCTTTCATTTTCTCTACATCTCTCTTTCTGTTTTACTCTCTCTCTCGCTCTCTCACTCCCTTCCGCCCTCCCAGTTCAGTGTGGCATAATGCTGTCTATTGACACTTACCCCATCCCTCCCTCCCAACCACCCATGTCTGATGTTGGTTTGCCCTCCCAACCGGCCCCTGCATCACTGGATAGCAACAGAGGGCTCCACGGGGTCAGAATCGTTCTCTCTCTCTCTCTCCCTCCCAATCTATGAGAGTGTTTACAGGGGACTAATTGAGCTGTTGGCCTTGTTAATCTCACTAATTATACACTTCATACAAGAGGGGGCAGCACCCCAGGGCTTTCTCTGGGGTTAAGAGCCCCATTGTTGAAAACACAGCCGGATGGACAGACACAATAAAGAGAGGAAGGAGAGAGTTAAGGAGAGAAAGGAAGAGAGATAGAGATATTGATAGTAAAATCAATGTTATGCACAATAACATTCTCTACGCCACTGCTAAGAGAGAGAAAGAAAGAAAGACAGACAGACAGACAGACAGACAGACAGACAGACAGACAGACATACAGACATACATACAGACATACAGACAGAGAGAGAGTATGCTTATATGCACACTAATAATTTGATATTCAACTGATTATGGTAGTAGGCCAAGTATGGTATTAGTCATATAAACACCTTACTCTGTTTATCCTAATCGGCCTAAGGTCATAATCTAAGTAAGTATACGCCGATTAAAACGCCTGATTTTCTGAGCAATCTTTTGAATTATTAGGACATGTAAACACCTTTACCTGAGTTCCAGCGGTGTTCTGTGCATGTGAACGTTCCGTATTTATCAAAGTCCCATCAGGTAGCCTGAATTCAGATGTGTAGACAAGACTATTAGGGAAATTGTTCTTCTTGCAAAGCATGTTAACGTTTTAATCAAACTGTTAAATTCATCTGAGTATTCGCAATAATCATATTAGAGAGAGATAGTGAAGCTATCTAAGGGAGTGAGAACAGCACTGTTCAAGCCAGCCTTTTCTCTTAATGAGGTGATTGTTGTATGAAACTGTCCAAAACTTAAACTTCAAACTTCTGAGAGGAGAGGTTGTGTCCTCGACCAGGAGTCTGCTGTTCTTTAGTTTGATCTGTGTGTAATTAGCTACTTTCCACTGCAGTAAGCAGTAGATTAACGAGGTGGATTTCTTCCTGCTAAAGCTTTGATCCGGCAAGTCGTTATTCTATTAGTCAACGTATTTGAAGTGTTTTATTCGCATAATAATCTGCTAATACACAATTCAAATGCATAATGCAGTTCCTGCCACTGATATGTTTCCTTCTGTGTTTTTTCAGGATCATTTTGTTGTGAGATGTACCGGTAGGTAGTTAGCAAACACACATACTTAGCGGAGTGTGATGATGATATTGTTGATGTCAATTTGTTCACCCACACACCGACTAATGTGTGAGAGCTGTACATAAGTGAAGTCAAGTGAGCAAGAGCCTTAACTTTTCATACAGTAGTCTATAACCCTGTCATGGAACCTAGTCTCTGTGATGTTGTGACTCTCAACACTGTGATAGCGACACTGAGATAACTCTGGGGTATTTTGTTGCCCTGGTTGGTTAGCCTCAGCATAGGGTCACTGAAGGTTGGACTCCTGCCACAGACCAGACAGACTCATAGTTGGTCTTTGTGTGGTCAGAGAGTTAAGAGAGGTCTAATCTCAGAGAGCGCTATTAGGTCGTTTCAAAATATTTAATAAACAACGCCAATCTTAGATTTTTTATGTGTGGGTTGCTGCCGCATTTCGATAGACTGCTGAACACATTGAATGGTCACCTTTATAATGCAAATAATGGGGAGGGAAACTAGGCAAATGGGATATTAACACATAAAACAGAAGTGATGGGAAAGGACAAAGCAAGTCAAGCATGTCGTGACCGGTCTAATACATAATATACATATCATGTACATCTTATAGAAAATGATTCATCTGACAAGTAAAGGATGCTTAATTTGAAAAGCAACCATGCAAACCTCTTCATTACAGGGCTGTAGGAACATGCTTTATGCATTAGTGCAGCTATCTGGAACTGATTATGACATGTTCAAGTATGCTTTCCTTAAATGAGCTGCTGCCACCCCCGCCACTCACACACACATTGTTTTTCTCTGTGATATAAAATACCTCAAAGTAGATCTACATACAGTTGAAGACAGAAGTTTACGTACACCTTAGCCAAATACATTTAAACTCAGTTTTTCACAATTCCTGACATTTAATCCTAGTAAAAATTCCCTGTCTTAGCTCAGTTAGGATCACCACTTTATTTTAAGAATGTGAAATGTCAGAATAATAGTAGAGAGAATGATTTTTTTCAGCTTTTATTTCTTTCATCACATTCCCAGTGGGTCAGAAGTTTACATACACTCAATTAGTATTTGGTAGCATTGCTTTTAAATTGTTGAACTTGGGTCAAATGTTTCGGGTAGCCTTCCACAAGCTTCCCACAATAAATTGGCTGAATTTTGGCCAATTCCTCCTGACAGAGCTGGTGTAACGTTCAGGTTTGTAGGCCTCCTTGCTCACACACGCTTTTTCAGTTCTGCCCACACATTTCCTATAGGATCGAGGTCAGGGCTTTGTGTTGGCCACCCCAATACCTTGACTTTGTTGTCCTTAAGCCATTTTGCCACAACTTTGTAAGTACAGTGAGTGAACAAATAATTTGATCCCCTGCTGAGTTTGTATGTTTGCCCACTGACAAAGAAATGATCAGTCTATAATTTTAATGGTAGGTTTATTTGAACAGTGAGAGACTGAATAACAACAAAAAAATCCAGAAAAACGCCTGTCAAAAACGTTATAAATTGATTTGCATTTTAATGGGGGAAATAAGTGTTTGACCCCTCTGCAAAACATGACTTAGGACTTAGTGGCAAAACCCTTGTTGGCAATCACAGAGGTCAGACATTTCTTGTTGTTGGCCACCAGGTTTGCACACCTCTCAGGAGGGATTTTGTCCCACTCCTCTTTGCAGATCTTCTCCAAGTCATTAAGGTTTCGAGGCTGACGTTTGGCATCTCGAACCTTCAGCTCCCTCCACAGATTTTCTATGGGATTAAGGTCTGGAGATTAGGTGTCATGTAATTATTTAATCAGTGTTCATAAACTCCAATTATATTTATCTGTCTGATACCCAGAGTTTGTAAAGTTCTGGTCTTAAATAAAACAGACAGAATTCCCAGCTCACAATTGATCAGGTCCCAATTTCTTTGTGAGAGCTCCAAAGTATTCACAATTACAATCCTTCTTATATAATTTATAAACTATGCACATACCTACACACAAACATTGATTTTCACATGAGTCTAACCACAGTTTATAACCACTCAACTGACCGTTCCAGGCTCCCCCAAACACCATAACTCTGGAGGAGCCCTCCCTGTCCTCTCTTATCTCCACATACATTCCTTTCTTCCTAGGTCCATGCCATATAACCCCTTCCTAATGGACAAACATTATTTAATACTACAAGAAAGACAGGGTAGGATTCTTGCCAGTTATAGTGCAGTATACCTCATTTAGTCATTATTGATAAAAATCCCATAACACTAGGCCACTCCAGGACCTTAATGTGCTTCTTCTTGAGCTACTCCTTTGTTGCCTTGGCCATGTGTTTTTGGTCATTGTCATGCTGGAATACCCATCCACTACCCATTTTCAATGCCCTGGCTGAGGGAAGGAGGTTCTCACCCAAGATTTGACGGTACATGGCCGTTGTCCTGTCCCCTTAGCAGAAAAACACCCCGAAAGCACAATGTTTCCACCCCCATATTTGACTGTGGGGATGGTGTTCTTGGGGTCATAGGCAGCATTCCTCCTCCTCCAAACACGGAGAGTTGTGTTCATGCCAAAGAGCTCAATTTTGGTCTCATCTGACCACAACACTTTCACCCAGTTGTCCTCTGAATCATTCAGATGTTCATTGGCAAACTTCAGACTGGCATGTATATGTGCTTTCTTGAGCAAGGGGACCTTGCGGGCGCTGCAGGATTTCAGTCCTTCACGGCGTAGTGTGTTACCAATTGTTTTCTTGGTAACTATGGTCCCAGCTGCCTTGAGATCATTGACAAGATCCTCCCGTGTAGTTCTGGGCTGATTCCTCACCGTTCTCATGATCATTGCAACTCCACGAGGTGAGATCTTGCATGGAGCCCCAGGCCGAGGGAGACTGACAGTTCTTTTGTGTTTCTTCCATTTGCGAATAATCGCACCAACTGTTGTCACCTTCTCACCAAGCTGCTTGGCGATGGTCTTCTAGCCCATTCCAGCCTTGTGTAGGTCTACAATCTTGTCCCTGACATCCTTGGAGATCTCTTTGGTCTTGGCCATGGTGGAGAGTTTGGAATTTGATTGATTGATTGCTTCTGTGGACAGGTGTCTTTTATACAGGTAACAAACTGAGATTAGGAGCACTCCCTTTAAGAGTGTGCTCCTAATCTCAGCTCGTTACCTGTATAAAAGACACCTGGGAGCCAGAAATCTTTCTGATTGAGAGGGGGTCAAATACTTATTTCCCTCATTAAAATGCAAATCAATGTATAACATTTTTGACATGCGTTTTTCTGGATTTTTTTGTTGTTATTCTGTCTCTCACTGTTTCAAATAAACCTACCATTAAAATTATAGACTGATCATTTCTTTGTCAGTGGGCAAACGTACAAAATCAGCAGGGGTTCAAATACTTTCAATACGCCATGTTTATGTGTTGCAAGACCAACCCATGTAGTAAGCTTCAGCGTAAAGTGAGTCATTCGCTATTGAAGTTTCATACCGGAAGAAGCTACGCATATTACACACTGCATTGTTTGGTGAACGCGCAGATCCAGCTGTTTATATATCAATCATTATGGCGACTAAGTCAGGGAAAGCTAAGTCAGGTGAGACAGAGATTGTTGTAGGACGCTTCATTTAGCGATTGTGGAGGAATATTTTTTGAACGGGAGAGAACATAATTTTGGACTGGTAAGTTCTTATCATGCTAATGCCCTTGTTTGAAATTAATAATATAAAATATTATTTGTGATTTTTTTTGAATTTAGAAGCAATATATAAACATGTAATGTCATGAAATGTGAGATGCGTGTGTCTGCCGCCCCACCCCAACCCACATGAAATAGCCTATTTGAGGCTGTTGAGGAGAGGGCAGGACCACATCAAAGGCCAAAGTGAAATGAAGACAGTAGATACAGCTGGTCTGTTGTAATATAATAAAGACAGCAGATCCAGCTGGTCTGTCATAATATAATAGAGACAGTATATCTAGCTGAAATGTCATAATATAAAAGAGACAGTAGATCTAGCAGGTAATAATAATATAATAATATATTCAACCTAATATATTCAACCTTCAACTCTCTATATATATATCTGTTTATTATACCTGTTGATACAGGGCTCATATGTGAAACTATTCTAACTGAACATTTTCTTTCACAGTGACACTGACTCCGAATGGGAGTCTTATCCGGTGTCCTGTGTGAATTTAAGTATGCTCTCTATAATTCTCTCTTTCTCTCTCTCGGAGGACCTGAGCCCTAGGACCATGTGTCAGGACTACCTGGCATGATGACTCCTTGCTGTCCCCAGTCCACCTGGCCTTGCCGCTGATCCAGTTTAAACTGTTCTGCCTTCGGCTATGTAACCCTAAACTGTTATTTTTTACTCTTGAGGTGCTGTCTGTAATATTTGTGTTGTGGAGAAATGACCAGGCAGGAGACGGGAGTACAGTTAGTTTTCGTTTAGTCAAAACCTCTCGTGCTCTACAGTTCCCGGCACCCCAGTGCGCATGTGCATTTCCTATTAGGTGTAGTAACGTAACACTGACGTAATGCATTACTGCTTAGTAACAGCACAGTAACTAATATAAACAGATGCAGATCCCAGATACTACACTCCTTCCCCATTGTGTTTAACTCCCAGAGAACAAGGTAAATATGTTAGGTAACTACTAATGCAATATCTGAACAATGCATTCTTTAAAAAAATTAAACTACTGGGTTGAATCAGACTTTTCAGAGCCCAGCACAAATCCAGGGGATTATTCTGCCCCGAAGATGGAGTTTGTGTCCTAATAACTAACCCAGGTAATGTCCTTTTTCTTTCCTTTTATCTAGGACATATTAAAGTGTTTGTTTTACTGTCAGTTACCTCCTTAACCAGCTCAACTCACAGGTCAAGCTTTTGAGGTGCCCTTCGCTGTCGAATAGGATATCTCCGCTCCTCCTGGGCTTCCTGTGGTGGGCCAGGTTCGGGTGGAAGGTCAGGTTCTGTCTCTCCCATATGTCCACAGTCAGGAGAATAGTCCTGGGGGTCGTTATTGTTCTTGTTCTTTCGGCATGTCTCTGCTGGGGCGCTGGACCGTAGCAGATGATCCACATGAACGTTGACCTGGCGATGACCAATTTGGACTTGGTAAGTCAAAGGTCCTCTGTGTTGCAAGATCACACCTGAGTTCCTCAGGCGCTTAGGGTGTCTGAAATCACGTACCATCACCCTCTCTTCCTCTTTGAATTCTCTGACAGTCTTTGAGTGTCTGTCATGAGCTTTCTTCTGCTGTAGCTGGTGCTTTGCCACAGTGCTTGACAAGTCTGGTTTCAACAATGTCAGGCGGGTCTGTGGTTGGCGTTTCAGAAACAGTTCAGCTGGTGTACATTCCATTACTGTGTGTGGTGTGTTACGGTAAGTAAACAGGAACCGCGGAAGCCTTTGGTGGGTGGGCACAGACTGAACCTCGAGTCTAGTCCAGGCCTTCTTAAAGGTTTGCATGGCTCTCTCCGCTGCTCCGTTTGATGCCGGATGGTAAGGTGGTGACAGGACGTGCCTTACTCGATTGTTCTTGAGAAACATTTCAAAATCTTTTGACGTGAACGGAGGGCCATTGTCCGATACGAGCTCATTGACTAGTCCAAAGGATGCAAACAGGTGTCTGAGAAGATTGATGGTCTTCTCAGCTGTGGTCAGTTGAGTAGGGAACACTTCCATCCACTTGGAATGGACATCAACGACAACAAGGAAATGTTGTTTGTCAATTTCGGCGTAATCCACATGGATGCGTTCCCAAGGTGTAGCAGCCCAGGACCATGGATGAAGAGGTGCAGCAGCAGGCTTGTTGCGAACAGCTTCACAAGGTGAGCAGTGGCCTACATGCTGTTGAATGTCCTGATCCAGTCCAGGCCACTATAGATAACTGCGAGCGAGTGCTTTCATTCGAGTGATCCCTGGATGTCCCTCATGCAGGTCAGATAGCAGTCTCCTCTGGAATTTGTGAGGTACCACCACCCTTGATCCCCACAGAACACACCCTTGATCAGTGGACAACTGGTCTTTCTTGTCGATGAATGGACGAAGGTTATCGTCATTTACGAAGGTTGGCCAACCGCCTAATCTTAAGTCCAAGACTTTGGAAAGCACTGGGTCTTTCCTTGTTTCCTCTGCTATGTCAGAAGCAGATATGGACAGTTCATCAATGAGAGAGATCTGGAAGACTGCTCTATAATCTTCACTGTCGAAGTCACTATTGCATGGTAGTCTTGATAGTGCATCGGCATTTGCGTGATCACTGGATCGTCTGTACTCAATCTCGTAGTCGTAGGCTAACAATATCAGAGCCCAACGTTGCATTCGAAGTGCAGCAAGGGTTGGTGTAGCTGATTTTGGTCCAAGGATGGCCAACAGAGGCTTGTGATCTGTCAGCAGTTGGAACTTCCTTCCGTAGAGGTATTTGTGAAACTTCTTCACTCCGAATATTATGCTCAGGGCTTCCTTCTCAATTTGAGCATCATTTTTCTCACTTGGTGACAGAGTCCGTGATGCAAATGCAATAGGGTGTTCTTCACCTGACGGTAGAACATGTGAGATGACGGCTCCTACTTCAGCTTCATCTCTGTGTTATAGTGGGCAAGCCACTTGCTCTTTAGCAGACGCTGTTTGTAAGTCTTGAATGCTTCTTTGCATTGTGGGGACCAATTCCACTTTGTATCGGCCTGCAGCAGTTGGTGAAGCGGATGCAACAATGTGGACAAGTTTGCCACAAACTTTCCGTAATAGTTCAGGAGCCCCAAAAATGACCTCAGCTCTGAGATATTTGTGGGTGCTGGTGCGTTTACGATTGCTTCCACCTTGCTGTTGGTTGGGTGCAGGCCTTGTGCATCAATCTTGTATCCGAGATACTCCACTGAGTCCTGGAGGAACTCACACTTGCTGCGTTTCATTCTCACTCTGTATTTCTCCAGTCTTGACATCACTTTGTCCAGCACTACAAGGTGCTCTGCAATGTTAGGTGCTGACGCAAGGATGTCGTCCATGAAGCACACAACATTGTCTATACCGTCCAAGATCTGATCCATTGTGTGTTGGAATATCGCTGGAGCTGTCGAGATTCCATAGGCCATCTGAATAGCCCCTTGTGTGTATTGATGGTCAGATACTGTTCTGACTCCGGATCCAGCTTCAGTTGCTGATAAGCGAATGCCAGATCCAGCTTACTGAAAACCTTCCCACCAGCTAGAGTGGCAAACAGATCTTCAGCGTTTGGTAGTGGATATTCCTCTGGTAGTATGCAGCGATTTACTGTGACCTTGTAGTCACCGCACATTCTGACGGTCTTTCTTTCTTTGGGACTACAACAATCGGAGCGGCCCAGTCGCTCCTCGCTACTTTCGTGATTATGTTATTTTTCTTTAGGCGTTCCAGTTCCTTCTCTACTGCTTCCTTAAGAGCATAGGGAACCGGACGTGGTTTGTGAAAGATAGGCTTGGTTCCTTCTTGCTGTGAAGTCTTGTATTTCACCGTAGCCATCTTTGAAAAGTTCTTTGTGAGTCTCCAGCATGTTAGTGAGTGTAGCCTGAATCACTGGTTTGTCATTTCTGAGACTGAAGATTTCTCCCCAGTTCAACTTGATCTTTAGTAGCCAGTTTCTGGCTAGCAAGGCTGATTTTTCTCCTTTAACAATGACAAGCGGTAGCGTCCACTCCTTTCCCTCATACCGGACTGGTACCTGGATCTGCCCTAACACAGGAATAGTGTTCCAGTGTATGAAGAAAGGCGGATGGACGTGGCCTGAAGAGGGCACTCTTTCAGTTTTTCTTTGTAGAGTCTCTCTGGAACCAGAGATACAGACGCTCCGGTGTCCAGCTGCATTTTTACTGGTTTTCCCGCTAACTCCATGTTGAGATAGATTCCATCTTTTAGTTGTTGAGCTGTGTACACTGTGAACAGTTCCAATACTGTTTCAGTTGTACCTTCCTCTTCTTGTGCTGCGTCTGACACTTTGTGCGCTCTTGCTGGGCGTTTCGAGGCTTTACACACTCTCTGTAAATGTCCAACCTTTCCACAATTGTGGCACTTTTACTTTTGGAATCGACATTCACTGTGCTGATGATTATCTCCCCCACATCTGTAGCAACTTGGCTTAGACCTTTGAGATGTGGGCTGCTTTGCTCTTGTGTAACCTTGAGGACGGGACTGAAAAAGTGTGACTTTTGTGAGCTTTTTTCACCACGTGCATCACTGACCTTGTGAACACCTTTCTGACGTTCTGCATGTCCCGATAGCTCAATAGTATCCCTGTGGGCAAGCTCGAGTCCAAGTGCTATATCACAGGCTTTCTTAAAGGTCAGGTCCTTCTCTGACAGGAGCCTTCTGTGATATGCTTCACCTGTGAGACCACATACAAACTTGTCTCGGAGAGCATCATCAAGAAATCGTGCAAACTCACATGCCAGCCTTTTCAAAGCAAGGATGTAGTCAGCCACGGTTTCCCCTTGACTCTGGTGACGTTAGTAAAATCTGAAACGTTCTGCAATGAGAATTGGCTTAGGCTTGAAATACAGTGCCTTGCGAAAGTATTCGGCCCCCTTGAACTTTGCGACCTTTTGCCACATTTCAGGCTTCAAACATAAAGATATAAAATTGTATTTTTTTGTGAAGAATCAACAACAAGTGGGACACAATCATGAAGTGGAACGACATTTATTGGATATTTCAAACTTTTTTAACAAATCAAAAACTGCAGCAAACTCTTTCCAGAAGTTCAGTGAGGATCTCTGAATGATCCAATGTTGACCTAAATGACTAATGATGATAAATACAATCCACCTGTGTGTAATCAAGTCTCCGTATCAATGCACCTGCACTGTGATAGTCTCAGAGGTCCGTTAAAAGCGCAGAGAGCATCATGAAGAACAAGGAACACACCAGGCAGGTCCGAGATACTGTTGTGAAGAAGTTTAAAGCCGGATTTGGATACAAAAAGATTTCCCAAGCTTTAAACATCCCAAGGAGCACTGTGCAAGCGATAATATTGAAATGGAAGGAGTATCAGACCACTGCAAATCTACCAAGACCTGGCCGTCCCTCTAAACTTTCAGCTCATACAAGGAGAAGACTGATCAGAGATGCAGCCAAGAGGCCCATGATCACTCTGGATGAACTGCAGAGATCTACAGCTGAGGTGGGAGACTCTGTCCATAGGACAACAATCAGTCGTATATTGCACAAATCTGGCCTTTATGGAAGAGTGGCAAGAAGAAAGCCATTTCTTAAAGATATCCATAAAAAGTGTCGTTTAAAGTTTGCCACAAGCCACCTGGGAGACACACCAAACATGTGGAAGAAGGTGCTCTGGTCAGATGAAACCAAAATTGAACTTTTTGGCAACAATGCAAAACGTTATGTTTGGCGTAAAAGCAACACAGCTGAACACCATCCCCACTGTCAAACATGGTGGTGGCAGCATCATGGTTTGGGCCTGCTTTTCTTCAGCAGGGACAGGGAAGATGGTTAAAATTGATGGGAAGATGGATGGAGCCAAATACAGGACCATTCTGGAAGAAAACCTGATGGAGTCTGCAAAAGACCTGAGACTGGGACGGAGATTTGTCTTCCAACAAGACAATGATCCAAAACATAAAGCAAAATCTACAATGGAATGGTTCAAAAATAAACATATCCAGGTGTTAGAATGGCCAAGTCAAAGTCCAGACCTGAATCCAATCGAGAATCTGTGGAAAGAACTGAAAACTGGTGTTCACAAATGCTCTCCATCCAACCTCACTGAGCTCGAGCTGTTTTGCAAGGAGGAATGGGAAAAAATTTCAGTCTCTCGATGTGCAAAACTGATAGAGACATACCCCAAGCGACTTACAGCTGTAATTGCAGCAAAACCACTTCATGATTGTGTCCCACTTGTTGTTGATTCTTCACAAAAAAATACAGTTTTATATATTTATGTTTGAAGCCTGAAATGTGGCAAAACGTCGCAAAGTTCAAGGGGGCCGAATACTTTCGCAAGGCACTGTACCTTGAAAGAGTTTCAGTCAGTTCTGCATAGTTCAACTCCACTGCTTTCATTGGTTCAATGAGACCTTTCAGCAATCCATACTCAGTTGGACCCAAAACACTGAGAAAAACATCTGCTTTCTTTCCATCTTTGATTTCATTTGCAGCCAGCCAACGCTCCAAACGCTCCAAATAGGAATCAAAATCCTCTTTTGTAGCCTCAAACTCTGGTACTTGACCAATGGTTGCCATTTTCAGTTAATTGTTCAGTTTCCTTATTCCTTGTATTCCTTAATTTTCATCTAATTCTTCACTTCAGAAGTTTCTGCAATTACTTCATTCACTGCACTCATTTGTAATAATGTACACACCGTGTTACGTTCCTTCTTCCTTTTTTTTTGCCAATATTTCTCCACTGATATCGCCTAATTTCAATGGGTTCAATGAGACCGTTTTTTAAATTTAACCACCAGAGGGTAGTGTCACTATTCTGGACTTCAATAGTCTTGCTACTTGGCAGCTCCTGAATACTGTACTAGCAGTGCTAGCAGTGGTTAGCCTTCTATACTGTCGAAAGAAAATAAAAAATAACTGACGAATTACATAATTATTTTGAGTTTCATGACTCACGCAACATTCTTCCCTTCAAGCAATGTCCGTTTATGTAGTTTAATCACCTCGTCACCACTGTAATATTTGTGTTGTGGAGAAATGACCAGGCAGGAGACGGGAGTACAGTTAGTTTTTGTTTAGTCAAAGCCCCTCATGCTCTACAGTTCCCGGCACCCAGTGCGCATGTGCATTTCCTATTAGGTGTAGTAACGTAACACTGCCGTAATGCATTACTGCTTATTAACAGCATAGTAACTAATGTAAACAGATGCAGATCCCAGATACTACACTGTCCTGTTGCACCCTCTACAACCACTGTGATCTCCACCCGGCACAGCCAGAAGAGGACTGGCCACCCCTCATAGCCTGGTTCCTCTCGAGGTTTCTTCCTAGGTTTTTGCCTTTCTAGGGAGTTTTTCCTAGCCACTGTGCTTCTACACCTGCATTGCTTGCTGTTTGGGGTTTTAGGCTGGGGCTATATAAATATATTTGATTTGATAGAGGACTGAGGGTCATCCAAATATTGAAAGTGTGTAAATAGTTACCCATGTTATTTTGTAAATGTATATATATATTTTTTTATATATATTTTTTTTAATCAATTATTATTTTTTTCCATTTTTTTTTTCTTCATTTTTTTTCCCTCAACTTTTTTGGGGGGGTGTGTTAGAATACCATTTTGGTATTTTGTATATAGTTATTTGTTTTAAAATGTATACCTTCACCAATTTGGCCACATGGGTACATTTGGGCTACTTGTATGGGACACCTGGGTGACTTCATGATAAATGTCATGTAGCACACTCATTTTGGAAGTTATCATTCTGAAACTTTGCACAAGTACTGTTGCCCTCTTATATTTTTCACTGAAATTGTCCGCATCATCCTATCTGAATGTTTGTTTTATCTTGTTCATTTTAAAGATGATGATACAAAAATAAAAATAAAAAACGTGTTTTTTTTCATTGTTTTATCTAAACCAGATCTATTGTGTGTTATTCTCCTACATTCAATTCACATTTACACAAACTTCAGAGTGTTTTCTTTCAAATGGTACCAAGAATATGCATATCCTTGGTGCTGTGCCTGAGCTACAGGCTGTTAGATTTGGGTATGTCTTCAGGCGGAAATTGCACAAAGTAGGGGGGGAGCTGCAAGAGGTTTAAATTCCTGACTGATGTCTTGAGATGTTGCTTCAATATATCCATATAATTTACCTTCCTCATGATGCCATCTATTTTGTGAAGTGCACCTGTCCCTCCTGCAGCAAAGCACCCCCACAACATGATGCTGCCACCCAAATGTTTCACAGTTGGGATGGTGTTCTTCGGCTTGCAAGCCTCCCCCTTTTTCCTCCAAAGATAACGATTGTCATTATGGTCAAACAGTTCTATTTTTGTTTCATCAGACCAGAGGACATTTCTCCAAAAAGTAACATCTTTGTCCCCATGTGCAGTTGCAAACCGTAGTCTGGCTTTTTTATGGAGGTTTTGGAGCAGTGGCTTCTTCCTTGCTGAGCGGCCTTTCAGGTTATGTCGATATAGGACTCGTTTTACTGTGGATATAGATACTTTGTGCCTGTTTCCTCCAGCATCTTCACAAGGTCCTTTGCAACTGTTCTGGGATTGATTTGCACTTTTCGCACCAAAGTACGTTCATCTCTAGGAGACAGAAAGCGTCTCCTTCCTGAGCGGTATGATGGCTGTGTGGTCCCATGGTGTTGATGGCTGTGTCATCTTAGTGTATGTAAACTTCTGACCCACTGGAATTGTGATACCGTGAATTATAAGTGAAATAATCTGTCTGTTAACAATAATAAGTCTGTTAACAATTGTTGGAAAAATTACTTGCGTCATGCACAAAGTAGATGTCCTAACCGACTTGCCAAAACTATAGTTTGTTAACAAGACATTTGTGGAGTGGTTGAAAAACAAGTATCATTGACTCCAACCTGTGTATGTAAACTTCCGACTTCAACTGTATCTACGCTGAGTGTACAAAACATTAGGCGTGTCTGCTCTTTCCATGTCGTAGACTGACCAGGTGAATCCAGGTGAAAGCTATGATCCCTAATTGATGTCACTTGTTTAATTCAGTTCAATCGGTGTAAATGAAGGAGACCGTTTCAATAAGCCTTGAGACAGTTCAGACATGGATTGTGTATGTGTGCTATTCAGATGGTGAATGGGCAAGACAAAACATGTAAGTGCCTTTGAACAGGTTATGGAAGTAGGTGCCAGATCCGCTGGTTTGAGTGTGTCAAGAACTGCAACGCTGCTGGGTTTTTCACGCTCAACTGTTTCCCGTGTGTATCAAGAATGGTCCACCACCCAAAGGACATCCAGCCAACTTGACACAACTGTGGGAAGCATTGGAGTCAACATGTGCCAGCATCCTGTGGAATGCTTTCAACACCTTTTAGAGTTCATGACCGACGAATTGTGTTCTGCTGTTCTGCTGTTCCACTCAATATTAGAAAGGTGTCCTTAATGTTTTGTACACCCTATGTACGTTTAGCACTGTCCAGAGTTTACTGTGCTTAGGAATAACTTTTATTGTGTATCGTTAAATATACATGTTCCATTTATTTCCTGTGTTATTTCCCAGTATATGGGAGACAGACACAAGGAGAGAAGTCATAAACTGGGAAAATAGCATTTGGAAGAGAGAAAGAAAGACAAACAGCAAGTTAACAGGGAAAGGAGGAGGAGAAAGAGATGACAAGGAAGGAGAGAGAGCAGCTTCTACAAAAGAAAGCCAGCATCCTGTCTTTTGTGTCTTGGAGCACTTCATGCTTCTGCTTCCATTAACCTCCAGCATGACAGGAGGAAAACAAACAGATAGTTCCCCCTCTTTCTTCCACAGTGTGTCAAACTGAAATGGGCCACGTGCATCAGAGGTGCGAGACGAATCACAGGCGACACAGATTAGGAGTCAACAGGGTTCCCTTCCTCTGACGGGGCCCTGCTGGAGGGACCATTAGAGAATCCGAGCGTGTGCAAGGAAGGGGAGGCCCAACACTATCAAAGTATCTCAAACAGAATTCCTCTCAGGCAACTCTGCAGACAGCTGTGAAATCAATCAGGCCCTCAAAGTGTGTGAGAGTGATGTGTGAGGGAAGGGAAATTAGCATAACTGCCATTCCCACAAAGAAGTTTCAAGAGTTTTCAGAAGGCTACCAAAGAGTTCCGAAGAATTTAAAGTGCTTGACCTAATGCCCGGTCTCCCTCTGTCTGATGTACTCGCTTGATTTATATTCTAAATTGATGTACCTTTGATAAGTTAACTGATACGATCAGAGGCCAGAGCTACCATCCATAGGTACACAGCCCACACCCAGCCTTCCACCAACGGAGAAGTATTTTCCATGAGAGAAAACAGAGGATGTTCCCATTGCCCTTAGTCACCTGTGTTCTATATTCAGCATGTCTCTCTCTCGGTGATGTCACACAGACAGCAGATAGGATCTTCCTTTCGAGACTGATGGAGCGATAGGCATCTCTCCGGAATTTAGCATTTGGGGGAATGGATTGCCTGACAGGTCAGAAAAGCTCTCAGCCTCCTCAAAGCGAGCCCCCGGCTAATCGTCCAAATTGAAAAAGTATTTACAGGCAATCTGCCATGCCTATCTGGAATGGCCTAATCGGATCTGAGGGCTAGCTAGTTTGGTCCTGGTTGGATTGTTTGGAGTTGTAGACCAGAGTGTGCACTCTTTTCCCCTCTGATTTTTTTCCTGTTTACTCGCTTACCTACTTTTGGGATTAGACTTTAACTTTGTCTCACCTGCCAGTCACTTAGCTCAAATAGCAGGTGAGTAGAGGTGACTTTTCCTTTGTCAAACACACTTCTCGACTAAAGAGACATGGCAGTTAAGACACATTGCAGGGCTAAGTGCAGTTTTGGTTGTTCCCTAATCCAGACCAAATCTGGATGCTACACAATTGCCATTTTATGGCTCTACAACTTTAGAGGAAGCACACCAAAGACAAATACCATAGAAACTTTTGACAGTCAGGAGATGAGAGTCACTAAATACTGTATTCTTTCACGTCAGACCCTGCTTTGATGTTAAAACTACACACTGCAATCGCACACAAGAGACACGAGATGAATGCAGACATATGTAACTTGTGCAGTCATAAACTGTCAACAATTCATGTAAAACCACAGGGAGAAGCTGACTTGCATAAAAGCTGTTGTATAGCAAAATACAGGAACTCAGTTGGGGTCTCAATGTACTGTTTTCATCTCGTTTAAAGCCCCCAAAAGGCTAAATGCCCTGGCAAAATGCAGTAGTGAATGGGTGTAGTGTATGATATAGGGATGAAGCTGATAATACACAGGATGAAGCTTATATACTCAACATGCTGGAAACACTTGATAAACTCAGTGCCCTTTCCCTCCAAAAGGGCTACGGAGGTGTGTGCCACGAGGGTGGGAATTGAGAAGGACCCATTGAGGATGAATGCTTGAAAGGGGTAGTTTTGGATGGTGTGAGGTCCTATGCCAGAGTGAATTTGCATGTGAATGTAACTGAACGTGTCTGGGTTCGAGTTGGCTGGGCAATGGCCCTGAAAATCTTTTGAGTCTCAGTAGAGCCAAAGCTCCTCTTACTCGTCATTTACATAACCCAATAAAGGGATAATGAGCCGTCACTGAGCTGTCAATTAAAGGCCCAGTTATCTTCTCTATAGCCGGTTTGTTGTGTAGCTCGACACACCATTGTTTCAGGTCTCTTTGAAGGTGGTGGTCCTCCAGAGGATTCCAGGATGTACTGAGGCCTGCTAGGCTGCTAAGAATAGAAAACCATGTTACCAACCTAATCAACACCCCCTTCTCTCGCCACCCACAGCTTGTCTGTGTCAGCATGCCTGTGTGTTTATAAGTGCATGTGTGTGCATTTATACAGATTCCTAATTACACTTAATTGTATGTGATGTACGTATGGGATAATTACTCTTGTAGGTGTCTGAATTATTATGATGTTCTTACAGTGACTGTATGGAATATTCCTCTCTTTAGCACTAGTTGAAGGTCACTAGAGTGGTAGTTCATGATGCCATGACAATTAGTTGCTGGGAAAAGCAAGGAAAAAAGTATAAGTAAAAGAGTCCAGAATCTGTGGACTTCTTTCCATGACCACATGTTCTTTACTTTGTCCCAGAGCTACTTCCTCGATAACACATCGCTCCCTTCCAGCGAACCCTGCCGAATGACAGTCATTTTTATGAGTGGGGTTGAATTAAGCAAGCAGAAGCTCATTAGGTAAGCAGGCTGAAGTAATTGAAAGCTCAGAAGGAGTTGGAAGGTGTCAGGAAACTCGGATCCATATTAATCCGTACACTTTGCAATGTGTTCTTACTTCTGTGTTCACATTCATCTGACCCCCGACTGACCCCTGAGTGAAGGGGCGGGCTTAAACCATCTAAACACATGTACAGTTATATCAGTCTGACAGTCAGACCTATTCAGATTTTTTCCCCGGACTAATTGGTCTTTTGAGAGCTGATCTGATTGGTCGAAAGACCAATTAGTGAAAAAAATAACTGAATTTTGCTGCCTGTCTAAATGCAACCATAGTGAACAGGCTGAAACCAATGAACTGGAGAAGTGGAAGAGACTGTATATAGGGCATTGTCAATTAGGATAATGGTATGACTCAACATTTTGTGTTTGCTTTGTGAACCATTCCAAAACAGTGTGATGTTTAGAATAATCATCTACATGTGTATGTTTCCATCCCATGACGCTATGTTGTTGTGCACTGTACCTCTATGCTCTGCTACATCACACTCCGCTTTGCTTTGCTGCAGAGGCCCAGGCAGCAGACTCTGCTATTTGTGGTGATTAATCTCGATGTGACCTTGTGTCTTGGGGGCCTGTCAAACACACAGGCCACATGGGGTCTAGAGATGTCTGGGGACAACTGGGATGACCGTAGCCATACGTCTCTCGGGGACAGTGGCCAGACAGTCCACCTCACGACCATGTCTCATGACGCCAAGAGTCTTTGTCCCCGGCAGACCATTCACGGACGATAGATGTCCACATGAATTACATAAACTATAATAGTGGTCCAACTGTGAAAGAATCCTCCAGAGGTGAGGGTTATGTCTTTATGGAGCACATCAACAATAACAGATTCAGGCTGGTGGTATGCCTCTGGATAACAACACATAACACATAAAGCACAGCAACAACCTGCCGGTAAGGGCTAGGGATTACAATAACACTTAAAGAGGAGGCGCAGTGAAGTAGACTGATGTTGAAGTATATATCTCAAAATAATGCTTAAAGGAGCACATCAGTGGCCTGATACTGAGAAAATGTGGTGCTTGAAGAGGCAACAAAAGCTAGGGAGAAAACAGAGTGGTATCAGAGACTTCTTTCTCCTTGCAGGGTTGTAGAGTCAGATCAGTGGCACCGCTAGAAATAACTTCACACAGTCTAACAATGTCGCTCCCAAGGAGTTCAACCAGGGGCGGACTAGCCATCTGGTTTTTCAGGCAAATGCTAGATGGGCTGGTACATTTTAAGCCCAGCGGGCCTGTCCAACTTTTTTTACTCGCACAAAATTGTAATGATCTGGTTCGTTAGAAATGCCTGGGTTGATTTTTGGCCACAGTCCACCCCTGATTTCAACTAGAGCTGCGTCATTTCATCCAACCACTAGACCACTATGTGCTCTGATGAACAACACTTCCATCATCGAGTCATCCATGTCTATAGCAACTCTTAAACGTGCATCAAACCCCCAAATCCAGTAACACAGAATAAAGGTTTTAGCACCATATTTACTAACGTTACTGTAACATAGAGGTTATGTTTAATACCCATAAAGGAGATCATGCTCATGCTCAATATAAGAATATGCAAACAACTTTTACAGATTATGATTACTGCCTAAAGGTTACTATCTATCCATCCATCCATCCACCCATCTACAGTTGAAGTTGGAAGATTACATACACCTTAACCAAATACATTTCAACTCAGTTTATCACAATTCCTGACATTTAATCCTAGTAAAAATTCCCTCTCTTAGGTCAGTTAAGATCACCACTTTATTTTAAGAATGTGAAATGTCAGAATAATAGTAGAGAGAATGATTTATTTCTGCTTTTATTGCTTTCATCACATTCCCAGTGGGTCAGAAGTTTACATACACTCAATTAGTATTTGGTAGCATTGCCTTTAAATTGTTTAGCGTGGGTCAAATGTTTCAGGTAGCCTTCCACAAGTTTCCCACAATAAATTGGGTGAATTTTGGCCCATTCCTCCTGACAGAGCTGGTGTAACGGAGTCAGGTTTGTTGGCCTCCTTGCTTGCACACGCTTTTTCAGTTCTGCCCACAAATTTTCTACAGGATTGAGGTCAAGGCTTGGTGATGGCCACTCCAATACCTTGACTTTGTTGTCCTTAAGCCATTTTTCCACATCTTTGGAAGTATGCTTGGGGTCATTGACCATTTGGAAGACCCATTTGCGACCAAGCTTTAACTTCCTGACTGATGTCTTGAGATGTTGCTTCAATATATCCAATCCACATAATTTTCCTCCCTCAAGATGCCATCTATTTTGTGAAGTGCAGCAAAGCACCCCCACAACATGATGCTGCCACCCCCATGCTCCATGGTTGGGATGGTGTTCTTCGGCTTGCAAGCCTCCCCCTTTTTCC